>NC_137807.1:16872746-17607746 GCF_963383645.1 Muscardinus avellanarius
GACAGAAAGGCACAGGGCAGATTAATCCCCCCTCCTTTCCTCAATTTTTTTATTTTTTTATTTTTTGGTGGTACTGGGAGTGGAACCCAGAGGCTTTTACCTCCGGGCTGTACCCCAGACCTTTTTTATACTTTATTTGGAGACAGGGTCTCACTAAGTTGCTGAGAGCCTCACTAAGTAGCCGAGGCTGGCTTTGAACCCACGAGATCCTCCTGTCTCAGCCTCCCAAGCGCGGGGATTACAGCCGTGCCCACCATGCCTGGCATGGTCCTATTTGTTTTTATTTGGAAGCAGCCTCACTAGGATGCCGAGGGCGGCCTCGGGTCTGTGACCCCGTCCGTGTCCGCAGGGCACAGGGTTGCAGGTGCCCCTCCTGCTCTTCCCTCTGGACCACTGGGAGGTGCGTTTCACCTGGTGTCTTCAGGAAGCGCCTTGCTGAGCCGCTGTGAGCGCGCTCTGTCCTTCTGGTCCCCGCACCTGCCTGCGGGTCACCGCCCAGGCTGCGCCCAAGCGTGCGCAGGGGGTCTGGTTTTTGTGTTGTTGTTTGTTGGTTGGGGTTTTTTGGTTGTGTTTTTGTTTTTGTTTGCGGTACTAGGGATGGAACCCAGGGGCATTCTACCTCCGAGCTACACTCCCCCCCCCTTTTTTTTTTTTGAAACAGGGTCTCACTGCATTGCAAGGGCTTCACTAAGTAGCTGAGGCTGGCCTCCAACCGTGATCCTCCTGTCTCTGCCTCCCACATGCTGGGATGACAAGGGCGCCACCACACCTGGCTTGTGCGGAGCTTTTTAACATTCCTGGAAGAACGTTCCTGATGCCACACACCTATGATCCCAGTACTCAAGAGACTGAGACAGGCGGATGGCAGGTTCAAAGCCAGCCTCAGGAATTTACTGAGCCCCTAAGCAACTTGGCAAGACTCTGTTTCAAAATAAAAAAGGAAGCCGGGCGTGGTGGCGCACGCTTGTAATCCCCGCACTTGGGAGGTCACACAGTTTCAAAGCCAGCCGCGCTGGCTTAAGAGACCCTGTTTCCAAATAACAATATACAAAATAGGTGTCTGGGAGTGTAGCCCGGAAGTAGAAGGGTTTCCAGGAACCCCAGTACCATAAATAAATAAATAAATAAATAAATAAATAAAGGCTGAGGGTGTATCTGAGATAGTGTCTCTGAGTTCAATCCCCAGTCCCCTCTTCCAAAAAAAAAAAAAAAAAAAGAATAAAGATCTCAAAGAGACACATTTTTAAAGCTTATTTTACTTATTTATTTTTTGCACTGGCTAGGCAAGTGTTCTACCACTAAGCTGCACCTCCAGCCCCCAAAGCCTCGCAAGCTGAGGGACACTGCGGGAATGCCAACAGCCCTGAGAAGGACAGGGACCCAGAGCAGCCGAGGAGGCCCATCCGTGCCCTGGCCATCATGGGTGTTGGGAGTCGAGCTGTATCCCCAGAAAGACATGCCGAAGCCCTAATCCCTAGACCTGTAAATGTCTCCTTATTTGGAAATGGGGTCTTTGAACACATAGCAAGTTACAAAGTTGATCATCTCTCTGTGTGTGTGTGTGTGTGTGTGTGTGTGTGTGTGTGTGTCTGTGTGTTTGGTACTGGGGGTGGAGCATTCTACCTCCAAGTTATACCCCAACACGATTTTATTTCTTGTTTTGAGACAGGGTCTCACTAAGTTGCAGAGGGCCTCGCTAAATTGCCAAAGCCAGTTTCAAACCTGTGATCCTCCTGTCTCAGCCACACGCAGCCTATGCATGATTTTCTAACCTGTGACTTCTGGCCTATTTCCCCCTGCAAAGGGGAAGGCAGATTTTGTGAAAGATCTTAGGAGCAAATATATTTTATAAAACGACAATCCAGCCGGGCGTGGAGGCGCACGCTTGTTATCCCCGCGCTTGGGAGGCGGAGACAGGAGGATCGCGCAGGTTCCAAGCCAGCCTCGGCTACTTAGTGAGGCTCTCAGCAACTTGGTGAGACCCTGTTTCCAAATAAAGTATAAAATAGGTCTGAGAGTATAGCTCGGAGGTAGAAAAGCCCCTGGGTTCCACCCCTGGTACCACAAAAATAAATAAGAAAATCCAGTGTGGAGACAGAAAACATATATCTCTTTGGATCCTGTTTGAAAATAAAACGACTCCATCTGGGAAAAAAAGAAAAAGAAAACAGCAAGGCGGGGCCACGAGGACAGGCCCTCATCAAATATGGTGACAGAGAAAAGAGACGCAGGGACACGCGGGACCAAAAGACCGGGGTGCCACAGCGTCAAGGCACCCTATCAATTAGAGATGCTCGGCACTGGTCCTTCCCGGGCCTGGCCTTGGACTTGGACTTCAAGGATCCAGACTGCCGGACGACGTGTCAGGTGCTAGGACACCTGGCTTCTCTTTCCTGAGAAGCCTCCTCACCCGCCTCCGCAGCGGCTGGCCAGACTGCGATCCCATCAGCGGCGCAGTACGTTCCTACTTCCCGAGACCTCACCAGCACGTGTTTTTACTATTATTTCTGGAATATAAACGAAGTCGTTTTATTCTGAAACAGGGTTTCACTAAATTGCTCAAGAGGTGCACGGGAGAGGAGCAAGGTCCTTGGTCCCTTGGTGCTGTGAGGAGCCGGCAGGTGGAGAGGAAGCTCCGCGGGCCGCGTCCTCGGGGTTTACCATCCAGATGCAGGGCTGGGATGGAGGTCCTGTGGGGACGGAGCACTGGATCAGGCTCAGCCGCTCGCCCTGGGCTTTCCCCTCGACCACCGGGCTGCACACGCCTGTCCCCCGGGCTTCATTAACACTTTCAAAAGCCATCGAAGCTGGTCATATGCCAGGCGTGGTGCACGCCTATAACCCCAGCACTTGGGAGGCTGAGGCAGGAGGATCGCAGCGGCTTAGGGAGACACTCTGCAACTTAGCAAGATCCTGTTTTAAAATGAAAAAATTAAGGCCAGGCGTGGTGGCGCACGCTTGTAATCCCAGTGCTTGGGAGGCTGAGACAGGAGGGTCCCGGGTTCATGGCCAGCCTCAGCTACTGAGTGAGGCCTCTGCACTCAGGGTTTCAAAATAAAATGTAGCTCAGAGATAGAGTGCCTCTGGCTTAAATTCCAGGGAGGTGGAGGAAAAAGAGGAGAAGGAGGAGGAGAAGGAGAGATAGAGGTGTAGGTAGAATGCCCCAATTCGATTTCCAGTAACAAAACAAAACAAAAAAGCTAGTCAGAATGCGGCAAACGCCCGCCATCGCAGGTAGGCCGCGACGCGGCCCCACCATGGCCCCGCTGGGCTCTGCCCACGGGTGGAGGCGACGCCAGCGCTGCAAAGCCAGCCACCGACCTCTGTTGCTTCCGGCCTTGTTCTTTGACATTGAAAGTCCCCTTGAGAAATGCTGGGAGGACATTTCCAGTGTAATTATTTTTTTTTAAGGGGTCCTTTTTTGTCCTTTTTGGAACCGGGGATCGAACCCAGAGCACCACACCTGCAAAGCAGGCGCTCTGCTACTGAGCTGCATCCCGGCCCCTCCAGTGTAATTCTTAAAAGTGAAAATTAGAAAGAAGGCTCAGAAGTTGTTACCAAATTTCACATTATTTTGTGTGAAATGTTTACTCGAACTAGAAGACGAGAGACAATAAGGGTTAAGACTGCATTCTTGCTGGGCGCGGCGGTGCACGCCTGCAATCCCAGTACTTGGGAGGCTGAGGCAGGAGGACACCAGGTTTGAGGCCAGCCTCAGCAACTGAGTAAGACCCTGTTTCAAAAATAAAAAATAAAAAGGTCTGGGGGTATAGCTCCAGAGGTAGAATGCCCCTAGGTTCAATCCCCAGTATATAAATAAATAAATAAATAAATAAATAAATAGCATCCTTATCAATGCAAATTACATGCATCCCATGCTCTACGTCCTGTGGAAGACTGTCACCATCAAGGCCTGAAGGAGAGTACTGAGCTAGTGCAGACATAACACTGGGGCTACTGGCCACTGTCTGTATCTACTAATCACAGCTAAACTTAGATTCTGTGAAGACAGTACTGAGATCACATAATGGCCTACGCCTGCAATCCCAGTGCTCAGGAGGCTGAGACGGGAGGATCGCAGGCTTGAGGCCAGTCTCAGCAACCTAGTGAGACCCTGTTCCAAAATAAAATAGGGCTAGGGGTGTAGCTCGGAGGTAGAACGCCCTAAATTAAGTCCCAGTATCTCCACCCCCAGAAAAAGTCAGAACACTGTGCGCAACCCAGCCTGCCCCAGGCGGCTCCCAGGTCATTAGCAGAAAGCCCGTCACTAAGCATTAGGCAATGATCTAGAGCTCACACGCAGACGCCAGGTCCAGCCAAAGGTGGCACACGTGACCTCTTCCTGGCAACGCATCCACAGAAGAGGCCAGGCGCCTCAGCCCGGCCATTGTCGCGGGTTTGCGCCGTGAGGTCGGTGAGGCCGCTCTCACCCTGGCCTTGACTGAACAGGACCCCAAGTCCTCCTCACAGCTCCTCGGCCTCTCTCAGACCCACGGTCATCTCGCCCAGAAGGCATTCTAGGCTCCTCGGTGGTCTCCGTGCCCCGTCGCCCGCCACCTAGTTCCCAGGCTGTGTTTTCCTAAAACCACAATCCAAGCCGGGCTGGGTGGTGCACACCTGTAATCCCGGTACTTGGGAGGCTGAGGCAGGAGGATCGCGGCTCATGGGCAGCCTCAGCTAAGCTACTTAGTGAGGCCCTCTGCAACTCAGTGAGACCCTGTTTCAAAATAAAGAATAATAAAAAAAATAGGGCTGGGGGTGTAGCTCAGAAATAGAATGTCTCTGGAGTTCATCCCCAGTACCGCAGAAATAAATAAATAAATAAATAAATAAATAGGACTGGGGTGTGGCTCAAAGGTAGAATGTCCCTAGGTTTGATCCCAGTACCAAAAAATAAAAATACAAATCCCTAAGTACAGCTGGGCGTGGTGGCGCACGCTTGTAATCCCAGCATCCGGGAGGCTGAGACGAGGATCCCGGTTCGCGGACAGCCTCAGTTACTTAGCGAGGCCCTCTGCAACTCAGTGAGACCCTGTTTCAAAATAAAGAATAAAAAATAGGGCTGGGGCTGTAGCTCAGAGGTCAAACGCCCCTGGATTCCATCCCCAGATCTGCAAAAAAAAAAAAAAAAAAAAAAAAAAAATCCCTAAGTACCGCTCCTGTGTGTGGCCTTCACGAGCAGCAGGGAGCAGGCTGGTGGCGAGCGGGGCCGTGCGTGCCAGGAGCCAGCCCCGAGCAGGCGGCTGCGCACCAGTGTCTAATGATGAGATCGCAGGATCCCCAGGCACCGAGCTGGAGCTATTCCTAGCACAGCCGTGGGCCTGTGAGTCTAGTTCTCCCACACAGAACAAATCAGGATACTTAAACAGATTTTTTTTTTTTTTTCCGTACTGGGGATTGAACCAGGAGGGCTCTCCCACTGACTTACATCCCTAGTCCTTTTCATTTTTTAAGTTTGGACAGGGTCTCGCTAAGTTGCCGAGGCTGGCATCAAATTAGTCGTCCTCCTGAGTCTCTGGGATTACAGGTGCGTGCCACGGTGCCCAGCTCAGGGATTCTTTGGCCGCCGTACCAGGTTACTTGACTAGACACCTGGAAAATCTCATCAGCAGCTTCCCGGGCGCTGGTGGGCTGTGTCCGGCCTTCTGCCAGGGAAACGGTGAGCTGCAAGCCCTGCCTTCCCATCGCTGGGCGCACACGGCGATGGCTGCGGCAGCAGCGTGCTGTCACCAAGGAGAGGAGAGGCGGGGTGACACCGAGAAGGCGCGGCAGAAACTGCAGAGGTCGGGAACACTGACCCCGCTCCTCGAAGGCGAGGGCTCGGAAAGCCGACAGATGAAATAAATCAATTCAGACTGGCAGAAGCTGCAGGATTCAGACAAAGAAAGCGTGACCACATCACTGCCCGGTCAAGTGTCTTAGATCCATCTACCAAATTAAAAAAATACAGGGGGTAGAGGAACATGTTACATGACACCAAAAAAGTACGCAGTCAGCAAAATCCAGACTGGGAAATTCTACGGTTGGACCTTATTCTGGGTCCTAATACAACAAATGTCCCTGCCACACACACACAAAAACTAGTTATGACATTTGAGACTTTTGAACCAATTTGATATTTGATAATAATAGGGAATTTTTGCTAATTCACTTTAGTTATAACAATGGTACTGTGGATATGTTTGTAGAAATCCTTATCCTTTAAAGATACACACTAAAACATTTATAGGTAAAGTGTGTTTGATATGAAAAGGGGCTGAGATGAAACAGGATTTTCCCAGATGTTAATTATTTGTTGAAACTAGGTAACAGGCGCCTGGGGAGGGGTCACTACACTTACATGTTTATAGTTTTTCATCACAAAGGATTCTAAGCATAAATGAGCATGACCAGCTCCCAATACCCTCCTGTGTCTCTGGCTCACACTAGCCCTGAGCAGAGGGGCTGGAAACCTGGCTCGGGTAGCCCTGCGCTCACTCTCTCGTCCCAGCAAGTCAGCGGCTCCCTTCGGGTCACCGCAATAACCCGGGCAGCATGTGGGGTCTTTCTAGTCTGAAAAAGACCAATACTGCAAAGCGTGTCCGTCCTTCCCTCATCAATATTACAAAGTGTGTTTGCTTGCTTGCTTGCCTTTCTTCTTTTTTGTATTTTATTTATTTATTCATTCCTTCATTTTGTTTTTTGGCATGTGCTTGGTTTGGGTTTGATTTTTTGTTTTGTTTTATGGTACTGGGGATTGAACCCAGGGGCATTCTACCTCTGGGCTCCAGCCCCAGCCCTTCTTATTTTACTTATTTATTTGTTTATTTATCTGTTTATTTTGTGTTTTCTTTCTTTCTTTTTCTTTTTTTTTTTTTTTTTTTTTGGTACTCGGGGTGGAACCCAGGGGCTTTTCTACCTCCAGGCTATACTCCCATACCTATTTTATACTTTATTTGGAAACAGGGTCTCACTAAGTTGCTAAGAGCCTCAGAAAGTAGCTGAGGCTGGCTTCGAACCTGTGTGATCCTCCTGTCTCAGCCTCCCAGGCGCTAGGATTACAAGCGTGCGCCACCACGCTTGACTTATCTATTTATTTTGAAACAAGGGTCAGGCCAGGGTGAGAGGAGAGACGAAGGGGGGAGGAGACCCAGCTTGGCCGGGCAGAGAACACTGAGCCTCTGGGGAGCCCAGGGGAGCCATGCACGGTTGCAGCAGTGCCTGTCTCGCTCCAGAGGACGACTCACCCTGGCGTGTCCTGCCCCCGCTCAGCATCTGCCCTCTTCCTGGCTTCAGGCAGTGGCCAGGTGGCCAGCAACGTATATCAAAAGGCGTGAGTCAGGCCTGCTAAGCTGGTGCTGAATGCCCAGCGCTGTGCTAGGTGGGAGCTCTTACAGATGGAAGCAGGAGTCCAGACCTCACTGGCAGTTTGCTCTGAGGGTATCATTACCAAAGGAGCCTCTTTAAACCGCGTGGTGGCGCACGCCTGTAATCCCAGTGCTTGAGAGGCTGAGACAGGAGCATCACAAGCTGGAGGATGGCCTCAGCAACTTAGCAAGCCCCTGTTTCAACATAAAAATAAAGGCTGGGGTGTAGCTTGAAGGTAGAACGTCCCTGGGGTCAGTCCCCAGTGCCATGGAGGTGGGGTTAAGGCAGAAAGGAGCCTCTTGAAGCCACATCTCAAAATTTCAATTTTGTCCAGCGACGTTTCTTCCCATCTCCTCCTCCCCACGTGTCAGTATCTGGCACAGCTGTCCAGGAAATGGGTCCAACTCCTCTGTCTTTCCTTTTGGGATAAACAGATTCTGATCTTGTTCTGAGGAAACTCATACCGCGCGCGCGTGTGTGTGTGTATGTGTGTGTGCACGTGAACATACACAGGGACATTCTATTTCTAAGCTAAAGTCCCAGCCCTTTTAATTTATTTTATTTTTACTTTGTTTGTTTGTTTGTTTGTTTGTTTGTTTTTGCAGGTCTGGGGATCGAACTCAGGGGCATTCAACCTCTGAGCTATACCCCCTTCCCTATTTTTTATTCTTTATTTTGAAACTGGGTCTCACTGAGTTGCAGAGGGCCTCACTAAGTAGCTGAGGCTGTCCGTGAACCGCGATCCTCCGGTCTCAGCCTCCCGAATGCTGGGATGACAAGCGTGCCCACCACGCCTGGCTAATTTTTTTTTTAATTTTAAAACAGGATCTGGCTAAGTTGCTGAGGGTGTTGCTAAATTGCTAAGCTGGCCTGGAACCTGAAATCCTCCTGTGTCAGCCTCCCAAGCACTGGGATCACAGGTGTGTGCCACCACGCCCACCTATCTTTGCTGGCATAGTTTACCATCTGTATTCCGGAAGACTACAGACAGAGTGTGAGCCACATGCTTGAATCCCGGCTCCCTGCGAGCTCCCTGGGGCTCTGGCTGACGCAGTGGCCTCTCACCATGTGATTGGGGCACACGCAGCCCCCGTGGTATGACAGTGGCCACTCCGTACGTGGCAGGCTGCATGCTGGCAGAGGAGATCTGCAGACCATCCCCGCTGCGCGCTTAGTCTCCCGAGCCCTCCTACTATCACTGAGCCTGGGGTGGGTGACCATGGCCCCGTGAGGCTGAGCGGTGGGCACCTTTCCAAGGCCAAGTCACAGGACTGTTTATGTCCTGGTGCTGTCTGTGGGTTTCCACTTCTTTCTCCATGGGACAGGATGGCAGGGCTGGCGCTCCTTTACTGAGATTGGAGCTGGGTGTGCTGGCGCACGCCTGTAATCCCAACACACAGAGACTGAGACAGAGGGATCACAGGTTTGAAGCCAGCCTTAGCAACCTAACAAGACCAACCAGCGAGACCCTGTTTCAAAACAAAAAATAAAAGGCCGGGGTGGGGGGGGGTAAGTTGGAGGTAGAACGCCTCTGAGTTCAATCTAAGGAAGGAAGGGAGGGAAAGAGAGAAGGAGGGAGGGAAAGGGGAAGGAAGGAACTCATGAAAGAGAGAGGGAGGCCGAGAGAGAAAGAGAAAGAGAGAGGGAGAGAAAGGAAGGAAGGAAGGAAGGAAGGATGGACGGACGGGAGGATTGGAAGTCATCCCCATCACTTGCAGAGTACAGAGAACCCTGCAGTGGAAGGTCCTACCAGCCAATGGAGCCAACATTTTTGGGCAGAGGCTCCATCCCTAATTCATGACCTGCAAACAGTCAGGTGCATAAAACCTTTTATTTTATGTATTTATTTTTTTGCAGGTCTGGGGATGGAACCCAGGGGCATTCGACCTCTGAGCTACACCCCCTGCCCTATTTTTTCTTCTTTTATTTTGAAACTGGGTCTCACTGAGTTGTGGAGGGCCTCACTAAGTAGTTCACAGACTGACCAATCCTATATACTAGGATTATAGGTATGCGCCACAGCACCTGGCAGGAGATGGAAATTTGGAAGCGAATCCTGAAGAAATTGGAACCGCCCGGGGTGATATTTGGGGGCTAGCACCACAGAAGGGGCTCGATGCCCAGGGCAGCAGCTGGATGCTGGCCAGGTGGGGAGACTGGCCGTGAGGCGGCAGCAGGGATGGAGAAGAGGGGCTGGAGGAGAGAGACGGGCAGACTAGCAAATCCCTCTGATGTGGGACGAGGAGGGGGGAGGCAGCCCGTGACTCAGAGGTTTTCAGCTATTCATAGAAAGAGGAAAGTTAGCAGGAGGAGCAGGGCTTGTGGGGAATTACAATTCGTGTCGCCAGAACTTGCGAAGAATATTGGCCCGCGTGATGCTTCCCCGGATGTGCTGCCGGTCTACTCAGCACGTCTTCACCACAAGCCTGCGCTGAAGTCCAGCAAACATCCTTCAAACAAGGGCTTCAGCCGGGCGTGGTGGTGCACACCTGGAATCCCAGTACTTGGGAGGTTGGGACAGGAGGATCGCAGGTTCAAACCCAGCCTGAACAATTTAGCGAGGTCCCTCATATTTAGTGAGACTCTGATTCCAAATGAAAAATAAAATAGGGCTGGGTGTAGCTTGGAGGTTGAATGCCCCTGGGTCCAATCCCAAGCACCACACACACACACACACACACACACACACACACACACACACACATGCTTATACATAGCTGGGCGTGGTGGCGCATGCTTGTAATCCCCGCGCTTGGGAGGCTGAGACAGGAGGATCACACAGGTTCAAAGCCAGCCTCGGCTACTGAGTGAGGCTTTCAGCAACTTAGTGAGACCCTGTTTCCAAGTAATATATAAAAAGGGTCTGGGAGTATAGCCCGGAGGTAGAAAGCCTTGGGTTCTACCCCCAGTACCACCAAAACAACAATGACAACAACAAAAAACAACAACAACAAAAACAAATGCTTATACATTATAAATCGGTGCCCCCCCCTCTGCCTCTGGTTAGTCTCCTAGCATGATACACTAAATACAATATAATAAGGCCACCTGCACACCCACATGCTCAATCTCATATTTGCAGAGACATATTTGCCATGCATGGTCTTTTCTCTTTCTTTCTTTCTTTCTTTCTTTCTTTCTTTCTTTCTTTCTTTCTTTTCTTGCGGGTCTGGGGATGGAACCCAGGGACATTTGACCTCTGAGCTACACCCCTACCTTATTTTTTATTCTTTATTTTGAAACCGGGTCTCACTGAGTTGCGGAGGGCCTCAGTAAGTAGCTGAGGCTGTCCGCGAACCGCAATCCTCCGGTCTCAGCCTCCCGAATGCTGGGATGACAAGCGTGCGCCACCACGCCCGACTATGCATAGTCTTTTCCATCTCTGTCTTTCAAGTATTATTGAAAGTGGCATTTAAAAACACTATACTAGCTGGGCGTGGTGGCGCAGCTTGTAATCCCCACGCTTGGGAGGCTGAGACAGGAGGATCGGACAGGTTCAAAGCCAGCCTCAGCTACTTAGTGAGGCTCTCAGCAACTTAGTGAGACCCTGTTTCCAATAAACTATAAAATAGGTCTGGGATGTAGCCCAGAGGTATAAGATCCCTGGGTTCCATCCCCAGTACCACCAACAAAAAAAACAAAACAAACAAACAAAAAAAACCCCACTATACTAATTTTGTGTGCTGGGTCTGCATGAGAATTGGTATATATTTATTTATTTTTGTGATACTGGAGATTGAACCCTTGGGACATTCTGCCTCTGAGCTACACCCCAGCCCTATATTATGTCTTATTTGGAAACAGTCTCAGTAAGTTGGGAAGGACCTCACAAAGTGGCTGAGGCTGGCTGTGAACTTGCGATCATCCTGTCTCAGCCTGTCAAGTACCGGGATTATGAGCGGGCACCACCATCCCAGGCTGAGGGTTGGAGTTTGAGAGCTGAGCTCACTGGAGGAACGAGGGGGTACACTATCTAGAGGGGAAGACATCTTGGTGTGCCACCTTCTGTTACCTGGTCCCCAACCCAAAACAGGCCTCACTCAGTTCACCAAATGTTCAATGGTCTACCTACCCTAAGAACTTTTCTTTCTTTCTTTTTTTCTTTTTTTGGTACTGGGGATTGAACTCGGGCATTCTACCTTCAAGCGACACCCCCAGACCTTTTTACTTTTTTTCAGTGTCTTGCTAAGTTGTTGAAGCTGTCCTCAAAGCCATAACCTTCCTGTCTCAGCCTCCCACCAACTCAGATTACAGGAGCACGTTACCACCACACGGTAAATCAGAGAACTTTAAATTTACTCTCACTTGATTAAAGCCTTTTTTCTTATAGATCTCAACTAGTGTGTGTGTGTGTGTGTGTGTGTGTGTGTGTGTGTGTGTGTGTGTTACTGGGGATTAAACCCAGTGTCATTCTACCTTTGTGCTGTGCCCAGTCCTTTCAATTTTTTATTTATTATTTATTTATTTTTATTTTTATTTTTATTTTTTACAGGGCTGGGGATGGAGCCCAGGGGCATTTGACCTCTGAGCTACACCCCCTGCCCTGTTTTTTATTCTTTATTTTGAAACAGGGTCTCACTGAGTTGCAGAGGGCCTCGCTAAGTAGCTGAGGCTGTCCGTGATCCCCGATCCTCCGGTCTCAGCCTCCCGAATGCTGGGATTACAAGCGTGCGCCACCACGCCCAGCTAATTCTTTATTTTCAAACAGTGTCTCACTGTTACCTGCAATCCTCCTGTCTCAGCCTCCCAAGGACCGGGATACAGGTACGGGTCATGGCACCGATTTACACTAATTTCTTCCTTGTCAATCGGCTTAGCTGTTACTAAGCATTGATCAGTCTGAACAATAAATAAATTAAAATATGTGCCTGTTTTTTGGTACTGGAGGTCGAACCCAGGGGCATTCTACCTCTGAGCTACACCTCCAGCCCTATTTTATTTTTTATTTTGAAACAGGGCCTCACTAAGTTGCTGAGGCTGTCCACGAACCTCTGCCCTCCTGTCTCAGTCTCCCAAGTACTGGGATGACAAGCGTGTGCCACCACGCCCAGCTATGTGGTCCTGTTTGAAGTCAGCTCCTAGGAAACAAATGTTACTTATAATAACTGAACAAGTGACTGCTTTACAAAATACAGAATTTTGCCTAACCCTGTCCATTTTGTTGTTAACATCGATAAAACTTGTGTTCGGAACGTCTTTCCCTTAAGGACTTGCTGGGGCTCATGCCTTTCAAGATTCTGTGCCATTTATGAATTTATCCCTGATTTTATGTAATCCTATGTTCCCTGTGAGACAAGATGTTTTACATGGGAACAAAATGTTTTAGATGGGAACTGACAATGAAAATAATTGAATGTGAAACCATATTCTCCTTGCTGGTTTCCAAATCGACAGCACACTGGCAGTGCCAAGTCAGGGATTCATCTTCTGTCTTGTTTATATCCCTAGGACATTGCTGGAAAGGAGTTCAAAATCTGCTGAAGGCCGGGCGTGATGGCGCACGCTTGTAATCCCCGCGCTTGGGAGGCTGAGACAGGAGGATCGCATGGGTTCAAAGCCAGCCTCAGCTACTTAGTGAGGCTCTCAGCAACTTAGTGAGACCCTGTTTCTAATAAAATATAAAATAGGTCTGGGAGTATAGCCCGGAGGTAGAAAGCCTCTGGGTTCCACCCCTTGTGCCACCAAAAAAAAAAAAAAAAAAAAAAAAAAAAATCTGCTGACAACTACCCATACCTCCCAGAAATACTTTTTATAAATGACAATGTTTACAAGGAGTGTTTTTTTAATTCCTGATCATGTGCGTGTTACTAAGCCCATCTGTTAGCACCAGTGGCATCTCCCTTACTTAGCACGGGCTTCAGCAGTCAGACGAGACCCTCAAGAGACAGCCGGGGACAGGGACCCAGGAAGCCGCCCCTAGAGGAGAGAGGCTTAGCCGAACCCCACTGCCTGCCGTTCATTTTATTTTTGGAACTGGGGCTTGAGCTCAGGAACATTCTACCTCCAAGCTACACCCCCAGCCCTTTTATTTTTTATTTTGAAACAAGGTCTCGGTAAAGTGCTGAAAGTCTTGCTAAGTTGCTGAGGTTGGCCTTGAACTTTCTACCCTCCTATCTCATCCTCCCCAATACTGGGATTACAGGCATGTACCACCACACCCAGCCCCACTTCTTTCCATCAAGGTAAAAATGGGGATTAAAATGTAGGTCAAGACTGCAATGAGATACCATAATGTACCCATTAAATTGGCAAAATCCAGGCTGAGAATGCTAAGTGTTGCAAAGGGTATATATTCACAGAATCTCTCTCTCTCTCTCTCTTTTTTTTTTTTTTTTTTTTTTTTTTTTGGTGGTGGTGATACTGGGGATGGAACCCAGGGACCTTCTACCTCTGGGCTATACTTCCAGACCTATTTTATATTTTATTTGGAAACAGGATCTCTTAAGCCAGCATGGCTGGCTTCGAACCTGTGTGATTCTCCTGTCTCTGTCTCCCAAGCGCGGGGATTACAAACATGTGCCACCACGCCCGGCCACAGAATCTCTTATTGCTGGTATAACTGGTACAATGCTTTGAAACATATATTTAATATACCTACACATATATATGTATGTATTTGGAATATATAATTGCCAAATTGGTATAATGCTTTGGAAAACAATTTGGCATTATGTAAGGTAAATATTCATGTTCTCTCCAACCCGGTGATTTCACCCAAAAGAAACTCCTGCATGTTATTATTTCCAGAATGACCCAGCAACAGGAAAATACATAAAACAAAAAGTAAAAGTGCTGGGCTAAGGCTAGGGATACAGCTCAGCAAAAGGGCACTTGGCTAGTAGTATGCATGAGGCCCTAGATTCAATCCTCATCACTGCAAAAAATAAGCCCTACGCCAGGCGTGGTGGGCACGCTTGTCATCCCCGCACTTGGGAGGCGGAGACGGAGGATCGCGCTGGTTCGGAGCCAGTCTCGCTGGCTTAAGAGACCCTGTTTCCAAATTTAAAAAATATATAAAATAGGTCTGGGAGTGTAGCCCGGAGGTAGAAGGGCTTCCAGGAACCCCAGTACCACCAAAAAAGAAAAAAATTTTAAAAAGCCCTACAAAGTCATAAACACACACACACACACACACACACACACACACACACACACACACACTTTGAAGTACTGAGAGGCTTGTGGAGGAGGAAACCAAGAGTTCTCCAGAAGGGAAAGGTGGCCATCCCAGCTCCTCCCAGAAGGGAAGCCCTGTCCCCAGTGGCTCCCAGACACAGCCTGCAACCTGGCGCCCTGGGGAAGCCGGCAGAGCTGGGCACTCAGCCTCAGCGTCCCCCGACGGCTGGCCTCACGCGGAACCACAGGAGAGCACGGGCTGTACCAACGTCAGGAGTCATTCAGCCCACGCGAGTAAGCCAAGCAATCGCCATACCCACCCTGGAACCCAGAAATAGCCAAAAGGGAAGCTACCGAGCTGAAATGTGCCTCCACACACCCGAGAGACTCGCCTGCACCCCACCCACCCCAAACCAACATTGTCTCCACAATCTTATCAGGGGGCAGTGAGACTCCGCCTTTGCTACCCAGAGAAGCTGCACACTGGAGATTACCTTCAAATATGAACCGTCTATACAGTTCGTGTTTATGTACTTTTGTTTGTGTGCTGTAACTAAACATCATAGTGAGATTCAAAGGGATATAAAGAGACTTGCACATGCCACTTGGTGGATTTCCCCCATAGACCTGCCCCTATACATAGTTTTTAAAATTTCATTTTATTTCATTTTTGCAATACTGGGGATTGAACCCAGGGGCATTCTACTTCCGAGCGACACCTCCAGCCCTATTTTTTTATTCTTTATTTTAAAACAGGGTCTCACTGAGTTGCAGAGGGTCTCACTAAGCAGCGGAGGCTGGCTGCAAACCTGAGATGCTCCTGTCTCAGACTCCCAGGCACCACCACGCCTGGCTAGTTTTTAAAATCTTAATGTATTGTGGATTGAACCTAGGTGTGTTCCATTTCTGAGCTACACCCCCAGCTCTATTTTATTTTTATTTTGAAACAGGGTCTCTCTAAGCTGCTGGAGTCTTTGCTAAGATTCTAGGCTGGACACAAACTGTGACCTTCCTATCTCAGCCTCCTGAGTACTGGGATTAAAAGCCTGCACCATCATACCTGCCTACATCGCTGTTTAAGAAAAGGAGATGGAAGCCGGGCGTGGTGGCGCACGCTTGTAATCCCAGCATTTGGGAGGCTGAGACAGGAGGATGCCTGTTCGCGGACAGCCTCAGCTACTTAGTGAGGCCCTCTGCAACTCAGTGAGACCCTGTTTCAAAATAAAGAATAAAAGGTCAGGCATGGTGGCGCACGCTTGTAATCCCCGCGCTTGGGAGGCTGAGACAGGAGGATCGCGCAGGTTCGAAGCCAGCCTCGGCTACTTAGTGAGGCTCCCAGCAACTTAGTGAGACCCTGTTTCCAAATAAAATATAAAAAGAGGTCTGAGAGTATAGCTCAGAGGTAGAAAAGTCCTTGGGTTCTATCCCCAGTAACACACACAAACACACACACACACACACACACACACACACGAATAAAAAGTAGGGCTGGGTATGTAGCTCAGAGTTTGAATGCTCCTGGGTTCCATCCATAGTACCACACACACAAAAATATATATATAAGATAAGATGGAACCAGGCATGGTGGCGCACCCTTGTAATCCCGGCATTTGGGAGGCTGAGATGGTAGGATCCGGGTTCGCAGCCAGCCTCAGCTACTTAGTGAGGCCCTTTGCAACTCAGTGAGACCTTGTTTCAAAATAATAAATTAAAAGATAGGGCTGGAGGTATAGCTCAGAGGTAGAATGCCCCTGGGTTCCGTCCCCAGTACTGGAAAAAAAAAAAAAAAAGGAAAAGGAAAAGGAAAGAAAAGAAAAGAAGAGAAAAGAAGATGGTACATATTTGTTTTCCCAAATGAAAACAAAACTTAACCAAAGAGCTGAAGCTCAATCTGCACCTTCCCTTGATCGAGGCGCTCCTGCCATGTGGGACCCCGCACACAGAGGCACTGCCTTGACCCCGGGCTTAATAGGACCTGGTAACGCAGGTAACGCAGAAGGCCACACTCCAGGATGAAAGGGCATTAAGACATATCTGAGACAGGCGCCTGCAGACTTAAGCGTTCAGCTTCACTTTGCCAGGGACGATCTTACCAAAATCAACACTGAAAACACTACCGTATTCCTTGGTACCCAGTCTCCATGAGAATTAGCTTTCACACACACACACACACACACACACACACGGGACAGAACCCAGGGGCATCCCACCTCTGAACTACATTCCCAGGCCTTTTTATTTTGAAACAGGGTCTTGCTAAGTTGCGGAGGGCTTTGCTAAGTTGTTGAGACTGGCCTTGAGCCCGCGGTCTCTTGTACTAGGCCTCCCAAGTATTAGGAGTACAGGTGTGCACCACCACGCCCAGCGAGAGTTAGCTTTTGAGAGCTGGGCTCATGAGCGCCAGGTCTAAGAGGCCCAGGTCAGAATCCCCCTCTACTGACCCCTGGCCTGGTGGCCGGTGACAAGCTATGGCCCCCCTCTCAAGCCCTAGAAGTCATTGGTACAACAGAACAAGCCTAGAAAACACTCAATGGTGTGGCCAAGAGAATGACCTAAAGGAATGTCACATAAAAAAGAATGTGCGGGCCGGGGATGGTGGCGCAAGCTTATAATCCCAGCATTCAGGAGGCTGAGATGGGAGGATCACGGTTTGCGGACAGCCTCAGCTACTAAGTGAGGCCCTTCGCAACTGAGTGAGACCCTGTTTCAAAATTAGAAAGAACAAAGAGATAGGAATGGGGGTGTAGCTCAGAGGTAGAATGCCCCTGGGTTCCATCCCTGGTACCATAAAAAAATAATAATAATGTGCGGTCCACAGTTTTCATGCTCTGGGTTTTGTCCCATGCCTTTAAGCAAAGAGTGGCACTTGTAGCTAGCACCGAAGGCCCCTAGCATCATATGCCCGGGTGACCTGACAAGGGTACGGAGAACGAGGTAAGAACAGCATTGAAAAGGAGTTGGAAAGGCGCTCTCTTTGCCCCACCTCACCACTCTAAAGATAAGGCATTCTGGGTCACACTGAGGACCGCATCTTAGAGGACCATGGCGCACCAAGGGGCCACGTGAGGACACACCAGAACACATCTCGGCTTCCTCCTCTGCCAGGAATTAAACCCAGCCAGCCGTGCCCCATACTGGAGTGGAACCATCACCACTGCTGACCCTCAGCAGGGTCCCCAAATCCCAGCGTCATCACAGACCCAACAGCCTATAAAAACACCTTTCTTTTTCTCCTCTTTCTTTCTTTCTTTCTTTCTTCCTGTGGTACTGGGGATTGAACTCGGGGCATTCTACTTCTGAGCCAGACCTCCAGTCCCATTTTATTCTTTATTTTGAAACTAAGTTGTAAAGGGCCTCACTAAATTGCTGAGGCTGGCTTTGAACCCACAATCCTGTCTCAGCCTCCCAAATACTGGGATTACAAACATGAGCCACCATGCCCGGAAGACTGATTTCTAAAATTAGGACCAAAGGAAGGAGGGTTATAAACCCTGTAGTGAGCCGGGCGTGGTGGGCACGCTTGTAATCCCCACGCTTGGGAGGCGGAGACAGGAGGATCGCGCAGGTTCGAAGCCAGCTTCGCTGGCTTAAGAGACCCTGTTTCCAAATAAAAATATAAAATAGGTCTGGGAGTGTAGCCTGGAGGTAGAAGGGTTTCCAGGAACCCCAGTACCACCAAAATAAATAAATAAATAAAATAAACCCTGTAGTGGGTGACCTGAAGCGATACGGTTGATCTGAGCACGGTGGCGCACTCCTGTAATCCCACTACTGGGCAAGTCTTAGCACGACCTTCAGCAACATAGTAAGACCCTGTTGCAAAATAAAAAAAATAACCCAAAGGGCTGGGAGTGCAGCACAGAGGTTTGGAATGTCCCTGAGTTCAATCCAGAGAGACAGCTACCTTTGGCCAAGTAAAGCAAGTAAGGTGACCCAAGTTCCAGCAAATAGCAAGGTAGAAAATTCCAGTTTTGCAACGATGAAGCAGAAATTCCCAAAGTGTGGGCCAGCGAGCACAGGGGCCTCCCCTGCAGACTTGGTAGCAAAGCCAACTCTGCCTCCCCCAGGCCCACTGCTTGAGGAGCTCAGCGGGAAGCCTGGCACCCTGTTTGACAAGCTCTCCAAGGAATTCTGATACACACTGGGGTTTGAGAACCACGAGTCTAGAGTGATCCGAGAAGTCAACGTTTACACGGACGTTCCCAAGAAACACAGCCGGAAAACAGCCAGAAAGGAACGGAAGAAAGCCCTGCGAACTTTCCTGTTCCCATCACTGTCAGTGAGAAGTAGTGTTGGCTGTATCACCTCTAGCCGGCCATTCTCCACCCGTGGTGCTTCTGGAATAAGAAAGGAGACCGCAGGACACTTCCTGGCTCTTCACAAAATGCCCAGATGGGTTCCAGAAGGGCGGGCGGGTGGGCGGGCGCTGTGACAAATACACCTGGGGTCTGCTATGCCTGACGCCTGGCAACCAGCAGGCATGCGACCAGGAGGGAAACTAGCCAGGCGTGGTGGCACATGCCTGCAATGCCAGAACTTGGGAGGCCGAGACAGGAGGGCCACAGGTTCGAGGACAGACTCAGCAGCTTACTGAGAGTTCAGCAACCTAGCAAGACTCTGTTTGAAAAAATAAAAATAAAAAGGGAGGAGGGGGCCGGGGTTGTAGCTCAGAGGTCGAATGCCCAGTACTAGAAAATAAATAAGGAAAGAAAGAAAGAAGAAAGAGAAAATTTTGGAAAAGAACGCAAAGAAGGAAAACTGAGTTCCAGCCTGGGAAGCAACAGCGGCCTGGGCAAGGTGACTGACCCCTCCATTCCTAACATAATGATCTTAGCTCCTGAGCCAGGAAGGGAAAGGGCTGGGGGCTCCAGCGAGTGCCCAGGCCACACAACGCCCGGGACCAGCGCAGGAGGCCCAGATCCTCTCACTGCCCCTTAAACCTTAGCTTGCAGAGGACCCTGCCAGGCCCCTCTCCAGCTGCTCGGACATCCCCGGGCTAGCGGTGGTGCCCCCAGCCCTGAAGGCCTGCCACCCTCGCCCCGGGTGTCCCGCTTCGGACCTCGTACCTGTAGTAGGACAGCAGGCCATTGCCGAGCACGAACCAGCGGCGCTGGTAGCCCTTCAGGTAGTTGGTCCACTTGAGCAGCCAGCCCTTGTGGCTGTCCAGGGGCCCCGAGGCCGCCGGGGCACTGGAGGCCGTGCCGGTTCCTGCCACCGGAGCCCCAAGGGAAGTCTTCGCCTGTCCCGGGCCTGGCCGCAGCAGAGGCAGGGGCTTGGGCAGCGGGCCGGCCTCGGGTTTGAGTGGGGGCACGCCCCCCACGGCCGGCCCCAGTGGGGACGTCTGCTCCGGCAAGGCCTTCGCGAGGGGCCCGGCCCCGGCCCGCGGGCCCGACACCGATCTGGGCAGCAGCAGCTCCTTGACCATCCCGGCCCGCGGGTCCGGGTCGGACCTCCTCTGGCACCCCGGCTCGGGCCTCCGCGCCGCCTCGGACACGGGTTCCCACACCTGTTTGGACAGCGGCTCCCGCTCGGGCGCCGCCGCGGGCTTCGGCTGAGGCTTGGGATCTGGCCCGGAGCCGGACGTGGACGCGCTCATGCCCGGCGCCGCCGTGTGGCAGGACAGGCAGGGGACGACGGTGAACAGGGACGAGAGTCCGCGGGACCGGCCGCTGCAGCCGCCGCCTCGGCCCGGAGCGGCCGCTTTCCCCATAGAGCCGACCGAGCGCTGCGAGCGGCGCGGGGGCGGGGCGGGGCCGGAGCGCGGGCGGGGTCTAGGGGCGGGGCCGGAGCGCGGGCCGGGAGGGGCGAAGGCCGGGCGGGGCCTAGGGGCGTGGCCGGAGCGCGGGGCGGGGCGGGAGCGCGGGCGGGGCGGGGTGGGGCAGGGCCGGAAGGGGCGGGAGCGCGGGCGGGGCGGAGCCGGGCGGGGTCTAGGGGCGGGGCCGGAGCGCGGCGGGAGCGCGGGCGGGGCGAAGGCCGGGCGGGGCCTAGGGGCGTGGCCGGAGCGCGGGGCGGGGCGGGAGCGCGGGCGGGGCGAAGGCCGGGCGGGGCCTAGGGGCGTGGCCGGAGCGCGGGCGGGGCGGGGCCGGAGCGCGGGCGGGGCGGGGCGGGGCAGGGCCGGAGCGCGGGGCGGGCGAAGGCCGGGCGGGGCCGGAGCGCGGGGCGGGAGGGGCCGGAGCGCTGGAGGCGAGGATGGCGGGAGGGGGCGAAGGCGAACGCAGGGGCCGGGCGGGGCCAAAGACAGAGGGGGCGGGAGGCGGAGCGCAGGGCCTAGGACAGAGGGGGCGGGGCCGATGAGGGCGTGGCGGGGCGGGGCTTAGGAGGACGGGTGGGGACGGAGCGCAGGCCGATGAGGGCGGGGCTTAGGAGTGAGGGATGGGACGCGAGGGCGCGAGGGCCTAAGTGGGCGGGGCTGGAGGCGGGGCGGGGCCTAGGAAGGCGGAATGGGAGGTGGAGCGCTGAGGGCGGGGCCTAGGAGGGCGGGACCTAGGAGGGCTGAATGGAGGCCGGGCGCGGGGCCGGACTGGGATCGGGTTTGGGGGGCCCCGAGTGCGGAGGGTGGGGCCAGGCGGGGTCAGGGTCGCGGACGGGCAGGCAGGGACCTCCCGCCTGAGGTCCCGCCGCTGGGGCCCGGCCCGCCTCGCCCCCGCCCTCGCGGAGCCCCCGGACACCTGCGGGCGGAGCCGGGCGCAGGGCGCTGCAGGGACGGCTGCAGCCAAGGCCGCCGGCGCCCAGCGTCCACCCCCGCGCCCCGCCTTCAGCCAGGTGGATTCACCCCGAAACCCCAGAGAGGAGCAGGGGACAGCAAGTGCAAGTGCTCGAGACCCCCAAAGGCCTGGCGTGGTGGCGCACACCGAGAATCCTAGTACCTGGGAGACGAAGACAGGTTCAAGGCCAGCCTCAGCAACTTAGTGAGATCCTGCTTCAAAATAATATAGGGCCAGCCGGGCGTGGTGGACGCTTGTAATCCCCGCGCTTGGGAGGCGGAGACAGGAGGATCGCGCAGGTTGGAAGCCAGCGCGGAGACCCTGTTTCAAAAATATAAAATAGGTCTGGGAGTGTAGCACGGAGGTAGAAGGGCTTCCAGGAACCCCAGTACCACCTAATAATAATAATAATAATAATAATAATAATAATAATAATAATAATAATAATGGCAGCCGGGCGTGGTGGCGCGCGCTCGTAATCCCAGCATTCGGGAGGCTGAGACCCGAGGATCGAGGTTCTTGGCCAGCCTCAGCTATGTAGTGAGGCCCTCTGCAACTCAGTGAGGCCCGGTTTCAAAATAAAGAATAAAAAATAGGGCTGGGGGGTGTAGCTCAGAGGTCGAATGTCCCTGGGTTCCATTCCCAGAGCCGCAAAATAATAATAATAATAATAATAATAATAATAATAATAATAATAAGGCCGAGGATACAGCTCAAAGGGAGAAGACCCCTGGGTTCCATCCCAAGTACCAAACAAAAAAACACCAAAGGCACGGAAGCACAGGACCCAGCCAGCGGCACCAAAAGCTGAGGATGATCCGAGCCCGAGCCCCGAGCCAGCTCTTTTCTGCCTGTGGGTCCTTCCTGAAGTGGCTTCACCGCACTGCAGCCACCTCCCAGCCTCCTGAGCCAGCGGGCCTCTTACTCATCCAGGACACTTGGCTGCAAGTGGCGACACCCTGGAGGTTTGCAAACAGAAAGTTTGTGTACACCAGGTTTTTTAGTACAAGAAACTTGGACCTCCGGCACATCCCTGGGGAGGTTGGTGGTCTATGGAGCCTCACGGTCCTTGGGAAGGTTCACCTGTCTGTGCATTTTTCTAGAGAGAAGTTACATAGTTTTCACAAAATTCCCAAAAAAGACTGTGGCCCAGAATGTTAAATATTACTGATTTTAAAGAATCTATCAAGCCAGGCGTGGTGGCGCACGCTTGTCATCCCAGCATTCGGGAGACTGAGTCAGGAGGATCGCGGTTTGCGGACAGCCTCAGCTACTTAGTGAGGCCCTCTGCAACTCAGTGAGACCCAGTTTCCAAGTAAAAATATAAAATAGGTCTGGGAGTATAGCCCGGAGGTAGAAGAGAAAGCCCCTGGTTTCATTCCCAGTACCACCAAAATTTAATATATATATATATATACTTTAATATATTCTTTAATTTTATATTCTTTAATTTTAATATATATTATATATGTTTATATATAAATATATTATATATAAAATATTTATATATATATTATATATTTTTATATATTTATATTCTTTAATTTAAATATATATTAAAATTAAAGAATCTCTCAGCTGGATGTGGTGGTGCACACCTATAATCCCAGTACTCAGAAGCCTGACAGGAGAATTACAGGTTCAAGGCCACCCTCCACAACTTGGTGAGACCCTGTTTCAAAACAAAGAATAAAAAATAGGGCTGGGGTGTGTATGTAGCTCAGAGGTAGAATGCCCCTGGGTTCCATCCCCAGTACCACAAAAATAAATAAAATTAAAAGTTAAAGCCAGGCGTGATGGCGCACGCTTGTAATCCCAGCATTCGGGAGGTAGAGACCAGAGGATCATGGTTCACGGACAGCCTTAGCTACTTAGTGAGGCCCTCCGCAAATCAGTGAGACCCGGTTTCAAAATAAAGAATAAAAAATAGGGCGGGGGGGGGATGTAGCTCGGAGGTCAAATGCCCCTGGGTTCCATCCCCAGACCTGCAAAAAAAAAAAAAAAAAAAAATTTAAAGGAGCCGGGCGTGGTAGCTCATGCTTGTAATCCCAGCGCTTGGGAGGCTGAGACAGGAGGATCCCACAGGTTTGAAACCAGCCTCAGCTACTTAGTGAGGCTCTTGGTAATTAGTGAGACCCTGTTTCCAAATAAAATATAAAAATAGGTCAGGAGTGTGGCCCAGAGGTAGAAGGTCCTGGGTTCCATCCCCAGTACCACAAAAAATATTAAAAATTAAAAAATACAAGGGCTGGGGGTGTAGTTCAGATGTAGAGTTGAATGCCCACTACCAAGAATACTTCTTATGAGTATGAACGCCTATAATCCCAGCTCCTTGGGAGGCTAGGGCAGGAGAATCACAAATTTGAGGCCAGCCTGGGCAACTTAGTGAGACCTTGTCTCAAAACAAAGATAAAAACTGGGCCTGGTGGTGCACACTTGTAATCCTAGCATTTGGGAAGCAGAAACCAGAGAAACATGGTTTGTGGACAGCCTGAGCTACTTAGCGAGGCCCCTCGCAACTCAGTGAGACCCTGTTTCAAAAAATATAAAGACTAGAAAATAGGACTGGGGGTATTGCTTGGAGGTAGAATGACATTATATCGCTGTGTGTGTGTGTGTGTGTGTGTGTGTGTGTGTGTGTTTTACTGGAATTGAACCCAGGGGCATTCTCCCTTAAAGCTACATCCATATGCCCTCAAACCTACTTTATTTTTTAGTTTAAAACAAGGTCTAAGTTGCTGGGGATCTTCCTAAATTACTGAGGCTGGCCTCAACCTGCAATCCTCCTTGTCTCAGCCTCCCAAATACAGGGTTACAGGTGCCCACCACACCTGGCCCGTGAAAGCCTTTTAGCTGGGCTGGGTGGGAGTTTTCTGTGAATGTTGACGTCTGTGTAGAGCAGCTTCATAAAATCTGACAGTGTATCATTATTCTTGACTCCTAAGAAGGAGAAAAACCCTGGGAAATGAAGAAACTTGAAATAGATGTTCTGGCATCTCGCAGGGTAGATGGCACAGCTCAGAGCTATCGATTCACGCAGGAACCCAATTGGGCTATCTTTAACGCATCGATTTTGATCAGCTGGCTTCCCTAGCAGCCCAACTGCCACCAGTTATTTCAGAAGGAATCTTTTTTTTTTTTTTTTTTGCGGCACTGGGGATGGAACCCAGGGGCATTCTACCCCCAAGCCACACTCCCAGCCCTATTTTTTAGACTTTTTATGTTTAAAACAGGGTCTCACTGAGTTGCGAAGGGCTTTACTAAGTAGCTAAGGCTGTCTGCGAACTGCCATCCTCCGGTCTCCTGAATGCTGGAATTACAAGCGTGCGCCACCACGCCCGGCTTCAGGAGGAATCTTCTGAGGAGTTAAAGTGTAGTCAGCCAGGTGTGGTGGCGCACTCCTGTAATCCCAGTACTTGGGAGGCTGAGACGGGAGGATTGCAGGTTCAAGGCCAATGTAAGTAACTTACTGAAACCCTCAGCAACTTAGCAAGACCTTGTTTCAAACTAAAAAAAAAATAAATAAATAAAATGGGTTTGGGAGTGTAGCTCGGGGTAGAGTGCCCCTGGATTCAATCCCCAGTATGAAATGAGAAGGTATACTGTTACTCAGGCTTCAGTCAAACAGCACCTCTGGAGGGGACGCCCTGGAATTGAATAAAGCCTCGCTCCTTTCCCATTCACACTCCGGATGAGCGGGCAAATGTGAGAAGCAGAGTAGGATCCGTGGACAGCGCAGATGACATGGGAGGAGGGCAAGGAGAGAGGATACTGAAAACGAAGATGGCTAGAGGGTTAGTCTGACCTGGGCTCCTCTAGGAAGACATTCCAGCCAGTGGCGCCCTCTCCTGCTGACCCGCGGTGGAGAGGACCCGGGCCCCACCGCCTGGGCGCCCTGACCTGCAATGGAGCCGGCCCGCTCTTCTGCGGAGCACTTACAAGGAGCTACCACTAGGTGTCGTGGCTGCACCACGGAACGAGGCTGAGGCCCAGGAATCCGCAGGGACCACTGGGTGCCAAATACTGTGATCATGGGTGAATGGGACAGGAGGATGGCACAGGTTCGAAGCCAGCCTCAGCTACTTAGTGAGGCTCTCAGCAACTTAGACCCTGTTTCTAAAAAAAAAGTATAAAATAGGTCTGGGAGTATAGCCCGGAGGTAGAAGAGCCTCTGGGTTTCACCCCCAGTACCACAAAAAAAAAAAAAAAAGCGCTAGAAATGGGGTGACCATTGGGCTTTGCCCCTGCAAGTCTTCAGGACCCCATCTTCCTCAAGTCATTGTTCAAATGCCCTCTTCTGTATAAAGTGTGTGGTACTGGGGATTGAATTTAGGGACATTCTACCTCCGAACTACACCCCCAACCCAATTTTATTTTTTATTCTGAAACAGTCTTGCTAAGTTGCAGAGGCTGGTCTTGAACCTGGATCCTCCTGTGTCCGCCTCCCAAGTGATTACTGGATTACAAATATGAGCTACTGCACCTGGTCTGAAGCTCCCCCTACTCATTTCTCTCAAATTACTTCCCTACAACTCTGAGCCCCGCCCCTCACCTGCTGTGTGTGAAACCTTTACACAAGCTGGGTGTGGGGATACACAATTGTAATCCCAGCCTTTGGGAGGTTAAGAAAGGAGGATCCTGGTTCTCGCAGATAACCTCAGCTATTTAGTGAGGTCCTTTGCAACTCAGTGAGACTCTGTTTCAAAATAAAAAATAGGGCTGGGGGTGTAGCTCAGAGGTAGTGTGCCCATGGGTTCCATCCCCTGTACTGAAAGAAAGAAAGAAGAAAGACAATTCACATACCATACAATCCACTTCTTCATATGTGCCTCTTGGTGGTTCTTAGCGTATTTGCAGAGTTTTGCAATAATTGATTTACTATTTTATTTTTTGTAGTGCTGGGGATGGATCTCAGGGCCTCAAATATGCTGGACAAGCATTCTCCTGCCAGCTATACCCCCAGCCCCACCGTGCATGATCAACTCTAGGACAATTTATCATCCCTGGAAGAACCTCTGTACACCTTAATTTTGAAATCCCAGCTATTGCCCCAGGCCTAGGCCGCGCTAACCCACCTTGTGTGTCTACCAATGCCTGGCCTGCACCCCTCACAGGCACGGAACCGACACTACATGGCCTTTGGGGTTCCGGCAGCTGTTGCTGCAGGTCACAAAGGTCACTGGGGCAGCCCAGCGGAGGCCTGCCCCGGCCCCGCCCCTCGGCACTCAGGGTGCTGCTGACTCCCCAGCTCTGCACTCAGGCCCCATGTGGTGGCACCCACCTGTATTTGGGAGGCTGAGATAAGAGAGTTGCAAGTTCAAGGCCAGCCTCAGCAAGTTAGCAAGACCCTGTCTCAAAACAGAAAAAAAAGAAAGGGCTTGATGTATAGCTCAGTGGTAGACCGCTCCTGGGTTCAATCCCTAGTAACATAATAGCTGGAGGGACTCTGACTCTGTCTCACTGGGGATTGACTCAATTCTGCTTCCAAGATAAACCCCCAGCCCTATTTATTTTTTAAACAGGTTCTCACCAAGTTGTGGAGGGCCTGGCCAAGTAGCTGAGGCTGGCGGTGAACCTGTGACCCTCCTGCATCCCAAATACCGGGATTACAGGCCTGCACCACCACACTCAGCTGGAGGAACATTTCCTAACAAGGGCACCATGGTGTCCCCCTTCTGTTCCCACTAGGGGTCCCAGGGAATTAAATGACTCCCTGTCTTCCCAGACCCCGGTACCCAGGCACCACGCCTCCAGCAGAGTCTAGCTGAGCACACGCTGTGAACCACTGTGGGCAGCCAGGAGCAGCCGCCAGGGCCCTGGTGCACCATGGGTGTGAGGTCTGGTGGAGTCCTCCCTGCAGTCCTGGGGGGTGAGGGAGCCAGGATCCCCTCCCAGCCCCCAGCAGCCGGAATCTGGTCCCAGTGCAGACCTTGGCGGGTTGACTCCCCGCTCCCGGCCTCCGTTCTCCATACGGGAGACAGGAGAGGTTCTTCCAGCTCCCCGAATCCTCGGCGTGGACAAGGTCAGTGAAGGACGGGGCACTCCCTACTGCAGGTCACCCCACTTGTGCACCCTGATCTGAAAGTGCCGGGCGTGTCACAGCAAACAAGAAAACCAGCCCCACCTTGGAGTTGACTGGACGCCAAGGGCCGCGCAGATGGCAAGTCCCCCCTAGTCCAGCCGCCGGCCCCCCTGGCAGGCTGTCCAGACCCACCAAGCTGGGGCTCTGCGGCCTCCACCCTGCGGACAGCAGGGAGCCGGGCCTCACCCAGCACTCCCTCCTGCGGGAGGAGTCAGCAGCCAGAGGCCAGGAGTGGGGGGGGGGGATCCACGGCACTCGAGCAGCTGTCAACCAATCACAGCTGGAATTGGGCTCCAGCTCCCAGGGAAGCTCCGAGCGTGTGGGAGTGGGGGGCGGGGGGCAGCAGTGGCTGGCCCCAGAGCCACCCAACAGCCTCCAGGCCTGACTGCCAGCAAGCCCCAGGCTCTGTGCTGGGTTTCGCTTGTCTTTGTTGTAATAGTGGGGACTGAATCCAGGGCCTCACACACACTAGGCAAGTGTTCTATCACTGTGCAACTGACCCAGGCTTAGGACAAACACGGGCAGAAGGAAGCCGCCTCGGGCTCCGAGTCCAGCGGGAAAGGGGTTCACACATCTTCCGAGAGCGCGGGACAGAAGGAGGCAGAGCAGGGCCAGAATTCTCTGCAGGAAACGACGTGAAGATGGCTTCACAGGAGGCCGGCGGCTGGGCGCATCCTAGCAAAGGGTCTTTGCAAGGAAAGGCCATGGCGGGGCTGGCACGTGTGCTCAGGACCACAGGCAGAGGACTCAGGGCTGCGGCCAGCACAAGTCCCCCGGGCCATCGGGACGCAGCCTAGGGAGGCCCTCTCGCCAGCTCCTGGGGCAGGTTCCATGCGACGCGCCACTCTTCCAGGTGAGGAAAGATGCCCCAGGGTCACAAGGTCGCGGGGCTGAGGGCTGGCAGCAAGAGCTAGCCTGATGCCCCCACCTTACGGGGACCCAGCTAAGGTTCCAGTGCGGGGGGCCTCGGAAATGTGGACCATGAGCCAGGCATGGCGGCGCACGCTTGTAATCCCAACATTTGGGAGGCTGAGACGAGGATCACAGGTTCGCAGCCAGCCTCAGCTACTTAGGCCCTCCACAACTTAGCGAGACCCCGTTTCAAAATAAATAAAAAATAGGGCTGGGGGTGTAGGACTTGGAGGTAGAATATCCCCGGGTTCAATCCGCACCCAGTATGGCAAACACAAAGAAAAACTGTGACCCATGGCGCTGGAGACGTAGCTCATCAGGAGAGCGTTTGCTTAGCATGTGCAAGGCCTGGGTTCAAAGGAGAGGAGGAGGGGGGGAGGGAAGGGGAAGAGGGGGCACAGAGGGTTAGCAAGGAAAGGGGGAGAGGAAGATAAGGAGCAAAGACAGATGTGGGCACTGCAAGGCCAATTTCTGCCTCAACAACAGAGGCCGGCTTAATTCAGCTTCTAGTACCTGAGCACCCGTGAACCATCAAGCTGTCTGTTCACAGCTGGGTGTGGTGCTGTGATTACCCCTGTAATCACAGTACTCGGGAGGCTGAGACAGGAGGATTGCAGGCTTGAGGCCAGCCTCAGTGACTGAGCAGGGCTCTCAGAAACTTAGTGAGACGCTGTTTCAAAATAAAAAGGGCGCCGGGCGTGGTGGCGCACGCTTGTAATCCCCGCGCTTGGGAGGCTGAGGCAGGAGGATCAAAGCCAGCCTCAGCTACTTAGTGAGGCTCTCAGCAACGTAGTGAGACCCTGTCTCCAAATAAGAAAAATATAAAATAGGTCTGGGAGTATAGCCCAGAGGTAGAAAGCCTCTGGGTTCCACCCCCAGTACCACCAAATAAACAAATAAACAAACAAACAAACAAACAAATAAATAAAAAGGGCTGGGGTGTAGCTTGGAGAGAGAGTCTTTGGGTTTGATCCCCAGTACCAAAAAGAAAAGCTATCTACCTACTCCCGAGGGGCGAGAGGACGCGCGCGACCAAGAACGTCCGAGCCGCGGGTTCCCTGCGCTCTGCGGTCTGCTGGTCTGGCTTTATTGCTCTGCGGTGGCGCGGGCGGGCTGGTCCTAGTCCTCTGGCCCCGGGCAGGGACTCTGCCAGCCTAGGGCGGGCGGGCTGGTCCTAGTCCTCTGGCCCCGGCCAGGCACTCTGCCGGCCTAGGTCGGGCGGGCTTTCTTTGGCGAGTGGAGCTTCCAGTGGATCTTGTACAGGCGCATTTTGTCCAGGTACTGCTGCACGTGCATGGACTCGCGCCGCCAGCGCCCCAGCTTCCGCAGCTGGTCGGTCATGAACTTCTTCTTCAGGTGGTCGTGCAGGTGGCTCATCTTCTTCTTGGTCTTGTCTGAGGCTCTTATCTTACAAAACACAGAGCAGCAGTTAGGATGCGGAGGCGCCGTCCAGGAAGAGAGGCGCCGAGGCTGCCGATTCCGGAGTGAAGACGCGCCTGCAGGGCCCAACACTCACCCCATAAATGCCCTGGTCACGGGGAGCCTCAGTTCCCTCTTTGCAGGCAGGCGTTAGGCCGAGCCGCCCCTGTGCAGCCAAGAAGCCGGATTTTGACCTTGACCTCTCTAGTTGAAGGTCAAAGAAAATGGGATTCGAGTGGCAGAGAGGGCACAGCTTTCTTCCTTTTCTAACTCCTAACACTCTGGCCTGTTCATCATTTGGTGCTTCCTGACCTTAGATCTGTGACGGTCCTTGGATCACAACGAGTTCTAATTACTCCTCTCTGTTCTGTAACTTCCGGCTGTCCCCCCAAAAGACCTACCCAAGAGATCTGGGAAGACACGGCCTGCGTCTTATTCAGTGATTTATTCTAATGTGCCAGCTGTGGGTGGGACACTAAGAAAATCAGCTGCGGGTGTCCCAGTCCCTGCAATGTTGTCAGGTGAGACATGCCCAGATATTTCGAAGCCAGGCAGAAAGTGATACGCCCCTAAAATAGCCGAGTTCAAAACAGGAAGAGTATCAGAAGCTGCACAGGGCGCGGCCCAGTGGCTGGAGCATTTGCCTAGCATGAGGTGTTGGGTTTGTCCCCAACAGCACAGCGAAAATACTGGAGGGGTTGGCACAGAAATTGGTGATGGGTTTGGAAGGACGAGGAGGTTTGGGGAATGTAGAAACAAGATCTGTCAAGCTTCCCAGGAGAGGGAGTGGGTAGGGTGTGTTCATGTGTAGACAGAGAGAGAGAGAGAGAGGAGGAGAGGGTGTGTGTGTGTGTGTGTGTGTGTGTGTGTGTGTGTGTATGTGTGTGTGTGTGTGTGTGTGTGTTTACTGGGGATTAAACCCAGGGGCATTCTACCTCTAAGCAACACCCCAGGCCTTTTTATTTTTTGTTTTGAAACAAGATCTCACTAAGTTGCTGAGGCTGGCCTGGAACCTGTCATTCTCCTGTTTCAGCCTACCCCCCCACCCCCAGGGACTGAGATCACAAGTGTGGGCCACCACACCAGGCTTCCAGGGGATTCTGGTAAATATTAAAATTATCTTGCCAGGCGTGGTGGCGCACGCTTGTAATCCCCGCGCTTGGGAGGCAAAGACAGGAGGATCGCATAGGTTCGAAGCCAGCCGTGCTGGCTTAAGAGACCCTGTTTCCAAATAAAAATATAAAAAAATATAAAATAAAAAAAATATTAAAAAATAGGTACCTGGGAGTGTAGTCCGGAAGTAGAAGGGTTTCCAGAAACCCCAGTACCACCAAAGAAAACACACACACACACACACACACACACACAAAGTTAAAATTATCTCAAGATCTAGCACATTGTTAAGCAAAGGAGTTCTTTATAAAGGCTAGTCAGTGTTGACAACACTTGACACTGAATTAAAGACAGGCAGGTGATTAAAAATGGGTACTAAAAAACATAGTTTAGAGCCAGGCGTGGTGGTGCACGCTTGTAATCCCAGCATTCAGGAGGCTGAGACAGGAGGATCATGGTTCACAGACAGCCTCAGCTACTTAGTGAGGTCCTTTGCAACTCAGTGAGACCCTGTTTCAAAATAAAGAATAAAAAGTAGGGCTGGGTGTGTAGCTCAGAGGTTGAATGCCCCTGGGTTCCATCCCTAGTACCGCAAAAAAAAAAAAAAAAAAAAAAAAAAAAAAAAAGTTTAAATTGATGGTCTCTACACTGACTGAATATAAGAAAAATTTAAGTCGCTTGATAAAAATGTAAACCCCAGAAATCCTAGCTTAGTGTGGCCTGGGTGGAGATCAGGGACCTCTCACACGGACCCGAGAGGACCCAGCCCGCACCACTGTTTCCTGCTCGCCCCAGGACAGCAGCTGTCTGGCCTCTCTAGCTAGTGATCACACCGTAGGCATGACTCACCAGAAGGGAGCCGGCCCAGCCCCTCTCTGCCACTTGGGATACCGAAAACATTGCCAGGCACCGCCAGCGTCCTGCCTGAGCGCCATGGCGGTAGACGAGGCACACTGCCAGCGTCCCGTTCTCAGCATGTCAAGGCCCTGAGACCCCAGACCTTAGTGTCTTCATGACGTCAGTTGTGAGCCAAAGCTGCCCTTCCCTAACGTAAGCACTTTTGGGGGAGACATAAACACCGTCGACACTGTCACCGAGGCCCTCAAATCCACCGAGTTCCTGCACGCCAGGTTCCGGCCCAGTCACTGGGTCTGCAAGCAGAGGAGACAGTCCCTATGCCTAAGGGGTCTCCCTCCTGCCTAAGGGAGCTCAGTCATGACCGGCGACTGCCATGGCTCGGTGTGAAGCTACGTCGCAAGGCCTGGATTCCCTGAATACGAGCAAAGGCATGAATATGTAACAAATAAGTCCAACGCAGGGGGCTCCATGCTTCAAGGGAAGCTCTGGCCGGCTGAGGGATGGCGCAGCCCTCTGGGGGACCCAGGAGTGTCCAGGCAGAGCACTTAGAGGTCTTGGCCCACCAGCAAGCGGGGCAACCCCCCCCCAGTGGCTTTAGAGGTGAGCCCTGAGGTCTCTTAGGGCTTGGCTAACGGGCAACAGAGGCGGCTCTGTCCTCGGAGGTGTCAGGCCAGGGCTTCCTGTGGCCTTGCTCCCCAGGGACAAGCCAGCCTGAAGATGTGCCCACTGGTGCTCAAAAGGCAGCAAAGGAGGCAAAGAGGGGGCGCAAGGCAGCGGCAGTGTGGGGGACTAGGCCAGACGCTGGCAAGCCTGCCCTGCCCTCCTTGATTAAGTGAACTCAGAGCCTCCACCTTGCTTGAACCGGATCAGGGCAAGTTTATATAATCCTCAAATGAAAGGGTCCTGGTAGAGCCCATGTTTCGAAGGAGAAGAGAGTCCGGGAGGAAGTGTGATTGGCCGGCAGGCTCCAGGCCTCCTCTTTCCTCTCCACCAGGCCCTGCTCTGCTTCGCTGAGGTGCTGGGTGCTGGGCACGGGGCACGGAAACAGGCTGCGGGGGCCAGGGCAGGCTGTACCTGAGCTCACCCCAAGCCCGCTTCTGTCTCCGGGGCCCTCAAGAGACCTGGCACCATCTCCAGGCTCTCCCACCACTCTCTCTCTCTCTCTCTCTCTCTCTCTCTCTGGTGCTGGGAAATGAACCCAGGGCATCCTACCTCCAAGCTCCAGCTCCAGCCTTACTGTTTCTAGTTTTCAAACAGGTTCTTGCTAAGTTGCTAATGCTGGCCTCAAACCTGCAATCCTCCTGTCTCAGCCTCCCAAGTTCTAAGATTACCAACATGTGCCACCACACCCACCCTTTCTGATGTCAGAATCCCATGGGCCCATCCAGATTTGCCCCCAAACATGGAGAGAGGCTTAACAGTCAAGAAGGGGACAGCGGCTCAACTCTGGGCCACTTGCTCTGCTGAAGAAATAAAGCTATCTTGCTTGTTTATGGTTAGCACCAAACTGTCTGAAGCAGGCTCTAAAGATACTTTTTTTTTTTTTTTTTTTTTGCAGTACTCAGAATGGAACCCAGGTTAATGAATTAATCAATTGAGGTCCACTGAAAGTGGTGGGTGACGAGACATGGGTGTTGAGTAAGAAGGGCAAATCCTACTTGTCCAGATGCAAAAAGTGGGAGGACAGTCTTGGTTTTCATCTGGAAAATGGGGTTAACCCCCAGGGAAAACTGACCAGATATTGCTGATGTGGATTCAAGCTCCAACTTCTGAGGCTTGGTATGGGGGACAGGGAGACTCCCTCCATGGATTCCCTCCAGATGATGCGCTTTGAGGACAAATTGCTACAACAGTCAAGAGACCGGAGTCTTTCTCCCTGGCTTTTTTTTTTTTTTTTTTTAAAGGACCTTTCTACCTCTGAGCTACACCCCAGCCCTATTTTCCTTTTTATTTGAAACAGGGTCTCACTAGGTTGCTGAGAGTCGCTACTTGCTGAGAACGGCCTTAAACCTGCAATCCTCCCGTCTCAGCATCCCAAGTTCTGGAGTTACAGGCGTGTGCCACTGCGCCCAGCTCCCCTGGCTCTCAGCCTTTAGCAAGTCAGTACCCCCAATTATCAGTGGCTTCCTCTGTAACAATGGGGCCTACCCTAGAACACCCTGGTAACCGCTCTTCATCACCTCTAGGACCTGGGACCCCCACCACAGCCCCCAGGATGTGGGACTGAAGCAAACGTGGGTTGGGCCACCGACACCCACTAATGCAAACGCTGTGGCAACTTTACCTCCATCTCGTAGATTCGCTGCGCGCTGAGGTTGTCGCGAATAATCACCCGAGACAAATGGCTCTTGGGTAAAAGCTTCTTCATGGCTGCTTCACTAGAATTCATTATGCTGCAGGGGAGAAGGGAAGGTCCAGGTTAGGGATGGCAGGGGCCGAAGCTGGGCCCCAGCTGATTTGGTGGGGTCCTGGGCGTGCTTCTGAGGCCGTCCCAGATTTCCCAGGACAAGCAAGGCTATCTCACAATTTTCAGAGGCACAAGAGAGTAGCCGTAAGTTCCACCTGTGGACAAGACGTGCTAAAGGGCTACTTCCTAGATGCCCGAGGAGGACACAGAAGAGACCAGAGCGGTCTGTGAGATGTCCATATAGAATAAAAGACCCCTCAGGAGCTGTCATTTGGGGGTCAGGATGGAACCCAGAGCTTCACACATGCTAGCCAGGCACTCTATCACGGTGTGTCACCCCCCAGTCCTAGGTGGGGTAGCACTAGGAACTGAACCCAGGGGCATTCTACACCCCCAGCTCTATTTTTTTTTTTTTTTAATTTTCAAACAGGGTCTTGCTAAGTTGACAAGTCTCACTACATGCTGAGGCTGTCCTCAAACTCGTGATCCTCTTGTCTCAGCCTCCCAAGTGCTGGGATTCTAGGCGTGCACCAACCCATCCATTTAAGAGCGAGCGCCTTGTGATACAGGCGATGAGATGGCAGGTGGAGGGGTCTTGGAGAAGAGCCGAAGCTGGAGGGGAGGGACTGGAGGGGAGGGGCCGGAGGGATGAACTGAGGGGCTGAGGTAGGAGGCACGTGCCTGCGGAGGATCTGAGCAGTGGGGAGCAGATCCAAGCAGGGGGAAAGAAAATGAGTCTGCACGGAGGTTGGCTGGTTAACTGGGAAATGGTAAGGAAGGGGGGTACACAAACACGAGGGAAGTGTGGAGTGCACCAGGCTTTGGGAGACGTTGGAGGGTGAGAAACAGGAGGAGGATGAAGTGGGAAGGGAGGGGTACAGCGGAATCAAGGGCTACAGGTAAAGGCCGAGAACACGGCTGGGTGTAATCCCAGTCCTTGGGAGGCTGAGACAGGAGGATGACAGTTCAAAGCCAGCCTCAGCAACTTACTGCGGCCCTCAGCAATTCAGCGAGACCCTGTTTCGGAATACCATATAGGGCCAGGCGTGGTGGCACACGCTTGTAATCCCCGCGCTTGGGAGGCTGAGACAGGAGGACTGCACAGGTTCAAAGCCAGCCTCAGCTACTTAGTGAGGCTCTCGGCAATTTAGTGAGACCCCGTTTCCAAGTAAAATATAAAGTAGGTCTGGGAGCCGGGAGTAGTGGCGCACGCTTGTAATCCCAGCATTCGGGAGGCTGAGACCTGAGGATTGCGGTTCGCAGACAGCCTCAGCTACTTGGTGAGGCCCTCTGCAGCTCAGTGAGACCCGGTTTCAAAATAAAGAATTAAAAAAGGGAAGAGGGTGTAGCTCGGAGGTAGAATGCCCCTGGGTTCCATCCCCAGACCCGCAAAAAAAAAAAAAAAAATAGGTCTGGGAATATAGCCCAGAGGTGGAAAGTCTCTGGGTTCCACCCCCAGTACCACCACCAATAAATAAATTAATAATAATAATAAATAATAATAATAATAATAATATGGGGCTGGGGGTGTGGCTCAGAGTAGAACCCCCCGGGTTTAATACCCAGAGGGAGTGTAGCTCAATGGTGGAGTGCCTTGGGTTCAATCCCAGTTTGAAAAAAAAAAAAAGACTTAAATAGTTAAAGACACATAGAACACCCTTCACCTAGTTAAGAGTACACCAAATTTATCATAACTAGAAAGAAGGAAATGATTGTAAATATTCCCTGTCCACGTAAAAAAATAATGGTCATTTTGAACCCAACTGTTCTCCATTACCAGTCCTCTGCGGGAGCCTGGAGGATGCAGGAGGCGGGTTGAGGAGTCTAAGGTGAGGAGATGGGGGTTTGTGAGGACTGGGCCAGCAGAACAGCGGCAGAGCTACTGAGAAACACAGCGGCTAAGAAAGAGGATGCTGGGAGAGTGTCGGCCGCGGAGGGCGCGGGCTTCACCAGGCTCAGGTTTAGGCTGCAGGAGCCACAGGATGTCATGGTTGGGGGAATGATGGGGCCGGGACTGATTGAGACAGAGAAATTCCTGGAGATGGGAATCCTGGCTTGCCCGGACTAGGGGAGTTCAGTTTAGCCAGTGGGGAGCCTGAAGATATGTACCGGGCAGGGACTGGGCCCGGGGTCTGTAAGATATCCAGGCTGAGCAGGACGTAGTGGCTGGTGGCGCACACTTGTAATCCCAGCATTCGGGAGGCTGAGACTGCAGGATCGCGGTTCGCGGACAGCCTCAGCTACTACGTGAGGCCCTCTGCAACTCAGTGAGACCTGTTTCAAAATAAAGAATAAATGACAGTGCTGGGGGTGTCGCTTGGAGGTCGAATGCCTCTGGGTTTCATCCCCAGTACCGCAAAAAGAAAAGAAAACAAAAAAAGAAATCCAGGCTCCCCTGGAGTCTAAGAAGGAGCCGGGCTCTCCAGGCATGGTGGCACATGCCTGTAATCCTACGGAGGCTGAGACAGGAGGATCTCAGGTTCGAAGACGGCCTTAGCAACTTGGCGAGGTCCTCAACAATTCAGCGACACCCTGGGTTCCGTCCCCAATACCACTAGAGAGAGAGAGAGAGAGAGAGAGAGAGAGAGAGAGAGAGAGAGAGAGAGAGAGAGAGAGAGAGAGACCTAGCTCTAAGGGACAGGGGCTCGGGGGCGCAGGGACTAAGTGGCCGGGCTGAAGAAGCGCGGGTCAAGAGAGTTCGGGACAAAGGCTCCATGATGCCGGGCCGCACCTGAAGAGAACCAGGGGCTGCTTGGTCCGCGGCCGCAGAAAGCAGATCTTCGGCGGGACCCCCGGGCTGACATCTTCGCGGCTGCCAAGCCGCTGGCGCCGGAAGTTCGATCTCCAGGTGGCGCCGGAAGTGGTGGTCGCCTTGGCAGGGGTCTCGTAATCTGTATACACACCCAAGTCCCATGTGACCGACGGCCTGCCAGGCTGGGTGGTCGTGTCTTCCGCGGATGGACCAGGATCCGGATCCGAAGCCATGCCGGCCGGGCGCGCGCAGACGCGGAGTCCGGAAGCGGAAGACGGCTCGGGCTGCGCGCGTTGCCTGGAGACGCGCAGGGGGCGTGGCCGCGATGCGCGGACGCGGAAGGATTGTCCCTCGGCGGCCGCCGTAGTGACCCGATTTGTGGCCGTGGAGATGCGCAGGGGGCGGGGCCGCGAGGCCGGAACGCGGAAGGATTGTCCCTCGGCGGCCGCCGTGGCAGCCCCACTCGTTGCCTTAGAGACGGGCGGGCGCGGGTGAAGCTGCTGCGCTGGGGAGCGGGCGACCTCCGGAAGGGCCGATTCCTCCGGGCGGGGAGAGGCCATTGCCATGGGAACCCGAGCGCTGCGCCGCCCGGGCGCGGGGGCTCGTGACTCCCCGAGACCCTCGCCTGGGGATTCCCGGCAAGCCCACCAGCACTCTTGTAGGGAGGTAAGACCCTCGGTGTGTTGACGCCAGCTTTAAAAGGAGCCTTTTCCAATGCCCATGGCGCACCCCGAAGTGGCGCCTCGCACCTGTCAACCCGTAGACTTTGTTCCACGTTTATAACGTTTTATAACAACGCCCCGCCGTGTTTGCCGACTTTCCTCCGCATATAATGGATCCGAAAGACCACCTTTCAGGCTTTGCCGTGTAGCCCTGAACAAGCCCTTTCCCTCTGTCCCTTACTTACTCGCTTCCCGGTGACAACTGGAAGGTTTGTTTTTTTTTGTTTTTTTTTGTTTTTTTTTTTTTTTTTTTTTTGCGGGTCTGGGGATGGAACCCAGGGGCATTCGACCTCAGAGCTACACCCCCTGCCCTATTTTTTATTCTTTATTTTGAAACCAGGTCTCACTGAGTTGCAGAGGGCCTCACTAAGTAGCTGAGGCTGTCCGCGAACCGCGATCCTCCGGTCTCAGCCTCCCGAATGCTGGGATGACAAGCGTGCGCCACCACGCCCCGTTACTACTGGAAGTATTAACTAGGCGCCAGTCTGGTAGGTGCTTTGAAGAGAATCAGCCCAGAGAGCTTCGTGACTGTAAAGTGGTGACACCCAGCTGCAGCCGGGCTACCTCCCCCCTCCCTCACGCTGAGCAGGGCTTCGAATCTCTGCCATTTCTTCGGGGGAGGGGAGGGGCGTTGCAGATCCATAGCCAGTTTGAAATGAATCCCTTGATGAGCTTTACTTCCACAGTGCCTTGCGTTTTGACCCCCGTAAACAAGAGAATAGTTGACCATTTTTAGAAGACTGGCAGGCCCTGAGTTCAAGCCTAGCTGGATTGTAAAGTGGCCCAACCTAGCCTCAAACTTGCAATCTTCTTGCCTTAGCCTCCTGAGTTGCAGATTGCAGGGGTGCTCCACGGAGCCTGGCAACCACTCGTTACATTGCTGTCCCTGCCTGCCAAGAAAAGCAACTTTGAAATGACCAGTCTGAGCCGGGCTTGGTGGCCCACGCTTGTAATCCCTGCGCTTGGGAGGCTGAGACAGGAGGATCGGGGTTCGCGGACAGCCTCAGCTACTTATGCCGTATGTAACTCAGTGAGACTGTTTCAAAATAAAGAATAAAAAGTAGGGCTGACGGTATAGCTGAGAGGTAGAATGCCTTTGGGTTCCATCCCCAGTATCGCAAAAAATACATACATACATATATACATACATACATACGCAGGTCAGGGGTGTGGCTCAGAGGTAGAATGCACCTGGGTTTAGTCCTCAGTAAAAAATAAAATAAACGAATTGGTTAACATTAGATTCTTTTAGGTTACCTTTAATATGAAAGGATTAAGAACCTAGGAACTTGATTATGCCAGTTGAGACTAGCCTGTTTTGGAAAACCTGGCAGTTACTTCTCTAATCCTGATTCTGGAAGATCAGATAAGCAGCTTAGTTTCAGTTTGGTGATCTGGAACTTTAGAGTGAATGACTCTGTTTTGATTTTTAATCTAATCTGTTGAGGCCTAATATAGGAACTTAATGTAAAACAGTGACCTGCTGAGGCAGGAGGACCGCAGGTTGAATGAAGGCCAGCCCCAACAATTTAGTGAGACCCTGTTTCAAAATAAAAATAAAATAGGGCTGGAAGTGTAACTCAAAGGTAGAATGCCCCTGAGTTCAATCCTGAGTACCCCAAAAATAAATAAAACAGTGACCTTTAATTTTGTGTGTGTGTGGTACTGGGGTTCCTGGAAACCCTTCTATCTCCGGGCTACATTCCCAGACCTATCTTATATTTTTATTTGGAAACAGGGTCTCTTAAGCCAGCGCGGCTAACTTCTAACCTGCGCAATCCTCCTGTCTCTGCCTCCCAAGCGCGGGGATTACAGGCATGCGCCACCACGCCCGACTTTAGTGACCTTTAACTTTTATTTAAGACAATTTTTCAGCTCTGTTAGGCCAATAATTAAATATTCAATCAAGCCGGACGTGGTGGCGCACGCTTGTAATCCCCGCGCTTAGGAGGCTGAGACAGGAGGATCGTCCAGGTCCCAAGCCAGCCTCAGCTACTTAGTGAGGCTCTTGGCAACTTAGTGAGACCTTGTTTCCAAATAAAGTATAAAATAGGTCTGGGAGTATAGCTGGGAGGTAGATACTCTGGGTTCCACCCCCAGTACCAAAACAAATAAATAAATAAATATTTAATCAGGCTGGTGTCAAACCTCTGATCCTCCTTGTTTCAGCCTCTCAAGTATTGATACTATAGGCATGCACCACCACACCTGTCTCTCCGTTTTTTTGGTGTGGTATGACTGTGTGTGTGTGTGTGTGTGTGTGTGTGTGTGTGTGTGTTTGGCTGGCAGTTGAATCCAAGAGCATTGACCTATCTACAACCCCACCCCTGTAATTTTTCTTTGGAAACAGGGTCTCTCTGAGTTGCTAAGGACATCAATTTAGCATCTCAGCAAGTTGCTGAATTGCTGAGGCTGGCCGGGAACCTGCGATCCTCCTGTCTCAGCCTCCCAAGTGCCGAGATTACAGGCGTGCACCACCAGGCCCAGCAACTCAGGCTCCCTTAGAGGCCAGGCACAGGAGCGTGATTAACGATGGAGGACTCCATTACTTGACATCAGTTGTACGTGGGCACATCCTGTCTCTTCAGAGAGACGTTCTTAGGCGATGGAAAACAGGACCCTCCCTACTCCTGTTTTGCTCCCTTGCGGCAGCTCCAGCTCCGTGGGCCTGGGCTCGCATCACAGGGTCAGGGCTCGTGCTTTGAGGAGTGAGGTGAATGGGGTTGGGTGGGAGCCAGAGCGCAGCCGAGGCTGTCCACCCAGCTCAGGGAGCCGCGAGTGCCCAGCTCGGGGCTTGTCCTGTGTCCAGTAGGGAGGTGCACATTCACGGCCCTCTGGGGAGAGGCCTGGGTACCACTAGGGGAGTTTCCCGATGGGCAGAGGACCCCCGGGGAATCCCATGAGCTCACCTCTTCACCGTGCCGAAGGTCTAGCCTGCCGAGCCCCACCCACTAAGCACCCCTCCCCTGCAGGTTCACGTGGGCACGGCCTAGCAGATAGAGCCAGGCCTCCTGCATCGCACCACCTCGATGGCGGCGCCCCCGCGCGCCCTCCCGGGCCAGCTCCGGCAGCCCCGCGTCAGCGGCCTCTCCAAGATCACCAGCAGCCTGTACCTCAGCAGCGGCGCGGCTGCCAGCGACCGGCTCCTGCTGTCCAGCCACCAGATCACCTCGGTCATCAGCGTCTCGGCGGAGGCGGTCAGCGCCCGCTACGAGGGCATCCAGTACACGCAGGTGCCGCTGGCCGACGCGCCCGCCTCGCGCCTCTGTGACTTCTTCGACTCCGTCGCTGACCACGTCCACAGCGTGGACCTGAAGCAGGGCCGCACGCTGCTGCACTGCGCCGCCGGCGTGAGCCGCTCGGCCACCCTGTGCCTCGCCTACCTCATGAAGTACCACGCCATGTCCCTGCTGGACGCCCACGCCTGGGCCAAGGCCTGCCGGCCCGTCATCAGACCCAACAGCGGCTTCTGGGAGCAGCTCATCCGCTACGAGTTCCAGCTGTTCGGGAAGAACACGGTGCGCATGGTCAGCTCCCCGGTGGGGGCCGTCCCTGACATCTATGAGGACGAGGTCCGCTCCATGATCCCACTGTGAGCCCCGCGCCAGCCCCGCTGCAGGGGGCGGGGCAGGTGTGGGGTTGGCACTGTACCAGGGTCTGCACTTTGAACTTTCTTCTTTTGTTGTAGTAGTACTTGGGGATCAACCTGCGATCCTCCTGTCTCCGCCTGCCACGTAATGGAATTATCATGGAGTTCTAGGCATGTGCCACCAAACCAGGCGAACAGTCTACTTTTGTTGATACATAAACATGCTAAACACATGACACCTTTTATAAGGGCTAGAAAAAAAGGGTCACTACTGCTTTAACTTTGGTAATCCATCTTTAAAGATTAAACTCACTAATTGTACGATGATGAGGATACGCGCTCTTCCTTGTGTGTGTGGCAGGCAGGCCCCAAGCACAGGGGGGGTCTGGATATGAGTCTACCACAATCCCTTGCACCCCTTCAGACCCAGAGCAGAGCCTTGGGCATCTTGGCACCTCTAGGCTTCTCACAGCAAGCGCCAGCTTACCAGGTAAGTGGCCCTCCAGCAGTGCACTGGAGCCTAGGAGCCCCAGGAGGCCCCACACCCACCTCCCCCGCAGCGGCTCCACTCCGGCTTTCTTTATTTTCTTTTTTTTTTCTTCTTCTTCTTTTTTTTTTTTTTTTTTTTTTTTTTTTTGTTTTGGTACTGAGGATGGAACCCAGGGGCATTCTACCTCTGAGCTACATCTCCAGCCCTATTTTTCATTTATTATTTAGAAATAGGGTTTTACTAAGTTGCTGAGAGCCTCACTAAGTAGCTGGGGCTGGCTGAGAACCCGCAATCCTCCCGTCTCAGCCTCCCAGGTACTGGGATTACAAGAGTGCGCCACCACGCCCAGCTTCCTCTAGTGGCCTTAAGCAGAAGATAGGTTCTGAGAAAGCATTGTGACCCGGGGCTCTGGGGGCCTCAGGACCATCATCTGTGAAGACTCGCCGATTCCACAGCGCCAGGCCCAGTAAAGGACGCCTCATCGCGGGTGACCTCCTGTCCGAGTCATCCTCCTAACGGCGTTGCTCCTGCCTGCGCACAGCCCTTCACGAATGTCTACACAGAGCTCTTCCACCAAGGCACCCAGCGTAGGGAGGAAGAGGCCTAGACTAAGAAGCCTTCCCAGAGTCCCCACTTTAATCCAGATGCCACCTGGGGTGCCTGAAGGGGCGCAGCTCCAGCTCCCCAAAAGGCCTCATTTAGAGTTGCTGGCCAGCACAGCAAGGCCCCACCAGGCCGACGGCTGAGGCGCACCGGGGCGCGTCACGGACCGCAGCTGGGCTCTGCAGGGCCGGGCCAGGCTCCAGACCGACCGCTCTCATCCAGAAGGTGGTCTGTGAGCCCCGAGCTCACGGACAGCAGGAGTGCAAAAGCTCACGGGGCGCGTGTCGGCTTGGCGCAGAGCTGCGTGTCGGGAACCCAGTGGAGGCCAAGGCTGAGCGCCTTTTCTCTCCAAGCCGCCCGCGCCCGCCTTTGCAAGCGGTGCCCAGGGGTCACTGGGGAGTCAGGGCGGGAGAAAGGGAAGGTCCGTTCTGGACTGGCCTCACTCTACAGGTGAAGAGCCGGATTGGCGGCTACGCAGGGCCGCTCTCCTAACCGACACCAGACAGAAGACGTCTTTTGTGCTTTGGTTTGCTTTGCCAAAGGTACTGGGCATTGAACCCAGGGGCAGTCTACCTCTGAGCTACACCCCCAGACCTTTTTATTGTTTTATTTTGAAACAGGTTTCTCAAGCTGGGCGTGGTGGCGCACGCTTGTAATCCCAGTACTTGGGAGGCTGAGACAGGAGGGTCACAGGTTCACAGCCAGCCTCAGCTACTTAGGGAGGCCCTCTGCAACTTAGTGAGACCCTGTTTCAAAATAAAGAATAAAAAATAGGGCTGGGGGTGTAGCACGAAGGTAGAATGCCCCCTGGGTTCAATATCCCTGTTACTGCAAAAAAAAAAAAAAAAAAAAAAAAAAAAAAAAAAAAAAAAAAAACAGGTGTTTTGTAAATTACAGAGGCTCTTGCTAGGTTACTGCAGCTCTCCTCAAATCTGCAATCCTCCTGTCTTAGTTTCCCAAGGCATGCATCACGGGCCCACCTGGAAAGCCTGTCTGCCTGCCTTCTTTCTTTCTTTCTTTCTTTCTTTCTTTCTTTCTTTCTAGCACTGGAGATTGAACCTAGAGGCATTCTATCTCCAAACTATGCCCCTAGCCTGATTTTATTTATTTGGAAACAGGGTCTCACTGTTTCCAAGCACCTCTTTACATTGCCTACGTCGCCGAGGCTGGCTTCAAACCTGTTGATTTTCCTCTGTCAGCCTCACACGTACTGGAGTCACAAGCATGCGCCACTACACCCAGCGATTGAAAAATTTCTTTTTGTTGTTGTTTTTTATTTTTGGTACTAGGGATTGAGGCCAGGGACATTCTACCCCTGAGCTACACCCCCAGCACTTTTTAATTTTTATTCAGAAGCAGAACCTCTATAAATTACTGAGGCTAGCCTCCATCCTGCAAGTCTTTATGTCCAGCCACCTTGGTTCTAGGATTAAATATATACACCACCACACCCAGCTAGAAAATTTCTTTTAAGAAATTTTTAAAAAGATATATATTGCCGGGCGTGGTGGCACACGCTTATAATCCCAGCACTTGGGAGGCTGAGACAGGAGGATCACAAAGGTTTGAAGCCAGCCTCAGCTACTTAGGCTCTTAGCAATTTAGTGACCCTGTTTCCAAATAAAGTATAAAATAGGTCTGAGAGTATACCCCGGAGGTAGAAAAGCTCCTGGGTTCCACCCCTAGTACCACAAAAAATAATAATAATAAAATAAAAATACCTATATTTGTATATTATCATTCTTTAAAAGTTAAAATTAAGCTGGGTGTGGTGGCGCACACTTGTAATCCCAGCATTTGGGAGGCTGAGACAGGAGGATTGCATTTCAAGGACAGCCTCAGCTACTACTTAGGTCCTTTGCAACTCAGTGAGACCCTCTTTCAAAATAAAGAATAAAAAATAGGGCAGGGGTATAGCTTGAAGGTAGAATGCCCCTGGATTCCATCCCCAGAACCATTAAAAAAAAAAAGTTAAACTTAACACACCATAAAGTTAACCGTGTTAGACGTACAGTTCTGTGAGGTTTTGTTTTGGTTTTTTGTGATACTGGGGGTGGAACCCAGGGGCTTTCTACCTCTGGGCTAAACTCCTAGACTATTTTATACTTTATTTGGAAACAGGGTCTCACTAAGTTGCTGAGAGCCTCACTCAGTAGCTGAAGCTGGCTTCGAACCTGTGCGATCCTCCTGTCTCAGCCTCCCAAGCGCGGGGATGACAAACTGCACCACTATGCCCGGCACTGTGAGTTTTAACACAAGCACAGATCAGTGTATCCACGCCGCGTGAGGACTCAGCAGTTATCACCCAGGAATTCCTGTCCTAATCCCTTCCGCACGCCTGAGGGCTGTCCTCCGCCGCACACTGGCTTCCTCCATGACGCCGCACTAGAAGCCGCGGGCATGCCTGAGAGATCGCCTTCTCCCACTTGACACGATGTCTTTGAGGCTTATCCACGTTGTGTTCATGGCATTTTGAGTGGTTGTGACAGTTTTACATTCCGTTCACCCACTGAATGATATTTGGGCTGTTTCTAGGTTTGGGCAATTATGAATAAAGTTGCAGTAAACATTTGTGAATAGATTTTTGTTTTGTTTTTGCAGGTCTGAGGATGGAACCCAGGGGCATTCAACCTCCAAGCTACACCCCCTGCCCTATTTTTTATTCTTTTATTTTGAAACCGAGTCTCACTGAGTTGCAGAGGGCCTCACTGAGTAGCTGAGGCTGTCCGCGAACCGCGATCCTCAGATCTCAGCCTCCCGAATGCTGGGATGACAAGCGTGCGCCACCACGCCCAGTTTAGATTTTTATGTGAATGTAGTTTTCTTTTCTTTTTTTTTCTTTTTTTTTTCAGCCCTGAAGATGGAACCCAGGGGACATTAGATTTTTCTGCTTTCTCGCCAGTATTTATTGCTGCAGCATTTTTTATTTTTGTCATCTTGCTAGGTATGCAGTATTGACTCTGTAGCTTTCATTTACATCCCCTAACCTAATGGTTAATCATGTTGGGCATCTTTTGGTATGGCTACCTTCCGCATTTCCTCTTTGGTGAAGTATCCACGCCTTTTGCCCTTTTTGTGTGTGTGTATGTGTGTGGTGCTGGGGACAGAACCCAGGGGCATCCTACCTCCAAGATATACCCCCAGCCCGATTTTATTTTTATTTTGAAACCATCTTGCTAGTTTACTGAGTCTCACTACTTGCTGAGGCTGTACTCAAACCACCTGCGATCCTCCTGTCTCAGGCTCCCAAGTTCTGAGATTATAAGCATGTGTCACCACGCCCAGATTTCTTTTGTCCATTTTTAAAATCCGGTTTGTTTTCTTACCACTGACTGTGTGTGTGTGTGTGTGTGTGTGTGTGTGGTACTGGGGGTGGAATCCAGGGGCTTTCTACCTCCAAGCTACACCTCCAGCCCTATTTTTTTTTTCTTTATTTTGAAACAGGTCTCACTAAATTGTGTATGGCCTTACTACGTAGCTGACTCTGGCCTGGAACTTATGATCCTCCTGGCTCAGCCTCCCCAGTATTGGGGTCACAGGTGCGTGCCACCGTGCCCAGCTCTGTTGACCTTTTTGTTGTTAGTAGTGCTGGTGATCAAACCCAGGGCCTCATGCCTGCTAGGCAAGCACTCTCCCACTGAGCTACAGCCCCAGGTTTTATATTTTATTTCAGACCGAGTCTCACTCAGTTTCCCACACTAGCCAGGAACTCGTGGTCCTCCTGTCTCGGCCTCACAAGTACTGGGAGTAGAGATGGGAGCTGCCGCACGCAGCCACTTCCTGTGGAATAACATAGCCAGGCCACGCCGAGCGTGGTGGCCCACGCTGGTAATCCCAGCACTGGGGAGACCGTAGGACCGCAGTTTGTGGACAGCCTCAGCTACTTAGGCCCTTCGCAACTCAGTAAGACCCTGTTTCAAAAATAAAAAGACTAAGCCAGGCATGGTGGCGCACGCTTGTAATTCCGGCATTGGGGAGGCTAAGACCAGAGGATCGCGGTTCGCGGACAGCCTCAGCTACTTAGCGAGGCCCTCTGCAACTTAGTGAGACTCTGTTTCAAAATAAAGAATAAAGAATAGGGCAGGGGGTGTAGCTCGGAGGTTGAATGCCCCTGGATTTCATCCCCAGATCCGCAATAAATAAATAAATAAATAAATAAATACAAAAAGACTAAAAAATAGAGCTGGCAGTGTAACTCAGAGGTAGAATACCCCTGGGTTCCATCCCCAGTACCGCAAAAAAAAATTATTGCAAAAACAAGGATCATGAACAGCGCTCCTCCTGTCTCAGCCTCCTGAATGCTGGGATTGCACGCGTGCGCCACCACGCCCGGCTTGTTTGTTTTTTGTTTGTTTTGTTGTTGTTTTGTTTGTTTGTTTTTGTGTGTGTGGTACTGGGGTTCCTGGAAGCCCTTCTACCTCCAGGCTACACTCCCAGACCTATTTTATTTTTGGAAACAGGGTCTCTTACGCCAGCGCGGCTGGCTTCGAACCTGCGAACCTGCGGGATCCTCCTTTCTCCGCCTCCCAAGCGCGGGGATTACAAGCGTGGGCCACCACGCCCGGCGGCGGCTTGTTTGTTTTGTTTCATTTTCTGCTGCTAGAGATTGAGCCCTACTTCTGAGCTACACTCCCAGCCCTTTTTTATTTTCTACTTTGAAATAGGGTCTCACTAAATTTCTTGAGGTCTCGCTAAATTGCCGAGGCTGGCCTCAAACCTGCAATCCTTCTGTCCCAGCCTCTCAAATACTGGGATTACAGGGATGTGCCACCAGGTCCATCTCCCTTTTATTTTGAAACGCGGTCTCTCTAAGCTGCTGAGGCTGGCCACAAGCCTGGGATCCTCTTTCCTCAGACTCCCAAACACTGGGACGATAGGCGTGCACCATCATGCCTGCTCCATTCAGGATCACTTTCTTTGGAAGGGGGTGGGGAGAAGGAGACAGACGCCAGAAGAGTAACTGCTTGAGTAACGTCAGGTTAACTCAGGTTGTTTATTGCAAGGATAAAAGGTTTAAAGCACAGAGAACTCATTGTCGTGCCTACGGAAGCCTGCCTGTTTGGAAATTCGGGCTGGTATTTCTTGGCTCCTGATTTCTGATCAAGGTTAAATACCTTGTTTTCAGTTTGGTAAATTTTTAGCATAAGTAACTTCATTTTGATTTTTACTTTGATATATTGGGGCCTACTGCAGGAGCTGGGTCCCAAGCAAAGCTTTTTTTTTTTATATAATTTTTAAACAATGTGTGACTCCGAGTCAGTGTGAGGATGCCCATTCTGCCCCCAGCACTGTCCCGCCGTCCTCTACCCACCTGGACCACCACGGCAGTCTTCCCTGGACCCCTGCCTCCTAGCTCAACCTCCTCCATTTTCTCCTGTATACAGAATCCAGACTAAACCAAGATTTATTTACCAAGGAACCATGGCTTGCTGGGCATGGCTGCGCACGCTCGTCATCCCAGCATCCGGGAGGCTGAGACAGGAGGATCGTGGTTCAAGGGCAGCCTCAGCTACTTAGTGAGGCCCTCTGCAAGTCAGTGAGACCCTGTTTCGAAATAAAGAATGAAAACTAGGGCTGGGGTGTGGAGGTAGAATGCCCCTGGGCTCCATCCCTAGTACCACAAGAAAGAAACCATGGTTCAACCAGGCATGGAGGTGCATGCCTGTAGTCCCACTTAGACCGCTAAACAGGAGGATCACAGGTTCCAGGCCAGCCTCAGCAACCTAATGAGACCCTCAGCAACTTACTAAGGACCTCTTTCAAAATAATAAGAGCTGGAGGCGTAGCTCAGAGGTAGAATGCCCCTGGGTTCAATCTGAAGAAGGAGAGGAAGAGGAGGAGAAGGAGAAGAAAATAACCATGGCTCTTTCCTGCTTAAAATCCTTCCGTGGCTGTCTGTGAAGTGGCCTTAGTTAAGGATTTGCCACTGAGTAGGAATGGTGCGCCTGGAGTCTCTACCATCTCTGACATCATCTGGGGCAGAGAAAGGAGCAGAAGAGTCCTCATGTGCCCCAGGCTCCCAACGACAAACAAGGGCCGCAGGGGAGGGCAGGAGGGCCCTGGCAGCTGGGGCTGAGACAGAGCTTTGTTCTGAAGTCCACAACGGCAGGATGCCCAGCACAGCCCGGCTTCCCCGGCTCCCTCCAAGCAGGGCAGGGGCGGGGTTGGGCCGTCCGCCCTCCTCTGCCCTCCCTGGCAGGACCTCGCTGGTCTCAGCGTGTGTGAGGGGTGGCAGGAGAGTCAGCTGGCTGACGTGGATTGAGGACCTACTGTGGTTCGGGCACTGTTACTAAGTCCTTCCCATGTCGCTGCCCAGTACAGCTTCCTGACACCGCCGGGTTTTACTGCTGCCCCGCTGAGTACACGGAGGCACGGGAAGGGAAGCCCAGCCCAGGCAGGCACGGTTCAACGTGCCAGAGTCAGCCCTGGCTCCAGAGCACCTTTCTCTTGTTTTTTCTTTTCTTTTGGTACTGGGGATTGAACCCAGGGGCATTCTACCTCCAGGCTGCTCACAACACTTTTATTTATTTATTTATTTATTTATTTATTTATTTATTTATTTGGTGCTACTGGGGGTGGAACCCAGGGGCTTTCTACCTCCGGGCTATACTCCCAGACCTATTTTTTTATATTTTATTTGGAAACAGGGTCTCACTAAGTTGCTGAGAGCCTCACTAAGTAGCTGAGGCTGGCTTTGAACCTGTGCGATCCTCCTGTCTCAGCCTCCCAAGCGCGGGGGTTATAAGCGTGCGCCCCCACGCCCAGCTACAACCCTTTTTATTTTGAAACAGGGTCTCGCTGAGTTGCCGAAGCTGCCTTCAAACCTGCGATCCTTCCATCCCAGACTTGTCCTGGGACGCTGGGTGCGTCACCACGGCTGGCCAGAGCGCCTCTCTTGACTAGTATACGGCAGCCCCTCCCCCCAGCCCCAGGCCCCTCCCCACAGCTGTACTTTCCATGGTGTCTGTTACCCACTGTCAACAGCAACCTGGAAATAGTAAATGGGAAATCCCAGACGTAAACAGTTTGTACGGTTGATACTGCGAGCCATTCTTAGCAGTGTGGTGAACTCTCTCACCATCCTACTCCTCTGCCCAGCACAAATGTGAATCACCCTTTGGCCAGCGTTTCCCCGTGGTATATGCTATCCACCTGTTAGTCACTCAGCAGATGTCCTGGTTATCAGGGTTATATGACTGACTGTGGGATCACAGCGCCCATGCTCAGGTGACACTTAATTTACTTATTAGCCCCAAAGCACAAGGGTAGTGGTGCTGGCAACTTGGATATGCCCGAGAAGCCTTCCTTGAAGTGAAAATGTGAAACTTCTCAACCTAATAAGGGGGAAAAAAAAATCAGAGGCTGAGGTTGCTAAGATCTACAATAAGAACAAATCCTCTAAGCCAGGCGTGGTGGCGCACGCTTGTAATCCCAGTACTTGGGAGGCTGAGACAGGAGGATTGCAGGTTCGTGGCCAGCCTTAGCTACTTAGTGAGGCCCTCTGCAACTTAGTGAGAGCCTGTTTCAAAATGAAGGATAAAAATAGGGCTGGGGGTGTATCCTGGAGGTAGAATGCCCCTGGGTTCCATCCCCAGTACCGCAATAAAGAAGAAAAAAAGAACAAATCACCTAGCTGGGCGCGGTGGCACACGCCTGTAATTCTAGTACTTGGGAAGCTGAGACAGGAGGATCATTAGGCTTGAGGGCAGTGTCAGCAAGTAGTGAGACTCTCATCAGCCTAGCAAGATCCTGTTTAAAAGTAAAAATAAGTCTAGGGGCGTAGCCCAGAGGTAGAAGGCACCTGGGTTCAGTCCCCAGTATCATACACACACATACATGAAACGAATCTTCTATCTGTGAATTTGTGAAATTGTGAAGGAAAAAATTGTGCTAGTTTTATTGTTAACACTACAAATGTTACTGCCACATGGGAATACCACTTGGTCCAGATGAAAAAGGTATTCTGTGTGTATGTAAACACCAGAAAAACACAGCAGCTGTCGCGTGAAGCACTCTGCAGTTTCAGGGGTCTTGGGACTCGTCCCCCGGGCAAAAGGAGAACCGCTGTGCCCCTTCCTCCTGCAGGCCACCCTGAGGGTGCTGCAGGAGAGCAGGGAGTGGTGTGTGCAGAGGACAGCTGAGGGGGATGTGACTGGCCACGTGGGAGGTGCGGGGGCCGGCATCCTGCAGCTGGAGCTTTCAGACTAGCTCGGCTGGGGCCCGAGTGCGGGCAGGCCCCGGGAAGGTGCCTGCTGTCACCCTGCAAGCTCGCCCTGGGCAACACAGCTAGAAAGAGGCAAAGCCTAGAAATACCTTGCAGCCTGGGCCCCCTCGCTGGCTGCTCCTGAGACCCTCACTCCCAGCAACACTGTGACGCCAGGAGAGGCCAACCTGAGGCCCCGCGGGCAGTAGGAAGGGCCAGGACTGACGCCCAGGCTAGAAAGAATGGCTGTGCCCTGGGGAGTCACTTCAGTATCTCGTGGTCCTGAATCTGCCGACAAACCAGCTCACAATTCACACACAGAACCAATGCCCCCGTCCTGTCCTGTCCTGTCCTCCTTACGACCAGGGTTTGATCTGGGGACAGGGGAGGCTGGAGCCTTGGTGAGGCTGGGGCAGGGAGGCTGGGGCTCAAATGGAGGCGCGTCCTGAGCCACTGGGGAGGCTTTGCCTCACCAAACCCATCTATCCCTCCATCCTGCCGGCCAAGTAGAGCGCGGAGTGCAGAAGCAGTACTAGGGCTGGGCGGCCACGGGCACCTCTGAGTCACGGGAGGGTGGGTGGCGGGTGACTCAGGCCCACTTCCCCTCCTGCAAGGCCAGCCGGGTGGAGGCGGGGGCCAGGAAGCCTGCGCCCCGGCCCCTGCCAGCCTCAGCCCGCCCAGCGCCCAGCCCTCCTGGCACTGCTTGGCACAGCCGCCCAGTATTACTCTGGTCACATGAGGAAATGAATGATTCCAAGACCCCAGCCCCAGCCTGGGCTAGCTCCCCGTCCTCACGGCAGGGAGACGTCCCGGGCAGGTCTGGCACCTCAGAGAGAGGGAGGTGGCGTCTCAGGAGAGGGACAGAGCAGCAGCCTCACTCCTCCCTGGTCCTGCCCACTGGCTCCTCATTCAAGAATTCCCCACGAAGAGCATCGGATACATTTTGCAGACGTGGAAGTTGAGGGTCAGAGAGGGCGGGCGACCCACTCGGGCACAGTGGGGTGGGCAGGGTGGGGTCCCAGGTCGCCACGCTCCAGGTTAGATGCTGTGTGTCTGTGCGTGGTTCCAGGGACTGAACGCAGGACACTCTACCACTGAGCTACACCCACAGCCCTTTTTTTAAATTTAATTTTGAGACAGGATTTTGCTAAGTTACCCAGGCTGGCCTCAAATTTACGATCCTCCTACCACGGCCTCTTGAGTTGCTGGTATTACTAGTATGGGCCACCACACCCAGCCGGATCCTTCTCATTATTATTTTTAAAAATTGGTATAGGGATTAAACCCAGGGCCATTCTACCACCGAGCTACACCCCAGCCCTTTTTATTTTAAAACAGGATCTTGCTAAGTTGCTAAGGCTGGTTTCAAACCTGCAACCCTCCTGTCTCAGCCTCCTGAGTAGCTAGACCTTTATCATTTTTAATGGATGGTCCGAGAGGAGGCAGCTGGCAGGGAGGCTCTGAGTTAGCTCTAGGTCGGATGTCCTTGCCTAGGCACCTGCCTGGGACCCTGCCCTCTGCAAGGCCCTTCGGCTAGCGGGCTGGCTCCCTGGTGAGTACCCCTCCTCCATGGAGCCGCCCAAAGCTTTGCTTGTGCACCCACAGCCCTCCTTAGCCCTTGCTGAGCAGGCTTCCCTCCTGGGGATTCTCTCTGTAGTTGAGATGGGGGTGGCTCTTGCTATATTACCCAGGATGGTCTCAAGACTCCTGGGTTCAAAATGATCCTTCTGCCTCAGAAGTATCTGGGACCAGCCAGGCATGGTGGCGCACGCTTGTCATCCCAGCGTTTGGGAGACTGAGACCAGAGGATCGCGGTTCATGGACAGCCTCAGCTCCTTAGTGAGGCCCTCTGCAACTCAGTGAGACCCTGTTTCAAAATAAAGAATAAAATACGTCTGGGAGTAAAGTCCGGAGGTAGAAAAGCCCCTGGGTTCCAACCCCAGGAGCACAAACAAACAAACAAATAAAACAGGGTTGTGTGTTTGGGCACAGAAGGGAGGAGGGTGCCTTGGAGGAAGGCCCCAGGCAGAGGGAGCCGCCCCTGGGAAGGAGCACAGGTGAGCACGGGGGGCCTGGGCCTGGCCTCTCGGGACTGAAGGAAATTGGTGAGGCTGGAGGCTGAAGCCCAAGGGCAAGAGAGGAGACCAGAGCACAGGAGGCCGCAGCAGCCCCATCCTGGGGGCCTTGTGCCCTGACCATGTCCCCAGACAGTGCGGAGCCACAGACTGTGAGCTTTAGAAAGATCCCTCCAGTGGAGGGGCCTGGGACAGGGCCAGCGCAGAGTGGAGGCTGCGGTCACCGTCCAGAAGGTGGGCAGTGGTGGCCAGCCAGGGGACGGATGGAGAACACGCTGGGCTGGGGTCCGCGCACAGGTCAGGATGCCCTCGCTCCCTGCGCCCCCCTGGCTGCACCCCCAGGAATGACACAAATGTCCAAGCAAAAATAGTTTATTTGAGGACGGAAGACCCAAAATCGGGAGCCCAGGCATGGGGCTGAGGCAGCTGCCTGGAGTTGGCACAGAGCACCCCAAGTCTTGGGGGCCCAGCAGTGAAGAAGCCCTTCCCTGGGGGCCTGCCCTCCTCCGCACCGCAGGAAGGACCGCACAGCCACCAGGAGCCGTCGACGTCATCACAACGAGTTGAGGTTTCTTTTCTTTCCTTTTGGTCCTGGGGATTGAACCCAGGAGCATTCTACCTCTGAACTACCCAGCCCCTTTTAAAAAAAATTTGAAACAGGGTTTTGCTAAGTTGTTGAGGCTGGCTTCGAACCTGCGATCCTCCTGCCTCAGCCTCCCAAATACTGGGATTATAGGTGTGAGTCACTACACCCGGCGCGTTGAGGTTTGAAAAATTTGCCCAGCAGCTTTCATCGTAGTAACTAACGCTCATCATAATAATGAGTCCCAGGAGCACAGGGACAGGCCCAGCCTGTGCCACCCTCCAGCGGTGGTGGTGCGGGCGGCCTGTGTCAGGCAGGGAACGGGAGGCGGGTCTCTGCAAGTCTCCATCCCAGCTCCCAGGAGGCCCTTCAGGAAGGTTCCTCCCCTCGGCCTGGCGTGGGGGCCCATTCTCACGGCCTTTGGCTATCCCATCGGACGCGTCTCATGAGCTCCCTCAGGTCTCAGCAACCCTTGACAGGCTGGTCCCTTCGCCACGGTCGCCGGTGGGCAGCCCAGGAGGCCACCACCTCGCAGTTGTGGTAAAGGAACATCCCGGAAAGGGTCAGCGCGATGCCCACGTAGCTGACGGTGCTGAGGCGGCTGCCGAAGAGGAGGTGGGACAGGACGAGGTTGCCCACGACGGTGAGGTTGCCCAGGACGTGGACGGTGAGGGCGGACGTGAGGGCCAGCAAGGAGAAGCTGGCCAGGTTGTAGACCACGGCCAGGAAGCAGCTGAGCAGGACGCAGCCCCAGAGGCGGGCGTCGGCGGGGACGGGTGGCAGGGCCACGCCAGCCTCCAGCAGCAGGGCGGCGCCCGCCAGCAGGCAAAAGCTGGGCAGCGAGGTGGCGTAGAGCAGGGTCACCGCGTCCAGCCTCTCCTCCTGCAGCAGGGCACCTGCAACCAGGACAGCCCGTCAGCACGGTGCGGCGGCGGCCCCTCCGCGGGAGTGCCAAGACCCCTGGCAGCCTCGTGGCTCCCAGCAGGGGAGTAAGACCCTGGTCTGTGGCCCACAGTGACTAGCTGTGACCTGGATCACGAGAAGCACTTTACCTCTGTTTTCCTTGCTTGGAACACTGGGTAAACAGTGAAGCCCAGAGCCGGGCGTGGTGGCGCACGCTTGGAATCGCAGCCCCTGGGAGGCTGAGACAGGAGGATCTCAGGTCACAGACAGCCTCAGCTTCTTAGCAGGGCCTTCTGCAACTTAGTGAGACCCTTTCAAAATAAAGATAAAAAACAGTGCTGGGGATGTAGCTTGGAGGTAGAATGCCCCCTGGGTTCCAACTCTAGTACCACAATAAAAAAAAAAAAAAAAAAAAAAAACAATGAAGCCCAGCTGGGCACAATAGTGCACGCCTGTAATCCCAGCACCTGGGAGGCTCACAGGTTCGAGGCCCGCATCAGCAACTTAGTGAGTCCTCATGTCAAAATTAAAAAAGAATGAGGGCTGGGGGTATAGCTTGGGGGTTTATGCCCCTGAGTTCTGTCCTCAGTGCCAAAAAAAAAAAAAAAGAAAGAAAGAAAGAAAAAGAAAGGAAAGCCTAATAATGGGGTAATTGTAAAATACATTTTTATTAATTTATTCATTCATTTGTAGTACTGGGAAATGAACCAAGGGGCATTCTACCTGAGCTACACTCCCAGACTTATTTATTTATTTATTGGTGGTACTTGGGGTGGAACCCAGGGGCTTTCTACCTCCAAGCTATACTCCCAGACCCATTTTATATTTTATTTGGAAACAGGGTCTCACTAAGTTGCTGAGAGCCTCACTAAGTAGCTGAGGCTGGCTCCGAACCTGCGCGATCCTCCTGTCTCAGCCTCCCAAGCGCGGGGATTACAAGCGTGCGCCACCACGCCCGGCTCGACTTTTTTTATTTTTAAGCAGGGTCTCACTAAGTTGATGAGAGTCTTACTACTTGCTGAGGCTGTCCTTGAACCTGTGACCCTCCTGTCTCAGCCTCACAAGCACTGGGATTGCAGGCATGCGCCACAATGTCTGGCTTGTAAAAATTTAAAAGATAACTTTTAGCCGGGAGTGGTGGCGCACGCTTGTAATATCAGAATTCAGGAGGCTGAGACCGGAGGATCGCGGTTCACAGACAGCCTCAGCTACTTAGTGAGGCCCTCTGCAACTCAGTGAGACCTGGTTTCAAAAAAATAAAAAAATAAAAATTAGGGCAGGGGCTGTAGCTTGGAGGTCAAATGCCCCTGGGTTCCATTCCCAGACCCGCAAAAAAAAAAAAAAAAAAAAAAAAAAGATAACTTTTGTGCCTCTGAGCTACACACCTAGCCCTCTTTATTTATTTTTTGTCTTGAAACAGGGTCTCAGTAGATTGCTGAAAGTCTCCCTAAATTGCTGAGGCTGGTCTCAAACCTGTGATCTTCCAGTCTCAGCCTCCCAAGAAATGGAATTACAGGCATGGGCCACTGCACCTGGCTCCCCCTGACCCTTTTATATTTTATTTTTTAATTTTTTGTGGTACTGGGGATTGAACCCAGTGGGTATTCTACCTCTGAGACACACTCTCAGCCCTATTTCATACAATCATTTTGAAGCAGGGTCTCACTAAGTTTCAGAGGACTTACTAAGTAGTCGAGGCTAGCGACAAAACCCGCGATCCTCTTGTCTCCGCCTCCCAAGTACGGGGATTACAAGCCTGTGCCACCACGCCCGGTTTATATTTTATTTTGAACCAGGGTCTTTCTAAATTGCTAAGGCTTGCCGGGCATGGTGGCGCACGCTTGCATCCCCGCGCTTGGGAGGCAGAGACAGGAGGATCACGCAGGTTCGAAGCCAGCCTCGCTGGCTTAAGAGACCCTGTTTCCAAATTTAAAAATATAAAATAAGTCTGGGAGTGTAGCCCGGAGATAAAAGGGTTCCAAATGGCTACGGCTGGCCTCAATCTTTTGGTCTCCTCCCTGGTAGCTGGACTGCACGTTACACCATGATGCCCAGCAAGAGGAACCCTTCAGCTGTGTAATTAGGAGGAGCTCCTGCTGCCTTTGCCAGGTGAGACTGCGGCCTCCACCTGGGCAACCCACAAGGGAAGTGGTGCCACCATCACGTCAGACACAGCAAGGTGACAGGGGAGCCGTGTAGGGGCCAGGGCTGGTCTGGGCCCTTCTCCAAGGTTCTTGGGGTAGAGGGGAGATGGCGACGGGCTCTCTGGGGCTCCCTGGGCGTCCCTCTGTGTGTTTCTGAGACACACTTTCCACAGAGCCACAGAGGTGCCTACTCACAGGCTATGCTTAGAATGGGGAATTTTATTCCTTTCTCGATTTCATTCTGATGTTTTTGCTTTGTTCTCTAGGCAACAGTTCCTCCGGCGCAAGTATTTCTAGAAATGAGGAGATAACCCGAAACGCCGCTTGCTCACTGGCTCCAAATTTAGCATGTCAGGAGACGCCCGTGGCCTGCAGGTCACAGGGCTGGCTACAGGAAGGCTTTGGGTTTTCAGGTGAATTTCACCTCTCAGGCAGCCAGGCAGGAGAGGCCTGCTTATTTAATTATTCTGGTACTGGTGGTCTGAGCTACACCCCAGCCTTATTTTATTTTTTTGTTTTGAAACCATCTTGCTAGATGGCTAAGAGTCTTACTAAGTCCTGCTCAGCCTCCCAAGTCCTGGGATTACAGGCCCGCGCCGCCACACCCGGTCCCATCTGGCTTCTGGGACCGTCCTGCATGCATCCCACCCAACCCCCTGGCCTCCCTCCCCTGCGGCCCAGAAAAAGGGCAGTCACCGCCCGTCAGAGGCGACTCACCCTAAAATGTCAGTCTGTCGCCTCACCTCCTCGGTGGTCTCTCCATGCCAGAAAGCCCACACCTCAACTCTACTTCTCCAAAAGTAATTTCTGTTTTCTCTTCTGGACACACCCAAGGCTGCTTCTGCCACATGCAGACGTAGGGGACTCTTCTCCGCCCCCGTGTGCTACTAGGGATGGAACGCAGGGGCGTTCTACCTCTGAGCTGCACCCCAGCCCCATTTTGCTTTTTATTTGAAAACAGGGCCTCTCTAGGTTGCTGAGGTCCTCGCTAAGTTGCTGGGGCTGGCCAGGAACCTGCAATCGTATCTCAGCCTCTTAAGTACTGGGATTATGGGTGTGAGCCACCATGCCCGGACTTAGGGACCCTTTTCTAAACCCTGCCTAGCCGGGTGCGGTGGGCACGCTTGGAATCCCCGCGCTTGGGAGGCTGAGACAGGAGGATCGCACAGGTTCGGAGCCAGCCTCAGCTACTTAGTGAGGCTCTCGGCAACTTAGTGAGACCCTGTTTCCAAATAAAATATAAAAAAAAAAAAAAGGTTTGGGAGTATAAAGCCTGGAGGTAGAAAGCCCCTGGGTTCTACCCCCAGTATCACCAATAAATAAATAAATAAACCCCGCCTGCTTCTAAATGGTCTGTCCCCTTTGTCCCTTCACTAGCTGTGTGTGTGTGTGTGTGTGTGTGTGTGTGTGTGTCTGTCTGTCTGTCTGTCTGTCTATGCTGCAATCTCCACCTGGCAGAGCAAGAGGAGGGTGGCAACACCCCCCTTGCAGGAGCGTGTGAGGCGTGGCACTGATGCCCACTGCAACGAAGGGGACGTGAGCCCCAAGCACCGCTCCTGCTCATGACGCCCCGCCACGGCCTGTGCCCCATTCCAGAATGCCCGCTCCGTCTGAGCTTGGCGGGCACCGAGCGGCTCGGCAAGTGTGCGCTCTCACGACCGTCACGGTCGCGATCAGAGCTGCACGCCTCGTCCCGAGGCGGCCTCTCAGGCCTCCCCAGACTCCTGTGCCACCTTGGCTGTAAAGCGTCTCTCCATCAGTGTCTCCCGTGGCACCCAGAGGGCTCAGCGGCCAGGCATGGAGTCAGGCTGCTCTGTGACTCGGGGAACCGCTGAGAACAAGCTTGGCAGGTGCCCCCACCCCTCTATGGGTAGGGGCAGCATGACCCCTCTGCCCAGGCAGCTCGCCTGCGCCTCCGACTGGCCCCCGCCTTCCTGGCGCTGCTCCCCCCAACCCCACGCCTCTGCTCAGTGAAGGAGCCCGTCAGCCATTCACGCTCTAGTCGGATCTGACCCTTCCAAAACCCAGCCCACTTCTCGGCCCCTCAGCGGGGCTCCCATCTCTCTTGGTGGGGCCTCCAGCCTCCCAAGCTCCCCTGGTCCCTGAGCCTTGGGCCTGACCAGCTTACCAACTGAGCTGTTGGAGCCATTAATATATCCATCCTCTAAGGTGCAGGGGCCGCAGAAACTCCCCAGCCCCTCTGCTGGGAAGCAGACCAGTAACTAATGACGCTGAATGTCCCGGGACGCGAGAAGCAGAGGGCACCGTGAGGCCTGGGCAAGCACCCAACTCACCCAGGGGGTCAGGGAATTGAGACCCGGAGGGAGGAACTGGCAGGAGCCAAGAAACGGCCTGACGCCAGGCTCCTGCCACTCCACGCCCGCACATCCCAAGCCTGACCGGCCACAGCTCACCCCGCACCCCACACCCCGCAGGTGGGACAGCCTGGAGCAGTCAGGAGCACAATGTGGGCTGAGTCTAGAACCTTCCCAGCCTAGGCCCTACCCAGGAGGGCCCCAAGGGTCAGGTTTCCCGGAGCAGATTCACGGAGCAGATTCACGCCCCAGCTCAAGTAACCCAGGAGCAAAAATAGAACTGGGCTTTGGCCCTGCCTCAAGGCCCGGGAGGACAGGGAGAGGACCCTGGGTCCCGCTCCCAACATGCCAGCAAGGGCTGAGCTCTGACTTCAACCACCCCAGCTGCAGGCTGCCCCAGCGCCCACCGAGCCCCCCCCCCCCGGGGCCTCAGCACCTCAGAGCTGGGGGGGGGGAATCAGAGGCCTGTGCTGCTCCATCAAGTCTGATGCTTCCTCCTGAACAGGGGAAACTGAGGCCCAGGAGGCTCTAGGTCTACCCAAGGTCGCCCTGTAAGGCTGAGCAGAGGCATGGCTGGAACCCAGCCTGCCCGCCCGGAGCGGCACCCTGGCCTCTCGGCTTGAGAGCACCGAGGGAGGGGCGGTGACTCAGATGCCCCTCAGAAGCGCAGCAGGAAGCCAGCCTCCACCCTCGGGCCAGCCGACCTGGCGGAGTCCCGGCCTGAAGCTGCAGCCCTATCCCGGGCGCCGAGCCCCGCTTCCCTCAACAGAGTCCAATGCCACACACGGCCCAACCAGAAACCTCTCTGGGCCTCAGTCCCACCACCTGTGAAACGGAGGCGGAGGTGGTGGTTGCCATGACAACTGAAGGTCAACACGGGCACCAGGCCTCTGGGGTAGCTCCCTGCAGACATCAGCACTGCCAGGGCCCATCAAGCCCCTGCCTTCCAAATCCTGGTGCAAAGTGGCCCTGATTTCTCGCCCTGCCCACACGCTCTACTTCCTCAGGGCCCGCAGCCTTACACCGTATCATTTGGACAAACGGAGCCTGAGCCCTGGGTTCCAATCCCTCATCAAACACGGACAACAGGGGGCCTGCCTTGGTGGGGCGCCGCGAATCCCGTGAAGCTAAAGGAACACAATTACTGGCGACTGCTATTAAATACCGGCCAGGCCTACGGAGTTTAAGTTTGGGGCCTGGAACTTTCTGAGTTCTTGCTCCCCTCTGGGCCTCAGTTTCTTCGGCTGTGAAATGGGCCGACAGCCACAGCCTCCCTCCCACCCCGCTCCCTCCTGTGAAGACCCGGACACTCACTCTGCTGAATGGATTTGAGGCCTCGGAGGCAGGTGGCGGCCAGCAAGAAGCCGCAGCCGGCGGGGGGTGCCCGGAACTCTCCGGCCAGGCTGCAGGCGGCCCCCAGGCAGAGTGGCCCCATGGCGGCAAACTGCAGCGGGTGGTGGCGACGGCCGAGCAGCAAGGCCGACAGGGCCAGCGTGAAGAGCGGGGTGGTGGTGGTGGCCAGCTGCGCCAGGTCCAGGGGCACGGTGCTCAGGCCCACGTTGCCGCAGGCCATGGAGGTGCCGAAGGTGAGGCTGAGCAGCAGTACCTGGAGCCGGGCGCCGCCTGGCACGGGGCGCCGTGCCCACCAGTGGCAGCCCAGGGCCGCGGCGAGCATGTGCAGGGCCGACAGCAGCAGGGGCCTGCCGAAGCTGTGCACTGTGAAGATCCACTTGTTGACACCCGACATGCTGGCTCCCGCCAGCAGCCACACCAGGGCCGCCAATGCCACCCGGGCCCGGCCGGGCTGTGCGACCACCCGGGGGCTTCCAGGGGGCCAGTCCGGGGCCCCCGGCCCCCGAGCACTACCAGTCATGGCCCCTGCTCCTGCTGGGGTCACCCTGCCTTCATGGTGCTCCAGTGGGCAGCGGCACATCCCCGCCAGTGGGGCTGGGGCAGGAGGCCGGCTCCCCCGTGCCGGGCTTTGGGCCACTAGAGCCCCCCACCTCGGGCCGGGCGGGATCCTGGTTCCGTGGACCCCGTGATGGTCTCAGTTGACAGCGCTGGCTCCTCTTGTCCCGCCTGGCCAGCCCGGGTCGCTGTTCCGATTCGGGCTACTGGGCTGCCCGGCTTTCTGGCGCCCACGCCTGGCCCATAAGCTCGGGGTCTCCGGCCACCTGCCCGGCGCCCGCGCGTGCTCTCAGACGGACTCCTCTGTCCTCCTTCTCCTCTTCCTTCACCCTTTCTCCCGGGACCCCGGGATCCTGACGCCGGCCGCCTGCGCACAGGCCGAGCCCAGGCCTGGCGGGGGTCCCGGCCGCCCGGTGGCACCCGTGGGTGGTGGTCGCCGCCCCACAGTGCCCGGAGGCGCCGACACGCGGGCCGCGCCCGACCGTGCCCGGGGAGCCAGCGCGGCTGGGTCCCGGCGGGACCTGAGCTCGGCTCCGGGCTGCCTCGGCCGCGGCTCCCGCCTGCTCCGGCCCGGCCCAGCCCGGCCCCGGCCCGCCGCTGCCGCTGCCCCGCCCCGCCCCGCCCGGAAAGTGGGGCTGCGCTGGCCCCGCCCCCGGCTCGGAGGAGGCCCCGCCCCCGGCTCGGAGGAGGCCCCGCCCCCGGCTCGGAGGAGGCCCCGCCCCCGTCGGCCCCGCCCCGGCTCGGAGGAGGCCCCGCCCCCGGCTCGGAGGAGGCCCCGCCCCCGTCGGCCCCGCCCCCGGCTCGGAGGAGGCCCCGCCCACCCGCCGCACCCGGGTCGCGGCACCAGCTCCTCCTCCCCCGGCCTGGCTCCTGCGGGTTAGATGCCGCGCAGGCCTGTCTGGTCCCCAACAATGGAGGTCAGGCCCGCTGCATAGGGCGCCAAGGGAGCCCCGACACCAGTGCTGCAAACACTGGGGCGTCTTCAAGGATCTGGGCGTCGAGGAGGGAGCCACCGGACTAGTGTCAGGCCCCCCTGATAATGCCCACAATTTTCTTTTCTTCTTTGGACTGGGGATTGAAGCTTCGGGACATTCTACCTTCAAGCTACGTCCCCAGCGCTTTTTTTATTGTTTTGTTTTGAAACAGGGTCTCTCAAAGTTGCCGCGGCCTCCAAGCTGAGACCCTCGTGTCTCTGCTTCTTGAGTACTGGGATTATGGGTGGGCTTCACCCAGCCCAGCCCCTGGCCGCAGTTACATCATGGGATCCAGACACCCAGCAGAGCTGGCCCCAGAGCACCTTAAATTCCCTCCATCCTGGCCTCAGGGGCCTTCTCCACCTCTCAGCTCAGGGCGGGGACCCCTCTGGACCGACAAAGGGAGCTGAATCAGAGGGCCACCCACAGCTGCAGAAGCAGGGTGCCGCTGCCAGCACCCACCCCTGGCCAGCTGCCCCGCCCCGTCCCCTGGGCCCTCGGAGCTGATTCATAGCTGAACTTCTGGGGTCCGTCGCCTGCTCTCCGCCCTTGGCCCTGTCAGGACAGAGCCCTGGGCTGGGCACAGAGCAGCTTGTCTCTGCGTGGGCTTCGATGTCCCCAACCCAGCGTCAGGTGCTCTGCCAGCCGAGGGGTGGGTGAAGAGCAGGCCCCGGAGCAAGACGGTGGACGCAGGCTGTACCCAGGCCTGGCTCTGGCCTCGAGAGTGCTGGTGAGCAAGGACCAAGCCCACTGCCGTCTGGGAGCCTCCCTCCTGTGCTCAGGCTCCCTTCCCCTGCGGGAGCTCCTGTCCCACCTGGACAGCTCAGGCCTTGGGCTGTGTGACCCTCAAGTCCTGGAGGACAGCGACCTGCCTGGAGAAACTGCGGCAGCTTAGCCCAGCCTGCGGCGCCCCCCGGTGGTCAGGCGCCAGATGGCTGCACGTGCCCCCAAGCCCCTGCACAGTCATGGCACCGTGAAAAACAGCCCCGCGAAGAACCAGCCTTCGGCCTCTCGGTCGGGTCCAGGAATCTCCGGTCTCGCTTGCCTCTGTCCATCCCGACAGCTGCTGCAGCCTGCGGGTCATGCTGAAGGGCCCACACTGCAGGGGAAGGCTGCAGATAAGGGGAGGTCAGGCTGAGGAACAAAATATAGGCGCAATTAAACAGGCTTTTTGGATGTCAGGCGTGGTGGCGCAGGCTTGTAATCCCCCCGCTTGGGAGGCGGGGGCCTTCGCAGGTTTGAAGCCAGCCTCTCTGACTTAAGAGACCCTGTTTCCAAAATAAAAATATAAAAATAGGTCTGGGACTGTAGCCCGGAGGTAGAAGGGTTTCCAGGAACCCCAGTGCCACCAAAAGAAAAAAAAAATAGTTTTTTTGGGGGGGCGGTTGTGGGAGTGAAACAGCCAAGGAGACATTCCCCATTTCTTTCTGTCTTTTTTTTCTTTCCTCCCCCCCCCCCCGGAACTGGGGATAGACTCAGGGGCATTCTACCTCCGAGCTACACCCCAAGCCCTATTTTTTTTTTTTTTTTTTTTTTGGTGGTACTGGGGTTCCTGGAAACCCTTCTACTTCCAGGCTACACTCCCAGACCTATTTTTATACTTTTTTAAAATTTGGAAACAGGGTCTCTTAAGCCAGCGCGATCCTCCTGTCCACGCCCCGCCCAAGCCCTATATTTTATTCTTTATTTTGAAACAGGGTCTCACTAAGCTGCAGAGGGCCTCACTAAGTAGCTGAGGCTGACTGGGAACCTGCAATCCTTCTGACTCAGCCTCCCAATGCTGGGATTACAATACAAGCGTGCGCCACCACGCCTGGCTTTCCCTCCATTTCTTGACAGGGAGGAATCCAGCCCAGACAGGCTATATTATTTGGGGATTCTGTCAGTTTTCCAGGAGGATTCTTTCAATAGGAAATAATAAACCTATTTATTTTTATTTATTTAGGGTACTGAGGATTGAACCCAAAGGCATTCCACCTCAAGCTATACCCTCAGCCTTATTTATTTATTTATTTATTTATTTATTTATTTATTATTACTGGGGATTGAGCCCAGGGGCATTCTACCTCTGAGCTACAACCCCAGTTCTTATTTCTTTATTTGAAATAGGGTCTTGCTAGATTGTTGAAGGTCTCAGTACATTACTGAGGCTGTCCTTGAACCTGTGATCCTCCTATCTCAGCCTCCCAATTACTGGGAGCCTCCCATGCCTGATGAAACTTTTTTTTTTGAAGATTTAAAGAAGTTTATTAGAAAGATAGAAATACAGAAAATAGAAATACAGCCCCATGCCACAGTGGCATGGAGGGGTGACTCGAATGAATACACCATCTGATGAAACTTTTTAAAAACAATAAAAATATCCTGATGTCTTCACGGCTGAGCTGGCAGGTGTGCTAGGTGGTGAAAAATCCGTCTACACGACCTGCAAGACCATCATGACACAGCTCCCATGAGCCCTGCCTGGTGAGAGGTGGCCGTGGGGAACGTGGTCAACCAAGCCAGGCCTAGCACTGTTCACCTCAGGGGTGCAGAGGTGGAGTCCAAAGATAACCCAGGAGTGAGCATCCCAGATGGGGCCCCAGCAGTCCACGCGTGAGAAGACAACAGTGTCAGCTGCCAGGGATGGAGGGCTTCGTCCGATCTGCTCCTGAGGCAGGTGTAGGCATTACTCAGACAGAGGGCGGGACAGGGGAAGGAAGCCAGGTGCCTGGGGGTGGGTTTGGGGTGGAAGGAGACTCAGACTGGGTGTTCATGGCTCTGCCTATAACCTGCAGGCACCTGGGCCCTCGATGCACTATCCCATTGTGGGAGGATGGGGGATCCTTTACATTCCTTGGGGTCCACTCAAAAGCCTGGAGCAAACCGGGCGTGGTGGCGCACACCTGTAATCCCAGTCCTTGGGAGGCTGGGACAGGATGATCACAAGTTTGAGGCTAGCCTCAGCAATTGACAAGGCCTATCTCGAAATCAAATATAAGGGCTGAGGGTGTAACTCAGAGGCAGAATGGCCCTGGGTTCAATCTCCAGGACCACCATCACCCCCCAGAAAAACATCCTCAGACCTGAGCCGCTGCAATGGGAAGCAGGTGATGCCGAGATGGACACAGAGGGATGCTGGGAAGAAGCATCCTCTTCCAGCAGCTGGGCTGCAGAGGCGACAGGCGGCTCTTCTCTTGCCCACGCATGACCCTGACATGTCACGTGAGCACTGGGGCCCCAGTTTTCTCTATGATGTGATCACAGCCTGGCCACGCTGAGTGAACCAAGACACCATCCCACAGTCGGGAGTCAGGGAAGGCTTGGGGTCGGAGGTGGCTTGTCTGGAGCCCCGCAGGCCTAATGCAGCTGCCCACAGCCTGGTCCGGGGCTGCTTGTCATCCCTGGCTTCTCTGGGTCCCTGCTGATTGCATCAGACCTGACTGCTGGCCCAGCGGCCCAGTGGCTTTGGGACACAGGCTCAGAAAGTAAGAAGGGGCTGGGGCTGAGGTAAGAAGGTAGCAGAGTCCGGCTTCCGGCTGTACCCAGAGGGAGCTGAGGAGGCAGAGGAGGGCTGAGGATAGTGGAAAGGAGAGTGCCCTGGGCCTCAGCTTCCAGCTCACCGCCACTCTCGGCTTCCCCGAGCCGGCCGGCGGGGTCTTTCCAGCAAATATGCTCTGATTTGAGCAGGATTCAGTAGCTCAGAACAACATACTCTGGTGAAGTCTTTTTTGGACGAAGAAGCAGACCCGGCTTGCAAACCCCCAGCACCTCTCCAGCCTCCCGAGACCTGCCACCGCCAACCCCCGCCCCGCTACAGAGGGGCGAAGGGGCAGCTGGGGGTAGAGGTACGCGTCCTGCGCGGGGGTCAATGGCTGAGGACCTCAGCCCTGCCACCTATAGGCTGGGTGACCTGAGGCAAGCCGCCAAGCTCTCTGAGTCTACCTCTTGGGATGTTACTTTAAAAGGGGGGCCAATGGTAGAGCTGCAATCTCAGTACTTTGGAGGCTGTGATAGGAGGACCACAATTGGGAGACCAGCCTCAGCAACACAGCAAGACTTTACCAATAACCCACTGAGACCCTGTTTCAAGACAAAAATTTTAAAAAGGGCTGGGGGTGTAGGCCCGAGGTAGAATGCCCCCAGGTTCAACCTCCAGTACCACAAAAAAGGGGGACTGATTTTCATACACTTATTTTTGCTTTAATACGAAGAAAGTTTTGAAAGTTGTGTGTGTGTGTGTGTGTGTGTGTGTGTGTGTGGTACTGGGTTGGAACCCAGAGGCTTTCCACCTCCGGGCTATACTCCCAGACACACACACAATATATATATATATATATATATATATATATATATATATATATATATATATATATATGTAATTTGGAAACAGGGTCTCACTAAGTTGCTGAGGGCCTCACTAAGTAGCTGAGGCTGGCTTCGAACCTGTGTGATCCTCCTGTCTCAGCCCCCCAAGCTGGGATTACAAGCGTGCCACCACGCCCGACAGACCATGTTTTTTTTTAAGATGGGGTCTTGCTCTGCTGCCTAGACTGGCCTCAAACTCTTGGGCTCAAGGGACCCTCCTGCCTCGGCCTCCAAGTAGCTGGGACTCAGGTGGGTGCCACTGTGCCCTGGATCCTAGGTCTCCCAAGCCACGCCCATTTTGCCAGGTCTCCTAAGCCACGCCCATGCTCCTTGGGCTCCTAAGCCACGCCCCTTGCCTGAAAGTGCCCAGACTAAGACTGGGGGCGAGTCCCTTTCGACTCCCCGTTTCCTCGTCTGTAAAGCAGAGGTGGAAACAGACTGCTAGGAGCAGATGCCGAGGGAACAGCGTGGCTCCCGCGGGCCCCCCAGTGCCCTGCGCCCCTCCCGAGGGACCTCCCTCCTCCTTCCTGCCGCACCCAGACACGAGGCGCCGGCACTGCAGCACACGAGCTGAGGCTTTACTGAGCAGTCTGCCAAGCCCGGCCAGTTACCGCGCCGCCATCGGCCCGGGGGCGCCGCAAGACAGCGGAGTGGGTGGGGGGCTGGCCCGAGCGGTGGGACTCACAATGCCAGTGGCCACCAGACCTACCCGCCCTCCGCAGAGTCTGAGTGGCCAGGCCCGCCAGACCCCAGGCCACGTTGATGGGAGGCCCCGAGTCAGGCAGGGCCAGGCCCGGGCTGCTCCGCCTCCTACCCCGTGGTGGACGGCGGCTGGGCATCCTCGAACAGGGAGGGCAGTGAGCCGAGCGGCTGGGCATCCTCGAACAGGGAGGGCGAGTGAGCCGAGCGGCTGGGCATCCTCGAACAGGGAGGGCAGTGAGCCGAGCGGCTGGGCATCCTCGAACAGGGAGGGCGAGTGAGCCGAGCGTGTGCGAGGGGCAGCGGCGTCGGGCAGGTCAGCTCCGGGGACACCAGAGGGAGGACAAGGCGCAGGGGTGCGTGCAGCCGCCGCGGCGAGGCGAGGCGAGGCGAGGGGCTACCAGCGGACCAGCCTCAGCTTGATGACCTCTCCATCCTGGGGAGTGTAGTCCGCGATGCCTGCGGGAGCCGATGGAGCGAGGGGCTGGAGCTGGGCCAAGTCCCACCCCACCTCCCTGAAGCTCCAGTGGGCTGGCTCTCAGCCGGGACACTGAGCCCCGGGGCCTCGGAGCCATGGTCCCGAGGCCACAGGCTCATTTTGCAGTTAGGGGAGCCCCAGAGAGTGGGGGTGCAGGAGTGTATGCTGGCTAACAAACTCAGGGGTGAAAAGAACCAGAGACCCTGAAAATGCTGACGGGCTGAGTCACTGTCTCCATAATGCCCCAGGGTGGTCAGGAAGATAAATAAAAAATAAGAAATAGATATTGGAGAGTTGGAAGGGCCCTCTGAGAACCCTGGTGTCAGGGAGATTTCCTTTCAAAGATGCTGTCCTCTGAATGTTTCCCCACGATTTTTATGTTGGAACCTAACCTGCAGAGTCATGTATTAGGGATGGGCCTCTGAGCGTTGACCAGGTCACCCAGGTCATCACGAAGGTCCCGAATGGGATTAGTGCCCTTATAAAAAGGCTCCGTGCTGGGTGTGGGGTTCACACCTATAATCCCAGGACTTGGGGGGCTGAAACAGGAGGGTCACAGGGTCCAGGCCAGCTCCAGGAACTCAGCCCTTCTGCAACTTAGCGAGATCCAGTTTCAAAATAAATAAATAAGAAGGGCTGAGAGTGTAGCTCAGAGGTACACTGCCCCTGAGCTCAATCTGTAGCCACACACACACACACACACACACACACACACATACTACATACATACAATACTCACTACACATATATACACACATACATAAACACACATACACAATACACACATATACACACATACACATATATACACACATGCACACACACATACAAACACACACATACACATACTACATACATACACATACTCACTACACACATATACACACATACACATATATACACACATACATAAACACACATACACACGTATACACACATACACACATACATACACACACTCACTACACACATATACACACATACACATATATACACACATACACATACACACACATACAAACACACATACACATACTACATACATACACATACTCACTACACACATATACACACACATACACACACATACACACATACACACACACACACACACACACACACACACACACAGAATGTAAAAAGTTGCAAGCAGAGAATCGCCCTTTCCCGTGTGCTAGCCACTAGCCACATGCTGCAACTGAACACTTGAAATCTTAATACAAGAAAGAAAGAAAAGCATGTAAAATATGTCATCGATAATTTTACATGGATGACATCTGGATTGGTATTTTGGATATACTGGGTTAAAGAAGTAATATTATTATTACTATACTGGGGTTTCAACCGGGGGACAGTCTACCTCTGAGCTACACCCCCAACCCTATTAATTAATTAATTAATTAGCAGTACTGGAAATGGAACCTAGGGGCATTGTACCTCCGAGCTATACCCCCAGCCCTATATTATAGTCTTTTTTATTTTTATTTTATTTTTTGCGGGTCTGGGGATGGAACCCAGGGGCATTCAACCTCCGAGCTATACCCCCTTCCCTATTTTTTATTCTTTATTTTGAAACAGGGTCTCACTGAGTTGCAAAGGGCGTCACTAAGCAGCTGAGGCTGTCGGCAAACCGTGATCCTCCGGTCTCAGCCTCCCGAATGCTGGGATTACAAGTGTGCGCCACCACGCCCAGCTCTGATTTTCTCAAGTTTACATAATAACCTCTATAATAATTCTCAGAATTCAGTTAAATAATTCTTTTGGGGATGGTTGAGTACTGGGGATTGAACCCAGAAGCATTTTACTTCTGAGCTACACGTCCAGCCCTATTTGATTTTTTATTTTGAAACAGGATCTCACAAAGTAGCTGAGGGTCTGGCTAAGCTGCCGAGGCAGGCCTCAATTGCAATTTTCCTGACTCAGTCTCCCAAATACAGGGATTACAGGCCTGTGCCACCATAGCCAGTTAGGGTGCTGGGGATTAAACCCAAGGCTGCTCCACCTCTGAGCTACACTCCCAGCCCTTTTTAGTTTTTATTTTGTGATAGGATCTTGCTAAGTTGCACAGGTCGGCCTCGAACTCGCGATCCTCCTGCCCCAGCTTCCTGAGTAGCTGGCCTCAGTTTGGTAAATTAGATCCAACTCTGAGCGTCAGTGAGGCTGTGAGGCGCGGCCCGGGGAGGGAGTAGGGGAAGCTGGGTGGGTCGATGTGGCTGCTGGGTCAGTTGGGTAGGGACGCATCCGGGTGGCCGGCCACCAGACTCACCTTGCAGTAGGGGCGTGTCAGGATCGCGAAGGAGCTGCCAGAACTCTCGGTCTCCGACTACTTTCCCCAACACAGAGGTCAGGTAGGGGCCTGACAAGGAGGCCTGCGTTTCGTACCTGGTAAAGGGGAAGGTGGAGAGAGGGAGGAGAGGAGACTTCTTTCCCCAGGAGAAGCAAATGGTGGCTGAACTGAGTTCCGGACAGTCAGGCACATCCTAACACTCAACTAATCGTGGTTTGGAAATACTTGAAAACAATTGTATCTGTGCTAAACATGTGCAGACACGGAGAGGTTTTACTAGTTTAAGGATCGTCACAGAGCAGCCTTGTCCCTGGTTAGTCCTTAAATCTTCAGGACCAGAGTCGATAAGTAGCCGAGGCTGGCCTCAAACCTGCGATCTTCCTGTCTTAGCCTCCCGAGTGCTGGGATTAAAGGTATGTGCCACCACACCTGGCTTGCACCAAGATTATTTTGTTTTATTTTGCGGGTCTGGGGATGGAACCCAGGGGCATTCGACCTCCGAGCTACACCCCCAGCCCTATTTTTTATTCCTTATTTTGAAACAGAGTCTCACTGAGTTGCAGAGGGCCTCACTAAGTAGCCGAGGCTGTCCTCGAACTGCGATCCTCGTGCGCCACCATGCCCGGCTTCTAAGATTATTTAAGGCTAAGAATTCTGCTTTTTATAAAAGCTAACTTGTGGTGGCGCACGCTTGTAATCCCAGTGCTTGGGAGGCTGAGACAGGAGGATCACGCAAGTTCGAAGCCAGCCTCGGCTACTTAGTGAGGCTCTCAGCAACTTAGTGAGACCCTGTTTCCAAATAAAATATAAAATGGGTCTGGGAGTATAGCCCAGAGGTAGAAAAGCCCCTGGGTTCCACCCCCAGTACCACCAAAAATAAATAAATTAATTAATAAATTAATTAATTAATATAAAAGCTAACCTGTACTGAGTACTTCCTACACACAGGACCCTATGCCCATGAAAGTCAAGTGGCACAGTCCTTACAGACTCTGCCTCCACAGCCTCTCTCAATGGCAGTGCTGGCCCCAGGCTATGTCAGGACAGCTGGGACCAGAAAGAAATGCAGAGAGTGAAGCAGAGGCGGAGCCTGCACCTGCCCCTCCCGCCATGGCCCCTTTTCAGCAGGAAGAATCGAGCCGGGAGGGCTTACGTGAATCCTCCCAGCTCCTGGGCCGTGTTCAGGACATTCTCCAAGGAAGACCCGGCGGGCACCGCGATGGCCTGTTTGTAGGGCGGCAAGACGCTGGAGACCTTCAGTGTGACGCTGATCGTCTCTGGGACGTGGAGCAGTGCAGGGACCTCAAGCGCTGGTGCCAACATGACTGCCAGGGAGGAAGGCAGGCAGCGCGTGCGACAGCAGCCTGGACGCGAGCGCTCCCTTCTCCGGCAAACACCCTGTGTCCCCCGCCCTGCCACGTCCTGGCCCCTGGCTTCCTCAATGTTGTGACGCCCACTCAGCTGAAACGTGACTGCCACCCCGGCCTCCCGGGGCCCTGGGCCTCCACCTCCTCCACCAGAATCCCCTCCCCTCCATCCGCCCATCCGCCACACAGAGCGGCAGAGAGGGCTCTTTCCAGAATGTACTTTTTTTTTTTTTTTTGGTGGTACTGGGGTTCCTGGAAGCCTGTCTACCTCCGGGCTACACTCCCAGACCTATTTTATATTTTTATTTGGAAACAGGGTCTCTTAAGCCATCGCAGCTGGCTTTGAACCTCCACAATCCTCCTGTCTCCGCCTCTCAAGCGCGGGGATTACAAGCCTGCGCCACCGCGCCCGGCTGGAATGTACTTTTGATCTGTTGTTCCCTTGTTCCCTACGATGGCCACACTTTCTTTTTATATGTATGTACGTGGTAGGGGAGAGCCGAGCCCGGGTCCGGGTCCATGCTAGGCATGTGCCTCACCGCTGAGCACGGCCGCCATGCCTGCCAAGCTGCACGCTCTCAGACCAGGCTTTGCAAGACATCCTTCAGGCTCCTCACATGTCTATTTCTCTGTCCTTCCTTCCTTTCTTCCTCCCTCCCTCATTCCCTCGTTTCCTTCCTTTCTTCCTTCTTTTTGTCCTTCCTTCTTTCCTTTCTTTTTGCAGTTCTAGGGATGGAACCCAGGAGCATTCTACCTCCGAGCTACACCCTCTGCCCTATTTTTTATTCTTGATTTTATTTATTTTTTTTTTATGGTAATGGGGTTCCTGGAAGCCCTTCTACCGCTGGGCTACACTCCAAGACCTATTTTTATATTTTTATTTGGAAACAGGGTCTCTTAAGCCAGCATGGCTGGCTACGAACCAGCGAGGCTGGCTTTGAACCTGCGCGATCCTCCTGTCTCCGCCTCCCAAGCGCGGGGATTACAAGCGTGCGCCACCATGCCCAGCATTCTTGATTTTAAAACAGGGTCTCACTGAGTTGCAGAGGGCCTTACTAAGTAGCTGAGGCTGTTCTGGAACCGTGATCCTCCTGTCTCAGCCTCCCGAATGCTGAGATTACAGGCGTATGCCACCACACCTGGCTTATTTTTGTTTTGAAACAGGGTCTGGCTAAGTGGCTGAAGCTGGCGAGAACCAGAGATCCGCCTTTCTCAGCCTCCCCAGGCATTGGGATTACGGGCGTGCACCGCCAGGCCTGGCCAGAATCTTCTCTGGCATCGCCATCCCCGCACTGAGTGTCAAGAGGCCGTGCCCACATCCCATGCATACCCACACACTCCTGCGCCCCCGTGAGTTGGGATCAAGTCCTGCCCCGTGCTGAGAGGGCTGTACAATCTTAAAGCGCTGTGCGGCCATCAAAGGCCCCGCTACCTCTCTGTGCCTGGCAGTCTGGGAAGGTGAGATCCAGGTAGGTCTTGTGGTTCAAGACAGGCAGCAGCTGGGAAATGGTGAGCGCGTTCTGGAAGGTGCCGCCTTGCAGGCCGGTCAGCAGGGCCGCCCGCGCCTGGAGGCACGCGGTGCCCAGCATCCCGTGGGGCCCGGGGGATGCTGTCAGCAGCTGCGACGGGGGCAGAGAGGAGCAGGTGAGTCGGCAGGCCCCCGGCCCCTCAGCCCGTCCAGCCTCGCTGGGCGGCCATGCCCCTCACCTGCAGTGCCAGCGGAGTGCTGTAGACATTCCCAAAGTAGCCCTCGGGGGTCTGGGCCTTCAGGATCTTCTCCCGTGCTGCCGTGATGGCCGTGCTGATCCGCTGCTCCAGATCTGGGTTGAAGTTGGAGCGCTCCAGACAGATGAAGGCCAGGCCTGCCATGGCCACCGTGTCTGGGGACAGGGACTGCCATGAGCTGGGTCGCCTCCTGGGCGGGGCGGGGCCTTGGGCTCAGGCCCTCATGGCAGGGGGAAGAGGCAGGAGGGCCTGAAGAGAGGGCCAGCCCGGCCAGGTCGGCGGACCGCCAGCCAGCCCATCTGCCAGGACTGGCCCTGCCTGGGCACTCGATGTCCTGTCAGGACATTTCTCGGTCACTCTACTCCTCGAGGGCCAGAGGTCAGGAGGCGAGACTTGAAATAGAGGCTGAGTTGCTGAAAGTCTTGCTAAATTTCTGAGGCTGGCCTCAAACTTGTGATCCTCCCAAATGTACTTCACTTTACTCAAATGTATGGCCCTGGGTCCCCAGGGCCTCTTGCATGCTAAGCACATACTTTCCACTGAGCTAATTTGACTGGGAAGACCACCTGACCTCTTCAGGGTCCCTGCGGTGAGTGTGTGATGCTCCGCCTCAGGACACTCCGTCCTCAAAGCCGCTCCCAGCCTTGTCCTGACAGTCCCTGTCTAGACTCCTAAGGGATCTGATAAGAAGGGTCCTGGGAAGAGCACACCCGGGGCCAGGCGTGCGGTGTTCAGTAGGAGCTTGAGGCATGCCGGCCCAGCCTCAGGAGTGTCCTGTGTCTGTTTGTTTGTTTGTTTGGTTGGTGGTTTTGGGGGATTGAATCCAGGGACACTGTACCTTCAAGCTACATCCCCAGCTCTTATTTTTTATTTATTTATTTTTTGTGTGGTACTAGGGATGGAACCCCGGGGCATTCTACCTCTCAGCTACACCTCCAGCCTGCAAAAGGCCCGCAAAGGGCCTCACTACGCAGCTGAGATTGTCCACGCACCGCGATCCTCCCGTCCCAGCCTCTCAAATGCTGGGATTCCAAGTGTGTGCCACCACGCCCGGCTTATTTTTAAATTTTGAAACAGGGTCTCACAAAGTTGCTGAGGCTGGCCACGACCTGTGATCCTCCTGTCTCTGTCTCCCAAGGGCTGGGCCTCCGGGCATGCACCACCCACCAGCCCAGGGGAGGCTGGGCACACTCACCCACGGAGCCGTGGCCCTGGTGCAGGTGGTCATGTTCCACGGCATGCAGGAGCTTGCCCACCACGTGGTCATGGACCCGCTTCTGGTGCAGACACAGGGCCAGGATGCTGAGGCCGTACTGGTAGTAGCTGGTGTGGGGCTGGCCCTTGTGATCGTGTCCTGGGAGGGAGAAATCAAGGGGGTAGAGGGGCCATGCCTCTGCCCCCTCCCAGCAGGCAGCCTGGCCAGCATGTGGGACCCCGGCCAGCTTGTGAATGCGATGACCAGAGCCCCGGGAAGAAGCGGGTGAGTGGGAACAGAGAGACTCTGAGGAGGACGGAAGAGAGGACAGGGCTGGAGCAGCGCCACCAGGATCAGACTTAGGTTGAAAGCTCGCTCTGTCTGGTGAGTGCCAAGCCAGGTCGGGAGGCCCACGAGGAGCCAAGGTACGCCAAAGAGGGCTGGGTGGGCGGCCCGGAAGGTGGGCAGTCAGGTCAGTCTTGTTGGCTGAGCCCCAGGACTTGCTAATAGCAAAGGGATGCAGGAAAGGCTGGCCCGGGCACGGCCGCCGAGGCAGGCTGGCCCCTCCACGGGTGATGAGATGCGCACATGCAGAGGGGGAGACTCCAAGTTCTGGTCCCCACCAGGACTCGTCTGACGGGCCCTCCCCACTCCCCCCAGCAGGTGGTGTCCCCTCACCAATGGCCTTCTTCTCATCCTCCAGGAACCTCTTGAGCTGTGAAACCAGCCTGTCACCCTTGCGGCCCCCGACGAACTCACAGTTGGCCCTGAGGGCCAGCAGGTAGAGGGCCAGCTGGCCCATGGAGGGCGTGGCTCGGCAGTCACCGCCGCCGTCATCGCTGGAGGCAGACCTAGGACAAGGCCAGCCAAGGACACCCGGTGAGCCTGGCTGTGGGCTCACCCTGCACAACATCACAGAAAAGAAGGAATCCCGGGGGTTGGACCTGTCACTAGAGCCATCAAAGCTGGTGCAGTCAGCTGTGCTGTGGTGAGGTGTACGCTACAGATATTTAAGATGAGGGCTGGGGCGTGGACCACTATCTAGCTTTCCTAAGTCTCTGGCTTCAAGTCCTAGTACCACAAAAACAAAAACAAATCCTAGCATTCAGAGCCGGGCGTGGTGGTGCATGCCTGTAATCCCGGTATTTGGGAGGCTGAGACAGGAGGATCGCAGGTTTGATGACAGCCTCAGCAAGTAGCGGGACTCTCAGTAACCTAGCAAGAACCTGTTTCAAAGCAAAAAATTAAAAAGGGGTTAGGGGTATAGCCTGGAGGTAGAATGCCTCTGGGTTCCATCCCCAGTATGAAGGAAGGAAGGAAGGAAGAGAGGGGGGAAGGGAGGGAGGGAGGGAAGGAAAGAAGAAAATGATCTAGGCATGGTGGTACACACTTGTAATCCCAGTACTTGGGAGGCTGAGACAGGAGGATTGCGGGTTCACAGCCAGCCTCAGCAACTTAGTGAGGCTCTCTGCAACTTAGTGATATCCTGTTTCAAAAAAAAAAAAAAAAAAAGCAGGATTGGTAGTATAACCCAGAGATAAAAATGCCCCTGGGTTCTATTCCCAGTACCACAAAATAAATAAATAAAAATAAAAGATAAAATAGGCCTGGGGGTGTAGCTCAGAGGTAGAACACCCCTGGATTCAATCCACAGTACCAAAAAAAAAAAAAAAAAAGTGAACTATTAACTCAAGGATAGACTTTTAGGTCACCTGTGTTTGCCCCACATTTTGCCCATGCTTTGGCCCCACATGCTCCTTTCTGCTCCCCACTCTGCAGGAGTCCAAGCAGAAGGTGCTTCATGGATACTCCCGACTCTTCACCTCTCGTTCATTTCCCAGAACAGACCTTTCCCTAATCCTCCTTAATGAAGGACAGCAGCCGCGGGTTAGTGGTGTCTGCCTCAGGACCGCAGAGGGCGCAGCAGAGCCCCAGGCCCTGCGTTAGCATCCTCCGTCCAGCCAAGCAAGCCCATCCTGAAGGAGAACGGCCCGAAGGAACCCTTGCCTAAACCTGCCATCAAAGCACCGAGAGGACCCAGAACCCAGGTGTCCTGTCCCTCGGGACGTGGAGCAAGGCACAGGAAAGGAGAGGGGTGCAGCGGTACCCCAGGAGGCACTTCTGGTAGCTGAGCTTGAGACTGTGCAGGTAGAGGTCCTCCTTGGTCCCAGCCTGCATGCCGGAGAGGCGCAGGCCCACGAAGATGCTGGGGTTCAGGTGCTCCGGGGCCAGCTGGTCCATCCAGGGCAAGAGGCGCTGGCCCAGCCTCTCCACCAGCTGGCTGTCCAGCTCTGGGACCACTGAGGAAAGAAGAGGGTGCATGTGAGATCCCACCGGGCCACCAGCGAGCGGCCGCCTTGCCCCTACCAGGGCCGTCCCCAGGGAGTAAGTCCCCACGCCACCTGAATGGGAAGACGCAGGGGGAAGAGGGAGGCGGGTATCCCCAAAGAGAAGTTGGAGGGGTCCAGGGAGAGGCGGGAGGCTGAGGCCCAGGAAGGGAGGAGCCTGAGCTTAGCTTGGGGTAACCTAGAGTGGATCGCCTGGGGGCGCTTCAGACTCTATGCGCGTCGGGGAGCAGTACTGGGGATTGAACCCAGGGGTGTTCTACCTCTGAGCAACACCCCGGCCCCCTTTTTTATTTTTTTGAAACAGGGCCTCACTTAAGTTGCTGAGGCTGCCTAAAACCTATGATCCTCCTGCTTCAGCCTCCCAAGTACTGGGACGACAGTCATGGGCAACCACACTCCACCTCTTTTTATTGTATTTTGTCTATTTATTTATTTTGCTACTGTGGACTAAACCCAGGGGTATTCTACCTCCGAGCTACATCCCCAGACTCCCTTTTTAATTTTTTTTGAGGTACTGGGAATGATCCCAGGAGCATTCTACCTCCGAGCTACATGCCCAGCCCTATTTCTTTTTTTTATTCTTTCTTTTGAAACAGGGTCTCACTGAGTTGCAAAGGGCCTCACTAATTACCTGCGGCTGTCCGTGAACCGCAATCCTCCTGTCTCTGCCTCCCAAATGCTGGGATTACAAGTGTGCGCCACCATGCCCGGCTACTTTTTAAAAAATTTCCAGCAGGGCCTCACTAAGTTCCTGAGGGTCTTGCTAAATTGCAGAGGCTGGCCTCAGACCTGCAATCCTTCTTCTCAGCCTCCCAAGTGCTGGGATCATAGGGGTGCATCACCAAGCCCAGCTCCCAGGTCCTCCCCTCTAAGGAGATAAAGTGTCTGCACCAGCCTCCACATCTTATCTGGTCTAATCTGGGTGACTCATCAGGCCGGAGGTCAGAGGCCAGGGTGGGGCAGAGGGCTCCCTGCCAGTTTCAGGAAAACAAGGAGAAGAAAACAGCAGCGGCGGCGGGGGCACCCGACCTGGCAGCTGGGGGCTGAGAGCTGTTGGCCCAACCAGAAACCCAGGAGCCTGCTCAGCATCTGCCTTGATGCCGCGGGCCAGCTGTGTCAATTTCACAAGCATGTAAGCTTTACACTGATAAATGGGTGTGCAGAGGCAGGGAACATCCTTAGCCTGCTTAATGGGTGCAAGAGCGGGTCTGGGAGCCCTTAAGTGACGTGGCAGCAGCCTGCTGCACCCCAAATCCTGAACCCCGCAGAGTGGGAAGAGAGCTCTGTGGGGTCAGGCTGACGGGCTGACAGGCCCCGTGGGAAAAGGGGAAGCTGGGTGGCCCAACCCGGATCTCGCTGGGGACACATCAGGGACGCAGGGCTGAGGGTCTGACCACCCTGAGGATCACAGGACGGGCTTCAGGTGCCCACGGAAGGAAGGCCCTGGCCTGGACGCTTGGGAATGAGCCCAGCGAAGGCGCTGGAGCACCTTGGCTTCTTCACCTGACACCTGGACAGGTCTGCACCTGGCTGTCCGTTTCCTGCCCAGAATCACAGAGTAGTGTGTAGGGCTGCAGGACAGGGGAGTGCACAAGGCCAGAGTCCTGGGGCCTCCTTATGCACGAGTGGCCCTGATCCTGTGCCCTGAGTCACGGCACAGGCCCTGAGAGGGCCCGGGAGGTCCTTCATGGTCCCTGAGGCCCTGGGACAGAGCCAGGCGGGCGAGCCTCTGTGCACCTGCCTCTGCCTGGATGATCATCCCACTCCCTCCCCCACTCCCTCTTTGGTCTCAGCCCCCACAGGCCTCCGGGTTCTTGGAGAACCTCCCCCAGCCTCCCTCTCTCCCTGGACCCAGTGACTCCAGGCGCCCGTCCCGCCCCGGCTGGCTTCCTTCCTGCGATCTGCCCAGCGCAGTCCTTGATTTCTTTCCTTACAACATAAACTCTAGGAGAGTGGGGATGACCCTGCTCGTCCTCTGCCCTTCCCCAGAGCCTGACACCAAGCCTGGCACGGAGAAGCCTCCATGAATGCGTGTTGGAACCAGGTGTGGTGGCACAAACCTGTAATCCCAGTAATTGGGAGGAGGCAGCAGGAGGACCTCAGATTAGAGGCCAGCCCCGGCAATTTATGGAGACTCTCAACAATTTTTTTTTTTTTTTTTTTTTTTTTTTTGCGGGTCTAAGGGATGGTACTCAGGGGCATTTGACCTCCAAGCTAAATCCCCTGCCCTATTTTTTTTTTTATTCTTTTTTGAAACAGGGTCTCACTAAGTTGTGGAGGACCACACTAAGTAGCTGAGGCTGTCACAAAACGCAATCCTCCAATCTCAGCCTCCCAAATGCCGGGATTACAAGCATACGCCACCATGCCCGGCTGACCCTCAGCAATATAACGGAGACTGTTTCAAAGTAAAAAAATAGGGCTGGAGATGTAGCTCAGAAAAGTAGAACAGCCCTGGGTTCAATCCTGGTACCAATAAATCAATAATCGTCAGATATATACATGAATTTTAATACCTGAATTAACCAAGGGGATCTTATCTTGTGGGATCAGATACATAATTAATCTTAATACAGTGGCCAAACCCTGAGGTCCAGCGGGGTCCAAGCTGTGAGAGCCCAGAGGGGCAGGTAAGAGCCCATCCCACCCAAGCCTCAGTTTACCTGATACATGATAAGGGGGTTGGACAAGGTGGCGGGAGGAAAGAGGCAGGAAGTAGAGGCTGGCTACTCACCACAGATCCGAGCCAGGGCCCCCAGGGCCCCCAGCAGCAAGAGGAAGGTCTTCAGGTACCTCATGGCAGAAGCGGCTGGAGCAGCAGGTAGGAAGCCCTCGCCCCTCAGAGGGGAGGCTCACTGTTCCCACAGAGAGAGCAGCCTCCGGTCACTCATTACCCCTGCAGCCCCGCTGGCCTGCTAAGTCAGCAGGGAGGAGGGGAAAGTCTGCTAGTGAGGGGGGAAAGGGCCAAAGACCAGAGGAAGGAAGGCCAGGCCAGCTTCCTCGAGGTGGGACAAAGGCAGGGCCGGCCAAGAGGGGCCATGGGGACCACCTGAGGCCAGTCATGTTCGGTCTCTGCTGCTTAAAGAGCCCAGGACCAGTGCAGAGAGCCTAGCGTCTACCCTGCCCAAGTCCATTCCACTGTGCCTGTCTGCGGCCCCCCAGCTGTCCCTGCAGTGGACCTTTAGGACCGGGGCGCCTACCTGGTGCTCCCCACAGAAGAAGTCCCTAGGAATACCCACCCCGGCTCAGGACAAGAAGCAGGACGGGAGCGGAGAAGGTCACGTGAGGGACAGCCCGGCAGTCAGCTGGTCTGGCCCTCCAGCCTGCTCAGAGGGCGGGACGTCCCAGCCCCGCAAGACCAGTCAAGTTTTCACCAACCCCACAGGGCGGGGCTTCCCGGAGATGGCGAAACAGAACCAGTTAGAGAGTTCCAGAATTACGAGGAACATTGGAAACACATTTAAAAGTCTCTGTGGGAGCCAGGCATAGTGGTACACACCTGTAATCCCTGTACTCGGGAGGCTGAGACAGGAGGATCGCGGGTTGAAGCCTCAGCAACTTAGCTGAGTAGAGGGTATGACTGCTCAGAGGTAGGATGCGCCTGGCTTCAATTCCCAGTTCCAAAAATAAAATAAAATCCCTGCAAAGAGAAAAAACAAAGCATTTCTCATCTACCTAGCCACACAGGAGGCTCCATGGACGCAAGCCACTGGCGGCCGCTGTGTGCCTCGGCCAGGTCACTCGACTCCTCTGAGCTTGAAACGGTCCCACGTAAGAGGCGAGAGCTGGAAGAGTCTTCTAACAATTCCCCTCCTGCCCCCTGTGAGGCTGTTAGCACCATAAAACACTTCTAGGCATCTCCAAAGAAGATTTTTATTGCAATTTCTAGTGGCAAATTGCCAAGGCTTATTCTTGCAGGATAACCTACTTTTGTTCCTGATTTATTATCACAAGTTGAGCCCTTAATATAAATAAATATGGAGTTGTCAATCTGCTTATAGAGGTATTCGTAAATTATGTGTGTGTGTATGTATGTGCGTGCATATGTATGTATGGGTATGTGTGTACACATCTATGTGTGCATGTGTGAGCATGTGTGTGTATGTGTGCGTTGTGTATGTGTTTATGTGTGTGTGTGTGTATGTGTGCGTTGTGTATGTGTTTATGTGTGTGTGTGTGTGTAGTTGTGTGTGTGTGTGTGTTTAGTGGGTCTAGTTATGCGTCCAGGCTGCATCTGCACATCCCACTCCTGGCTTTCAGCGCAGACTCCCAGTGGGCAGAGCCCTCTGCAGCCTGAACTCCTGGGCTCAAGAGATCTTCCTGCCTCGGCTTCTTGATTAGCTGGGACTGCAGGCGCCCATCACCTGCCTGAAGCTATAAATTTCAAATAAAATACTCTCTCCAGCTGGGCACGTGGATATAATCCCCAGCTACTCGAGAGGCGGAGGCAGGAGAAATGCAAGTTTGAGACACGCTTCAGCAAATAAAAAGATCTGAGGATGGAGTTCACTGGTGGAGCGCTCGCCTCGCATACCCCAGGTCCCGGGTTCCATCCCTCGCGCCACAAGAAGAGAGGGAGGAGGAGGAGAAAGAGAAGAAGAGATAGAGCTGCCGACTGGAAGTAGAAATGGCTGTTTTAGTGACTAAACCATTTGGTTGAGGATTTCCATTTGAGGCAGTGTGGGGAAAGTACATTCCGGCTCTGAGCACGGTGGTGGCGCCTGTCCTCCCAGCTCGCCGGAGGCTGAGGCAGGAGCATCGCTTGAGTCCAGGAGTTCTGGGCCAACTTAGGCAACACAGCAAGACCCTGCCTAAAGGAAGAGACCAAAGCAAAACAAAACCTGCTGGGCGTGGGGGCGCACACCTGCAATCCCAGTAACACACACACACGCGCGCGTGCACACACACACACACACACACACACACACACACACACTGAAGAAGAAGAAGAAGATGAAGAAGAAGAAGAAGAAGAAGAAGAAGAAGAAGATGATGATGATGGTGGCGGAAGAGGAGGAAGAGGAGGAGGAGGAGGGCATGGTGACCCTGCTTATAATCCTAGTACTTGGGAGGCTTAGACAGGAGGATTGCAGGTTCAAGGACAGCCTCAGTAAGTAGTGAGACCCTCATTAGCCTAGTGAGGCCCTTTTTCAAAATAAAAAAATAAAAATATTTTATTTTTAAAATATTTTAAAAAAAAGAGCTGAGGGTCTAAACAAAAGACCCTGTTTCAAGATAAAGCATAAAAAATTAGGGCTGGGAGTGTAGCTCAGAGGTAGTGTCAAAAAAAGAAAGAAAGAAGAAAAAGAGAAAAGAAAAATATTGTCTTGGAGCGAGAAAGGGAAAGTTGTCCTGCCCTGCTTCAGGCTGGGATCGCAGCGCCTTGCTTTCTTCCTTCTCTAAAAATCACAAACTATCAGAAAGTTGCTTTTTTTTTGTTTTTTTGTTTGTTTTTGTTTTGTGGGTCTGGGGATGGAACCCAGGGGCATTTGACCTCCGAGCCACATCCCCTTTCTTATTTTTATTCTTTATTTTGAAAGAAGGTCTCACTGAGTTGCAGAGGGCCTCACTAAGTAGCTGAGGCTGTCCGTGAACCGCAATCCTCCTGTCTCAGCCTCCAGAATGCTGGGATTACAAGCGTGCACCCCCACACCTAGCCTATTGATTTATTTTCAAAACTGGGTCCTGCTAAATTACTGCAAACTGGCCTTTAACCTAAGATCCTCTGTCTCCCAAGTTTTGGGATTACGGGAATGTGCCACCAATCAGCTAGTACTTGGGAGGCCGAGACAAGAGGATTGCAGCCTCGGTAGCTTAGTGAGACACCCCCCTTCCCAGCAATTTAGTGAGACCCTGCTTCAAATTTTAAAAAGGAGAGCTCTCAGACTCAGAGGTAGAATGCCTGTAGGTTTAATTCTAGGAGAGAGAGAGAGAGAGAGAGAGAGAGAGAGAGAGAGAGAGAGAGAGAGAGAGAGAGAGAGCGCGCGTGCGCGCGCAGGCGGGTATTGTTGGTATCCTACCAACCCAGGCTCACAGAACTCAGGCGAGCCACTTACTGGATGTGGACTGGACGTGCCGCCTTTCTCTCTGCCGCCATGCCCTTATCTCTTATGATCACGATGGGTCATAAGCCGTGGGAGGGCATTGTGGGACGGAGGTAGACCAAGTGACCGGCACACAGCCTGCATTCCCAAAACAGATTCTGACTCAAGATCTATCCACTGAGGGCCTTGTATATGCCAAGCAATGGACACATTTCTTTTCATTTATTCCTAAGGATAACTGCATAATCCCCAGCTTGTTAATGAAGAGACAGGCTGAGAGGGATAATGGACTGTCCTAAGGCCACGGTAATCAGTGGCTAAGTAGCTCTCTCCTGCGCCACACTGCCTTTCTTGTCTCCCATTCCCCTGTTAAGACATTGATAATTAGCCGGGTATGGTGGCGCATGCCTCTAACTTCAGTACTTGGGAGGCTGAGATAAGATGATCACGGGTTAGAGGACAACCTCAGAAATTTAGTAAGATCCTGTTTCAAAGTAAAAAAAAAAAAAAAAAAAAAAAAAAAAATAGCCAGCGTGGTGGCGCCTGCTTGTAATCCCAGCGCTTGGGAGGCCGAGACAGGAGGATGGCGCAGGTTCGAAGCCAGCCTCAGTTACTTAGTGAGGCTCTCAGCAATTTAGTGAGACCCTGTTTCCAAATAAAATATAGGTCTGGGAGGCTGGGCGTGGTGGCGCACGCTTGTAATCCTTGCGCTTGGGAGGCGGAGACAGGAGGATCGCGCTGGTTCAGAGCCTGCCTCGCTGGTTTAAGAGACCCTGTTTCCACATAAAGTTAAAAAATAGGTCTGGGAGTGTAGCCAGTGGGAGTGTAGCCCGGAGGTAGAAGGGCTTCCAGGAACCCCAGTACCACCAAAAAAAAAAAAAAAAAAAGTCTGGTAGTGTAGCCAGCAGGTAGAAAGCTCCTGGGTTCCATCCTCAGTAACACACACACACACACACACACACACACACACACACACACTCACAATTAGAAAGGCTGTGGAGCCAGGTGTAGTGGCACACACTCGTAATCCCAGTACTTGGGAGGCTGAGAGCGAAGGATTGCAGGTTCACTGCCAGCCTCAGCAACTTGGTGAGACTCTTTCAAAATTAAAAATAAAATAGGGCCAAAAGTGTAGCTCAGAAGTAGAATATCCCTGGGTTCAATCCTCTGTGCCACGAAAAGAGAAAGGGTTGGGGGATAAGGCTAGGGTTATAATTTGGAGGTAGAATGCTCCTGGGTTCAATCCTCAGTAACCCCCTCCCACACCAAATAGCTCCACCCTCCTAGAGGAAGAATACAGACAGGGAATATTTGCTCTCAATTTCTTTAGATCCCCAACCTTTTTTTTTTTTTTGCAGTACTGGAAATTGAACCTTAAGCCTATGGACATTCTATTCTGACCTTTACCCCAGGCCCGATTTTATTTTTTTACTTTGAAACAGGGTCTCTTAGCCTGATGTGGTGGCACATGTGAGGCTGAGCCAGGAAAATCACAGGCTGGAGGCCAGCCCTTGGCAGATACTGAGAATCTCATCAACCTGCTGAGATCCTGTTTCAAAATAAAAGTAAAATAGAGCCTGGGGTGTAGTTCAGAGGTAGAATGTCCTTGGGTTTCAGCTCTACTGCCAAATAAAAGAGAAAGAGTGATAGAGAGAGAGGGAGGAAGAAGGAAGGGAGGGAGGGAGGAAGGAAGGAAGGAAGGAAGGAAAGAAAGAAAAAGAAAGAGTGTTTCCCTGGGTTGCTTGGGGCCTCACTAAGCTTCCGAGGCTGGTCTTGAGCCTGCAATCCTTCTGTCTCAGCCTCCAAGTGCTGAGATTACTGCGCTGCCATCACACCTGGTTCAATTCCACTTTGATACACTCTGAGTCTTTTTTTTTTTTTTTTTGGTGGTACTGGGGGTGGAACCCAGGGGCCTTCTACCTCCAGGCTACACTCCCAGACCTATTTTATATTTTATTTGGAAACAGGGTCTCTTAAGCCAGCGCGGCTGGCTTCAAACCTGTGCGATCGTCCTGTCTCCACCTCCCAAGCGCAGGGATTACAAGCGTGTGCCACCACGCCTGGCTGATACGCTCTGAGTCTTTAATCTGTAGCCATTGCCCTAATTAAGTGGCTTTTTTTTTTTTTGGTGGTACTGGAAGCCCTTCTACCTCCGGGCTACACTCCCAGACCTATTTTTACATTTTTATTTGGAAACAGGGTCTCCTAAGCCAGCACGCGCGGCTGGCTTCGAACCTGCGCGATTCTCCTGTCTCTGCCTCCCAAGGGCGGGGATTACAAGCGTGCGCCACCACGCCCGGCTAATTAAGTGATTTTATCTCAATATAATAAAAAATTATCTAAGAAGACCAAATAATTACAGCTGGTCAGGCTCTGGGTTTCGTTCCCAAGGATCCTCGAGGACCTACCTAGAGCAATGAGGCTCAGATTTAGAAGCACCTCTAGCACGAGCCCAAGGCATTGACTGGGGCTTATCTGGCTCTCGGAGTAATATACAGTGAGCTCTCCATGTCTGAGGGTTCTTCACACTCAGATTCAACTAGCCACAGATTGAAAATATTTAGGGGAAATTTGTTGTTGTTCTTATTATCCCTTAAATTAGTACAGTATAGCTGGGCACAGTGGTACACGCCTGTAATCCCAGTACTTGGGAATTTGAGACAGGAGGCCCTCAGGTTCTAGGCTAGCCTCAGAAACTTATGGAGACCCTGTTTCAAAATAAAAAAAATTAAAAGGATCCGGGTGTGGTGGCTGCAGCCAGCCTCAGCTACTTAGTGAGGCACTCCGCAACTTAGTGAGATCCTGTTTCAAAATAAAGAATAAAAAAATCAGGCTGGGGGTATAGCTCAGAAGTAGAATGCTCCTGGGTTCAATCCCCAGCACCACACACACACACAAAAGAAAAGGATGGGGGATGTAACCCATAGATAGAAGGTCCGTGAGTTCCATCCCCAGTATCACACACACAAAAAGTACAGTTTAACAACTATTTGCACCGCATTTGCAGTGTATCAGGTCTTATAACTAATCTAGAAATGATTGAAGGTATACTGGAGGCTGGATTTTGGTATCTGAGGTGGATGGTCCTGGAACCAATTTCCCATAAATAGTGATGTAAATTGTATTTATGTTCCAACAAGTTAGAGTAAGAACTAGGATATTTATTTATTTATTTATTTTACTAGGGATTGAACCTAGAGGCATTCTACCTCCGAGTGACACCCCCAGACCTTTTTATTTATTTATTTTCATTTTGAAACAGGGTCTCGCCAAATTGCTGGGGCATCTTCCGAAGTTGCACCAGCTGGCCTTGAACCTGTGATTCCCCTGTTTCAACCTTCCAAGTACTGAGATTACTGGCTCTGCTTCAGGCTTTTTTTTTTTTTTTTTTTTGTACTGGGGATGGAACCCAGGGGCATTCTACCTCCGAGCTACACCCCAGCCCTCTTTTTTATTCTTTATTTTGAAACAGGGTCTCACTGAGTTGCAGTGGGCCTCACTAAGTAGTTGGGGCTGGCCGCGAACCAGGATCCTCCTGTCTCAGCCTCCCAAGTACTGGGATTATAAACGTGCGCCACCACGCCTGGTGAGCTTCGTCATTTTTAAATGCATCGGTAAGGCTCAGAAAACGTTAAATGACCCTTTGGATCGTTCTACATCTAAAATGGGTAAAAAAAAAGAAATCTGCTTTTGCTCTATTTTGTCCTCTGACAAGCAAATAAACCAAAGAGACGCCTAAAAGCGATAGCGAATTGAGCAAAGTCGCACCGGAAGCGGCCACTTCTCCGTCGCGTTAGTGGGAGCCCAACGACGCCTAGCAACCGTTACCATGACACCACGGCTCTCGTCAGGCACTTTGGAACTTGCTCCTCCTTCTACATCCCAGAAGGCATTGCGCTATTTTCAAGTCTTCCGCCCCTCTCCATCCCAACATGCAACGGGGCTCACGCGGCCGCGCAGCCGCCATCAGGGTGGTTAAAAAATGCCTACATTTTCACGTTAGTTTAAACGCTTAAACTGGGCATAAAAGATGACATGGGGGAAACACCTAGAAATATTTGCCTTATCTGTTTATTTTTGAAGGACCTGCTTGTAAGTATCAAAGACAAAAGCGCCAACGTTCCCCGGCTCCACGCAGGCATCTTGCTGGGCAGCCTGCGGAGGCCGGGGGCCTGAGGGTCCTGCGGCCCGGGTCGGGGCACGTGCGGTCGGAAGTGGCGCCGTCTGTCTGCGCGGCGCGAGGGGTCCCCTCGGCGTGGAGCCATGGGAGGCCTGGAGAAGAAGAAGGTGAGTAGGGGGGACGCCGGGGCGCCCTGCGGGTGAGACGCCGGCATGGCGGAGCCTAGACTGGTCCTTTCCCCGGCTTCGGTTCCTCGAGGGGACAGAAATGGCACCAAGCGACGGGGGACAGCCACAGGAGGGGTTTGAGTATGGGCACGGACTGCCGTACGCCCCGGTGCAATCCAAGAAAGACTTTGGAGTTGTTTTTTGGGGGAGAACTCTGAAAGAGAGCCGAGGTTTCCAAGCATCGCTTCATCCCCAAAGGGGGCCGAGACGTGGGATGACAGCTGACTAATATACACTGTCCACAGGAGGACCCACAGATGGAGAGTTCATCGCTACGCGGGGTTCAGCATGTCTGAGACTCCCTTTTGAGTTGAGCCAAGCCCTGTCCTAGGCACTGAGACGTACACAACCCGAGGCGGCCCCTTCTTTCCCCGAGCTTCCTAGTATCCCGGGAAGCTGGACACTAAAGTAGACAGCTAAATAAAGTGACCACACATTATTAAATGTGCTGCGGAGGCCAGTCAGAGATACGAGTCGAGATGATAGAAGGACTCTTGTTTCGGTTAGAATTGTCTGGAATGTTTTTCTCATGGCATGACATTTTAGTTGAAATCTGAAAGAACAAAACATCTTGGATGGGATCTGGGCTATGGGAGTTCGAAGGGGGGAAAAAAAATCCTGGCGTTGGAAACTAAATGCCGAGAGTAGTAGGTAGAAAAGGCAAGGCTTTATAAAAACGTCAGCAAGGTGGGATATGATAAAGGACCGATAGCACGGTAGTGCTTGCTTGTAATCTTGTAATCTTGGAAAGCTGAGACAGACGGACAGCAGATAGGAGGCTAGCCTCAGCAATTTAGTGAGACTGTGTTTCACAATTAAAAAGGACTACAAGTGTAGCTCAGAGGTGGAATACCCCTGGTTTTGGTCCCCAGGACTACAAAATAATAACAATAATAATACTAATAGCACCTGATTGAGGCTGAGGTTGGACAGATTGTATCATACCTGGTCACATGAAACCTGTTATCGAGCTTATAGTACTGGTGATTGAACCCAGGGGCATTCTACCACTGAGCTACACCAACAACTTTTATTTTTATTTTGAAATAGGTTTTTCTTAGGTTGCTGAGGCTGCCCTTGAACCTGTGACCCTCCTGTCAGCCTTCCAAGGACTGGGAGGTGTATACCACCACACCCAGCAGGAATTTTGTGTGTGTGTGTGTGTGGGGGGGTACATTCTATCCCAGCTCTATTTTGTTTTTTATTTGAAACTCTGTTTTAAGTAAGTTTTTCTAAGTTGCTGAGGCTGGCAGCAAACCTGTGATCCATCTCAGCCTCCCAAGTATTGGGATTACAGGTTGTGGGGATGAAATAAGGTAATATGTGAAAAATCACTAATTGCACTGGCCAATATTTAATGCTAGTGCTGAGTACTTGGCCCAGCAACCTCACAATCCCCAGGATCATGCAGATGTACGTATGCGTCCTGTATACTGACAATTACGAGGACAGTGTAAGAGATCTCATTCAGACAGGACAGCTCCCTCCAGAAGCATCTCAGCCAATTATCCAGACTGAGAGCCATCTCTGGAATTGGGCATGCCCAGAGCGTGATATTCACTGCTGCAGTCATCGCTAACAGAGAATTCTTTTTTTCTTTCCAAAGTATGAGCGAGGCTCTGCCACCAACTACATCACCCGAAACAAAGCCCGGAAGAAGCTGCAGCTGAGCTTGGCTGACTTCAGGTGGGCTGGAGGGGAGCCTGGGCCGTGGAGTGAGAACCCAGCTGCATCTGGTCTCCCTGGGCTGCCACAGACCGTGCGATTCCTCTTCTTTCTCTCCTGGCCAGTAGTGCATTGCCAGGTGTAGTTTGAGGAGAAAAGGAAGAGAACTGGGTCTTCAAAATGTACTGCTGATCTTGCAGCTAGGGGGTCTCCTTTTAGGGTCGAGTTTTGCTTGCTTTTTTTCTTGGGGGGGGGGTGTTACTGGGGCACTCTATGTCTGAGCTACATCCCAGCCCTCTTTTATATTTATTTTGAAACAGCATCTCACTAGGTTGATGCGAGTCTTACTACTTGCTGAAGCTGTCCTCGAACCTGTTATCCTCCTGACCCAGCCTCCCAAGTATGGGGGTTACAAGCGTAACCCACCACACGGGACTAAATTTAGGCTTTTCTACAGTCTGTCCCACTTTATTTATTTATTTATTTATTTATTGTGGAACTGGGAATAGACCCCAGAGGCTTTCTGCCTCTGGGCTATACTCTCAAACTTTTTTTTTTTTTTTTTTTTTTGTGGTATTGGGGGGGTGGAACCTAGGGGCTTTCTACCTCTGGGGCACACCCCAACCGTATTTTATAATTTATTTGGAAACAGGGTTTCACTAAGTTGCTGAGAACCTCCCTGAGTAGCTGAGGCTGGCTTCGAACCTTTCCGATCCTCCTGTCTCAGCCTCCCAAGTGTGGGGATTACAAGCATGCGCCACCACGCCCAGCTCAAACCTATTTTTTAAATATTTTATTTGAAAACTAAGTTGTGGAGAGCCTCTAAGTAGCTGAGGCTGGCTTTGAACCTGTGCAATGCTCCTGTCTTAGCCTCCCAAGTGCTGAGATTACAAGCGTGTGCTACCATACCTGGCCTTGGCCCGCTTTTAGTCACACACACACACACACACACACACACACACCCCTCTTTTATGGCTTTGCACAAAGTTTTCTTAGTATGCTCATCTCTCTCTTTTTATTTTTTATTTTATTTTATTTATTTATTTATTTATTTTGCAGGTCTGGGGATGGAACCCAGGGGCATTCAACCTCCGAGCTACACCCCCTGCCCTATTTTTTATTCTTTATTTTGAAACCGGGTCTCACTGAGTTGCAGAGGGCCTCGCTAAGTAGCTGAGGCTGTCTGCAAACCTCGATCCTCCGGTCTCAGCCTCCCGAATGCTGGGATTACAAGCGTGCGCCACCATGCCCAGCCTCTATCTTTTTTACATGGTTGAAAAATAGGTCTCAGCCAGGCCTTTAGTGACTTACATGTCCCCAGCCCTTGTCAATACCTGTTTCTGGTGCTTGTGACAGTCTGTGTCACGTGCTGGTGATGGCCAGGCTCCCGTGCTAGAGTGCGAGCTCTCCAAGGGAAGGACGCCTGAGCGCTGTGTTCACTTGATTTGTAGGCCCAGCTGTGGGCCGCACTTCTTGCCTTTATTGCTATAATGCATGGCTTCTGTGTTCCAGGAGGCTTTGTATCCTGAAAGGCATCTATCCCCATGAGCCCAAGCATAAGAAGAAGGTTAACAAGGGCTCCACAGCAGCCCGGACTTTCTACCTTATCAAAGACATCAAGTTTCTCCTCCATGAGCCCATTGTCAACAAGTTCCGAGAGTACAAGGTGAGGCCTGGGCTCTGGATCTGGCCAGTCCTTACTGAAGCTCTGGGACTCCACACACTGTGGCCCTGGCGAGTTGCTGCCCTCTCTGAGCCAGTGTGGGGGTCTTCACCTCAGGAAATGCTCGGATTCACTGAAATTACTGTCTGCATAGCATTCGCATAGAACCTGACAGATGATTGGTTCTTTATCATTAACAGTTTCCCCTGATTCTGTACAAAATATTTATTTATTTATTTATTTATTTATTTATTTATTTATTTGCATTCTGGGGATGGAACCCAGGGTCATTCTTCCTCTGAGCTACACTCCCAGCCCTGTTTTTTTAGTTTTTTTCATTTGAGTTGCGAAAGGCCCCGCTAAGTAGCTGAGGCTGTCCATGAACTGCGATCTTCCAGTCTCAGCCTCCTGAATGCTGGGATTACAAGCGTGCGCCACCACGCCAGCTTACAAAATATTTAAATTTTGTTTCTGGGAGGAAGAGGTTCCTACACACTCTGGATTCCGAGAACAGCCCAGGAGTGCATCTGGGTGTTTGCATATCTTTTTTTTTTTTTTTTTAATGTGGTACTAGGGATGGAACCCAGGGGCTTTCTACCTCCAGGATACACCCCCAGACCTATGTTATATTTTATTTGGAAACAGGGTCTCACTAAGTTGCTGAGAGCCTCACTTAAGTAGCCGAGGCTGGCTTAGAACCTGTGCGATCCTCCTGTCTCGGCCTCCCAAGTGCTGGGATTACAAGCGTGCAGCACTGCATAAAGACACACTGCATGTCTTTATACTAGTGGCTTTGTAAAGAAAGCATTGCATAGTTGTCTTTGAATGCCACTGTTTGGGTTTTTTTTTTTTTTTTTTTTTTTTTTAGTGGTACTGGGGTTCCTGGAAGCCCTTCTACCTCCGGGCTACACTCCCAGACCTATTTAATACTTTTTAAAATTTGTAAACAGGGTCTCTTAAGCCAGCACGTCTGGCTTCGAACCTGCGCGATCCTCCTGTCTCCGCCTCCCAAGCGCGGGGATCACAAGCGTGCCCACCACGCCCGGCTGAAGAGTTTTTGATAGAATCGTGTTGGTCACACTGTTTGTAGTATTTGGTGCTTACTGAGATATCTGAACCTTGGTACTACAGTGTCGTACTCTACTGTGTACATGATCTTGCAGGAAAATTTTCCCCCTCCAAAGCAAAGGCAGTGCTATTCAGGGGCTTTCTGTTGCCTTTTCTGCCCAAAGAAAAAGTCTCTCTTCTGGTTCTTTCCTAAATTGCTCCCAAGAGACCCAAGGCTTCCACGCATAGATAGATCACTAAGCGCCCGAATGCCACAGGAGTAACAGAACCTATCTCTACCAAATGCAAATGATCAGATGGTCCCTATTGGAAAGCAGACTCCCTTTGATTACACAGGGCCCAGCTGAGGAGTGGGACGCCACCTAGTGGCCCACAGGAGACCAAATGGCCACTGTTGCTGAGTTTTGCAGCTGCATAAACTTGCTGGGTTGGAAGTGGGCCTGTGTAGGCTGGGGGCGCTGGCGCACACTTGTAATCCCAGCATTCAGGAGGCTGAGACCGGAGGATCGCGGTTCGCGGACAGCCTCAACTACAAGGCAGGGGGTGTAGCTCGGAAAGGGGGGTGTTGTGTAGAGCTGGGCATGCTTATAATCCCAGTACTTGGGAGCTGAAACAGGATTGCAGATTCGCAGCCAACCGCAGCCAGGCCCACCGAAACTTGGTGAGACCCTGTTTCAAAATAAAAAGTATTGCTGGGGGTGTAGCTCATAGGTAGAATGCCCCTGGGTTCAATCCCTAGTACCACGCAGAGAACAGTGGCCTGTGTTAGCCAGGTGTGGCAACGCACGCTTGTGATCCCGGTACTTAGAGGAGGCTGAGACGGGAGGATCACAGGTTTGCAGCCAGCCTCAGCTACTTAGTGAGATTCTCCGCAACTTAGTGAGACCCTGTTTCAAAATAAAGATGGAAAAATTGGGCTGGGGGTATAGCTTAGAGGTAGAATGCCCCTGGGTTCAGTCCCCAATATCACAAAGAAAAAAAGAAAGAAGTGTGCCCACGTAAGAGGTGGCCGTCCCGGAGCTGCTGTTTATCCTCTGAGACGGCGTGTGAGCTTCGGGGGCCCTGGGGTATGCCTGCGCAGAAACTCCGGTGGGGAGATGCTCGCTGGTTTGGAGGGCCTCGGCTTCCTTCTGGCCGTCTCAGGGCTGTGCCTGGACTCGCAGCTGGTCTCAGGGCAGTGCAGGCTGGAGTTGGAAACAAAGGCGGCCCTTCTCACCCTGGCCTTCTGGATGGCAGGTCCCTCCACTTCTCTTTCATTGAAAACTGGGGCCAGAATGCCTTGCCTCTTCCCACGTAAGCATGTGGCGCCAGCACATCTGGGAGGGGTCACTCCACGTGGTCAGAGGGCGTGCCCTGGTCCAGCTGTGATCGGCACCAGAGGTCGTCTGGCGCTCCATGGGGTCCTGGTTTGCAAATCCTGGGCCAAGGGGCTGGCTGCACAGGAGACGTGGCAGCTTCCATGTGTGGAGCCTCCTGCCCTGTGCCCTCCGCGGAAGGGGGTGTCCGTAGCCCTAGGCCCAGCACAGCGGCCCTGCCTGTCTTCCAGGTGTTTGTTCGGAAGCTCAGGAAGGCTTACGGGAAGAGCGAGTGGAACGCCGTGGAGCGCCTCAAGGACAATAAGCCCAGCTACAAACTCGACCACATCATCAAGGAGCGGTGAGTGGGGCCCGCAGACGCCGCCTCGCTCGGGACACAGCAAGACCCTCTCACAGAGCCTGTGTCCTTTTGGAGGAGGCAGACCACAAACCAAACAGATCACCACTGAGCCGAGAGCACGGCGGGTGAAAGAGCTGAGGGAGGGGTGATGATCACGTGTTGCGTGTAGGCGGCCTCCCCGGAGCGGGCATTTGGTCAGCCAGGGAAGCACAGGCCCTGCGGCGGGACGGGCGTGGCTCTGGGCTGCTCGGGTACGCGCTAAGACCCAGAAGGCCCACGAGACGCTCTGTTCTCACCCGATCCCTGCCCAGACTTCTCAGAGGCCCTCATTCTTGTCTAAGCCAGGGGTGTGAGGGGGGGGACCAGGAATATTCTACCTCCGAGATACATTCCCAAACATTTCTGAAATAGTCATTTTAGGTTTTGTTTTGTTTTTAGTGGTGGGGATTGGGCCCAGGAGGATATTACCTTCAAGCTACACCCCCAGACATAGTTTGTGCTTTTTTTTTTTTTTTTTGTGGTACTGGGGGTGGAACCCAGAGGCTTTCTACCTCCGGGCTATACTCCCAGACCCATTTTATATTTTATTTGGAAACAGGGTCTCACTAAGTTGCTGAGAGCCTCACCAGTTAGCTAGCTGAGGCTGGCTTTGAACCTGCACGATCCTCCTGCCCCAGACATAGTTTTTATTCTTTTTCTTTTTAATTCTTCTTTTTTCTTTTTCTTCTTCTTTTTTTTTTTTTTTTTTCTCTTTTGTGGTACTGGGGATGGAACCCAGGGGCATTTTAATTCCAAGCTACACCCCCAGCCCTATTGTTGGGATTATGAGCACGCACCACCATGCCCGGCTTTAAAAGTTTTGAGAGCCAGGCGTGGCGGCGCACACTTGTAATCACAGCATTCGGGAGGCTGAGACCGGAGGATTGTAGTTTGGGGCCAGCCTCAGCTACTTGGTGAGGCCCTTTGCAACTTAGTGAGACCCTGCTTCGAAATAAAGAATAAAAAATAGGGCAGGGGGTGTAGCTCAGAGCTCGAATGCCCCTGAGTTCCATCTCCAGACCTGCCAAAAAAAAAATTGTTTTTTTTTTTAAATTTTGAGACAGCATCTCACTCATTCCCACCATTTGAATGAGGAGCTTTTGGTCTCTAGGGGTAAAAGTCAGGATTTCTGCTAAATGCCCTACAATGCCCAGAACATTCCCCACGACAGCGTAGTCTGGCTCAGAATGACACTAGTGGTAAAGTTGGAGCCTGGCCTGGGGTGTCTCTTCTAGGCTGAGCCCCAGGGCCCACGAGCCAGGCAGCCAGAGGACAGCTCTTGCTTACGCAGGTCCCCATCACTAACTGTGACGCTGGCGCCCGTGCGGCCTGTATGGCCAGCTGTTATGTGGAAGAGATGGGGAAGCAAGCTCCTGGACTCTTACACCTGGCCGCACCTCTGTCTCCTTAGCCAGCACCAGAGCTTAAGAAAGACAGTGCGGTGGCCTGGGAATGACCGGTGCTTTTCTGCCAAGGGCCTGGGCTGCTCTGCTTGTCTGCGAGGTGGAGAGCTAGGACACCACAAGGTGCCAGAGGGGCCGATTGAGACCACTTCTGCACCAGGAGCCCAGGCAGCTCGCCTGTGACCTTCCTCCACCTTGGCCTGCCTTGAAGACCGGTCAGACCCCTCCTGGCTCCCAGCTCATTGTGTGAACAGTGCCCTCAGGGGCTGCAAGGCCTTGGCTCTTCCTAATCCATTGTGAATGGCAGAGCCCTTTCTTTCTTTCTTTCTTTCTTTCTTTCTTTCTTTCTTTCTTTCTTTCTTTCTTTCTTTTGTGGGTCTGGGGATGGAACCCAGGGCATTCGATCTCTGAGCTACAGCCCCTGCCCTATTTTTATTCTTTATATTTTGAAACAGGGTCTCACTAAGTAGCTAAGGGTGTCCGCGAACCGTGATCCTCTGGTCTCAGCTCCCCAAATGCTGGGATTACAAGCGTCTGCCACCACGCCCGGCTAGAGCCCTTTCTTCCAAGGAAGCTTCCTGAGCCAAGTGTGGTGGCCTGTAATCCCAGATGGGAAGATCGCAGGTTCAAGACCAGCCTCAGTAACATAGCAAGACCTCAGCAACTTAGTGAGACTCTATTTCAAAATAAAAAATAAAAAGGCTGGGGGTATAGCTCAGAGGTAGAATGCCTCTGGGTTCAATCCATAGTGCCTCCCCCCAAACAAAGAAGTTTCTCAGAAGGCGGTGAGGGTGGCAGGTGCCCTGGGCTGCGCCATGGGGCGGGAGCCTCAGGCCTTTGTCCTCTTGTGCCCAGAGCGCTTCCAGGATGCTGCAAGGACCCGGCTTCAAACCAACAGTCTGGTCCAGTGATGTCATTTCTAGATACCAGCCTAGGCAAGGCCACCGCTCAGGTGGGACTAGAATCCAGGTGTCCAATACCTCTCCCGTGCCCATGCCTCTGTTCCTCAGCGGGGCAGTGCAGGGGCCAGGTCTCAGCTGGGTGACTCGTGCTTACCGGCTTCCTCAGTCGCCACAGGACTCCTGGAGACACATCCTTGTTCTGGCTCTTCCTGGGTCAGGTCTCAGTTCCAGTATTTTCCCCCTGGTTCTTTGTTAAATTTTATTTTATTTTATTGTTATTAATTAATTAATTTATTTATTTTTTGCGGTACTGGGGATAGGACCCAGGTCATTCTACTTCCGAGCTGCCCCCATCCCTATTTATTCTTTCTTTATTTATTTATTCAGTGAAACGGGGTCTCACTGAATTGCAAAGGGCCTCACTAAGTAGTTGCTGAGGCTGTCCGCGAGCCATGATCCTCCTGTCTCAGGCTCCCAAATGCTGGGATTACAAGCATGTCCCACCACACCTGGCTCTTCCCTGGTTCTAATTGGTTCTGCCACCTAGGTGGATCCGGGTGATGTGAGATAAGGAAGAGGTGCTCCACCCTGGTGACCAGTGGCCAGGTCCAGACACAGGTGCCGCTGGGAGGAGCAGCCCTGCCTCCCTCCAGCCCGGGCAGCTTCCTGTTTGCCACTGTGGACTTCAGATAGAGTTCCTTTGACCTAAGGGTTCCACTTTTAAATGGAGAGAGCCCCCAGCTCAGCCTGCCCTCGTTCACTGCAACACAGAAGTGGCCAGGGCCAGGTTTTGGTGGGTGTCTCGAGGCCCCCGCTGAGTGCCTCTGGTTCTCAGCTCTGTGGGCACTTCTGGCTTCAGGGCTGCGGCCAGCGGTGGGAAGCTGTGCTGCCAGGTCAGAAAGCGGCAGTGGCCAGAGCGGCTTGGGGAGCAGGCCTCTGGGGTGGGAGGAGGAGGAGGTCCGGCCCTCAGAGCCCGGCCGAATGGGCTTCCAAGCACCGCTCTGCGGCCCTGTAGGTACCCCACGTTCATCGATGCCCTGCGGGACCTGGACGACGCCCTGTCTATGTGCTTCCTCTTTTCTACCTTCCCACGGACGGGCAAGTGCCACGTGCAGACCATTCAGCTGTGCCGCCGGCTCTCGGTGGAGTTCCTGCACTACGTCATTGCCGCCCGCGCCCTGCGCAAGGTGAGCTGGGACGCGGGGGCGGGGGGGCGCTCCTGCCTGATGCCCGTGTTCTTCACCACCCGCCTGCCCCCCCAGGTCTTCCTGTCCATCAAAGGCATTTACTACCAGGCTGAGGTTCTGGGGCAGCCCATTGTGTGGATCACGCCGTACTCCTTCTCCCACGACGTGAGTGTGCCCGTGGGGAGGGGCTGGTGACTCCTGGACAGACCCAGGGGTTGTGGGGAGGGTACTTGCTCTCTTGAGGACTCTAGCGTATTATGAGCTGATCGCTGCGCGTGGGAAATATGGTGGGGTGAGGTATGGAGCGTGCTACACAACCCAGGAGCCCTGCGTCCCGTCACCCATCATAGACTTCAGTGATTCAGACGCTCACTCAGAGCAGGAGCCCCTGTGCCTGCCAGCACCAGCACCCACCAGCCCAAGACCTTAGATATGGCCCGCCTCTCTGTGCTAATAATGTGCTTCCGAAGCTGGGCATGGTGGCACACGCTTGTAATCCCAGCATTTGGGAAGCTGAGGCGGGAGGATCACAGTTCGAGGACAGCCTCAGCTACCTAGTGAGGCCCTTTGCAACTCAGTGAGACCCTGTTTCAAGATAAAGAATAAAAAATAGGGCGAGGGGGTAGCTCTGAGGTAGAATGCCCCTGGTTCCATCCCCAGTACTACAAAAATAAATAAAATAATAGTAACAACAACGTGCTTCTGCCTTCTAACCTCCTCATGAGGTTTTAAGGGAAATGGAACCTTGGTGCATCTGGCGTGTGGCTCCGGGGCCAGATGAGCAGTTCTGGGCCTGCGCACGCCTTCCCCAACCGCTGGGGCCTCCCACACAGCCACATGGCTGCGGCCACACCTGCCCTGGCTGGTCTGCCCCCCTCAGCTGGGAACAGGTGGCTGCAGGGAGGGGGCCCGGGAAGCGCTGCCTCTCACTGATCTCTCAAGGCTTGGGGTGGTGGGCAGCCCCTCAGAGAGATCCTGGCTTCCTCTCTACAGAGGCGGCATTAGCCTCCGGTCCCCCAGGTTTGGCCCACGCTCTTGCTGCCTGACAGTGCTCCGTGGTGGCCTCGTGGCTCACCTGCTTTTCAGCAGGAGCCGGTGCCGCGGTGGAGAGCAGGTGTGGGTTTGCCCGGGATGCGCCCCGGGTCTGTCCCTGGCTGCCCTCTGCAGTGCGGTGGGTCTGTTTGTGGGTGAGAGTCCGCCAGCCCTTAGCGGCCCCTTTCCCACTCCCTGGGGCGGCTGTGGGTGACCCTTCCTTCTCCTTCCTTCTTTCCTTCCTTCCTTCCTTCCTGCCTTTCTCCTTGGCATGCTCTGTCGTCCTCTCTGATGTCTGCCCCCGCGGAGCTGAGACTGGTCTTTGTGTGCCTGGCCTCCTGCCTGGTGAATAGGGCGCTGTGGAGGGCAGCCTCCGCACAGCTGGCCCTGGGGGCAGCGCTGCCCACTTCTCCTCCTGGCTAGCTTGTTGCTGCGGCTTCCACCAGCCAAGAATGGCTGACTGTGACCGGTACCGGCCAGTGGGGCCTGGCAGACCCCTCCCCTGAGCAGGCCAGTACTGGGTGCACAGCCGTGGGACTCAGGCAGTGGGGAAGGGATGTCCTGCCAGAGCTGTGCCGTGGGCAGTGGAGTTGGTGCCCGGCGCCGTCCTGGCCTGTGGGGCCTGAGCAGAGCCCCCACTGCACAGAACACTGGTGTCCAGGTGGAGAGGCAACCCACTCCGGGCGGGCAGGGGCGTCATGACCAGTTTTTATTTCTTGAAACTTCCCGTCAGCATCCCTGGGTTTAGAGGGTAGACCACCCGAGGGGTGACACGCTGGGGTTCAAGTCCCAGATCAATTTCTCCAGGGAAAGATGAGCCCTTCTGCGGCGCACTGTGGCACGCACCTGTCGTCCCAGTCCTTGGGAGGCTGAGGCGGGAGGGTCGCAGGTTCAAGGACAGCCTTGGCAACTTGGTAAGACCCTCAGCAACTTATTGGGATGCCCTTTTAAAACTTCAAAAGGGAGTAGAGTGCACTGGGGAGGCTGAGACAGGAGGATCACAGTTCGAGGACAGCCTCAGCAAGTAGCGAGACTCATCAACCTAGTGAGGTCCTGTTTCCAAATAAAAATAAATAGGGCCAGGGGTGTGGTTTGGTGGTTGAATGCCCCAGGCATTTCATTCCAGTACCAAAAAAAAAAAAGGAAATTAAAAAGGGTGATGAAGGTTTGTCTCAAAGGTAGAATGCCCCTGGGTTCAGTCCTTGGCACCCCAAAACAAGAAGACGAGCCGTTCCATGCCCCGTTTGTCAGGCTCAGCTCGTGAAGGTGGCTGTGCCTCTGCCGAAGCATGGCACTGCTTTCCTGCCACTTTTCAGAGCTCCCAGAGTCTGAGCGGGGCCAGCTGCCCCAGGGTGCCTGGCCCGCGGGCTGTGCCTTTGTGCCTGGCTTGGGCCTGAGAAGGGCTCCCTGGAGTCCATATGGTCCCTGGCTGGGCTGGGCTGCGCCCAGGCAGATATGGCACGGCCTGGGGTGGGTGACAGAAGGCTCTGCTCTGCCAGGTGGAGGAAAGTCATCTCAGCACTGAAGTGAGCTGAGACATGGAGGGTGGGGACAGGGAGAGCCTGCCCGTTGTGGGGACAGCACGTATCCGCTCCCTCCACTACAGGGGCCTGGCGCTGCCGTGGCCCCTGGGCCCTGTGCAGCTTGTATCAGAACACTCCAGGGTGGGGCAGCCATACGGCCTGACTGATCCCACACTGCTAACGTCTCTCCCGTGTACCCCAGCACCCAACAGACGTGGACTACAGGGTCATGGCCACCTTCACCGAGTTCTACACCACCCTGCTGGGCTTCGTCAACTTCCGTCTCTACCAGTCACTGAACCTTCACTACCCTCCAAAGGTAGGTCCTGCCTGGCTTCCTCCCGCGGTGCGGGGGCCCAGCCCTTCTCTCCCTGCAGGGAGGCGAGGGGCTGGGGGTGACTAATGCCCTCTGACCTTCCACCTGCCCAGATCGAGGGCCAGGCCCAGGCAGAGATGAAGGCCGGCGAGGGCACCTATGCGCTGGACTGTGAGAGCTCCATGGAGGTGAGGGGTGGTCCCCCAGCGCCTCGGGCTCTGCCCAGGGTGGGCGGCTTGCCCAGGAGGCTGGTCTCAGCCTGCCCCAGCCCAGGCACACCCACAGCAGCCGGCTCCTATAGCAGGCAGCCAGCAGCCCCGCTCCCCTCCTCTCCTATAGAAACTGGCAGCCCTCAGTGCCAGCCTGGCCCGCGTGGTGGTGCCTGCAGCAGAGGAAGAGGTCGAGGCTGACGAGTTTCCAGCCGATGAGGTGAGAGCCGCATGGCTTTCCAGAGAGGGTGGGGAAGCTGGACATGGTGGCGCACCCCAGCGTTTGGGAGGCTGAGTCAGGAGGATTGTGGTTCATGAACAGCCTCAGCTACTCAGTGAGCCCCTGTTTCAAAATAAAGAAAAAATAGGGCTGAGGGTGTGGCTCAGAGGTAGAATGCCCCTGGGGTTCCATCCCCAGTACTACTAAAAAAGAAAAGGAGAAAGAAGGAAGGAAGGAAGGAAGGAAGGAAGGAAGGAAGGGAGGGTTGGGGCTGCGTGGGGGTTGTATCTGGAGGCCATAGGATCTAATATAGGTTCTCAAAGTGGGGGATGCCACCCCCAGAGAGTGGCAGACAAAATACAGATGTATAACACATCTGTCACTGCATTTCTTTATTTGCTTAGAGAAGGGAGACTTAAGGGCCACTCAGCAAGTTTTTTTCTTTCTGAAAAAGAGGTGGTAAGCCCAGTAAGTGTGGGAACCTGTGAGAGAAGGCTAAGGAGGGCCGCCTTCAGAGCCCGTCTCCCAGCTGGGTGGCCGCCCTGGTGCGAGGTCTGGCCCTTCTCTGCAGGAGATGGCGGTGCAGGAGGAGGACCGCAAGAAGGAGCTGGAAGCGCAGGACAAGCACAAGAAGCTCTTTGAGGGCCTGAGGTTCTTCCTGAACCGCGAGGTGCCCCGGGAGGCTCTGGCCTTCATCATCAGGTGAGGCCTCGGGGCGCCCAGCCCAGGGCAGAGTTGAGGCGCCTGTGCAGGCCGGAGGGTCCAGGTGGAGCAGGGCAGGTGCGTCCTAGAAGGGGGAACCTGTGGGCCAGGTGGCAGCTCGAGCCCGGGCCCCCTCGTGGGCTTTCCCTGTGCCTGCAGGAGTTTTGGTGGAGACGTGTCCTGGGACAAGTCTTTGTGCATCGGGGCCACCTATGACGTCACAGATTCCAGCATCACCCACCAGATTGTCGACCGGCCTGGGCAGCAGACCCCCGTCATCGGCAGGTAGGCCGTTGTGCTTTCTGGGGGAGTTCTGCCTCCAGGGTCCTGGGATGCGGCAGGCTCTCCGGTTGCTCCCGCGTGACTCTGACCCTAACCCTAACCTGGCCACCAGGTACTACGTGCAGCCCCAGTGGGTGTTTGACTGTGTGAACGCCCGGCTCCTCCTCCCTGTGGCAGAGTACTTCCCCGGGGTGCAGCTGCCCCCGCACCTTTCCCCCTTTGTGTCTGAGAAGGAAGGAGATTACGTCCCGCCGGAGAAGCTGAAGCTGCTGGCTTTGCAACGGGGAGAAGACCCAGGTAAGCGAGCTGGAGGGTGCGGGGCCGCTGCGTGGACAGGGGCCTCTGGATGGCCATTTCCCTTGGCTGCCCCGTTGGCAGATTACAGGGGACAAGACAGAGGGGCCACAGGCCCTTTGACCCTGCCTTTGCAGTGAGATCAGGAGCGGGAGCCTTCGTGTCACAGGCAGGTGGCGGCCAACTTACTAACTGAGCAGAACGCTCTGCAGTTACTGGTGTTGGCCTAGGCGGTGGCGGGGTTCGGGAGTGGGAACTTAGTCTCCTTTGAAGGCAACTGGAGTTTTGGGGGAGATGGGAGAGGAACTAAGGTGGAGACAGCCTCGAACTGCTGGCAGCGTCAGAGGGTGGTGCCGGGGCCTGTCTAAACCCTGCCGGGAGAGAACAGGCCCCCAGGGCTTTGAGAAGTCATGGGTTGTATGCAGGAAACTTGAAAGAAGAGGAGGAGGAGGAGGACAGCGAAGGGGATGGTGATGAAGGGGGAGAGAATGAAGAGGACGAGGAGGACGGTGTGGAGGCTGGTTCGGAGAAGGAGGATGAGGAGGAAGATGTGGAGGCTGGTTCAGAGAAGGAGGAAGAGGCCCGCCTGGCAGCCCTGGAGGAGCGGAGGCTGGAAGAGAAGGTATGCAGGTGCTGACCGGGGTGCTGCCCGGGAAGGGCAGGAGCTGGGGACCCCGCGCCCACGAGCGCCCACCCTTGCATCCGCAGAAGCCCAGGGTGGTGGCGGGCACAGTGAAGCTGGAGGACAAGCAGCGGCTGGCCCAGGAGGAGGAGAGCGAGGCCAAGCGCCTAGCCATCATGATGATGAAGAAGCGGGAGAAGTACCTCTACCGGAAGATCATGTTTGGCAAGAGGCGCCAAGTCCGGGAGGTGAGTTCCTGCTGCTGCTGCGTAGGCGGGGCGGGCGGGCGCACTCTGGGTCTCTTTGGAGCCTTTCCCTGAGGCCACCTGCTTGGCCAAGGGCCTTCCTCGGCTTTATCCCCCTTCCCGCCCTGGCTGTGTGTGACTCTCATCTGGAGCCAGGCATGGTGGCGCACGCTTGTAATCGCAGTACAGGGAGGCTGAGACAGGAGGATCGCAGGTTCACGGCCAGCCTCAGCTCCCTAGCAAAGCCCTCTGCAACTCAGTGAGACCCTGTTTCAAAATAAAGAATAAAAAAATAGGCCTGGAGGTGTATGGCGGAGGAAGAATGCCCCTGGGTTTGGTTCCCAGTACCACCAAAAAAAATAAAAGCAAAATCTGAATCTCATCTGGGAACGGCCAGTCCTAGCAGACTGGGCAGATTTTTGTTAGTTTCTTCTTGTTCACAAAGATACTTGTGCTCATTAAGACAGAATGAGAACGAGCGGGCGGCGAGCGGGGCGTGTGGCGCATGCCTGTAACCCCGGAATCGGAGGCGACTCAGCCTGTAACAACTCCAAGAGACCCTGTTTCCAAACAAAAAAGGCTGCGGGGGAGCTCAGGTATAGAATGGCCCTGGGGGAGCTCAGGTATAGAATGGCCCTGGGGGAGCTCAGGTGTAGAATGGCCCTGGGGGAGCTCAGGTGTAGAATGGCCCTGGGGGAGCTCAGGTGTAGAATGGCCCTGGGGGAGCTCAGGTATAGAATGGTCCTGGGGGAGCTCAGGTATAGAATGGCCCTGGGGGAGCTCAGGTATAAAATGGCCCTGGAGGAGCTCAGGTGTAGAATGGCCCTGGGGGAGCTCAGGTGTAGAATGGCCCTGGGGGAGCTCAGGTGTAAAATGGCCCTGGGGGAGCTCAGGTATAGAATGGCCCTGGGGGAGCTCAGGTATAAAATGGCCCTGGGGGAGCTCAGGTGTAGAATGGCCCTGGGGGAGCTCAGGTGTAGAATGGCCCTGGGGGAGCTCAGGTATAGAATGGCCCTGGGGGAGCTCAGGTGTAGAATGGCCCTGGGGGAGCTCAGGTGTAGAATGGCCCTGGGGGAGCTCAGGTGTAGAATGGCCCTGGGGGAGCTCAGGTGTAGAATGGCCCTGGGGGAGCTCAGGTGTAGAATGGCCCTGGGGGAGCTCAGGTGTAGAATGGCCCTGGGGGAGCTCAGGTATAGAATGGCCCTGGGGGAGCTCAGGTATAGAATGGCCCTGGGGGAGCTCAGGTGTAGAATGGCCCTGGGGGAGCTCAGGTATAGAATGGCCCTGGGGGAGCTCAGGTATAGAATGGCCCTGGGGGAGCTCAGGTGTAGAATGGTCCTGGGGGAGCTCAGGTATAGAATGGCCCTGGGGGAACTCAGGTATAGAATGGCCCTGGGGGAGCTCAGGTGTAGAATGGCCCTGGGGGAGCTCAGGTATAGAATGGCCCTGGGGGAGCTCAGGTATAGAATGGCCTTGGGGGAGCTCAGGTATAGAATGGCCCTGGGGGAGCTCAGGTATAGAATGGCCCTGGGGGAGCTCAGGTATAGAATGGCCCTGGGGGAGCTCAGGTATAGAATGGCCCTGGGGGAGCTCAGGTATAGAATGGCCCTGGGGGAGCTCAGGTGTAGAATGGCCCTGGGGGAGCTCAGGTGTAGAATGGCCCTGGGGGAGCTCAGGTATAAAATGGCCCTGGGGGAGCTCAGGTATAGAATGGCCCTGGGGGAGCTCAGGTATAAAATGGCCCTGGGGGAGCTCAGGTGTAGAATGGCCCTGGGGGAGCTCAGGTATAGAATGGCCCTGGGGGAGCTCAGGTATAGAATGGCCCTGGGGGAGCTCAGGTATAGAATGGCCCTGGGGGAGCTCAGGTATAGAATTGCCCTGGGGGAGCTCAGGTATAGAATGGCCCTGGGGGAGCTCAGGTATAGAATGGCCCTGGGGGAGCTCAGGTATAGAATGGCCCTGGGGGAGCTCAGGTATAGAATGGCCCTGGGGGAGCTCAGGTGTAGAATGGCCCTGGGGGAGCTCAGGTGTAGAATGGCCCTGGGGGAGCTCAGGTGTAGAATGGCCCTGGGGGAGCTCAGGTATAGAATGGCCCTGGGGGAGCTCAGGTGTAGAATGGCCCTGGGGGAGCTCAGGTGTAGAATGGCCCTGGGGGAGCTCAGGTATAGAATGGCCCTGGGGGAGCTCAGGTGTAGAATGGCCCTGGGGGAGCTCAGGTATAGAATGGCCCTGGGGGAGCTCAGGTGTAGAATGGCCCTGGGGGAGCTCAGGTGTAGAATGGCCCTGGGGGAGCTCAGGTGTAGAATGGCCCTGGGGGAGCTCAGGTGTAGAATGGCCCTGGGGGAGCTCAGGTGTAGAATGGCCCTGGGGGAGCTCAGGTGTAGAATGGCCCTGGGGGAGCTCAGGTGTAGAATGGCCTTGGGGGAGCTCAGGTGTAGAATGGCCCTGGGGGAGCTCAGGTGTAGAATGGCCCTGGGGGAGCTCAGGTATAGAATGGCCCTGGGGGAGCTCAGGTGTAGAATGGCCCTGGGGGAGCTCAGGTATAGAATGGCCCTGGGGGAGCTCAGGTATAGAATGGCCCTGGGGGAGCTCAGGTATAGAATGGCCCTGGGGGAGCTCAGGTGTAGAATGGCCCTGGGGGAGCTCAGGTATGGAATGGCCCTGGGGGAGCTCAGGTATAGAATGGCCCTGGGGGAGCTCAGGTGTAGAATGGCCCTGGGGGAGCTCAGGTGTAGAATGGCCCTGGGGGAGCTCAGGTGTAGAATGGCCCTGGGGGAGCTCAGGTGTAGAATGGCCCTGGGGGAGCTCAGGTGTAAAATGGCCCTGGGGGAGCTCAGGTATAGAATGGCCCTGGGGGAGCTCAGGTGTAGAATGGCCCTGGGGGAGCTCAGGTGTAGAATGGCCCTGGGGGAGCTCAGGTGTAGAATGGCCCTGGGGGAGCTCAGGTATAGAATGGCCCTGGGGGAGCTCAGGTATAGAATGGCCCTGGGGGAGCTCAGGTATAAAATGGCCCTGGGGGAGCTCAGGTGTAGAATGGCCCTGGGGGAGCTCAGGTATAGAATGGCCCGGGTTCAATCTGTGGTACCAAAATCAAAACAAAATAATAAAAAGTGTGCGTCCCCTAGCTGTTGGGCTCGCAGAAGTGCTGTGCGGGCTCAGCAGGGCGGCCCCGGCCTGCTGGGCCGTGTGGCTGGTGCCAGGCCATGTAGCGCTGGCTCGCTGTGGTTTCCATAGAGCACGGCATCGCTTTCCTCCGTGACACTGCGGCAGTGGCCTGCGCCCTGATGAGTGCTGGCGATGGAACCCGGGGCAGTCTACCCCCAAGTGACACCCCAGCATTATGTGGTCTTTATTTTGAAACAGGGTCTCACTATGCTGTAGAGGACCTCCCTAAGTAGCTGAGGTTAGCCACGAACCGTGATCCTCCTGTTTTTGCCCTCCAAGGACTGGAATTACCAGCATCCATCACCACGTTCAGCTTCCCGTCCCTGTTCTATATTGGAACAGAGTCGCCCTGACTTGCTTGGGGCCTCGCTGAGCTGGCCGAGGCTGGCCTCAAACCTGTGACCCTCCTGTCTCAGCCTTACAAATCCTGGGATTACAAGCTGGGCATGGCGGTGCATGCTTGTGACCCCAGTACTAGGTATTTGGGAGACTGACACAGGGATTGCAGGTTCAGGGACAGCCTCTGCAAGTAGTGAGACTCTTGTCAACCTAGTGAGATCCTCTATCAAAAGTAAAAATTAAAAAAATCAGGCTGGGGGTGCAGCTTGGAGGTAGAATGCCCCTGGGTTCAATCCCCAATACCGGGGGGAAAAAATTTCTGGGATTACAAGTGTGTGCCACCACGCCAGCCCTTAGGAGTTTCTTAACTGGAGATTAGTAGGTCCATAAGGGCAGTAAAGGCAAGGGGGAGGCTCCATTTTCTCACCCTGAGGTAAATCATATATTTAGCTCTCTGGAAGGTCTTTTTGTTTTTTGTGGTATCGGGGCCATTCTGCCTCCGAGCTACACCCCAGCCCAAATTTTTTAATTTTGAAAAGTGCCTAAGTAGCTGAGGCGGGGCCGGAGCCTGCAATCCTCCTGTCTCCGCCTCCCCAGTACTGGGTACCGGCCTGGAAGCTCTGCCTTTGAGGGGTAGCCCAGGAGAGGTGGTGGGAGAGTCCCTCGCCCTGCCTCCCCGCTCCCCACAGCCTGACCTCCTTTCCACGCCCACAGGCCAACAAACTGGCAGAGAAGCGGAAGGCCCACGACCAGGCGGTGAGGTCTGAGAAGAAGGCCAAGAAGGCGAGGCCCGAGTGAGCCGCAGGCAGCCAGAGGAGGCCCGGCTGCCCGCCCTCCTCCACCACCCGCCCTGCTACGGAGTGGAGCTGCTGGTGCCTGGACAAAGAAGAGGCTTCAGCCCAGCCCGCCCTGCGCTTCGCGGGGCTGGTGATGGGCCCTCCCTCGCAGCCCCTGCTCGCCTGTCAGCCCTCACCATACCGCTGGTCCCAGGACGGGAGGGTGGGGCGCTTTTGTTATTTTGTTATTAAACGGCTGGACCTTGGGATTGTGTGTTCAGGACCTGTCCCAGGCAGGAGGAGGGCCGCCTTGAGTCGTGGCGGAGCTGGAGCCAGGCACACTGGGCTCTCTGGATGGCCAGGCACCCTGCAGGTCCAGGGTCTCGGGAGGCGCAGAGGTTCTGCACCTGACTCACTTGGCAGCCCAGGCCTGGCACCTCTGTGTACCTGCTGGGAGTTCCGAGGCGGTGTCGGCAGCAGTGCTGGCACTGCAGACTCAGTGTCACGTCTACAAAGCACTTGGTAAAGCCGGCGAGGTCTTCATCACTTCCTGATGGTAGCAGACAGTAACAGGCAGCGTCTGAGGACCTGGGGCCTCTCCGGTGACCCTGCTGATGCCTGGGAAAGCCTGGGCCTCTGGAGGCTCGCCACCCTTTGCCCTGGGTGTAGGCCCCTGGAGGCCTTGGTGCCATTGTGCACCAGCTCTGGGTGGAAGCTGTTCCCCGGGCAGTGTAGGCCCAGCCCGTGCAGGTGAGGGAAGAGTTTGGCAGGTGCTGGCTGGGTGAGCGGGAACCGGCCCCATGTGTGGGAGGAAGGAGTGGGTCTCCGGCATGCCACAGCAGTGGGGGTGCCTCAAGGTCAGGGCTTCTGGGGCCCCAGGGGATGACTGGCCTGCCTGCCTGGGTCCCTGTGCATCCAGGGGCCACGAGGTTGAGAGCAGGCCCATCAGGGGAAAATTCCATGTCGGTGGAATTTTCCCCGCTCCCCAAGTGCCAGGGTAGCCGGGGTAGTGGGGCTCAGGCAGGGCCCAGGCACATGACCAGCTGGTCTGTGCATCCTGTGGCTGGGCCAGGAATTCCTGGTTGTAGGAAGGCGGCAGTTCTCACCCTTGGGGGGAGGAGGGAAGCCTGGGCCTGAACGGGGCACCTACAGCCTGCTGGCCCTGCTCAGCCCTGATACGGTCATTTGAGACCTCCGAGCCAAGTCCCCTTCTGAGCTCCCCTAGAGGACCCTGAGCCCTCCCTCCACCCCCACTCCCCTGGGTGCCAAAAATGCTTCTGTGGCTTGCAGACTGGAGCAGGTTAAACCTTTCTTGGGCCCCTGAAGTCTCCAGCGCCCCACTAAAACTTAAGAGAGTAATGCTGCCTCCTTGAACCCCCAGCTCAGGTTCCCCGAGTCCCTTGAGGGGCTGGGGGCTCGCTGAGCCAGAGGACCTGTGGCAGGACAATGGCCCCGTTGGCAACTGAGACAAACGGTCCTTGTTGGGCTGGCGGCGGGGGCGCGGTGCTGCACCCGGAGCGCTGAATGCCGCTTCTGTGCCCCAGGCGGGCGCGCAGGGCCCGAGGGCCGGGTGCCCATTGGCCGAGGCGCCGGGGGCGGGCCGGGCCGCAGCACCTAGCTGGACCCGGAGCCTGGGTGGCGGCGGCCGGGGTGCCGGCGGCGGGGCGGGGGCCTGGAGCAGGCCTGGTGGAGCCCAGCGCCCCTGCGGCTGCGCCCCGCCGCCCAGTGAGTGCCGGGCAGGCGGCACGCCGAGCCCTACGAGGACGGGACGGTCGGGACGAGGTATGTCCTGGGGTCCGGCAACAGTCACGGGTCAGTGCCCTGCAAGGACCCCGTCCACACTTCCTCCCTGGCCAGACTGAACTGCGTGCGTCCCGGGGGTTGGGAGTGTCACATCACGGGCTCAGGGCCCCAAGGGACCCAGGGTGCAGGCCCAGGGTGCAGGCGTGCTCTTCTGCCCTCGGCCTTTTCCCCAAGGCCCCTGTCCCTGAAGGTGGGGTGGGCAGGGCTGGAGAGGACAGGTGGTGGCTCTGGGCAGGAGCTTAGTCCATTAATGATTAATTTTCTTGGCCACAATGGCCCAGCCCAAGTGGAGGAGGGGCAGGGATCTCCCCTCTCCCTCCATACTTCCTAGAAGGGGCTGTCAGAGCAGACCCCAGGGGAGGGACGGATAAGGGGCACTCCTAGCTCCAGTAAGGGCTCCTGTTTCCCCGCCCCATAAAGTTGGCAAGGCCACTAAGAAGGTTTGTCTCCTGGTGTCCAGGAGGGTCCCATAGGAAGTCCCAGGGAGTCCAGCTCCGTCTACTTGCTGGGTGCCAGCCTGCACTTTGGTAACCGCTCAGAGCACAACTGTGGTCCCCGTCGGGACCCCTCCCCAGCAGCCCAGAGCAGATGATGGGCTCACATCTGGCTGCTGAAACTCACACCAGAGGGAGAGGGCAGACAGAGGGCAGCAGGCTGACACCTGATCCCAGGGTTGCCATGGTGACAGGTGCCATGGAGAACCTCCTGAGGAGGTGTGGAGGAAGGTCCAGGCAGGAGAACCCAGCCTCTTCCTCTATGGAGGGGTGACCCGGCTGAGAGGGCCACGTGGGAAGTGCAGGAGGCAGGCCTGGGCCCCAGCCGGAGCGTTGCTCCTACCCCCACTGTTATCTAGGAAGGGAAACCGAGGCTCAGGGAGATTCAGTGACGGAGTTGACCCCAAATCACAGGAGTCTTGCCTGGGTCCCCAGCTCGAGATCCGAGCCCTACCCACTGGGGTCCTAGCCTCTCGGGTGTGTCCTCACCACCGCGAACCCCCAGCTCAAGACCCCTCCCCCTCGCCTCCCTGGCTCCCAGCTCTGCCTGACACCCGGGAGCAGAGACAACAGAGCCCTGTTCCCAGCTGCCACCTCGGCCGGCCGCTGCGTTCCCAGATTTCCTGCCTGAAGGAAGCTCCCTATGGACAAAATGCCTGTACCGTGCCTTCTTGCCGCCCAGCCAGGAGGAGCGTGTCCCCCCAGCCCCTCCCACTGGGCTCTGAGGGCCTGAGCGCCCCCGCCCAGCGGCGGAGGCAATGATTAACCTGGGATGATGCAGAAAGGGAGGAATTCCGGCGGGCAGCAGGTGTGCAGGGCGGGGGGCCCTTGCTTCTCTTTGACTTGGGGAGGAATACCGACAGCTCCTGGGAGCCCCACTGCACTCGGACAGGGCAGGGCAGGAAACGCGGAGGTGCCCCTGAGGGTCGCAGGACGGGGACTGCTGGACCAACCAGGTGAGGGGAGTGGGGAGCGAGCCCAGAGGACACCTGCTTGCCAGGTGCTGGCTCCAGCAAGCTGAGGCCCCCACCCTGCCCTGACTCCGCGGCACCTTGGGCGGTCTGGCTCTACCGTGCTTCAGTGTTGTATGGTATGGAGCACGGGAGACTCGTGTTGTTGGAGGGGAGGGTGCTTCCCCACCATGGTGGCTCTAAAGGATCTTGGAGGATCAAGGCAACAGATGGTGATACTGTGTGCCAAGCGCCGTGCAGGGGTTCGCGCCATGGGCTCCTCCTGCGATCTCTTGCGAGCATTTTCTAGGAAACTGAGGCTCAAAGGGAAGTCACTTGCCCCAGGCACACAAGCGCACGACCCCCCCTTAAAAGACGGTCCAGAGCCAGGCACAGTGGCACACGTTCGCAATCCTAGGACTTGGAGGTTGAGACGGGAGGATTGCGGGTTGGAGGCCAGCCTTGGCAACTTAACTAGACCCTGTTTCACAAAATGAAATAAGAGCCGGGCGTGGTGGCGCACGCTTGTCATCCCAGCATTCGGGAGGCTGAGACCGGAGGATCGCGGTTTGCAGACAGCCTCAGCTACTTAGCGAGGCCCTCTGCAACTCAGTGAGACCCTGTTTCAAAATAAGGAATAAAAAATAGGGTTGCGGGTGTAGCTCAGAGGTAGAATGCCCTGGGTTCCATCCCCAGTACTGCCCCCCCCAAAATAAATTAAAAAAGGGCTGTGTGTGTAGCTCAGAGGTAGAATGCCCTGGGTTCCATCCCCAGTACTGCCCCCCACACACAAAATAAATAAAAAAGGGCTGTGTGTGTAGCTCAGAGGTAGAATGCCCCTGGGTTCCATCCCCAGTACCATCTTTCAGGCATGTTGCAGAATGCAGATGAGGTTACCGACTCTGACCTGCCCACCCCCTGGGGCCCTCCCTATTTTGGAGCTAGTTAAGAAGCAGCTGGCTCTTTGGTGAATCTGTGCTGGGTACTTCGGGGCCGCTCAGAGCTGCCATCGGAAGGGTGGCAACTTTGCACAGCTGTGGTCATGCAGGGGGAAGGGCTGTGGGCTTGCTCCTCGTCGTGGCTGCATTTAGCCCTCCACACAAGTTCCTGAGCCTCTGTTTCCCCACCTGTCACATGGAGCCAGCAAACCACACCAGGAGGGTCTGGTAAGACCACGGGTGTGAGCCGAGCCCAGTGGTACAGGCCTGTGATCGTGGTACGCAAAGACGTGAGGATCCCAGGTTTGAGGAGAGCTTCAGCCTTTGTGTGTGTGTGTGTGTGTGTGTGTGTGTGTGTGTGTGTGTGTGGTACTGGGGTTCCTGGAAGCCCTTCTACCTCCGGGCTACACTCCCAGACCTATTTTATATTTTTGAAACAGGGTCTCTTACGCGAGCGCGGCTGGCTTCGAACCTGCCTGGTCCTCCTGTCTCCGCCTCCCAAGCGCGGGGATGACAAGCCTGCGCCACCACGCCCGGCGAGCTTCAAACTCTTAGTGAGACCTTCAGCAACTAGCAAGACCGACTCTGTTTCAAAATAAAAAAAATTAAAAGGGCTGCCAGGCGTGGTGGCGCACACTTGTAATCCTAGCATTCGGGAGGCTGAGAACGGAGGATCGTGGTTCGCGGACAGCCTCAGCTACTTCGTGAGGCCCTCTGCAACTCAGTGAGACCCAGTTTCAAAATAAAGAATAAAAGATAGGGCTGGGGGGTGTAGCTGGGAGGTAGAACACCCCTGGGTTCCATCTCCAGTACCATAAATAAATAAATAAATAATAAAATAAAAAGGGCTGAGGTTGGAGCTCAGAGGTAGAACGTCCCTGGGTTCAATTCCCTAGTTCACCCCCCCCCAATAGATCGTGGGTATGTGGCTGCCCTTTGAAACAGCGGAGGTAGCTGACCCTATGATATTAAAAATCATCCTCTGACTCATCAAATAACACTGCCTACCTGGGCATGGTGGCACACGCCTATAATCCCAGTACATGGGAGGCTGAGACAGGAGGATCTAGGTTCACAGCCAGCCTCAGCTACTTAGTGAGGTCCTCTACAACTTAGACCCTGTTTCAAAAAATAAAGAATAAAGGCCGGGCGTGGTGGCGCACACTTGTAATCCCAGAGATTTTGTTTTGTTTTGGTTTTTTTTGGTGGTACTGGGGATGGAACCCAGGGGCCTTCTACCTTTGGGCTACACTCCCAGACCTATTTTATATTTTTTATTTGGAAACAGGGTCTCCTAAGCCAGCGCGTGGCTGGCTTCAAACCTGCACGATCCTCCTGTCTCAGCCTCCCAAGTGTGGGGATTATAAACGATTATAAGTGTGCGCCACCACGCCCAGCAAATCCCAGCATTTGGGAGGCGGAGACTGGAGATCTTAGTTTGCAGCCAGCCTCAGCTACTTAGTGAGGTCCCTTGCAGCTCAGTGAGACCCAGTTTTAAAATAAAGAATTAAAAAATAAACGGCTGGGGGTGTAGCTCAGAGGTAGAGTGCTCCTGGGTTCCAGATCCAGTACCGCAAAATAAATAAATAATTAAAATAAAAAATAAATAAAGAATAGCCGGGTGTGGTGGCGCACGCTTGTCATCCCCGCGCTTGGGAGGCAGAGACAGGAGGATCGCGCAGGTTCGAAGCCAGCCGCGCGCGCTGGCTTAGGAGACCCTGTTTCCAAATAAAGATGTAAAAATAGGTCTGGGAGTGTAGCCTGGAGGTAGAAGGGCTTCCAGGAACCCCAGTGCCACCGGAAGAGAGAGAGAGAGAGAGAGAGAGAGAGAGAGAGAGAGAGAGAGAGAGAGAGAGAGAGAGAAAGAAAACGAACAGGGCTAAGGCTTTAGCTCAGATGTAGAATGCCCCTGGTCCAATTCCCAGTTCCGAAAGAAAAGAAAAAATATCATGCCAGATGACAGGTTGGGAGTGGTCCTGGGAGCCAGCAAGCTGAGGTCCAGTTGAAACACACGCTGGGCGGTCCTCCCCATCTCTGCTCCAGCGCCCTACTCCTTGGAAGCTTCCAGATCTTTGCAAGTCACTCCTAGGAGGAACACCCCTCCTGACTGCACCTTTGGTCCCCAAATCAAAGCTCCATAGTAAAGCTCTGTTTCAAAATAAAAAACAAAAAGGGCTGGGAGTATAGCTCAGTCCCAGGCACTGGCTGCTCCTCCCTGCTCAGGACACAGGGGCTCGGAGAGGGCAGCGTGCTTGGCTCAGACACAGCGAGGTGAAGTCGTTTACCTTCCCGTATCTTTTCAGTCCCTTTTACACAAGTGCAAATGTCCAGCCTTACTAGACACTTCCATTCTTTAGCCAAGCTGTGGTTTTTCAAAATAGAAATAGCTGGGCATGGTTGCGCATGCTTGTAATCCCAGCATTTGGGAGGCTGAGACAGGAGGATGGCGGTTTGCGGATAGCCTCAGCTACTTAGTGAGGCCCTCTGCAACTCAGTGAGACCCTGTTTCCAAATAAAGAATAAAAAATAGGGCTGGGGGTGTAGCTCAGAGGTAGAACGCCCTGGGTTCCATCCCCAATACCGCAAAAAAAAAAGGAAGGAATGAAAAGAAAGAGAAAGAAAGAAAGAAAGAAAGAAGGAAAGAAAGAAAGATAGATATCAGGCCAGGTATGGTGGTACATGCTTGTAATCTCAGTATATGGGAGGCTGAGAATAAAAGGGTTGGGGGTGTAGCTTGGAGACAAAATGCCCTGGGTTCCATCCCCAGTACCAAAAAAAATCTTTATTTTTTGGAAGTAATATAAGATCATTGGTTTAAAGTTTATATGTATGCATAGAATATAGAATAATATTATGAATAATTTTTATTTTGCTGTATGGGGATTGAACCCAAGGCCTACCACATGCTAGATAGGTATTCCACCTCTGAGCTACATCTCCAGCCCCTTTTGAGACTTGGTCTTGCTAAGTTGCTGGAGACTAGCCTTGAACTTGTGATCCTGTGGTGTCAGCCTCCCAAGCCACTGGGCTATAGCATGTGCCCCTACATGCAACATGCATATGTATATAGACAAACATTTTGACCTCAAAATGTGTTATAGAAGCCGGGCGTGGTGGCGCACGCTTGTAATCCCCGTGCTTGGGAGGCAGAGACAGGAGGATCGCGCAGGTTCGAAGCCAGCCGCGCGTGCTGGCTTAGGAGACCCTGTTTCCAAATAAAAATGTAAAAATAGGTCTGGGAGTGTGGCCCGGAGGTAGAAGATCTGGGTTCGCAGAAGGCCTCCGCTACTTAATGAGGCCCTTTGCAATTCAGTGAGACCCTGTTTCCAATTAAAGAATGAAAAATAGGGCTGGGGGTATAGCTCAGAGGTAGAATGCCCCTGGGTTCCATCCCCAGTACCACCAAAAAATAAATAAAAATAAATCTAGCGTGGTTGCTTTCAAAGCTGTACTCTAAGCACCCTAGGGAGCCTTTTTGCTCCACTTTTTTTTTTTTCACTACTCCTTTTAAAACGGTCTCACACCGGGCGTGGTGGCGCATGCTTGTAATTCCAGTGCTTAGGAGGCTGAGACAGGAGGATTGCGCAGATCCGAAGCCAGCCTTAGCTACTTAGTGAGACCCTGTTTCCAAATAAAACATAAAATAGGTCTGGGAGTAGAGCCTGGAGGTAGAAAAGCCCCTGGTTTCCACCCCCAGTACCACAATAAATAGAATAAATAAATAAATAAAATAGGTTCTCACTAAATTGCTGAGGCTGGCCTCTAACCTATCATCTTCCTATCTCAGCCTCCAAAGTACTGGGATTCCAGGCATGCGCCTCGACGCCCAGCCTGGACCAAGCTTCTGAGCATGCGTCTCTAGGCCCCGTGCTCCCTTTCCTCTGCTCCCTTCCTGCTGTGCTTCTTAACCTGCCCACAAAGCTCTTCCTAGCACACATACCGGACGCGCCAGCCAGGCTGAACAATAGCTTCTCCACTGCCCTAGGCTTCTGCACGTACTTTTTTCTCTGCCTGGCTTATTCCAGCGTAACAGGCACATTAGTTAATACTAGCTGCTGTAACAGACAGACCCCAAGCTCCACAGGTCTTAACAAACATGAAGTTAATTTTTCCTTCCTTCCTTTCTTCCCTCCTTCCTTCCTTTTTTTTTTTTTTTTTTGTACTGGGTTCTGAACCTCTACCCAGACATTCTACCTCCGAACTATATACCCTAACCCTTTTTTATTTTGAGACAGGGTCTCACTAAATTGATGAGGCTCTCACTAAATTGCTAAGGCTGGCTCCGAACTTGCAATCCTCCTGTCTCGGCCTCCCAAATACTGGGATAACAGGTGTGGCTACCATGCCCAGCTTCATTACCTTTTTTATACTTTGCTTTATAACTTTTTTTTTTCAGTGAGTCTATACTGCTTTTGTCCTAAAAAAAAAAAAAAAAAAAAAGTGGGGCGGGAGCTGGTCGTGGTGACGCATGCTTGTAATCCCAGCTTTTAGGAGGCTAAGACAGGAGAATTGCAGGTTGTGGACAGCCTAAACCCTTTGCAACTCAGTGAGACCCTGTTTCAAAATAAAGAATAAAAAATAGGGGTGAGGGTGTCACTTGGAAGAGGAATGCTCCTGGGGTTCCATCCCCAGTACCACCAAAAAATGGGGGGTGATTGAAGGGAGAACCACCCCAAGATGGTATCACCCAAAGATGGCATCGCTCCTGCTCTGAGAGGGCAAGAAGTTAGGGCATAGCTCTGCCATCAATCCTGTCTGCTATGGAAATGTTGGCTTCCTTTGTCAATCCTCTCAAGGATGCATTACCTCTGAACTACAACCCCAGCCCTTTTTTATTATTATTATTTTTATTTTGAAAACAGAGTCTCCTGAGTTGTCAAGCCTGGCCTTGAACTTGGGATCCTCCCGTCACAGCCTCCCTGCCCTGGGATCAGTCTTTTCCCCCGTGGCTGGAGAGCTCGCTCCCCCCACCTCACCTCTATTAATCAGGGCTGAGAGCAGAAGGTCCCAGCGAGGAGCAGGAGGGCGCGTGCTCAGGGCCGGGAAGTCCCTAGCACAAGACCCAAACCACTGTTCAGAGTCCATGCTCATAAAAGTCATATATAATCCCTACTGATTGATGTCAACCCTGCCCTGCTGGCCGCCCATAAAGCTGTCTTCAAACCAGGTGAGCCCAGAAGGTAGAAAGGCCAGTAGGCGTTAGGAAAAAATGAATTCCGCTCCAAACAGCTCCCACCTGACCAGCCGCGAGTGAGGTCAGGGTCCTGGGCCTGCCCTGGGCAGCGGCTGTGTGCTGGGAGCTGCTCTCGGGCTGCAGGGCCCTTGGGGGAGAGGGACTCCTGCAGAGGCTGCGGACCCTGGCCGGGCGGCAGCGCTCACCCTGTGAGAGTGCCCAGTGGGGTCATGACCAGCACAATTATTCATTTATTTCTGTGGCACCAGGAATTGAACTCAGGGATGCTCCATCACACCCAGCCTTAAACTAATTAAATAATTAACTATGGCACTGGGAATTGAACCCAGAGGCATTCTACCTCAGAACTACACCCCCAGCCCTGTCTTGTATTCTCTTTCTTTCTTTCTTTCTTTCTTTCTTTCTTTCTTTCTTTCTTTCTTTCTTTTTTGTGGTGGATGGAACCCTGGAGCTTTTTACCTCCAAGCTACACCCCTGGTCCTATTTTTTTTATTTTTATTTTAATTTTTTTTTTTTTTTGGTACTGTAGATGGAACCCAGAGGCCTTCTACCTCTGGGCTATACCCCCAACCTGTTTTATATTTTATTTGGAAACAGGGTCTCACTAAGTTGCTGAGAGCCTCACTAAGTAGCTGAGGCTGGCTTCGAACCTACACGATCCTCCTGTCTCAGCTTCCCAAGTACTGGGATTACAAGTGTGCGCCACCACGCCTGGCTTTATTCTTTATTTTGACACAGGGTCTCACTAAGTTTCAATGGGCCTTACTAAGTAGCTGAGGCTGGCCACGAACCTGTGATCCTCCTGTCTCTCAGCCTCCCAAGTACTGGGATTACAAGCATGCACCACCATGCCCAACATTCTTTTTTTTTTTTTTTTTTTCCGGGGCTGAGGATAAAACCCAGGGACTTTTGACCTCTGAACTATAATACCCCCTGCTCTATTTTTTTTAATTTTGAAAGAGGGTCTCACTGAGTTGCAGAGGGCCTCACTAAGTAGCTGAGGCTGTCCGTGAACCGTGATCCTCTGGTCTCAGCCTCCGGAATGCTGGGATGACAAGCGTGCGCCACCACGCCTGGCTCATGCCCAGCTTTTTTTTTTTTTTTTTTTTTTTTTGGTGGTACTGGGGTTCCTGGAAGCCCTTCTAGCTCCGGGCTACACTCCCAGACGTATTTTTTACATTTTCATTTTGGAAACAGGGTCTCCTAAACCAGCGCGCGCGGCTGGCTTCGAACCTGCGTGATCCTCCTGTCTCTGCCTCCCAAGCGCGGGGATTACAAGCGTGCGCCACCACGCCCGGCTCATGCCCAGCTTTTTATTTTCATTTTGAAACAGGGTCTTACTAGGTTGAGTTTCACTACTTGTGGGGGCTGTCCTCAAAACTGCGATCCTCCTGTCTTAGCTTCCCAAGTACTGGGATTACAAGCATGCATCACCGTGCCCAGATCCTTTTTATTTTTTACTTTGACATAGAATATTGCTAAATTGCTGGGGCTGGCCTCCCGCTTCACTCCCCCTGCCTCAGCCGCTCAAGTAGCTAGGATGTCAGGTGTGAGCTGCTGCACCTGGGGGTCACTGTCATCATCATTGTTATTGTTGTGTGTGTTACAGTGGATGGAACCCAGAGATTTCTACCTCTGAACACCTCTAGCCCCTTTTTTTTTTCTCCTCCTTTTTTATTTATTTATTTTTTGGTGGTACTGGGGGTGGAACCCAGAGGCTTTCTACCTCCAGGCTATACTCCCAGCCCTATTTTCTATTTTATTTGGAAACAGGATCTCACTAAATTGCTGAGAGCCTCACTAGTAGCTGAGGCTGGCTTTGGACCTGTGCGATCCTCCGGTCTCAGCCTCCCAAGGGCGGGGATGACAAGCGTGCGCCACCACGCCTGGCATTCCTTCTCCTTTTTTAAACAGTCTCACTAGATTGCTGAGATCCTGTAATCATCCTGTTTGAGATTCCTAAATACTGGGATTACAGGCATGTGTCACTATACCCACATCACAAGACCTATATTTTTTTTATTTTGAAACAGGATCTCAATAAATTGCTGAGGCTGTAGTCTGGCGTGGTGGCACACGCTTGTAATTCCAGTATTTGGGAGGCTGAGACAGGAGGATCGCGGTTCGGGGACAACCTCAGCTACTTAGTGAGGCCCTCTGCAACTCAGTGAGACCCTGTTTCAAAATAAAAAATTAAAAAAAAAATAGGGCTGTGGGTATAGCTCAGAGGTAGAATCCCCTTGGGTTCCAATCCCAGTACCGCAAAAATTAATTAATTAATTAATTAATTAATTAAAAATAGAGCTGGGGTGTAGCTTGGAGGTAGAATGCCCCTGGTTTCAATTCTCAATACCAAAAAACAAAAATAAATAAATAAGTAAATAAATAAATAAAGCCCAGACCTGAAACCCCAGATGCCCATGCAGAAGTGCGGCCTCTAGGCGGCCTCCTGGACTCGCGGGGTCTAGGGAAGGGACCACACTCTCATCAGCCCCAGGTGGGCACAGCTGGCCCAGGGCCAGGGTCCCCATCCCTCACCAGGACCCCTCGCAGAGCCCTCTGCACGGTCTCAGAGCTCAGAGCGGTCTGGCTGCACAGCCTCCGCAGGCGCCCAGGCCCAGACAGCTGCTGGGTCCTCCCGGCTTGGCGGGTTGGGACAGACCTTGGTCCTGGGTGTATGTTCCTGCTGGATCTCGGCAAGGCTGCCTCGGGCTTTGGTTTTATTCTGTGCCAACCTTCACCTCTCCGATTCTGGCCTCCTTCACCTGGGGCTGGCGGTGAATCATTAGCCTCCGCCCCGGCTCTCCGCAGGGCTCTGCGGTGTCTGTGCCCTTGCTCCAAGGACACCTGGGACTTTGCTGAGTGCTTGGTCAAAAGAGCCACTAGCTGTGTAGCTGTTGGGGTCCCGAGAAAGGCAGGGACACCCAGGCTTCCAGCAGGGGGATGGGAGGGTGGGCAGAGGGCCAGGCCCCCTGCAGGGCGCTGGGCGCCCCACTTGCTCTCCCCAGGGAGGGAGCTCATGAATATTCACGCCCCCTGGAGCTGGGAGCCAGCGGCTGCTGGGTGTCACTGGGGCGGTCCTGTCTCCAGTGACTGCAGAGGGAGCCCGGGAGGGAAACGGCCAGCCCAGGAGAGGAAGGGGCGCCAGCCACAGCCCGAGGTGAGTGTGACCCTCCACCCCGACTAGGCTGCCAGGTTCGCCATCCCAGGTCCCCTGCCTGTGTGTGTGTGCCACACGCAGGGCACCTGTTTCTCCTTGGGACCCTGGAGGGCCCCAGCTGAACGGGAGGGTGCCTGGCCTGGCCGGTGCCCGGTGCCTGCGCTGATGGGGGCCGTGGCGGCTGGGCTCGCCCACAGGGCAGGGCTAGTGCGGAGGCTCGGCTGCACCCTGGTCCCGGGTCTGTCACCACGTGGGCAGTAGAGGCAGGAGACTCAGAGTCTATCCTGGTTCTCTGCTGCCTGTGACCCCGAGGAGGCCCTGCCCTCTCCGAGGTTCGGCCTCCCTGCCTCTGTCTTCTGGTTTGGAGACTAGGAGGCTTAGGTTTCACTTAAATGGTCCTTGAGCCTGGGGCCACCATCGTGGGTCGATGGGCACGCGCCTCCATACTTCCAGGGGTCCCGGGCAGGGCTTTGGGATGGAATTAATGGTACAGGCCATGCCCGGTGAGCATCCACCCCAGCCAGCCCTGTGCTGGTTCTCCTCATGGAGGGAAGAGGGACTTCACGGTGCCCTGGGAGGGAGAGAACGTTGCAGTTATCATTTAGGAGGGGAAGCTAAGGCCCAGAGAGGGATGCCACCTTGCCGAGGGCTCACAGCAAGAAAAAGACCAGAGTGGGGCTTAAAACCAGGGCTGGAGCCGGGCGTGGTGGCGCACACTTGTAATCCCAGCATTCGGGAGGCTGAGACAGGAGGATCGCAGTTCACAGACAGCCTCAGCTACTTAGCGAGGCCCTCCGCAACTCAGTGAGACCCGGTTTCAAAATTAAATAGGCTAAAGCCATGTGTGGTGGCGCACGCTTGTAATCCCAGTACTTGGGAAGCTGAGACAGGAGGATCGCAGGTTGGCGGACAGCCTCAGCTACTTAGTGAGGCCCTCCGCAACTTAGTGAGACCCTGTTTCAAAATAAAGAATAAATATTGGGCTGGGGAGTAGCTCGTGGGTAGAATGCCCCTGGGTTCCATCCCAGTATCTCTCTCTCTCTCTCTCTCTCTCTCTCTCTCTCACACACACACACACACACACACACACACACACACACACACAGGGCCAGGCCCCAGGTGCCGCCCCCAGGTGGCTCTGGTATCTGACTGTCACAGTGTGACTTCCATGTTGAGGCCTCACTCCTGGGGACTTCTACAGCACGTGGCTGGCCCCACAACACCTGCCTCTGCCTCCGTGTGGCTCGCAGAGAGGCACTGGCTCCTGGATCAGAGTCCCCGACGCCGAACCTGTGCCTCACAGACCGGGCCACACCTGCCCCGAGTGCCAGGGTGTACCATGCTCTGAGAGCGCGGGAGTGAGTCACCAGCCTGCTGGCCTGCAGCTGGGCATGGAGGAGACCTCTGACCTGAACCCAGGCTCTCCTGAACCTGCCGGTCCTAGCGACGGCCCTGGCTGATTACCACCGCTGTTAATAAATAGTGTCCACCCATCGCTTCTAGGGAACGAGTGCTCCCTCTGTAGACGCTCACGGCCTCCGTCATCCTCCTTCGGGCCAGCCTTCTGCTGGCCCTCTGCGCACCTCAGTTTACCTAGGGGCCCTGCCATGATCCCAGAGGGCCTTGCTGTTGGGTGTCCACTGTGCACATGAGGAGACTGAGGCTCGGGCAGGGTGAGCTATATGTGTGGAGGGCACGGAGGAGGGAGTCTGGGGGCACTTTACCTCTGCACTAGACCCCTGGCCCTTTTTATTTATTTTTGTTTTGTTTTGAAACAGGATCCTGCTAAATTGCTGTCCTCGAACCTGTGATCCTCCTGTCTCAGCCTCCCAAGTACTGGGACTACAGGCATGCGCCCTCATGCCTAGCTGACAGGGCGAGCTTTGTGCCCAAATTCAGAGACCAGGCAGGAAAGGACTGAGCAGCCTCGGTTACCCCAGGTGGCCGGCACAGGAGGGCCGCCAGGGTCCTCAGGGCTTCCGTCTGCTCAGCCCGCAGAGCCCAGAGCCGGCCACACCCCGCTGTGACTGGCTCTCAGCTGGGCCTCCTCCTTCCTTCCCAGGAGCTTGGGGTTCTGCAGGCAGGGCGGTCAGAGCGGAGGCCGCACTGCCCTGAGCCTGCATCCCCGCCCTGTCCTGCCTGAGTGAGTGGCCCTCAAGTCAGGTCACCTCCTGGAAGCTCAGTTTCCCCATCAGCAAAATGAGGAGAAGCCGTAGGGTGAGAGACGTCCGCTGAGCGGCAGCCGGATGGAGAGTTCGATGTTCTGAAGAAGCCCCTACACCGGCCTGGCTCCTAGCAGGGGCTCAAAAATGGACTCAGAGCCGGGTGTGGCGGTGCACGCCTGTAGTCCCAGTACTTGGGAGGCTGAGACCTGAGGATCAGCCTCAGCAATTTAGTGAGTCCAGCTTCAGCAATTTAGCGAGTCCCTTACCGCAACTTAGCAAAACCCTGTTTCAAAACAAATAAAAACAAATTAAATAAATAAAGGGCTAGGGGTGCCGCTCGGAGGTAGACCGCCGCTGGGAGGGGGCGGAATGTGGCCTGAGATTCAGGGCAGGCCCTGGAGAGGTCCAAGGAAGCAGAACTGGGGAGTGAACGGAAGCGCCTGAGTGTGCAGATGAGTCCGGCCAGGGGGCGCCTCGCCGGCCGCCTGGGGACGCTGGTCTGCCCCCTGGTGTGCAGCCTCTGCGGGGAGCCTCCGTCCTTGCCAGCTCCCAGAGTTCCAGAAAGTACCCTGCACCCTGGTGAGTGGGGTGCTGGGCCGGGTGGGCCCTCAGGCTTTGGAGGGGGGGAGCCACAGGAGGCCAGACTCTCCATCTCAAAGGCAGAGGAACTGAGACGCAGGCTCCGTCCAGTGTTCTGAGGCTGAGGCGCGGCCAGGCCCCACTTTCTCTGCCAGGCCCCTGGGGAGCCGGGGTGACAGAGATGCCGGGCCCGGGGCAGGTTTCTCCTTGGTGGGTAGCGAAGCGGCCCCTCCTTGTGCTGGGGGCTCTGCCTCACCCTCTCAGCCGGGGCCTCTTGCCTGAAACAGGTCTGAGGAGTAGTCTTGAGGCCAGCATTTCCCACTCCTAGGAGCCCTCTGGTTTGCAAGCTTTATGATTTGCCGTGTGTGTTCGGGGGTGCTTATTGGACCCAGGGCTACACTACAAGCTACACTCCCAGCTTATTTATTTATTTATTTATTTATTTATTTATTTATTTATTTTAACAAGTTCTCTCTAGGCTGGGCGTGGTGACGCACACTTTTAATCCTAGTACCTGAGAGGCTGAGACAGGAGGATCGCAGGTTTGCGGCCAGCCTCAGCTGCTTCGTGAGGCCCTTTGCAACTCAGTGAGAACCTGTTTCAAAATAAAATAAAAAGTAAAAAATAGGGCTGGGGGTGTGGCTTGGAGGTAGAATGGCCCTGAGTTCCATCCCTAGTACCCCCAAATAAATAAATACATATATACATACATATAAAATACAAATATAAATATAAAATACACATATACATACATATAAAATACATATAAAATAAATACATATATACATACGTATAAAAGTAAAATTAAAATGTGCTCCTTTATAGAATGCAGCCATTTATAAATGCATAACGTAAGCTGGGCATGATGGCACACACGTCACCTAACTTGGGAGGCTGAGACTAGAGGATTTCAGGTTCGTGGCCAGCTTCAGCCATTCAGCAAGGCCTTCAGGAACTTAGTGAGGCTGGTTTTTTTTTTTTTTTTTTTTTTTTTTTTGGTGGTACTGTGGGTGGAACCCAGGGGCTTTCTACCTCCGGGCTATACTCCCAGACCTATTTTATAATTTATTTGGAAACAGGGTCTCACTAAGTTGCTGAGAGCCTCACTAAGTAGCTGAGGCTGGCTACGAACCTGTGCGATCCTCCTGTCTCAGCCTCCCAAGCGCTGGGATTACAAGTGTGCGCCACCACGCCTGGCTGAGACTCTGTTTAAAATAAATAAATAATAAGGCTGGGTTATAGCTCAAAGGTAGAATGTCTCTGGGTTCAATTCCCAGTGCCACAAAAATATAAAATAAAAATTTCATAGTTTAGCTGGGTGGGGATACTCAACCTGTACTGCCCTCCAGTTGCATTCCTCTGTGTGTGTGTGTGTGTGTGTGTGTGTGTGTGTGTGTGTGTGTGTTTTACTTGGGGTGGAACCCAGGGCAGCATTCTACCTCTAAGCTACATTCCCAGCCCCAATTTTTTCTTTCTTTTTTTTTTTTTTGTTTGGCAGTACTGGGGTTCCTGGAAACCCTTCTACCTCCGGGCTATACTCCCGGACCTATTTTTTAAATATTTTTATCTGGAAACAGGGTCTCTTAAGCCAGTGCGGCTGGCTTCGAACCTGAAGGATCCTCCTGTCTCCGCCTCCCAAGCTCGGGGATTACAAGTGTGCCCACCACGCCCGGCTCAGCCCTATTTTTTTATCCTTTATTTTGAATGAGGGTCTCACTGATTTGCGGAGGGCCTCGCTCAGTAGCTGAGGCTGACCACGAAACTGCGATCCTCCTGTCTCAGCCTCCCAAGGGCCGGGATTACAAGTGTGCCCACCAGGCCCGGCTCCCCCAGCCCTTTTTCATGTTTTGTTTTGAACAGGGCCTGGCTAGCTGCTGAGGTTATCCTTGCATCTGTAAACCGGTGTCAGCCTCCCAGGTACTGGAGTTACAGGTGTGCGACGCCAAGGCCTGCAGGTACGGCGGGAGGTGGTGACGTATGTATTGTTCTAGGACTTTCTCTTTTCCACGTAAGTGGATTGTGGTATGCCTTTAGCTTTGCCTTGCTTTGTATTTTGTTTTTTATTAATTCCACACAGACGACGCCCGGGAATGGGTCTTGTTTTATGCAATGGCCCCTTGCTGATGGTCACTGAGGCTTCTGCTTCTTTCATATTTTTGACCAAGTAGCTGTGAATTCCCTTGCACACTTGCATGTGGCTTCGCACAACTGTCTCAGTGTCTCCCACCTGGTCTACCTTGCAGAGTGAACAAAGGTATGTCTTTGTCACCATGGAGGTGACAGATCCTCCATGGTGACAAATCCCATGGAGGCCAAATCCCTTCCCTCCTTTTTATTTTTTCCTTTGGTACTAGGGATTGAACCCAGGGGCATTGTACCTCTGAGCTACACCCCCCAGCCCTATTATATTTTCTTTTCTTTCTTTCTTTCTTTCTTTCTTTCTTTCTTTCTTTCTTTCTTTCTTTCTTTTTTGCAGTACTGGGGATGGAACGCAGGGGCATTCAACCTCTGAGCCACCCCCCCCCGTCCTATTTTTTTATTCTTTTTTTTGTGTGTGGGTCTGGGGATGGAACCCAGGGGCATTCTGCCTCCAAGCTACACCCCTTGTCCTATTTTTTTTTTTTTTGAAACAGGGTCTCACAAAGTTGCAAAGGGCCTCACTAAGTAGCTGAAGCTTTCCGTGAACCGGTATCATCTGGTTTTAGCCTCCCAAATGCTGGGATTACAAGCCTGTGCCACCACGCCAGGCCTTACTCTTTATTTTATTTATTTATTTATTTATTTATTTATTTATTTATTTATTGTGGGACTAGAGGTGAAACCCAGAGGCTTTCTACCTCCAGGCTATACTCCCAGACTTTTTTAAAAAATATTTTATTTGGAAACAGGGTCTCACTAAGTTGCTGAGAGCCTCACTAAGTAGCTGAGGCTGGCATCGAACCTGCACGATCCTCCTGTCTCAGCCTCCCAAGCGCAGGGATTACAAGCATGCGTCACCACGCCCGGCTTCTTACTCTTTATTTTGAAACAGGGTCTCACTAAGTTGCAGAGGGCATAAGTAGCTGAGGCTGTCTGCAAACCGTGATCCTCTGGTCTCAGCCTCCTGAATGCTGGGATTACAAGTGTGCGCCACCACGCCCGACTACTATTGTTATTTATTTATTTATTTATTTATTTATTTATTTATTTGTGGTACTGGGGTTCCTGGAAGACCTTTTACCTCCGGGCTACACTCCCAGACCTATTTTATACTTTTCTATTTGGAAACAGGGTCTCTTAAGCCAGCGAGGCTGACTTCAAACCTGCGCAATCCTCCTGTCTCTGCCTCCCAAGAGCGGGGATTACAAGCGTGCGCCACCACACCCGGCTTCTATTGTTTTATATTTAGAAAAGTATTTTATTACATGCTGGGCACAGTAGTCCTAGTATTTATGAAGCTGAGACAGAAAGATCACAAGTTTTAGGCCAGCACACAATGTAATGAGATCTTATTTCAAAATAAAAAATAAAAAGCTTAACTTGGGGTTAAGCTTAGTGGTAGAACACACCTGGGTTTAATCCCCAGTTACCACACACACAAAAAAGAATTTAATTACAAAGTCCAAAAAGGTCCTAGCTGGGTGCAGCGGCATACACCTGTAACCCTGGGACTTTGAAGGTCAAGACAGGAGCATCAGAGGTTCCAGGTCAGCATCAGCATGTTAGTGAGACCCTCGGCAACTTTGCAAGACTGTTTCAAAACTTAAAAAAAGGAGCCTGCCCGCGTTGTGGTGCACGCTTATAATCCCAGCACTTGGGAGGCTGAGAAAAGAGGATTGTGGTTCCTGAACAGCCTCAGCTACTATTTAGGGAGCCCCCCTTTTTTTGCGGGTCTGGGGATGGAACCCAGAGGCATTTGACCTCCGAGCTACATCCCCTGCCCAATTTTTTATTCTTTATTCTGAAACAGGGTCTCACTGAGTTGCAGAGGGCCTCACTAAGTAGCTGAGGCTGTCCGCGAACCGCGATCTTCCTGTCTCAGCCTCCTGAATGCTGGGATTACAAACCCACCATGCCCGACTTTTTAGTAAGGCCCTTTACAACTCAGTGAGACCCTGTTTCAAAACAAAGAATAAAACATAGGGCTGGAGGTGTAGCTCAGAGGTAGAATGCCCCTGGGTTTCATCCCTAGCACCACAAAAATAAAACAACTTCAAAAAATAAAGGGCTAAGGTTGTAGCTTGGAGGTAGAATGACCCTGTGTCCAATCTGTAGTCCAAAAAATAAATAAATAAGCAAAGAAGCAGCCCACAAGGTCCAAAATAAGATGACATACACGCATCTTCTCACCAAGCAGCTTAAGACTGTGACAGGAAGTTGGCAGCGGTGCATACCTGTAACCCACGCACCTGTGTGGCAGGAAAGGGTTCAGTCCTCAACTCAGGACCTGCGGGGCCGCTGGCTTACAGGACAGGAAAGGGTTTCAGCACACACCAGGCAGAGACATAAACAGAGGTTTATTCGGGAAAGTTGGGGGATGTTCAAGGGAGAATGTGGGCCCCTCTGAGTGAGAGGGGCTTTGGGGGTGCAGGGCTCTCCTTTTAAAGAAAGCTTTGTACATGGAAAGCTGGAGTGGTGGGCGAGCCCGAATGACTGGATTCCTCTGGTCCTGGAGCTCCGAGCAGGTGGCAGGGGTCTGGTTCTTCCTGGACCCTTCGGCTGACTTTATCTGGTTGAGGATAGCACCACGACTGCGCCCTCATCGTTGGCTTTGAACAATAGCTTTCTTTACACTTTATCAGTCTAAAAGCAGAATACATACGCACAATTTGCAGAATAATCGTGTTTAAAGGTTTATTCGACAGACCTTCAGGATAGGATGAGGAGCATTATGGAGTTTTTAGAGTTAAAACCACAGTCTTCCTTTTCTTTCCTGTTTGTCTCCAATTACTTTTAATTTTTTCCTATCCTACCTTGAGATAAGAGGATCTCAGGTTAAGGCAGGCGTGGTGGCGCACGCTTGTCATCCCAGCTTTCGGGAGGCTGAGACCGGAGGATCGTGGTTCGCGGACAGCCTCAGCTACTTAGTGAGGCCCTCTGCAACTCAGTGAGACCCGGTTTCAAAATAAAGAATAAAAAATAGGGCAGGGGGTGTATCTTGGAGGTTGAAAGAAAGCCCCAGGGTTCCATCCCCAGACCCCCCCCAAAAAAAAATAGGGCTGGGGTATAGCTCGGAGGTCGAATGCCCCTGGGTTCCAGCCCCAGTACCACAAAATAAATAACAAATAAATAAAAAAAAAAGAGGAAGCCAGGCATGGGCACACACTTGAAACCCCAGCATTTGGGAGGCTGAGAGTGGAGGATCACGGTTCGTGGACAGCCTCAGCTACTTAGTAAGGACCTTTGCAACTCAGTGAGACCCGGTTTCAAAATAAAGAATAAAAAAAAAAAATAGGGCAGGGGGTGTAGCTCAGAGGTCAAATGCCCCTGGGTTTTAGCAGGACCCTCAGCAACTTAGCAAGAGGTCGGGTGTGGTGGCACACACTTACAATCCCAGCATTTGGGAGGCTGAGACAGGAGGATCATAGTTCGAGGACAGTCTCAGCTATTTAGTGAGGCCTTCAGCAACTTAGTGAGAACTTGTTTCAAAATAAAGAATAAAAAAATAGGGCTAAGGGTATAGCTCAGCGATAGAATGTGCCTCAGAACCTAAATACATACATACATACATACATACATACCCTGGCGTGGTGGCACACACTTGTAAACCCAGTACTAGGGAGGCCGAGACTGGAGGATCACAGGTTCGCAGCCAGCCTCAGCTACTTAGGCCCTCTGCAACTTTAGTGAGACCCTGTTTCAAAATAAAGAATAAGAAATGGGACTGGGGATGTAGCCTGGAGGCAGAATGCCCTGGATTCGATCCTTAGTCCCTCAATCAATCAATTAATCAAAATAAACCAGGCATGGGGCCACATGTCTGTGATTCCAGTATTTGGGAGGCTGAGGCAGGAGGACCGCAGCAAGGACAGCCTCAGCAGAGGGGCCGGACCCAGCAACCCAGCAAGACCCTGTTTCAAAAGAAAACAAAGGGCTGGAGGCAGAGCTCAGAGGTAGAATGCCCCTGAGTTAAGTCCCCTGTACAAAAACTAAACAGAGCAAACATAACTAGTCCCCATCTCTGAGCGACTCCCCGTCTCTCTCTGCGCGTCTCCAGGGCCCCTCTGCCCACATCTGCAGCCTTGGGGGTGAAAGGGCGGGTGGCCGGCGCCCCTCACGGTCCGCTCTGTGCCCCGCAGGTGTCTGCGATGCCGCCCCCGCCGCAGAAGCAGCGCTGGAAGTCCATGGCCAAGGGGCTGGCGCTGGGGACCCTGCTCACCAGCTTCCTGCTGCTGCTGTACTCGTACGCCATGCCCCCGCTGTACGCCGGCCTGGCTGCCATGTGAGTGGGCCGCACCGCGCTGGGGGGTCAGGGTGCCCGAGCCTGGCTCCCCACCACCGAGGGCGCCCGTGGGTGAGCCGGGGCGTGCTCAGCTGAGAAGCAGGGAGAAGGCCAGAGCCGCCTCGCGGCCGGGGGCCCAAGGCTGGCAGCCCCACCCTGGCCTCGCTGGAGGGCAGCTGGGCGCTGCCCAGGGGACCCGAATGGCTCATCCTGGGTGCTCAGGCCGACCTGGCACAATCTGCCTTTGGTTATTTAGTTTTATACTGGTGATTGAACCTATGGCATCCCACTTCTAAGCTACACCCACAGCCGTTCCTTGATTTTATGGTTTTTTTTTTTTTTTTTTTTTTGGGTACCGGTGATTAAACCCAGGAACTTCTACCTCTGAGCTACACCCTCAGCCTTTCTAAGTTTAATTTTAATTTATCTACTTATTTGTATACTGCTGGAGATTGAACCCAGGGGTTCTACCTCTGAACAACACCTCCAGCCCTTTTTATTTACTTATTTATTTTTTGTTTTGTTTTGAAAAACAGTCTTGCTAAGTTGCTGAGGCTGACCTGGAACCTGTTCTTCTGTCTCAGCCTCCAGACTACTGTGATTACAGGTTGTGCTACCACACTGGCCTTTTTATTTTTGATTCTTTTATTTTTTGTGGCACTGGGGATGGAACCCAGAGGCATTTGACCTCCAAGCTACACCCCTGCCCTATTTTTTATTCTTTATTTTGAAACAGGGCCTCACTAGTTGTGGAGGGCCTCACTAAGTAATTGAGGCTGTCTGTGAACCATGATCATCTGGTCTCAGCCTCCTGAATGCTGGGATTACAAGCGTGCGCCACCACGCCCGGCCCTAAACGCACATCCAGGGCCCGTGAAACAGCAGCCTGCCTGCCTCCTCCACACCATCGGGGCCCAGTATTTACTTGCGCCTTTCCCAGATGAGGAACCCACAGGCCAGAGAGGCCAAGTCAGTAGCTCAGGTGTCCAGCTTGGGCTCAGCCCTATCCAGGTCCCCATCCCGGCCACCACGGCCGTCACCTGGGGCTCAGCCCCTTCCAGGTCCCCATCTTGGCCCCCACGACCATTACCTGGGGCTCAGCCACTTCTAGGTCCCCCATCCCGGCCCCCACGGCCATCACCTGGGGCTCAGCCCCTTCCAAGTCCCCATCTTGGCCACCACGACCATTACCTGGGGCTCAGCCCCTTCCAGGTCCCCCTCAGGGCCCCCACGGCCCCTACCCCGGGATCAGCCCCGCCCAGCCCCCCTCCCCCCTGACCCCCCCTGTGCCCGCAGCCCCCCCTGACCCCCCCTGTGCCCGCAGCCCCCCCTGACCCCCCCTGTGCCCGCAGCCCCCCCCTGGCCCCCCCTGACCCCCTGTGCCCGCAGTCCCCCTGACCCCCCTAACCCCCCCTGACCCCCCAACCCCCCTATGCCCGCAGGCCCCCTGACCCCCCCTGACCCCCCCCTGTGCCCGCAGCCCCCCCTGACCCCCCCTGACCCCGCCCTGTGCCCGCAGCCCCCCCTGACCCCCCCTAACCTCCCGGCCCCCCCTGTGCCCGCAGACCCCCTCCCCCCTGACCCCCCCGACCCCCCCTGTGCCCGCAGCCCCCCCTGACCCCCCCGGCCCCCCCTGTGCCCGCAGCTCCCCCTGACCCCCCCGGCCCCCCCTGTGCCCGCAGCCCCCCCTGACCCCCCCGGCCCCCCCTGTGCCCGCAGGCCCCCCGAGGCGGCCGCGCCCTGCGCCCCCGACCCGCCCGCGCCGCCGCCCCCGGCCAACGCGTCGTCGCGGGGGGGCGCCTGCCGGCCGCGCCGCAACATCGTGTTCGTGAAGACGCACAAGACGGCCGGCAGCACGCTGCTCAACATCCTGCTGCGCTTCGGCCAGAAGCACGGGCTGCGCTTCGCCTTCCCCGTGGGCCGCAACGACTTCGGCTACCCCGCCTTCTTCAGCCGCCGGCGCGTGCGCGGCTACCGGCCCGGCGCCTGCTTCAACATCATCGGCAACCACATGCGCTTCCGCTACGACGAGGTGCGCGGGCTGCTGCCGCCCGACGCCGCCTTCATCACGCTGCTGCGCGACCCCGCGCGCCTCTTCGAGTCGGCCTTCCACTACTTCGGGCCGGTGGTGCCGCTCACCTGGCGCCTGGCGGGCGCCGACAAGCTGGCCGAGTTCCTGCGCGACCCCGAGCGCTACTACGACCCGCGCGCGCTCAACGCGCACTACCTGCGCAACCTGCTGAGCTTCGACCTGGGCTACGACAGCGGGCTGGACCCGCGCGGGCCGCGCGCGCGTGCGCTGCTGCGCGAGGTGGAGCGGCGCTTCCACCTGGTGCTGCTGCAGGAGTACTTCGACGAGTCGCTGGTGCTGCTGCGCGAGCTGCTGTGCTGGCCGCTGGAGGACGTGCTGTACTTCCGAATGAACGCGCGGCGCGCCGCGGCCGTGCCCGCGCTGTCGGCCGAGCTGTACCGCCGCGCCACGGCCTGGAACCTGCTGGACGCGCGCCTCTACCGCCACTTCAACGCCAGCTTCTGGCGCCGCGTGGACGCCTTCGGCCGCGAGCGCATGGCCCGCGAGGTGGCGGCGCTGCGCCGCGCCAACGAGCGCATGCGGCGCATCTGCATCGCGGGCGGCCGCGCGGTGGACGCGGCGGCCATCCGCGACGCGGCGCTGCAGCCGTGGCAGCCGCTGGGCGCCCAGTCCATCCTGGGCTACAACCTCAACCAGCGCGTCGGCCGGCGCCACCGCGAGCTGTGCCGCCGCATGCTCACGCCCGAGATCCAGTACCTGATGGACCTGGGCGTCGACCTCTGGGTCACCCGGCTCTGGAAGCTGGTCAGGGACTTTCTGCGGTGGTGACCACGGGGAGCCCGGGGAGCCCGGGCGGGGGCCGGGGTGGGGGGGGGGCGCACCGACGGCTGACCGACGGACGGCAGTCTCGGACTAAGGATACCATTTTGCTTTTTTTGAATTATTATTATTATTATTATTATTATTATTATTATTATTATTATTATTAGATGCCTCGGCCCTCGGTTTTTTTTTTTCCTGTGCCCCTTAAAGGGGAGACCGCAGAAGTAAAGGGATCTGATGTGTTTTTGGTAATCGGTCTCGGTGCCGCTGACTTGAAGGGGCCGGGAGGTGGAGGGCCAGCCTCCGAAACGCACAGAAAAGTGTCTGCGCGTTTGGGAGGTGTCAAAGTGTCTGCGGGGCAGCCCCAGCGAGGTGCAGGTGTGGATGTCACGGTGCCGGTGACTGAAGGGTCCAGGAGGTGGAGGGCCACCTCCAGAACACGCAGGGAACCCTTGTCAAAGTGTTATGGGGCAGCCCCAGCGAGGTGCAGGTGTGGATGTCACGGTGCCGGTGACTGAAGGGTCCGGGAGGTGGAGGGCCACCTCCAGAACGCACAGGTGTGGATGTCACAGTGCTGGTGACTGAAGGGACCGGGAGTTGGAGGGCCACCTCCAAAACGCGCAGGGAACCCTCGTCAAAGTGTCTGCGGGGCAGCCCCAGCGAGGCACAGGTGTGGATGTCACGGGCGGAAGCCGGGCAGGGTCAGGGGCTCCCGAGCGGCCCAGACCTGGGAGGCGCCTGCGAGCCTGTGAGTGTGTGCCCGCGTGGTGTCAGACCCGGGACTCGATCTCTCTCCTAGGGACCTCTGGGCCTTTCAGTCTTCGGTACCTGTGCGCCGAGTCCTGCTCACCCCACCCCTGGCTTCCAGCCTGCGCTTACGCCCCCCTCCCCCAACACTTCTGCCAGCCCAGGCCGCCCCCACCCTGGGATTCAGGTCGGACCCCGAGCCTATTTGCTATCCACCTAGTAGCTGTTGCAGCCCCAGCCCTGAGCTTTCCCCAGCAGCAGCAGTCGACCAGTTGCCGGGAGCCTCCCGGAGCTCAGGCGGGAGTTGTAAGGAAGGGTAGTGGGGGTGCCGGCCAGGGTGGGTGCACCTGGCTCTGCCTCCTTCAGCATCCCCAGAGAGATGGTGGCCGCAGGCCTCCACGGGAGCTGGCGTGCAGACCTGACAAGCGACTCTTCCGTGGGGACCCACCTTGTGCCGCACCCCAGGCCAAGTTCACATGTTGCTTGGCTGATAGTGCAACCTCCTGCCCTTACAGACCAAAGCTCAGGAGGCCGGGCTGCCTAGACGCAGCCACACAGCTGCTGCTGCCCAGCAGAGCGCAGGCCGGCGTGGGTCAGCTCTTAGCCATCCCTGGGCTGGGCTTCCGTCTCCCACGAGTAAGCTTTCCACCAGGCACCGACCGGGGAGTTAAGAGGGACCAGTTACAGCTGGGTGGGATGGCCCAGCCCTGCGATCCCAGGACTTGGGAGGCAGGTTTGAGGCTAACTGCAACTTAGCCAGACCCTATGTCAAGATAAAAAGGGTGGGGGTGTATGTAGCTCAGAGGTGGAATGCTCCTGCGTTCAAACCTCATTGCAAAAAAGGGGGGAGAAAAGAAAGAAGAAAGAGTGAACAGCTGTTCCAATTTTGTGTGTGTGTGGAGGGGTTATTGAGGATTGAACCCAGGGCATTCTACATGCAAGCTATACTCATATTCCCCGCCCCTTTTTTTTGGTGGTACTGGGGTTCCTGGAAACCCTTCTATCTCCGGGCTACACTCCCAGACCTATTTTTTAATACTTTTTGATGTGGAAACAGGGTCTCTTAAGCCAGCGCGGCTGGCTTCGAACCTGCGCGATCCTCCTGTCTCTGCCTCCCAAGCGCGGGGATTACAAGTGTGCGCCACCCCGCCCGGGCATAGCCCTTTTTTTAATGCTTTGTTTTTGAAACAAGCTCTCGCTACAAAGAGTCTCGCTGTGTTGCTGAGGCTGGCCTCAGGCCTGCAATCCTCCTGTTGCAACCTCCCAAGTATTGGGATTACAGGCGTGCACCACCACACAGGCGTGTCCCCGTGTTTTGAGATCGTCCTGGTTTTAGCATGAATGTCACACGTCCTAGGCAGCTCCTCGGTTACACAAAAGTGTTCGAGCTCATCAACTCCCCGAAGCCGCCCCCTGCACCTCCGTGATGCTTTTATGCACTAATGTTCTTTGGGGTACGCCCTGGGAGCCTTTATTTAGATCATATGGAGCTGGGCGTGGTGGCCAATGCTTGGAATCCCAGCATTTGGGAGGCTTGGACAGGAGGGTTGCTGTTCACGGCCAGCCTCAGCTACTCAGGCCTTTTGCAACTCAATGAGACCCTGTTTCAAAATAAAACAATAAAAAATAGGGCTGGGGGTATAGTTTGGAGGTAGCTTGCCCCCCGCCCCGGGTTCCATCTTCAGCCCTGCAAAATAATTAAATGAAATCATATGGAGGAGCCCAGTGCAGTGGTGCACGCCTGCGATCCCAGTACTTGGGAGGCTGAGGCAGGGGGATCACAGGTTCGAGGCCAGCCTCGGCAGTTGAGAGAGGTCTTGTTTCAAAATTAAGTCATAGGGCTGGGGTGGAGCTGGGAGGTAGAACACCCCCCGGGTTCAAGCAGGTGGAGGCCTGAGAGCTCCGTCCCCTGGGGATGCTGAAGGTGGCGGACAGAGCCAGGTGCAGCCCATGCTTGCCCCATACAAAAATAAATCGTAAGTCATATAGAGGGAAACGAGCAAAAACAGAGAAAAAGAAGAAAAGTGAAGATACTAGAAGCTGTTACTTGGTCCAAACCTATAATTTCCCCCTGGTTTCATCAATCAAACGGAGATGTTTAGTCGGGCATGGTGGCGCACGCTTATAATTGGTACTTGGGAGGCTGAGACAGGAGGATCGCAGCCAGCCTCAGCTTGTTAGCCAGGCCCTCCACATCTCAGTGAGACCCTGTTTCAAAATAAAGACTAAAAAATAGGGCTGGGGTTGTAGCTCGGAGGTAGAATGCCGCCGGGTTCCATCCCCAGTATCACACAAATGTTATTTATTGTGCAATGTAATAACACCCTGGGTTTAAGGAAGCTCATAATCATGTCTCCTGGGACCTCAAAAGACCTAGAAACGCCAACCATAATATTGTTATATATAATAATTTATTACTGCTGTTATTGGCATTTCTAGGCCCTTTGGCAGCAAGGAGAACAAACCCGGCAGACAGCAGGTGCCAGGAATACCCAGCACTTCACTGGCACTGCCTACCTGCCGGGCTGGCTCTGAGAGCTATTAACTCGTTTGTTAATATAATTAACGTTTTAATAAGTAGCCGCTGGGTACGGAGCAACCACGCAGAGCCCAGCTCTGTGCCGTGGTCGGTCCCTTTGCTTCCTCAGGGAGGTGAAGGACGTTCTGAACAAGCAGCTCAGGGCCACACAGCCAGGCAGCCGCAGCAGGACAGGACGGAGATCGAGGCCGACGTGCCTCCGAGGTAGGGCTCCAGGTCTGTAGGCCTTTGGCATCGGTCCAGTTAGCCCCCAGAGCCTGAGGATGGACTCCCTCCCACTGCTAAAAATAACTGGCTTCTTTAAGGGCCTTTACTCTGTGGCCCAGGAAGCCAGGCTGCTCTTGCAGCGTCTGGGCAGCAGAGGGCGCCATGGTGGAATGTTTGGCCTGGTGCAGCCCTGCGGTTCTGGCTGGGCCTGGGCTGGACACTGGTCTAGCTATTTCTTTTTCTATTTCTTTTTCTCCCCTTCCCCTCTCTGTGTGTATATGTTACTGGGGATGGAGTCCAGGGGCATTCTACCTCGGAGCTACACCCCCAGCCCTATTTTTTAGTCTTTATTTTGAGACAGGGTCTCACTGAGTTGCAAAGGGCCTCGCTAAGTAGCTGAGGCTGGCTGCAAACTGTGTCCTTCCTGTCTCAGGCTCCTGGATGCTGGGATTATAAGCGTGTGCCACCACGCCTGGCTCCTATTTTATTTTTTATTTTGAAACAGAGTCTCACTAAGTTGCAGAGGGCTTCACTAAGTCGCTTGTAATCCCAGCATTCGGGAGGCCGAGACCGGAGGATCGTGGTTCGGGGACAGCTTCAGCTACTTAGTGAGGCCCTTTGCAATTCAGTGAGACCCTGTTTTAAGATAAAGAATAAAAAGTAGGGCAGGGGGTGTAGCTCAGAGGTTGAATGCCCCTGGGTTCCATCCCCAGACCCGCAAAAATAAAAAAATAAAAAACAAAAAATGAAAATGCTGGCCTGCCGTGGTGGCACACGTTTGCAATCCTGGTACTTGGGAGGCTGAGACAGGAGGATGGCAGGTTCGAGGCCGGCCTTGGCAACTGAGCAAGACCCTCAAGAATTTAACAGGGCACTGTTTCAAAGTTAAAAAAAAAATCATCTGGGTGTGGAAGTGCACACCGCTAATCCCAGGACTTGGGGGGCTGCGGCAGGAGGATGACAGGTTCCAGACCAGCCTCAGCAGCTCAGTGAGGCTGCCAACAACTTAGTGAGACCTTGTTTTCAAATACAAAAAAAATTAAAAGGGCCGGGGTGCTGCCCGGGGGCAGAGGCCTGGGTTCCACCCCAGCAGTAGATTCCAGTGGCCCCAGGCAGCCGTAGCTTTGTGAACGGAGCCACCAGGGCTCCTTCAGCCTGAAAACTGCTGCCCCGTCCAGGCCGGCGCATCTCAGGCGCATCTCAGAGCGGGGTCAAGCATCCTCCGCGTGGAAGCTCCGCCTTAGCACCGCTTGTCCACCTGCTGGGCCCGGGGAGCCCCTTCCTCAACCCGGAGCCATGGCGGCCGCTCTGCACATGGCGGGCGGTAAAGGAGCCTGGGATTGCTGGGCCATCGCCACAGTGACTCCCGGACTCTGCCGGGCTGGGAGGTGGCCTGCCCTGGCACGGGGCGTCGACGGGCCGCAGGAGCGGAGGGGGGCACTGAGAGGCAGGGTGGAGGCCAGCCTCCGCGCGGTGCCAATCTCTTGCCCTGCCTCCCTCCCTCCCTTTTGGGTTGAGCCCAGGAGCATCCTACCGTAGAGCTACACCCCCAGCCCTTTTTATTTTTGTACTTTGAAACCGGGTCTTGCTAAGTTGCCAAGGCTGACCTCGAACCTGCGATCGTCCTGTCTCAGCCTCCCAAGTACTGACCTCACCACCCCCGGCCCGTGGCATCAATTGAGTCAAACCAGGCTTTACAAACCAGGCTTTGAGCTCGGCCTGTCTGTTCCGGTGCCAGTGCCTCAGGCCCCAGCGAGGATTAACCCTGCTGCCACGCAGGGTAGGGACGCCAGGTCCCAGGGAGGGCGGCCTTCTGGGTAGAGGCCATGAGGGCGGAGCTGCCGGCGGAGGTAAAGGCAGGAGGGCCCCGGGGAGCCGCAGAGCCGGCCGCACCGGAGCGGGAGCGCCAGCCGGATCCCACCCGGACACCAGAAACATGAGTGGTCGAGTGGGCGAGCTGAGCCCGTCCCAGGAGGAGTCGCTGGCGCAGGTGAGTGGGGGAGGCAGTGGCGGGAGGCTTGCACTAGCCTCAGTCTCCCCTTCTGCCCAGAGGAGCAGGGCTTTGCAGCCTAGAGTACCTCGGGGTCATGGTGGTCAGAGGCTGTGCCAACCCTAGCTAACAGAAATATGTAATACAGCCATTATTGCCACTTCAAAAAGAAATCAGCAGAAAATCAATGAGTTTTTTCTTTTTCTTTCTTCTTCTTTGGTACTAGGGAATAGAGTCTCACTAGGTTGTTGAGGGTCTCACTAAACTGCTGAGACTGGTCTTAAACCTGGGATCCTTCTTTCTCAGCCTCCCAAATCCTGGGGTTATAGGTATATGTCACCATGCCTGGCCACCGCTGGCCCATTTTTATTTTTTATTTTGAGACAGGGTCTTGCTAAGTTGCTGGGGCTGGCCTCAAACCTGTGATCTCCTCCTGTCTCAGCCTCCCAAGCACTGGGATTACAGGCGTGCACCACCATGCCCAGCTAAGCCCCTGTTTTAAAATAAGAAAGGGGTGGTGGAGAGTATAGTAGCTTGGAGGTAGAATGCTCCTAAATTCAATCCACAGTACTACACACACGCGCGCGCACACAAACACACACTTGTTCATCTTGGCTGAACAAGGGACATCACCATTTCCAGCCAGTTTCTTTCCTCAGGCAATGAATACAAGCACAGTGTCATGGCAGGGTTGGTTAATGCTTAGACCAGGGCCAAGCAGTCCTCTGTGTCCATGAACACAAAGGTTATCCACTCTTTAGTGTGGGGAGCCCTGAGAAGTTCCTGGGAGGCCTGTTTTGGGGGCCAAGGAGATAAAGACCCAGAAATAAGGGAAGGGACTCAGGGGCTGTGCGGAGGATCCCCTCCCCGCCAGGCCACGCCGCTGGGCTGGGGCCTCGATGACGCGCTCCAACCCAGATCCGTGATCTGCCAGGCTGTGCCGCTCGCTGGCTCCGTGCCCTGGGCAGGCCGCTCACCTGATCTAGCCTCCGCTCCCTGGGGCTCACCCAGCTTGGCCAACGCTCCTTGGGGAGCAGGGGGCCCACCCCTGTAATCCAGCACTTGGAGGTTGCAACTGGAGGATTGTAGGTTTGAGGCCAGCCTCAGCAATTTAGTAAGACCCTGTTTCAAGATGAAAAAGGTGACGAGCCAGGCGTGGTGGCGCACGCTTGTAATCCCCGCGCTTGGGAGGCGGAGACAGGAGGATCGTGCAGGTTCAAAGTAGTCAGCCTTGCTGGCTTAAGAGACCCTGTTTCCAAATTAAAAAAAAAAAAAATAAAGTAGGTCTGGGAGTGGAGACCGGAAAAGGGTTTCCAGGAACCCCAGTACCACCAGGGCTGGGGGTGTAGCTTGGAGGTAGAATGAGCCTGGGTTTACATAACTTGAGTCCACATGTGACCCCCTCTGAAGGCCTGAGCTGTTGGCGTATTCATATCCCATCTCACAGAGGGTGGAAGGAATCGCCACAACTTGACCCGGGCCCTGGATTTCCCAGCCTCTACCTACGTACAGGCGTTCCCTCCCACAAGGGCCACCCAAACCTACAGGTTCAGTGGGCACGGTGGCACACGCCTGTGATCCCAATACTTGGGAGGCTGAGACGCGAGGGTCACAGGCTCAAAGCTGGCCTCAGCAACTTAACTTAGCAAGGGCCTCCGCAACTTTGTAAGACCCTGCTTCCAAGTGAAAATCAAAATGGGGCTGCAGTGTAGCCTGGAGGTAGAGGCCCTTAGGTCCAATCCCCAGTACAGCACACACTCCCGCAGGCCGGCAGGTGGCTGTCCAGCCCCGGCGATGGCCTCTCAGAACCTGGCCTCTCCCTGCTGTCTGTCCACAGTTCCGGGCAAACATCCAGGATGTGCTGTCGGCCCTGCCCAGTTCTGAGGACGCCTTCCTCCTGCGCTGGCTTCGAGGTGAGGTCCCAGGCGGGCGGGATGAGGGTCAGGGCATCTGAGAAGTGATCACAGTCAATTGGCAGGAGTGGTTCCAGGGCCCCCCGAGGATACTGAGATCCAGAGCTGCTCAAGTCCCTCATACAAAATGGAGTATTACTGAGCTGGGCGTGGTGGCGCACGCTTGTAATTCCAGGACTTGGGAGGCTGAGACAGGAGGATCGCACAGTTTCAGAGCCAGTCTCAGCTACTTAGACCCTGTTTCTTTTTCTTTTTCTTTCTTTTTTTTTTTTTTTTTTTTTTTGCAGGTGTGGGGATAGAACCCAGGGGTATTCGACCTCTGAGCTACAGCCCCCCTCCCCTAGTTTTTTAAAAATTATTCTTTAGCCGGGCGTGGTGGCGCACGCTTGTAATCCCTGCGCTTGGGAGGCGGAGACAGGAGGATCGCGCAGGTTCGAAGCCAGCCGCGCTGGCATAAGAGACCCTGTTTCAAAAATATAAAATAGGTCTGGGAGTGTAGCCCAGAGGTAGAAGGGCTTCCAAGAATCCCAGTACCACCAAAAAAAATAAATAAATAAAATAAAAATTATTCTTTAATTGAAACAGGGTCTCACTAAGTTGTGCAGGGCCTAAGTGGCTGAGGCTGTCTGTCAACTGCGATCCTCCTGTCTCAGCCTCCCAAATGCTGGGATTACAAGCGTGCGCCACCACACCCGGCTTGAGACCCTGTTTCTAATAAAACATAAAAATAGGTCTGGGAGTGTAGCCCAGAGGTAGAAAGTTCCTCGGTTCTATCCCAAGTACCACCAAAAAAAAAAAAAAAAAAAAAAAGAGCATTATTGCTGGGTGTGGTTGAGCTTGCCTACCCAGCACTTGGGAGTCTGAGACAGGAGGATCACAGGTTCGAGGCCAGCCGCAGCAATTTAACAAGGCCCTGTTTCAAAATAAAAAAATAAAAGATGGCTGAAGATGTGGCTTGGAAATAGAACATCCTGGTTCAATTCCCAGTACCATAAATAAATACGTAACGAAGCGGCTGAGATGAGAGGGTGGCAGGTTCGAGGACAGCTTCCGCAGGAGTGAGACTCATCAACCTAGTGAGATCTTGTTTTTTTGTTTTGTTTTTTTTTTTTTGCGGGTCTTAGGATGGAACCCAGGGGCATTTGACCTCTGAACTACACCCCCAGCCCTATTTTTTATTCTTTATTTTGAAACAGTGTCTCACTGAGTTGCAGAGGGCCTCACTAAGTAGCTGAGGCTGTCCCCAAACCACAATCCTCCTGTCTCAGCCTCCGGAATGCTGGGATTACAAGCGTGCTCACCACGCCCAGCAACCTAGTGAGATCTTGTTTTAAAATAAGAACAAAATATGGCTTGGGGTGTAACTCCGAGGCAGAAGAGTGCTGAGGATTCCTTTCATACTTTTTTTTTTTAAGTACTGGGGATGGAATCCAGAGGCTTTCTACCTCTGAACTACACCCTCAGCCATTATTTTTTATGGTTTTTTTTTTTTTTTTTTTTTTTTTTTTTGCGGTACTGGGGGGTGGGACCCAGGGGCATTTTACCTTCAAGCTACACCCTAGCTCTATTTTTTATTTTTAAACAGGGTCTCACTGAGTTGCAAAGGGCCTCACTAAGTAGCTAAGCTGTCCACGAACCGTGATTCTCCTGTCTCAGCCTCCCAAATGCTGGAATTACAAGCCTAGATTATTTATTGGTGTTTTGGGGGGTGGAACCCAGGGGCTTTCTACCTCCGGCTATACTCCCAAGACCTATTTTATACTTTATTTGGAAACAGGGTCTCACTAAGTTGCTGAGAGCCTCACTAAGTAGCTGAGGCTGGCTTCGAACCTGTGATCCTCCCGTCTTGGCCTCCCAAGCGCGGGGATTACAAGCGTGCGCCGCCACGCCCGGCTTAGGCTCTTGACTTTACTTCTGGTCTCAAGGGGGTGAGAGGGCCAAGCCCCAGCGGGACGCGCCCTCCTTTTATTTCACGCTCACGAGGTTATGATCAGGACATCAAGTCCTTGTTTTCTCTAGCTGAGAAGTAGGGCATTGTGTCAGGAAGGTTCTAGAAGGCAAGTGTCTGTCGGGCAGCTTGGCAAGGGCACCGGAGATTGCCGCCTTCGCCCTCCCCTCTGTCCCTCAGCGACGCAAGCTCCGACCTTCGCAGAACAGGGCCTGGCGCGGGCAGCAGGCCGCATGGAGGCCACTGCCTTTGCTTCCCTCCAGAGAGGCGGCCTTCATGCTCAGCAGTCCTTCAGCCAATACGTTTAGACTTCCAACAGTGGCCCACGATGGCCCTTTTTTTTTTTTTTTTTTTTTTTTTTGCTGGGATGGAACCACCCAGGGACATTTGATCTCCGAGATACACCCCTTGCCCTATTTTTTATTCTTTACTATTATTATTATTATTATTATTATTATTATTATTATTATTATTATTGGTACTGGTGGTGGAACCCAGGTGCTTTTCTACCTCCAGGCTGTTTTACCAGACTTTTTTTTTGTGGGGGGGTCTGGAGATGGAACCCAGGGACATTTGACCTCCAAGCTACACCCTCTGCCCTTTTTTATTCTTTATTTTTGAAACCGGGTCTCACGAGTTGCGGAGGGCCTCGCTAAGTAGCTGAGGCTGTCCAAGAACCGCGATTCTCTGGTCTCAGCCTCCTGAATGCTGGGATTACATCGTGCGCCACCACGCCCGGCTTATTTTTTATATTTCATTTGGAAACAGGGTCTTACTAAGTCGCAGAGGGCCTCACTAAGTAGCTAATGCTGTCCACGAACTGTGACCCTCCAGTCTCGGCACCCGGCTTTTTCGATCCCCTTTTTTTTTTTATTGTTTTGTTTTGTCTTGAGGGTCTGGGGATGGAACCCAGGGGCATTCGACCTCCAAGCTACACCCCCTGCCCTATTTTTTGTTCCTTATTTTGAAACCGGGTCTCACTGAGTTGCGGAGGGCCTCACTAAGTAGCGGAGGCTGTCCGCGAACTGCGATCCTCCGGCCTCAGCCTCCCGAACGCTGGGATGACAAGCGTGCGCCACCACGCCCGGCTTCGATCCCCGTTTTCTGGATTGGAGGACACTGTTGTTCAGACAGGGTACGCCACTTGACTGAAGCCACGAAACCAGCAAGTGGCGATGCCAGGTCGGTCCAGCGCACAGGCCGCGTGATCACAACCCGGCTGTGCCAAGACCGTGGGAAAGGTACCGCAAGACCAAAGAAAACAGCCGGGGATGGCGTAGGAGGCAGAGGCTTTATTGAGAAAGGCTGATCCGGGGTGATAAGCTCACGGATGGCACCTCTGTCCCCCAGGGTGCGTTGCCAGGAGGCGCCTCCGCCCCCTCGTGGCCTTTGGTCTAGGCGTGGCAGGCTGCATGGGACGGGTCTCCTTCCCACACTGCCCTCAGTTCACATCCGTCACCACTGAGAGGGTGTTCCGAGTCAGACCGCAGAGGCGGCGCCATCCTCAGCCTCAGCCTGCTGTGTGCCCGGCATCCCCCGAGCAACTGCCCTGGCGGTCATGTAAGAAAGTAGATTTCACGGGGCCTGGCGGTGTGCACACCTGCAATTCCAGGACTTGGGGGGCTGAGACAGGAGGAGCATAGGTTCGAGGCCAGCCTCGGCAATGCAGGGAGACCGTTTCAAAACAAAAAATGAGATTTCAGGCATGGTGGTGTCATCCCAGTACTTGGTAGCTGAAAGGAGGATCGTGAGTTCGAGGACAGCCTCAGTAAGTAGTGACTCTCGTTAACCTAATGAGATTCTGTTTTAAAATAGAAATAAAGCCGCCGGGTGTGGTGGCGCACGCTTGTAATCCCAGCTCTTGGGAGGCTGACACAGGAGGATCATGGTTTGAGGCCAGCCTCAGCTACTTAGTGAGACCCTGTTTCCAAATAAAATATAAAATGGGTAAGCCGGGCGTGGTGGCACACGCTTGTAATCCCCGCGCTTGGGAGGCGGAGACAGGAGGATCGCGCAGGTTCGGAGCCAGCCGTGCTGGCTTAAGAGACCCTGTTTCCAAATAAAAATATAAAATAGGTCTGGGAGCGTAGCCCGGAGGTAGAAGGGCTTCCAGGAACCCCAGTACCACCAAATATATATATATATATATTGGGTCTGGGAGTATAGCCCGGTGGTAGAAAGCCTCTGGGTTCCACCCCCAGTACCACCAATAAATAAATAAATAAATAAATAAATAAATAAAATAAAAATAAAAAATAAAAATAGGGCTGGAGATATAGCTGGAAGGTGGAATTCTCCTGGGTTCAATACCCAGCACCATAAAACAAACAAACAAACAAACAAACAAACTAACTAACTAACAAAGTGTGCTGGACACACACCCTGTAAGCCCAGTCCTTGGGAGGCTGAGACAGGAGGATTGCAAGTTCAAGGCCAGCTTCGGCAACTTACACGACCCTATTTCAGAATAAAAAATAGGAAGAGGGCTGAGGAAGAAGCTCAGAGGCAGAATGCCCTTGGGTAAAATCCTCAGCACTGAATAAATAAATAAGTGCTCCCTCCCGCGTTTCTCAGCTGCACAAGTTGCCCCCTCCGCCCCTGCTGACCCGTGCGCGTACACGCTGAAGGCCGGCTGCCGCTGGAGTTTGGGTCTTGGATGTTCTCCCTGGACCTGGGGCTCAGGGCCGCTGGGCTCTCACCTGAGCCCCCGGTGGCTCAGGTGTCGAGGGCAGGGTGCTCCGGGCGAGAGGAGAGCGCAGGGGGCGGCCGGGGCCTCTCTCCCGCGCGAAGCCTTAGGATTCGGCAGTCACACCCTGCACCCTCCTTACAGCTCGGAACTTCAACCTGCAAAAATCGGAGGACATGCTGCGGAAGGTGAGGCCCATCCTGCCCTGCCCAGGCCCGGCCCGTTCATTCACCCACTCCTTTGTTTGTCAAACACTCATTTATAAAGCCCTGATGGAAGCCGGGCTCTGTGCCAACGGCCAGAGAGAGCCGGTGATCGGAAGAGAGAAAAAAAGAAAAGGGGCACATGGCTGCCTGTAAGCTCATACTTGGTCATACTTGGGAGGCTGAGACAGGAGGACAGCAGATTCAAGGCCAGCCTCAGCCATTTAGCAAGACCCTGTTTCCAAACACAAAATAAAAACGGGGTAGCTGGGAGATAGAATGCCCCTGGATTCGGTCCCCAGTACAAAGAAAGTGAATAAACAAACCAGTCAGCCCTGGGAGTGGAAATTACAGCCAGACCGTGAAGTGGGGAGGGGCAGATGGAGAGGGGCACTCAGGAGGCGGAGGCCACTCTGTGAGAGGGCGGGAGGGATGGGCTGTGCTGGCGGCCGCGCCCACCTGCGGACCTGCAGACATTTGTGGGGAAGCCAGGTTTGTGTCTAGGGGTGACCGGAAGCTCAGGAATAGGGTCTATTTATTTGTTTGTTTGTTTGTTTATTTAGGTACTAGGGATTGATCCAGGGGCATTCTTTTTTTTTTTTTTTTTTTTTTTTTGCGGGTCTGGGAATGGAACCCAGAGGCATTCGACCTCCGAGCTACACGCCCTGCCCTATTTTAAATTCTTTAAACAGGGTCTCACTGAGTTGCAGAGGGCCTCACTAAGTAGCTGAGGCTGTCCGCGAACGTCCATCCTCCGGCCTCAACCTCCCGAGTGCTGGGATGACAAGCCTGCGCCACCACGCCCGGCTTTTAATTTTTATTTTGAAACAGAGTCTTTCCTGGGTTGCTGAGTCTCACTACTTGCTGAGGCTGTCCTCGAACCTATCTTTCTCCTGCATCAGCCTCCCAAGTACTGGGATGACAGGCAGGTGCCAGCATTCCAGAGAGGCAGGCCTCACGCGGCCCCTCTGGGCCTGTCCTCCCTCCTCCCTCCGAGGGCTGTGCCCGGCCCGGCTCTGAGCATCGCGTCACACCCTCAGGGCAGGGGGACCAGGCCTGGGGTCCCCGGCCTCCCGGACGCCGTGGGGCAGGCCAAGCCTTCAGCCCCCGCCGTGTCTCCGCAGCACGTGGAGTTCCGGAAGCAGCAGGACCTGGCGCACATCCTTGAGTGGCAGCCCCCCGAGGTGGGTCTCCCTCACACCTGCGGATGAGGACTGGAAAGTGAGCTCCAGGCTGGCGGGCGGTGCACACCTGTCATCCCGGCACTTGGGGCTGAGACAGGAGGACGGCAGGTTTGAGGACAGCCTCCGCAATCTGAGGGCCTTCGACTCAGGGAGACCCTGTTTCCAAATTAAAAAAAATAAAAAAGGGCAACAGGTATAGCTTGAAGGTAGAAGGCCTCTGGGTCCAAGGTCCAGTAGCACAAGAAGGAGGAAGGGGAGGAAGATGATGCCGAGGACGCGCAGGAGGAGAGTCGGTACTTCCCAGACTAGCGCAAAGCTATAGACGGCTTTATTTATGGGAAACCAGAAACACACATTCAGAAATGATGTGGAAAGCCGGGCGTGGTGGTGCACGCTTGTCATCCCAGCATCTGGGAGGCCGAGACTGGAGGATCGCAGTTCGCGGACAGCCTCAGCTTCTTAGTGAGGCGTCTGCAACTCAGTGAGACCCGGTTTCAAAATAAAGAATAAAAAATAGGGCAGGGGGTGTAGCTCGGAGGTCGAATGCCCCTGAGTTCCAGCCCCAGACCCGGAAAAAAAAAAAAATGAAGTGGAGCCGGGCCCTGTGGCATATGCCTATAATTCTAGTACTTGGGAGGCTGGGATAGGAGGGCCACAGGTTCAAAGCCAGCCTCAGCAATTTAGCAAGATACTCGGCCACCTAGCAAGACCATGTTTCAAAATAAAAAAATTAAAACAGACCTGGGGTGCAGCTCAGAGGTAGAATACCCCTGGGTTCAAGCCCTGATGCCACAAGAAGAAGCAGAGGAAGGGGAGGAGGACGAAGAGGAGGAAAGAAGGAAGGAGACAGAAGGAGTGGCGGGAGGAGATTGAACTCAGAGGCATTCTACCTCTGAGGGAAACCCCCAGCCAGATTTTATTTTCTTATTTATTTATTTATTTATTTAGCAGTACTGGGGATGGAACCCAGGGGCATTCTACCTCCGAGCTCCACCCCCAGCCCTATTTTTTATTCTTGATTTTGAAACAGGGTCTCAGTGAGTTGCAGAGGGCCTCACTAAGTAGCTGAGGCTGTCCGCGAACCACGATCCTCCTGTCTCGGCCTCCCAAGTCCCGGGATCACAAGCCTGCGCCACCGTGCCTGCTTTCAGTCTCTCTTTTCTCCCCCATTCGTCTCCTTTCCGGCTCCTCGCCGGCCCAGTCCCGTTCTCCACGCCATGCCAGGCCCCGGCCCTGAGCCCGCCCTGTCCACGCACGCAGGTGGTCAAGCTGTACAGCGCCAGCAGCGTCTGCGGCCACGACCGCGAGGGCGGCCCTGTCTGGTACCACGTGGTCAAACACCTGGACCTCAAGGGGCTCCTGCTGTCCGCCCCCAGGCAGGACCTGCTCAGGGGGTACCTGCGCGTCTGTGAGCTGCTCCTGTGCGAGTGTGAACGGCAGTCTCAGAAGGTGTGAGCGCCGGCCCTCCCAGCCTTGCGGCCCCCCACAGCACCCTGCCCGCACCCCGTATGCCCAGAACCTGCCTTTTAGGCTCCTAATAGCACTGAGGATTGAACGGAGGCTCAGAGGAGTCAGGGACCAACCCAAGGACACACAGCGCCCTGGCTGAGCTGGAATTCCTTCCTTCCCGAAGCCCTGCTCAAGCCACTGGGCCACCCGGCCCTCTGCAGCCCCACGTGAGGGAGATGGTATTTCAGCCCCACCGCAGAGGAGGAGCAGAGGCCGTTTGCCTTCCCGAGGACAGCTGTGGGGAAGCCAGGCCCTGGGCCATCTGGGGCTGGCAGCCCTCGGGATGGTCCTTTCCCTGCACCGGGTTTGTGGCGTGAAGAGCGGAGCCAGGCCGGGCCGCAGGCCTGGGCCCAGCCCCTTCTTGTCCTCACGAGGCCTCCTAATTGTTCCCTGCAGCTGGGGAAGAAGGTGGAGAAAATCACGGTCATTTTTGATTTTGACGGGCTGAGCCTGCGGCATCTGTGGAAGCCCGGAGTGGACTTTGCCCAGGAGGTGAGGGGCCCTGCCGGGGTCTCAGGGGTCTGAACGCCTGGGCCTCTGGACCCCTATGTGTGCCGCTGGGCGGGAGGGTCCTTCTCTTTCTCCACTGCCAGGCGGTCTCCAGACAGCTGCTCCATCAGCCCGCTTAACACTCCTGCTCCTGGGCGAGGGTGTTTTCTTTCTTCTGTTGGGGTGGGAGGGTGTTCTAGGGATGGAACCGGGGGCATTCCACCTCCGAGCTACACTCCCATCCCTATTTTTTATTCTTTATTTTTTGTGGGTCTGGGGATGGAATCCAGGGGTATTCAACCTCCGAGCTACACGCCCTGCCCTATTTTTAATTCTTTAAACAGGGTCTCACTGAGTTGCAAAGGGCCTCACTAAGTAGCTGAGGCTGTCCGCAAACCGCGATCCTCCGGTCTCAGCCTCCCGATTGTGGGATTACAAGCGTGCGCCACCACACCCGGCTTATTCTTTACTTTGAAACAGGATCTCACTAAGTTGTGGAGGGCCTCACTAAGTAGCTGAGGCTGGCCTCAAACCAGGGTCCTCATGTCAAACATTTGCCACCACACCCAGATTTGTTCTAGGGATTGAACCCAGGGGCATTCCACCTCTGAGCTACACCCTCTGCCCTATTATTTATTTATTTATTTATTTATTTATTTATTTGTACTGGGAGTGAAACCCAGAGGCTTTTCTAACTCTGGGCTATATTCCCAGACCTATTTTATATTTTATTTGGAAACAGTGTCTCACTAAGTTGCTGAGAGCCTCACTAAGTAGCTGAGGCTGGCTTCGAACCTGCGCGATCCTCCTGTCTCTGCCTCCCAAGCATGGGGATTACAAGTGTGCGCCACCACGCCCGGCTTTATTTTTATTTTGAAACAGGGTCTCACCAGGTTGATGAGAGTCTCACTACTTGCTGAGACTAGTACTGGGATTACAAGTGTGCACTACCGCACCCAGCTAATTTTGGGGTTTGAAACAGGGTCTTGCTAAGTTGCTGAGTATGTCCTTGAACCCGTGATCCTCCTGCCTCAGCCTCCCAAGCCCTAGGACTACAGGTATATGATGTCACATCCAGCTGTGTGGATGTCTTGGACAGCAGGAACAGAGGCCACGCTGTGCCCGTGGGGCCCGTGGGCCAGGTGGGAGGGGCCGGGGGGGGCGGTATCAATACACCTGCTGCCCCTGCCTTTGGCTCCAGTGTCTCTCAGTGATGGAAGCAAATTACCCTGAGCTCCTGAGGCACCTGATTGTCGTGAGAGGTGAGTGCAGCAGCGCCCGTGGGGGCAGGAGAGGTGACGTGGAGTCCCCCAGGAGCCCCAGTCCCCGCCCGCTGCCCCTGGGAGCAGCTCTGTGCCTATTTCAGCCCCCAGCCTGTTTGCGGTGGCTTTCAACCTGATCAAGTCGTACCTGAGCCCAGAGACATACAAGAAGCTGGTGATTCTGAGAGGTGAGTGCCCCAGTCCCCGGCAGCCCGGCCTCCTGGACTCCAGACCATGGGCCCAGGACCCGGGCGGGGCTGAGGACCTCTTCCTATGGCAACCACCGGGGCCACGGTGCCCGGAGCCAGAGGACAGAGGGGCCAGGAGGGGGTCTGAGAGACCCCCGGAGGCGGCGGAGTGCGGCCCTGGGTTGGGATTGGGAGGTCTGGATTTGAGGCCTGGCTTTGCACATGACTAGTTTGGAGCAGGAGGAGTCACTGGTTTGGTCTCTGACTCAGTTTCCTCATTTGTAAAAATGGGGAGATAAGCCAAATATTCAACTAAGGGCTTTCCAGGTTATACAACTAATGCTGCTTAGAAATTCGAAAAATACAGAAATATATAGGAAAGAGGGAAGAATTCTGACCCTCAAAGAAGTACCAGTAACACTGTCTTTTCCAAAGAAAGATGTTCTTAAAACTTAGAATTAAGCTGAGTGCAGGGGTGCATGTTTGTAACCCCAGTACTTGGGAGGCTGAGACAGGAGGATTGCAGGCTCAAGGTCAGCCTCCGCAACTTAGTGAGACCCTGTTTCCAAATAAAAAAACAAAAGCTGGGATATGACTTGGAGGTAGAATGCCCCTGGGTTCAATCCCACATGCCATAAAAAGATTAGAATGTGCTTAGACCATATATGTACCCTTTTGTTATTACTTAAATAGGAGAAACATTTTTTTCTGTTTTAAATTAGTTTCTCTGTGTTCTTTTTGCTATTAGGAAGGAATCGACAGTGAAGGTTTTTTATAGATAATTTTTTACACACATCAACAGTATTTTCCATAGGATAAAAACCTAGGAGGAATTTCCCCCAAAGGAAAATACCCGTGTTAGGATTGCTAATACCTTTTAGAATGCTGTGTTCAACGCACATCACAGAATTCAGATCCACCGGTGGTGGGCAAATGAACCCATTTCCCTACGCTCATGCCAACATCGGGCATTAATAACTTAAAAGGTTGGCCATATTTATTATTGTTTTACATTGGATTTCTTTTACAAATTGTGAGGTTGGACTCTTTCTTCCTCCCTTTTTTTTTTTTTTTTTGTGGTACTGGGGATGGAACCGAGAGGGTTTCTACCTCCAGGTTATGCTCCCAGACCTATTCTTTTATATTTTGTTTGGAAACAGGGCCTAAGTAGCCGAGGCTGGCTTCGAACCTGCGCGGTCCTCCCGTCAGCCTCCGAGCGCGGGGATGGCAGGCGCTCCTCGCCGGCCGGCGTGTTTTTGTGTGGGCTTCGGCTCCGTCGTTTGTGTTTGCGCCCCTCATTCCCGCACAGGGGCTCCCTCTCCTCCTCTGCTCGTCCCTCCGGGGCGACACGAGCTCGGCCCTGTAGACCGGAGCGCAGGGGAGGCCGCGGGCGAGGCCACGCCCAGGCTGCAGAGTCCCAGTCACTGTGGCCAATGAGCCAGCGCCTGGGCCGCAGGGCGGGGCCTAAGGGCATGGGACGGGGCCTAGGGAGATGAGGGCGGGCCTAAGGGCAGTGGGGTGGGACCTAGTGCGGTGAGGGCGGAGCCTAAGGGCACTGGGGCGGGGCCTAGGGAAATGAGGGCGGGCCTAAGGGCATGGGGCGGGGCCTAGTGCGGTGAGGGCGGGGCCTAGGGAAATGAGGGCGGGCCTAAGGGCATGGGGCGGGGCCTAGTGCGACGAGGTTGGTGCCTAAGGGCACTGGGGCGGGGCCTAGGGAGATGAGGGCGGGCCTAAGGGCAGTGGGGTGGGACCTAGTGCGGTGAGGGCGGAGCCTAAGGGCACTGGGGCGGGGCCTAGGGAGATGAGGGCGGGCCTAAGGGCAGTGGGTGGGACCTAGTGCGGTGAGGGCGGAGCCTAAGGGCACTGGGGCGGGGCCTAACGCGATAAGGGCGGAGCCTAAGGACACTGGGGCGGGGCCTAGGGAAATGAGGGCGGGCCTAAGGGCAGAAGGGGCGGGGCGGGAGTAGTCACAGGAATGGTCCGAGCCCACGTTAGGTCCGGAGCCCTGGACGCCCATCCCTGGGCGGGGAAGGCCTCAGCCCAGGCCCGGGGGCGCCCGCAGCTCGCAGTGGGGGCGGCAGCGGGACACGGCCCGCACTGGGCGCCCCCCCCCGCCCCTCCTGCTCCCGCCAGAGAACTGGAAGCAGGAGCTGCCCAAGTTCATCAGCGCCGACCAGCTGCCCGCGGAGTTCGGGGGCACCATGACCGACCCCGACGGCGACCCCAAGTGCCCGAGCAAGGTGCGGGGCGCCCGGGCGGGGCGGGGGCCGGGGCCGGCCGGCCGCTCACCGCCCTCCCGCGCAGATCAGCTACGGGGGCGAGGTGCCCCGGCGCTACTACCTGCGGCAGCAGCTGAGGACGCGCTACGAGAGCTCGGCGAGCGTGGGCCGCGGCTCCTCGCAGCAGGTGGAGCACGAGATCCTGCTGCCGGGCTGCGTGCTCAGGTAGGGGGCCGGGGGCGGGGCCAAGCGGGGCGGGGCCACGGGCAGGGCCAAGGGCGGGGCCGGGGGCGGAGTCCTGGGCGGGGCGAGACCAGAGGCCGGGTCAGGGGCGGGGCGGGGCCGGGGCGGGGCCCGAGACCGGCTCAGGGGCGGGGCCAGGGTGGGGGCGGAGTCCTGGGCGGGGCGAGACCAGAGGCCGACTCCGGGGCGGGGCCAGGGTGGGGGCGGAGTCCGGGGCGGGGTCAGAGGCCGGGTCAGGGGCGGGGCTAGGGGCATGGTTGGTGTTGGGGCGGGACCGGGGAGTGGGCGGGGCCAGGGGCCGGGGCGGGGCCTGGTGTGGGCGCGGCCATGGGGCCGGGGCGGGGCGCGGCGCGGCTGCGAGGGGCTGCAGAGCCGGCAGGAGGCGCTGTCCGCTGCAGGTGGCAGTTTGCCTCGGACGGCGGCGACATCGGCTTCGGGGTGTTCCTGAAGACCAAGATGGGGGAGCGGCAGAGGGCCGGGGAGATGACGGAGGTGCTGCCCAGCCAGCGCTACGACGCGCACCTGGTGCCGGAGGACGGGAGCCTCACCTGCCCCAAGGCCGGCGTCTGTGAGTGTCCGCAGGAAACAGCCGCAGGCCAAGGCGCAGGCGGGGAGGGCGCCTCAGAGGGCGCTTGTCATCCCAGTACTTGGAAACTGAGATGGGTGGATCGCAGGTTCGAGGCCAGCCTCAGCATTTTAATGAGACCCTCAGCCACTTAGAAAGACTGTTTTAAGGTGAAAAATAGAGCAGCCAGGCATGGTGGTGCACATGTCTGTAGCCCAGTACTTGGGAGGCTGAGACAATAGGGTCACAGGTTCCAGACTAGCTTCAGCAACTTAGAAATAACCTATTTCAAAATAATAGGACTGGGGATGTATCTCAGAAGTACACTGCCGAGCCAGGCGTGGTGGCGCACGCTTGTAATCCCCGCACTTGGGAGGCTGAGGCAGGAGGATCGCACAGGTTTGAAGTCAGCCTCAGCTACTTAGTGAGGCTCTTAGCAACTTAGTGAGACCCTGTTTCCAAATAAAGTATAAAATAGATCTGGGAGTATAGCCCGGAGGTAGAAAAAGCCCCTGGGTTCCACCTCCACTACTACCAAAAAAAAAAAAAAAGAAGTACACTGCCCCCCAGGTTCAATCCCCAGTACCAAAATGATGGGGCATCTGGATCCTCCTGCCAGATAAGGGCCCCTGGCTCCTATGTTGAATATGGGGCTGGCTCTGGGCTTCCAGGGGGTCCCGGCCTGGCGTATGCACGTACCCAGCTGGGCATTCTGCCGGAATGGCCATGTCTCCGCAGATGTCTTGCGGTTCGACAACACCTATAGCCTGGTTCACTCCAAGCACATCAGCTACACGGTGGAAGTGCTGCTGCCAGACCAGACCTTCATGGAGAAGGTGGAGAAGTTCTAGCCTCCGCAGCCTCCTCTTGGAGCTCGGAGCCTCCTCTGGCCTGACCCCTGTCTGCCCTCTCAGGGCAGGGGTCCTGCCCCATGGGCCACCATGGCCGCCCTGCTCGTCCGGTGGTGGCCAGATGGCCACAAAAAAGCATCACAAGCCGTGAGTGGTGGCGCACCTTATCCCAGTGCTCAGGAGGCTGAGACAGCATCGCAAGTTCACGGCCAGCCTCAGCAACTTAGAGAAACCGCTTCAAAATAAAAAACAAAATAGGGCTGGGGGTGGGGCTCGGAGGTAAATGGTACTGCCAGAAAAAATAATAATAAAGGAAATTTAAAAAGCATGATAGATACTCTAGCCCTACACTTACTTCCTGTAAACCTGAGTTCAGTAAGAAGCCCACGCCTTTTTCTATAAACCAACAGCAAGAAATGAGTTACCATTATAAAGCAAAGCGTTATATTAATAGGAAATTGGAGGTAGAATCGGACCAACAGAATAATCAGGAAATTATCTCCGCCGAAAAATAGTTTATAGCTGGGCACAGTGGCACGCACCTGTAATCCCAGTACTCAGGAGTCTGAGACACAAGAATTGTAGGTCTGAGGTCAGCCTCAGTAATTTAGTGAGACCCTTAGTAACTTAGTAAGACCCTGTTTCAAAACAAAAAAATAAAAAAGGATGGGACTAATAAATAAATAAAATAGGGTTGAACGTGCTGCTCAGGTAGGATTGCTAGGTTCAATCCCAGTTAATAAATACGTAAGTGCGGGGGTGGGGTAGCTTGGAGGTGGGATGCCCCTGGGTTCAATCCCTAGTACCACACATACAAAGTTTCCTACAGGTCCCAAGAAGGGGCCTGGCTCTGCCACCGGGCACCAGGGTCAGAGAAGGGAAGAACTCTGGCCGGGAGCTCTCGTGACCTCTGTGGAGGGATGGCCCAGGTGGAGGAAGCAGGCCTGGACGTTGCTAGTGTGAGTAAGCTCAGCTCTGGAGCACAGCCACTGTCCCGGCACCTGGCCTTGTGATAATTAGGGCAGGTGGATCGTGGGCCTGGGTGTCAGCGCCGGCTAAGGAAGGTGGCTGGACTGGGCTTTCTCACGCGTTATGGATTTGGAAAGCTGCACTGTTCACTCCAGGAAGCGGCCAAGGTGGCAGGGACTGTCCCTCAGGGTGAGCAAGACCCAGGTGTCAGAGCCTCAGTGCTCAGTGTAAACGACATGGTTAGCAGCCAGGAGATGCAAGCTGACTCAAATCAGAATGGCAGTCACCAAGAATACAAACAGTGGAGCCGGGCGCGGTGGGCACGCTTGTCATCCCAGCATTCGGGAGGCTGAGACCGGAGGATCGCGGTTCGCGGACAGCCTCAGCTACTCAGTGAGGCCCTCTGCAACTCGGTGAGACACGGTTTCAAAATAAAGAATAAAAAGAGGGCTGGGGGTGGGCCGGGGTCCAGCCCTAGCAAGAGTCGAGGTCCGTGTGTTGGTGAGAGGAAGCCGAGGTCGATGGGAGAAGAACTGCCACGTGAGATCAGATTCAAACTTTTCCATTTTATTCAGGACTTGTTACAATTTTTATATTTTCTCTTTTGGCAGAAAAGCAAGGCCATAGCCAGCAAGCAGGATCTCCAAGGAAGGGAAACATTTTATTTTTTATAGAGTTTAGGGCAAGGGTGTCAGACATTTAAATAATCATAGAAAGTAAGCTTTGTCTCATCACAAGGCTGACTCAAACCTGATCTTATACATTGGCCCAAACTAAGGTCGGTTCGAACTTAATGTTTGGCCCAAATTTTATCCTTGGGAAAAAAATCTTTGCTGCCTGAGTCTCTCACAAGCCGCTGCCCATCAGTTTCGGTTATAATGTTTATACATAAAATTCCAATTATACATATTGATCCAATAATCCTCAAATAATTTTTTTGAAGAAAGGAATGCCAGACAGACTTCATGGGGGTCCTGCACCGTTGCGGATCCCCTGATGGAGCTTTCTCAAGATCTGCATGAGAGGCTGTAGCAGGGGTGTAGCTCAGAGGTGGAGGGAGAATGCCCCTGGGTTGCATCCCCAGCACTGGAAAAAAAAAAAAAAAGAATACAAACAATAAATGCTGGCAAGAGTGTGGGGAAATAGGAACTCTTCTACGTGTTGCTAGGATTGCAAATTAGCGCAGCTGCCATGGAGGGCAGTGTGGAGGTTCCTCAGAAAACTGGGAATGGAGCCAGCACACAATCCAGTGCACCGCTCTGGGGCATCTTTCCAAAGGGACTGAAATCAGAATATTACAGAAACATGTGCATATCCGTGTTTATAGACGCAAAATCCACAAAACCAAACCCGACACCAGCCGAGGTGTCCATCAACAGATGAATGGATTGCAAAAAAGTGCGGGATATCCACGCAGTGGAATTCTGCTCAGCAATAAAGAAGAACAAAATCCTGTCATTTTCAGGAAAATGGATGGACCTGGGGAACATTATGTGAAGCGAGATTAGCCCGTCACAGAAAGCGAAGGGTCATATGCTTCTCATGTGGAAGCCAGGACGTCATCAGGATGCAATAGGCCCTTTATTTTTGTATTTATTTTTATTTTTGGTGGTACTGGGGTTCCTGGAAGCCCTTCTACCTCCAGGCTACACCCCAGACCTATTTTATACTTTTTTTATTTTTGGAAACAGGGTCTCTAAGCTAGCATGGCTGGCTTCGAACCAGAGCGGTCCTCCTGTCTCCGCCTCCCAGGCCGGGATTACAAGCGTGCCCACCACGCCCGCCCGTCATGCAGTAGGCCCTTTAAGTAATGGAGGAGAAATCCCAGGGGAGCCACAGGAGGGGCCTAGAGAGGGGAGGGAGAAGCACTCCCCCTGGTGATATCTACGTGTGTGAAAGTCTCAGTGCAAATCTCATGATGAGGTCTGGGGAAGGGGAGAGAGGGGGGGTAGGCGGGGGAGACTTACCAGGTGCCGTGTGCACGTACGTCCCTCTCGCCCTGAACTACATTATGCTGTGCGATGACAGCGTGCCAATAAAAGTATATTTTAAAAAAGACATGCTTTCGCACACATCTGTCATCCTGGGACTCAGGCTGAGGCAGGAGGCAGAGGTCGAGGTCATCCTGGGCAACTTAGACCCTGTTTGCAAATAAAAAATAGTCAGGTGTGTGGTGGCACATGCCTGTAAGCCCGGTACTTGGGAGACCAAGACAGGAGGATCGCAGGTTCGAGGACAGCCTCAGCAAGTAGTGAACCTTGCGAGATGGTTTCCAAATAAGAAATAAAACCAGGCTGGGGGGGGTGTGTGGCTTGAAGGTCGAATAATGCCTCTGGCTTCAATCCCCAGTGCCCCCCCCCAAATAAATACATAAATAAAAAGGGCCGAGAGTGTAGCTCAGTGGTAGAGCACCTGGGAGGCAGGCAGGCAGGCAGGAGCAGGCAGACGTGGCTAATGCAGGCGCTCAGCAAGTGGCCCGCGGTGATTTCTCAGCGTGTAGATGCCCGCACGCCTCGTCACCCCCAAGGGCCTCTGGGACTCAGGTCCATCTTCCACATCCACTGCCACGCCAGACTCTAGCCAGGTCCCGATGAGGACTTCACGCTGTCTGGCACTGCTGGTGTCGGCCTCCACGGGCCGCAGGCTAACAGTGTCTGGACATCAGGCTTCCTTGGGTCTGACTATGCCAGGAACAGAGATGCGTGCGTGCGTGTGCGTGTGTGTGTGCGTGTGTGTGTGTGTGTGTGTGTGTGTGTGTGTGTGTGAGGGGGGGAGGCATGGATGGACAGACGGATAGACAGAGATACTAGGGACTGAACCCAGGGGTATCCTTTTTTTGTGGTGTTGGGGGTTGAACCCAGGGGCATCATTCTATCTTTGAGCTACACCCCCAGCTCGGTTTTATTTCTTATTTGGAAACAGGGTCTTGCTAGGATTGAGGCAAAGTTCACTACTTGCTGAGGCTGTCCTCGAACCTGCGATCCTCCTGTTTTGGTCTCCCAAGTACTGGGATTACAGGCATGTGCTACCACACACCTGTCTGTCTGCCTGCCTGCCTTCCTTCCTTTCATTTTGGTGGTACTGTGGGTAGAACCAGAGGCTTTTCTACCTCCGGGGTATACTCCCAGACCTATTTTTATATTTTATTAGGAAACAGGATCTCACTAAGTTGCTGAGAGCCTAAGTAGCTGAGGCTGGCTTCAAACCTGTGCGATCCTCCTGTCTCAGCCTCCCAAGCACGGGGATTCCAAGCCTCTGCGCCTGGCTGTGTGTGTAGGGGAAGAAAGTCAGAAACCCCGCAATGGGCCCAGTCCCCTGACCCTAACCCAACTCTTCCCTGGTCCTGGATCTTTGGGGCAGTTGATCAGGTACCACTTGGTTACCTCTCTTCCTCTCCCTGGCCCTCGTGGTCATCTCCCTTCCTGGGGAATCGGCCGGACATGGCCACACCAGACCCCAGTTTCCCTGGGTCACCCTGACTCGGTAGGGGGATCCCGGGAAACCGTCCCCAGCACTCCTGGAGCCTGCGCTCCACCTCCCAGGCAGACCCGGGCACCTGTGCCGAGCAGAGGCTCCGTCCCGCAGTCCCCTGCCCAGGGTCACCAAGCCAAGTCCTGTGTCTCTGAGGGACATCAGCGGCACCCGTCCAGCCGGGTGCCTGCAGCTGGGTCTGACGCAGCCACGATGCGGGCAGGGGTAGCCGGGGCCTCTGCGAGCTCTGAGCTCGCCCTTCCTTCGCCTGCAGGCACCAGCGGCCCCAGGGCCTGGCTTCCATTGGCAGGTCACAGGCTTCGTTGGGGCGGCCAGCAGGGCACCTGTGGCCCGAGAGAGCCCAGGAGCCTTAGGGAAACCTGGGGGGTGGGAGGGAAGAGGCAGGAGGCGTGGGAGGCGGGTCATCGCGGCCCGGCCTCAGCACGGGTCAGGAGGGACCAGGGCAAGGGTCACGTTTCACAAGAAAAGGGAGAAAGCTACAGCAAAGAGGGGAGGCGTCGGCCCCGTGGTCTTGAGCCGGGCGTGGTGGGCACGCTTGTAATCCCGGCACTGGGGAGGCTGAGACCGGAGGATCGCTGTTCACAGACAGCCTCGGCTACTTTGTGAGGCCCTTTGCAACTCGGTGAGACCCTGTTTCAAAATAAAGAATAAAAAGTAAAGCTGGGGGTGTCGCTCAGAGGTAGAATGCCCCTGGGTTCCATCCCAGTATCACCAAATATATACATATATTATTATTATTATTATTATTATTATTATTACTATCTTAAGCCAGGCCTAGTGGCGCACGCTTGTAATCCCAGCATTCGGGAGGCTGAGACCGGAGGATCGACGTTCGCAGACAGCCTCAGCTACTTAGTGAGGCCCTCTGCAACTCAGTGAGACTCTGTTTCAAAATAAAGAATAAAAAATTGGGCAGGGGGTGTAGCTGGGAGGTTGAATGCCCCTGGGTTCCATCCCCTGACCCGCAAAAAAAAAAAAAAAAGGACTATCTTATTTGCTAATCTTATTACTTGCTAAAATGATAATATTCTGGCTATATAATATTTAAATGACGTGTGTGTGTGTGTGTGTGTGTGTGTGTGTGTGTGCACATGTGTGTGTGTAACTGGGGATTGAACCCAGGGACATTTTACCTCTGAGCTATACCTTCAGCTCTATTTTATTTTTTAATTTTGACATGGGGCCTCACTAAGTTGCCCGGGCTGGGCTCCAGCCCGCGGTCTTCCTGTCTCAGCCTCCCAAGTACTGGGATTACAGATGTGTGCCACCACGCCCAGCCTAGTAATGAATTTTTTATGTGGCCGCTAGAGAACTTAAAGTCACCTGTGTGGCTTATATTACTTTTCTACTGCACAGCACTGAACTAATATTTACAAGCCCTGAAAGCAGGGCATGGTGAGCAGACGGCGCCTGTAATACTGCTTAAAGACTTCTTCCTGTAGGTGACTCATTACCTGCCACATTTTATTTATTATTTATTTATTTATTTATTTATTTATTTATTTTCTTACTTATTTATTTACTTACTTATTTGTGGTGCTAGGGATTGAACCCAGGAGCTTTCTATCTCTGAACTGCACCCCCAGCCCTATTTTTTTTTTCTTTATTTGGAAACAGGGTCTCATTAGGTTGCCGAGGGCCTCACTAAGTAGCTGAGGCTGGCCACAAACCTGCGGTCCTCCTGTCTCAGCCTCCCAAGAACTGGGATTACAAGTGTGCGCCACCGCGCCCGTCTGTTCCCACGTGATTATAAACTGTTCATCAAACACATTAAAACATTAAAAATGCTTTCAAGCCTGACGCGGCGATGCATGCCTATAATTCAAATACTCAGGAGACTGAAACAGAAAGGTCCCAGGTTCGAGGACAGCTTCACGCACTTGGTGAGACCCCCTGTCTCAGAATCAAAAAATAAAAACTGGGGCTGAGGATGTAGCTTAGAGACAGAATTGCCCTGGCTTTAACCCCCAGTACTTCCAAAAAATGGTTTCAGAATTTTCCCTTTTAACAATGCACAACTTTAAGCTTCAAGTCTTTTCTCTCGGGATTCTTTTTGGCCAGAGCGGTAAAAGAGTTAAACATCCCAGTGTGCCCTGTCCTGTCTACAAAAGCGCTCGGTTTCCGCTGCAGCCAGGACGCGCGAAGGTCTCCCGTGCACCAGCCTCTACCTCGAGTATCACTGTCTGAGGTGCGTGTGTGTGTGTGTGTGTGTGTGTGCGTGTGCGCGCGTGGGGTTTGTTTGGGACTTGGTGTTCGTTTCAGTTTGAGGAAGAGTGGCTCACTGCTTGACGTATTAGTCAGCTTTCTGTCATAGTGACAAAACACCCGAGAATTAGCCTAGAGGAGAAAATATTTATTTTGGCTCATAGTTCTAGAAGTTTCCGTCATAATTGGCTGGCCAGGGACAAACCACGTCCTTTACGGGCTCCTCTCCAGTGGTGGCCTGCCTCCAGCTAGGCCCCGCCTCCCAAAGGCGGCTCCGAGCCGTCAAGGGGAGCCTTTGGGACCCTCCAAGAGCCCCAGATACGACGGGCGTGTGGCGCAAGCGAGGGATCCCAGCACTTGGGAGGCTGAGGCAGGAGGATCGCCGGTTTGAGGCCAGTCTCAGCAACTAAGTGAGACTCTATTTCAAAATAAAAAGTAAAGAGGGCTGGGGGTGTAGCTCAGAGGTAGACCACCTGAGGGCTCCATTCCCAGTGCCACAAAAACTGAAACCTGAAGGAGGCCGTGCCGTGTGTGTTCTGCCACCCTTGCCCGTGAGCCCCGCCTCAGGCCGGCCACCTGGGCCTCCCCGGCAGCCCCAACCCATAACTCCTGGCGCCTGACATCCTCGCCAATTGGCGAGTGGAAAAGCCAGGCGTCCCTCACGGAGCCATCTTATCAGCCTCCCCACACCTTGAGAGCCAGGGCCGGGGCACCGCGGGCTTCTCCAGTCGCCAGCGGCAGGGACTGAGCCCAGCTGTGGTCAGCACCGGTGGAGGGCAGGGGCTCCTTAGGCAGAAGGGCCGGGGACGTGGATGTCCCTGGGCTCCTAAAAACTGCCTCCATTTTGCTCAGAAGAGGACCCCCGGCCCCCTGTGCCCCCAGCCTTCCCCCACCTGGGAGTCTCGGGAGCCCTGGGGTGAGGGGTGAAGGACCTGGCGGCCACCCGGTCCCCAGGCTGCCGTGTGTGCTCGGGTCACCTCTTCTCTTTTTGGTACTGGGAACTGAACCCAGGGGCAGTCCATCTCTGACCTACGCCCCCAACCATATTTATTTTTGGGGGGATTGAACCTTAGGAAAGTTCTACAACTGAGCTACACCCCCTGCCCTTTTAATTTTTACTTATTTATTTTAGTACTGGTATTGAACGCTGGGACATTCTACCTCTGAGCTACACCCCCCACCCTGGCCCTTTTTAATTTTGTTTTTTTAAATCTCGGAACAGAGTTTTGCTAAATGGCTGAGGCTGGCCTCAAACCTGAAATCTTCTTGTCTCGGCCTCCCAAGTACCGGGAATACCGGCGTGCTGGGCACCTGCTGGGCCAGGTCACTTGGGCACCCCAGGTGGGGTGCCCTTGGCAACCCAGGCAAAAATCCCCAGGGAGGGGGGAGGAGACGGCAGGGCGGGGCAGGGCCCAGGAGGCCCCGGGTGAGGCGGGACCAACATGTGACCGGCCTGGCAAAACCAGACAGCGGGGTGCTGGCAGCCAGGAGCCCGGCCGGCCACGCGTCCGCACACTCGCCCCGCCAGCACCATGAGCGGCCGAGTGGGGGACCTGAGCCCCCGCCAGCAGCAGGCACTGGACAGGGTGAGGGGCTGGCGGGCGGGGAGGCTGGGTGGGGGGGCGAGCAGCGGCCTCCCGGGGCTGAAGTCCCCCGGCAGGGGCAGAGGGCACCCCATGCGCCCCATCCCTGGGACGTGGGGGCCACCCCTGCGCCCCCACCCGGCCTTGGCCCCCTCGTGGGGGGGGTGGCCGGGCCAGGGCTGCTGACACTCTGTTCAGATTGCAACATGTTTACTTGGTTTCCCTGGGTTCTGAAATTCCTTGGGGCCCAAGCCTTCTCCTTCTCTTTATTTATTTTTATTAAAGGGGAATGCAGGGGAGTTTAGGGTGGCTTTGAAATAGCCCTGCAAGTCGCCCCTGGGAGGGACGGCCGCGGGGCAGCAGGGACTGCTCAGCCGTGGGGTCTCGGTCCTGGCGCACACTTTGGGCCTGTGAATAACGGGAGTTTAAGGGCTACGTGGGGGCGCACCCCGGTAAGCCCAGTGCTCGGGAGGCAGAGACAGGAGGCTCGCAGGTTTAAGCCAGGCTCAGCAAATCGGCAAGAGAGCCTGTTTGGAAATAAAGAGGGCTGGGGGTGCAGCTCAGTGTAGGATCCCCTGGGTTTAATCCCCAGTGCCACAAAAGGGGGCAGGAGGAAGGTGTAATGGTGTGAGATGTCACTGGGGCTTCTTGTTCTTAGCTAGTTTAGAAAAAATAGCCAGAACTACCCTGCTCAACTTAAGCCAAGTTTTATTATTACAGCCGGGCAGACGTGGTGGGCACGCTTGTAATCCCCGCGCTTGGGAGGCGGAGACAGGAGGATCGCGCAGGTTCGAAGCCAGCCTCAGCTACTTAGTGAGGCTCTCAGCAACTGAGTGAGACCCTGTTTCTAAATAAAATATAAAGTAGGTCTGGGAGTATAGCCTGGACCACCAAAAAAAAAAAAAAGTTTTATTATTACAGAGGTAGAAAGAAGGGCCAGAACAATCAAAGCACTGACTGACGTCTCTGAACACAGCATTTGTGTGTGTGTGCGGGTCTGGGGATGGAACCCAGGGGCATTCGACCTCCGAGCTACACCCCCTTCCCTGTTTTTTATTCTTTAGTTTGAAACAGGGTCTAAGTTGCAGAGGGGACATTTTTTATAAGAATGAATTATCTCTTCCCTCCCATCCTGCTTAGCCAATAGTCCTCTTGTCCCACCAGAAGCAGGTGCAGTTATCTCGGCTGTGTGCGCCTTTTCTGTTAGATCACTCATCAAAAGGTGTGACTGGTTAGCCAGGTCGGGGTGCCGGGAGAAGCCCGCTCTGTCTCTGGCTTCTGAAGTTTAAAGCAGGCACTGTCCCCTTTGGGGGGTCTTAGCTCTTCCCTATCTGTCTGCTAGAAGTTACTTACTATGTTGATAACTTGTTCTATAAGAAAGATACAGGAATATAGTCTTTTAAAGTATGAAGGTTGAGCCAGGCGTGGTGGCGCTTGGGAGGCGGAGACAGGAGGATCGCGAAGGTTTGAAGCCAACTGCACGCACTGGCTTAGGGGACCCTGTTTCTAAATAAAAATATAAAATAGGTCTGGGAGTGTAGCCCGGAGGTAGAAGGGCTTCCAGGAACCCCAGGACCACCAAAAAAAAAAAAAAAAAAAAAAACTTAAATAAATAAATAAAGTATGCAGGTTTAGCTGGGTGTGGTGGCGCACACTTGTAATCCCAGCGCTTGGGAGGCTGAGACAGGAGGATCGCATAGGTTCGAGGCCAGCCTCAGCTACTGAGTGAGGCTCTCAGCAAATAAAGTATAAAATAGGTCTGGGAGTATAGCCCAGAGGTAGAAAAGCCCCTGAGTTCCACCCCCAGGACCACACCAAAAAAAAAAAAGTATGAAAATTTATGGCTGTAACTGTTTTGTTATTAGTAATTAATAGAGCTTGCGTTTTCATCTTGAACTTGTCTACTGTGAGAATCTGTTCCCCTTCCCTTGTCTCTTGGTGGCTTTCTTTTATTTGATGTGCGTTCCAAGGACTGCAAGTCCCCAAGGGCAGATGGCATGGATTCCCCATGGCCTGGCCACTTCCCCTACTGTCCCAGAGCAGGTCCTCCGCGCCCTGCCTCTGTTTCCTCATCTGCAAAGCAGGCATGTGACCTTTGCCCCTCCTGTCTCTGCCCATGTCTTGATGAGAGAAGCCAGTACCGTGGAGGGGCGGAGCGGGTGCTGCAGAGATGCTGCCCCAGGGCGCTGTCCCTCCACCCCGCCAAAGGAAAACCCCGCCATTCTCAGAGGCTGGAGGCTCGTGATCCCAGCGCTTGGGAGGCTGAGGCGGGAGGATCACAGGTCGCGGCCAGCCTCAGCTACTTAGTGAGGCCCTGTTTCCAAATAAAGAATACAAAAATAGGGCTGGGGATGGGCATGGTGGCCCACACTTGTAACCCTAGCACTCAAGCTGAAACAGGAGGCTCGAGGTTTGTGGCCAGCCTCAGCTACTGGGTGAGACCCTGTTTTAAAGTAAAGAACAAAAACTAGGGCTGGGGGTGTAGCTCAGAGGTAGAATGCCCCTGGGTCCACCCCCACTACCACAAAATAATAATAATAATAATAATAATAATAATAATAATAATAATGATAAGGCTGGGGGTGTAGCTTGATGGTAGAATGCTGTTGGGTTCAATCCTCAGTACTAAAAAAAAGGAAGAAGGAGGAGGAGGAGGAGGGGGGAGGAGGAGGGGGGGAGGGGGAAGAGGAGGGGGAGGACAATGACGACCACGACTACAAAGCTAGAGGCTGCAGCTGTTTTCTTTTTTTTTATTTTTTTAACTTTTTTTTTTTTTTGCGGGTCTGGGGGTGGAACCCAGGGGCATTCGACCTCCGAGCAACACCCCCTGCCCTATTTTTTATTCTTTATTTTGAAACAGGGTCTCACTGAGTTGCAGAGGGCCTCACTAAGTAGCTGAGGCCGTCCGCGAACCGCAATCCTCCCGTTTCAGCCTCCCAAATGCTGGGATTACTAGCGTGTGCCACCACGCCCGCCGGGCTCAACTATTTATTTATTTATTTATTTATTTATTTTTGTGGTACTGGGGGTGGGACCCAGGGACTTTTCTACCTCCGGGCTATACTCCCAGACACATTTTATATTTTATTTGGAAACAGGGTCTCACTAAGCTGCTGAGAGCCTCACTAAGTAGCTGAGGCTGGCTTTGAACCTGCGCGATCCTCCCGTCTCCGCCTCTCAAGCGCGGGGATGACAAGCGTGCGCCACCACGCCCGGCTGAAAGCGATTATTCACTTTTAATTATGTAAGCAACGCACAAGAGCATCCTTCTTTAAGCATTCTCCATGAAGCTGAAGGTTCGGTGGGTGGCCATCCAGATGGCTGGAATTCACAGCTTCCCAACCAAAGACGGCCCTCGCTTTCAGGTCCCTTGGTCCCCACAAAGTGGCGTCTCCCCTGTCTCACCTGAGCCTCGAATCTCAGATCCAGTTCCCAGAGATTTTTCCAAACTCTGCCCGCAGAGAAAGGCGCCGTGTGCCGGCTGCCTCCCCCCGGCCTCCCTGCAGCCTTCCTTCAGTTTGTCCCTAAGGCTCCGCTGCCTGGGGCTTCAGGCAGGCCGGGATTGCTGAGTGAGGACCCACGTGTACCTGGCTCCTCTGAGCCGTGACTGGGCTAAGGGCTTCCACACACACACGCCCTGGGCTGGCACGAATTTATCCCCATTTATCGTATGTGGAAACCAAGGCTCAGAGGGATTCAACCACTTGCCTTCAAATCAACGTCCCCAGATGCAGCATGGGGCCTCGTTCCTAAAACCTCTGGCCTGACCTGCGTCGGAAGCGCCTACGGAGCTTTGCAAAATGGGAGCTGTCAGGGCCCCGTTTCAGGCTTGTGGAATGAGAGTATTGGGGGTCAGGGTACCCCAAAGTTAGAGAAGGACCCAATTCCTCCTCCTATGCCCAAATGATTCAGGGCAGGCGGGAAAGGCCTGAGATGGAGTTGGGGGTCCAAAGGGCCCCTCTGACCCTCATATTCCCACTTAGTTCAAGGAGAACCTTCAAGACCTGCTGCCTGCCCTGCCCAAGGCTGACGACTACTTCTTCCTGCGCTGGCTCCGAGGTGAGGCGCCGTGGGTGGAAGGCGGGAAGGGAGGGAAGGAAAGAGGGTGTCTCCGGAGGAGTGGGAGACTTTAGCAGACAGCGCTACAGAGAAGTAAGGACCAGGCTTGTGCCCCAGGCTCCAGGCCAGGTCAGCTTCCCCGTGACAGCACGAAATCTCCTCCGAGCCTTGGTTTCATCATCTGCCAAAGGGGAATGAGTCACTAAGTGGTCAGAGCAGAAGTCAGGTTAGAGTTCAACCCCGGGCACGACATTTCCCATCAAGATGCTACTGCAGCCGGGCGCGGTGGGCACGCTTGTCATCCCAGCACTCGGGAGGCTGAGACCGGAGGATCGTGGTTCGCGGACAGCCTCAGCTACTTAGTGAGGCTCTCGGCAACTTAGTGAGACCCTGTTTCAAGAATTAAAAAAAACAGGGCAGGGGGTATAGCTTGGAGTTCAAATGCCCCCGGGTTCCATCCCCAGACCCGCAAAAATAAATAAATAAAATAAAATAAAATAAAATAAAATGCTACTTCAGCCTGGCATGGTGGTGCACACCTGTAATTCCAGTACTTGGCGGGCTGAGACAGGAGGACCGCTGGTTCAAGGCCAGCCTCAGCAACTCTGCAAGCCCTGTTTCCAAATAAAAAGTAGAGGCTGGGAGTGTAGCTCTCAGGTAGAATGCTCTTGGGCTCAACCCCAAGTACCAAGGGAAAAAAAAGCTATTTCTTCAAAATATATTTATTTATTTATTTATTTATTTATTTATTTATTTATTTATTTATTTATGGTGGTACTGGGGTTCCTGGAAGCCCTTCTACCCCCAGGTTACACTTCCAGACCTATTTTATATTTTTATTTGGAAACAGGGTCTCTTAAGCCAGCGCGGCTGGCTTCGAACCTGCGGGCAATCCTCCTGTCTCCGCCTCCCAAGCGCGGGGATTCCAAGCATGCGCCACCACGCCCGGCTTTATTTCTTCAATATAAATAGTCAGAATGGCTACCGGTCCTTCTAGACCCAGCCCCACGCCTCTTCTCCCCTTTTCCTTTCACAGCTCGGAACTTTGACCTTCAGAAGGCCGAGGACATGCTCCGGAAGGTGAGGCCCTACTACCCCACGGGCCTGTCTGCCACGGGCTGTACCCAGGGGACAGGACAGAGGACGGCCACCCCGTGCTTCTTCCCCCTTCCTTCTTGGCTCCCTTTCTGCATCGCCCGGTCCCCAGGCCCTCCTGTCCGCATTCCCAGCTCTGTGTGGTGGGGTCCAGGAGAGCTCTGGCAGGTGGCTGTGGGCAGAGGGACCTGGCCTGGTGTCCCAGGTACACGCCCAGGCCACTGGGGTGGGCGGAGTCTTCATCTCCCGCCATCTCTCTGCAGCACATGAGCTTCCGCAAGCAGCAGGACCTGGACAACATCCTCTCGTGGCAGCCTTCGGAGGTGAGCCCCAGGCAGCAAGCCCCGCCCCCTCCCCACTGCTGGAGCCTGCCCTGAGTTGGGACCTCCTCCTCCCCAACCAGGTGATCCGGCTCTATGACTCCGGCGGCCTGTGCGGCTATGACCACGAAGGCTGCCCCGTGTGGTTCGACATCATTGGGTCCCTGGACCCCAAGGGGCTCCTCCTGTCGGCATCCAAGCAGGAGCTGATCCGGAGACGCATCAAGACCTTCGAGCTGCTTCTGCAGGAGTGCGAGCTGCAGAGTCAAAGGGTGAGCCTTGGCCGGCAGGGTCTGCACACCTGCACTGCTGGTACTTGGGAGGCTGAGACAGAAGGACCGCGGGTTCATGGCCAGCCTCAGCCAACGTAGTGAGGCCCTCAACAATATGGCAAAACCCTGTTTCAAAATTTAAAAAAAAGGGGGGCTGGGGTTGTATCCCGGGGGTAGAATGTCCTTGGGTTCAACCCTCAGTACCACAAATAAATAAATAGATAAATCAATAAGACACAGGATCCAGGCATAGTGGCACACAGCTATAATCCCAGTACTTGGGAGGCTGAGACAGGAGGATTGCAGGATTGAGGCCAATCTCAGCAACTTAGTGAGACGCTGTTTCAAAACAAAACAAAACAAACAAACAAACAAAAAACAGGGCTGGTGGTGTGGTTTAGAGATAGAATGCCCCGGTTCAATCCCCAGCGCCCCCTCCACACATGGCCTGTCTGTAACTACATGGCTCTGGCTTGAAAGCAGCCATGCGGCTAACAGATGGGCTCCGTCCGCTTGGGCAACGCCAGGGGCGTGGAGCAGGAAAGTGGGCAGAGTCTCTGGCCAGGGGCTCCAGGATCTGTGGTCTGACCCGTACACCCACCGCTCTGTTCCCCGTAGCTAGGCAGGAAGGTCGAGACGGTGTTGTTGGTGTTTGACATGGAGGGGCTGGGCCTGAGACACCTGTGGAAGCCGGCTGTGGAGGTCTACCAGCAGGTGAGGCGGGTGGCTGCTGGGCAGCAGGCTGGGGCAGGGGCTCCCAGGACGGCGGGCAGCCGGCCTGCGCTGCTCGGGTGCGTGGAGGGTGCTGCGGGTCAGCCAGGGAGGCGGCACAGGCCCGTGGGGAAGGCGGGGGGCTGGGCAGGGCCGCAGCCAGACTCCTCTTGACTTCCCAGTTTTTTGCCATCATGGAAGCAAATTATCCGGAGACAGTGAAGGCTTTGATCTCTGTTCGAGGTGAGTCCGTGACCAGGGTGACCCCCAGAGCAGGGCGCGGGGACAGCAGATCAGCCTCGGGTCGGGGCTTCTCACGCCATCCTTTGCGAAGACTCGGGGTTTTGGTTTGTTCAGGCTTTGTAGTTCCAGGCCTTCCAGAATCACAGAGAGCTAGTCTGGTTACTACAAAACCCCACTCTACGTCTTCCAGCTGGGTTAGAGGACACAGCCATTTATGGAGACCCGGGCACTGTGCGAAGTGTTCCACGAATTTTCTTTTTTTTGTCTTCATTTTTATTTTGCAGTTAACAGCACTAAGGCTCAGAGAAGGTGAGTCTGAGTCTCTAGTTGGAGGTCACATGGCAGGGATGGCAGAACCCAGATCTAAGGAACGCTCAGTTTTTTTTTTTTTTTTTTTTTTTTTTTTTGCGGTACTGGGGATGGAACCCAGGGGCATTCTACCTCTAAGCTACACCCCTAGCCCTATTTTTTTAGTCTTTAATTTTTGAAACAGGGTCTCACTGAGTTGCAAAGGGCCTAAGTAGCTGAGACTGGCGTGAACCGTGATCCCCGGGTCTCAGCTCCCGATGGCTGTGGCTTTTTATGCCCGAGTCCTCTCTGTCCAGCTTCCCAAGGGAGTTGCGTGTGTTTCAGTCCCCAGGCTTTTCCCAGTGGCCTTCAACTTGGTCAAGTCCTTCATGAGTGAGGAGACCCGGAAGAAGATCGTGATTCTGGGAGGTGAGTGAGCGGCCTCCTGGAGAGGCCCATCTCGGCCTCTGCCCAGGAAGCAGAGGTCAGCGTTGGCGTCCCTTTACTCACTGGGCCTGTCCTCTTCACTCGGTCACTGGCCCTGCTGAACCCAGTCACCTCCGCCCACAAGGGCCTCGGCCCCAGGCCGGGGTCTGGGAGGCACGGAACATCCTTGGGTGCTCTTAGGCGCCGGGGTGGCGAGCCAGGGACCCCCTCCCCGGGCCCTCTCTTACTGTCCCTGAGCCCCTCGGAGCCCCTCCTGCTCCCGCCAGAGAACTGGAAGCAGGAGCTGCCCAAGTTCATCAGCGCCGACCAGCTGCCCGCGGAGTTCGGGGGCACCATGACCGACCCCGACGGCGACCCCAAGTGCCCGAGCAAGGTGCGGGGCGCCCGGGCGGGGCGGGGGCCGGGGCCGGCCGGCCGCTCACCGCCCTCCCGCGCAGATCAGCTACGGGGGCGAGGTGCCCCGGCGCTACTACCTGCGGCAGCAGCTGAGGACGCGCTACGAGAGCTCGGCGAGCGTGGGCCGCGGCTCCTCGCAGCAGGTGGAGCACGAGATCCTGCTGCCGGGCTGCGTGCTCAGGTAGGGGGCCGGGGGCGGGGCCAAGCGGGGCGGGGCCACGGGCAGGGCCGGGGAGGGGCGGGGCCAGATTCAGAGGCAGGGGCAGGGCCAAGGGCGGAGTCGGGGCCAGGGACGGGGCGGGTCCACGGGGCGGGGTCATATGGGCGGGGCCAGGGTAGGGGCAGGGTCAGAGGCAGGGGCGGGGCTAGGGGCAGGGCTAAAGGCTGAGGGGCCAGGGACGGGGGCGGGGCCAGGGTAGGGGCGGGGCAGGCGGACCAGGCTATGGGCGGGGCCAGGTGGGGCGGGGCCAGGGTGGGGGCGGAGTCAGGGGCGGGGCCAGGGTCCGGGCCGCGGCTGGAACACTTTCCAGCTGGAGGCCTCAGCCCCGCCCTGTCCGCTGCAGGTGGCAGTTTGCCTCGGACGGCGGGGACATCGGCTTCGGGGTGTTCCTGAAGACCAAGATGGGGGAGCGGCAGAGGGCCGGGGAGATGACGGAGGTGCTGCCCAGCCAGCGCTACAACGCGCACCTGGTGCCGGAGGACGGGAGCCTCACCTGCCCCAAGGCCGGCGTCTGTAAGAGCCGCAGGGCCGCCAGAGTTGTCTTCCTCTTCACAGCGGAGGAAGGCTGGCCGTCTCTTCCCAGTCCGGCCTCTCTGCAGCGCTATTCCCGGCTCTCAGGGAGGGTATTGCAGACCGGTTAGATCCCAGGGCCTTCAGGGGAGTTGCTTTGGTGACTTGGATCCACTCCCACCTTGGGGACCAGCCTTTAACACGTGGACCTTTGGGTCACATTTAGCATCTGAGCCACAGGAGAGAGGATGACAGTGCCTTCTGCATGGGCAGCCTTGAGGATGGGGAGCCGTGAAGGTCCCATGATTCCTCTCTGCGGCACAGGTGTCGACCAGGGAGGGGTGCTGAGCACCGAACTCGGAGCTGGGCCTCAGCCCTGGCCGCGGCCTGGGCCCACCCATCCCTGAGCCCCCCCACCCGCACAGGTGCTGTCCCCCGCCTGACCGCCTCTCCGCCCTTGCAGATGTCCTGCGCTTCGACAACACCTACAGCCTGCTGCACGCCAAGAGGCTCAGCTACACCGTGGAGGTGCTGCTCCCCGACAGAGCCTCCGCAGAGAAGCTGCAGGGCCTGGAGGCCACGGGACCCTCCCCGACTCAGTAAAGACCCCTCCAGCCCCTGCCCGCCCAGGCAGGGTGGCACCAAAGGCCAACACCTGCCATCTTGCACACCGTGAGTCCGCTCCGCACCGTGGCCAGCAGGAGGGGAGCCCGGGCCAGCATCTCATTCCCTGTCCCCAGAGAGGGACCCTGAGCGCGACCCCGTGTCACTGAGGAACCGCGGCCTGCAGACGCCACCCTGACGAGGTCCCCATCCCGGCTCACCCATGCTTGGCTCATGGGGGGTCGCAGGAGCACCAGGCCCCGCAGGGAGCACAGCTTCAGGCCTGAAGAGCAAGGGAGCCCCGTTTTCTGCACGTAGGAGGTCAATAGGGATGGGCAGGGCCGGCTGGAGATGGCTGGGTGGGGGGGTGGGTCAGGGTGAGGGTCACTCTGGGTTTCTCTAAGCCCGTGCAGAGGCAGGCCCTGGCAGGGGTGCCATGAGGGGTGGGCGGGAGAGAAGCCAAGCTCAGCCTCACAGTCAGATGGGCAAAGACAGAGTCTCCAGGCAGGCAGGGTGGCACCATCTGTGATCCCAGCACTCGGGAGGCTGAGGCAGGGTGATCACAGGTTGGAGGACAGCCTCAGCAATTTACCGAGACCCGCAGCAATTTAGCAAGACCCTGTTTCAGAATCAAATAAAATGGGGCTGGGAGTGTAGCTCGAAAGTAGAACACTCTTGGGTCTAAGTCCCAGCATCAAGGCGGGGGGGGGGGGGGAGACTGAGTGCCCAGCACCTTCCCCTCCTCTGCTCCAGCTGGGACCTTGCTGGGTCCAGGAGCCTGGTTCTTTCTGACCAGAGTTGGGACTGGGACCCAGGCAGAGCTGGAGGGAGGCGTGGGAGCCGGGAGGTGTCAGGGTACAGCGAGAGCTCCCTCCTCACCCAGGGCTCTGACTTGCCTCTTTGGAGAACCAGTGAGCTCTGCCATCTTGATGCCCACCAAGGGCCAGTGGGAAGTCCACCCCAGTGCCCCTCCCCCACACGGCCCAAGACCTGCCGGTGATGGCCTCTGCACAGGATTCCGCAAAGGCCGGCCGTGCTGTGCCCACAGGAACACCGGCTTTCTGCTGGGTAGACTATACCGAACAGCAGAGCTGGCCCGGGACTGAGCCCAGGAGCCACCACGCTGGGGTCCGGTGGCTCTGGGGTTGTCTCTGGCTGGCAATGAAGCCATCCCTGGAGACCTGGAAGCCCAGCTGTGCTGTTCTGCCAATCACCACCCTGTCCTCCGCCCTCTAGCTGGATCAGCCAGGGGCCAGCAGAATCTCAAAAGATCTGTGCCAGCTGGTTGTGGTGGCACACACTTGTAATCCCAGCATTTGGGAGGCTGAGACTGGAGGATCGCGGTTCACGGACAGCCTCAGCTGCTTAGCAAGGCCCTCTGCAACTCAGTGAGACCCTGTTCCAAAAATAAAAACACTAAAAAATAGGGCTGGGGGGGGTGTAGCTCAAAGGTAGAATGCCCCTGGGTTCCATCCCCAGTACTGCAAAAAAAAAAAAAAAGATCTTTCCCCCACCCCCAACAGTGGCTCAATCTCCATTTTGTATCCGTGGACCCAGCCCTCTGTCCTGCGCTGCTGACCTACAGGACGAGGCACCCAGCTGGTGTCCCGGGGCGAGTGCTCTGTGTCCCTAGCTGTAGAGTTAGCGCCCTGGCTGCAGAGGCCCCTCCCAGACACCAGCAGCCCTCAAGCCGCAGCAGGGAGCTGGGCTCTGTCCCTCTCCTGCTCTGCCACTTTGATTTCATTTACTCCAGTTTCTAGGCGCTTTCTCTGCTACGCAGGACGTATTTCTGGGGAGAAAAGCTTGGGAAGGTGTGTTTGGGGGGGTCCTTCAGGAGAGCTGTGTGGGATCTCTGGGCCCCAGCCCCTGCAGCTGGGCAGTTGGGCCATTCCTGGCTTGGAGTCAGCAAAGGGGCTCTGTTGCAATAAAAACAAACTAAACATCTTAAGCCCGTGGCGTGAGGCTTTGCTGTCCAATGGCGTGTCTGAGCAGATTGGCAGGAAGAACAAGTATGGGCCGGGTGTGGTGTCCCCTACTTGGGATCCCATAGCTTGGGAGGCTGAGACAGGAGAAATGCAGGTTAGAGGCCAGCTCAGCAATTTAGCGAAGCCCTCAGCCACATAGCAAGGCCCTGTTTCAAAACTTTAAAAAAGGGCTGGATGTCAGAGGTAGAATGGATCTCAGAGGTAGAACACCCCTGGGTTCACTCTCCAGTAGCAAAAACCAAAACAAAACCCAGTGGCTGTCGCTCCAGGAGGCTGGCGTGAGGCCCCAGGCTGTCCCTGCATCTGAACTGTGACAGCTGTTTCTCCACCCCAGCCCCACGCAGCCACTCCCTGCGGCTCCGAGGCACGGGCTTCCCAGACCATGTTCCCACCGCGGGGTAGAGGCGATAGAGGAGCCCCCCCCCTCCACAGCTGAAAAACAAGAGGTTTCTGGGCCTTACCCCGACCCCTGCCCTTCTAACCACCCACAGCCAGCTGCCCGCTGTCCCCACGACCTCGCCCGCTCCCTTGCGGGCCTCAGAGATGGCTCTGGCTCTGGTGATGGGAGAATCAGCATGAATATGTGGGCTCCTGGGGGCGACGGGACAGGCGTGGGCGCCGGCAGCTCCGACCCCCAGGGCTGCCACGGTGTGCTCGTGGTCAGGGGATGAGAGCGGTCACCTCGGTCACCTGCAGAGGTGACAGCAGAGTCTCCTCCCCGGCCAGGTGGGCGGGGCACACGGAGGGCTCGCGAGGGGTTGAACTCAGGGATGTCCCACTCTAAGCTACACCCCAGCCCTGTTTTACTTTATTTTGAAACAGTCTTGCATGGTGGCCTTTAATCTTCGTCCTCCAAGTACCAGGGTTACAGGTGTGCGCCATCACGCCCGGCTCCATCCCTAACTCTTTTTTTTTTTTCTTGGTGGTACTGGGGGTGGAACCCAGGGGCTCTTCTACCTCCAGGCTACACCCCCAGCCCTATTTTATACTTTATTTGGAAACAGGGTCTCACTAAGTTGCTGAGGGCTTCACTAAGTAGCTGAGGCTGGCTTCGAACCTGCGCGATCCTCCTGTCTCAGCCTCCCAAGCGGGGGGATTACAAGCGTGCGCCACCACGCCCGGCCATCCCTAATTCTTAACATTGTCACTTATTCGCTGATTCATTCTACTGGGTTCATTCTACCTTTGAGTTACAGCCCAGCTGTTTTCGTTCCTTTTTAAGAAGGTCTCAGTAAGTTGCTGAGTGTTTTGCTGGGCTTCTGAGGCTGAGCCTGTGACCCTCCTGTCTTCCTCCCAGTACTAGGATGACAGGCGTGTGCCGGCGTCCCGTGAGTACTGGGACTCTTGAGGCCTGGCCTATCCTGGAAGCGGAGACGGGACCTGCCCTCCCCAGCCCATCTCTCATGGAAGTGTCCACAGCTTTGGGGAAGAGCAGGTGGGAGATATAGGGGTGTCTTGAGGACAGTTGGAAAGTCTCCCTTGTCCCCCAAATCTCCAACCCAGCCCAGCGCATCTCCCAAAGAGCCCAGGCCCGAGGGGACGCCACTGTGGAAGTCACGGGCGTCCGCAGCAGGGCCGCACTGAAGTCTGCAGACCCGTTGCGCGCAGCCCTGAAGCAGACGGCTTACAAGTCCAGTTTATAGACCGGCAATCCAAGGCTCCGCAGGGACAGGTGACTTGGCCAACGCTGTGGTGTCCGATGGCAAAAGCAGAGAAGGTCCAGGGCACCTGCCTGCAGGTCCTGCCAAGAAGGGTGGCACGGGGGCCGCGGCGGGGCAGAGTGAGGCTTGAGTTCTGGGGAGGGGAAAGGTTCAGGGTCTAGAGAGCTGCCCAGAAATGTGCCCTCTCGAGGGGTGTGAGTGCTGGCGTCACTCCTGCACACCTACTGTGCGACAGACCAAGCGCGGGCAGGCAGGGGAGGAGGCTCAGGGAGGTCAGGTGTGGGCAGAGAGAAGGCACCCGGGCCACTCAGGAGCTCAGGGGTGCCGGCGCCATGGCTGCGGGGGGCTCTGGCAGCGCCTCTGTCCACCAGAAGCATGGCAGGCCCTGGCATCCTGCTGGGTCAAAATGGGGGCAGGCGTCAATGGCCCCAGGGCTTGGGCTGGGTGACTAGATAATGGTGAATACGCCGAAAACCACTGCACTGCACGCTTTAAGAATGAGGAAGCCAGACGTGGTGGAGCAAAAACATCTGCCTGTAATTCCAGGACTTGGGAGGCTGAGATAGCAGGACTGCAATTTCGAGGACAGCCTCAGTTACTCTGTGAGAACCTCTGCAACTCAGAGAGACCCTGTTTCAAAATAAAAAATAAAAGAGGGCTGGGGGTGTAGCTTAGAGGTAGAATGGTCCTGGGTTCAGTTCCTAGTAACACACACACACACACACACACACACACACACACACACACACACACGACAAACTTATTGTTTATAAATTGTATTATGCCTATTTAAAAAAAAAAACTTAGCCAGTTGCAATGGCACACACCTGTAATTCCCAAGAACTTGGGAGATGGGAACATCGCAGGTTTGAGGCCAGCCTCAGCAACGTAATGAAAACCTGCTTTAAATTAAAAAAAAAAAAAAACATCTGGGGATGTAGCTCAGTAGTAGAGCCCTTGCCTAGCAAGTAGAGACCTGGATTCCATTCCCCATCACCAGAAAAAAAAAAATTTAATTTTTTTTAAGTTGGGGATATAGCTCAAAGGTAGAATGCCACACCCATGGTATTCAGTCCCTAGCACCAAAAATAAAATAAAATAAAATAATTTTAACTTAAAAAAGGAGTTGGGAGCCAGAGGTGGTGGCACATACTTGTAATCCCAGCATTCGGGAGGCTGAGACAGGAGGATCACGGTTTCCAGACAGCCTCAGCTCCTTAGTGAGGCCCTCTGCAACTCAGTGAGACCCTGTTTCAAAATAAAGAATAAGCCGGGGGTGGTGGCGCACGCTTGTAATCCCCGCACTTGGGAGGCGGAGACAGGAGGATCGTGCAGATTCTGAGCCAGCCTCGCTAGCTTAAGAGACCCTGTTTCCAAATAAAAATATAAAAATGGGTCTGGGAATATAGCCCGGAGGTAGAAGTGTTTCAAGGAACCCCAGTACCACCAAAAAAAAAAATAATAATAAAGAATAAAAAATAGGGCTGGGGGTGTAGCTCGAAGGTAGAATGCCCCTGGGTTCCATCCCAAGTACCAGACACACACAAAAATGATGCCGAGGCTGAGACGGGAGGATCTCAGGTTCACGGCCGGTCAGCCTCAGCTACTTAGGCCCTCCACAACTGAGTGAGGTCCTGTTTCAAAAATGAAGAATAGCCGGGTGTGGTGGCGCACACTTGCAATCCCAGTACTTGGGAGGCTGAGACGGGAGGCTCACAGAGGTTCAAAGCCAGCCTCAGCTACTTAGTGAGGCTCTCAGCAACTTAGTGAGACCCTGTTTCAGAAATAAAGAATAAAAAATGGGGCTGGGAGTATAGGTCAAAGGTAGAATGACCCTGGGTTTCATCCCCAGTACTGCCAAAAAAAAAAAAAAGAAATGAATTGGGCTGGGAATGCCTCTGGGTTCAGTCTCCAGAACAAAAGAAAGGAAGAAAGAAAGGAAGAAAGAAAGAAAAAAGAAAAGAGAGATGAAGGGCTGGGGACATAGCTCAGTGGTGGAGCCCTTGCCTAGCATGTGTGAGACCCTTAATTTAATACCAACCCCATAAAAATAAAAATAAGTAGCTGGGCATGGGGGTGCACACTTGTAATCCCAGTATTTGGGAGGCTGAGACAGGAGGATGCAGGTTCGCAGCCAGCCTCAGCTACTTAGTGAGGCCCTCCGCAACTCAGTGAGACCCTGTTTTAAAATAAAGACTAGCCGGGCGTGGTGGTGCATGCTTGTAATCCCAGCATTTGGGAGGCTGAGACCTGGGGATCGCGGTTCGTGGACAGCCTCAGCTACTTAGTGAGGTCCTCTGCAACTCAGTGAGACCCAGTTTCAAAATAAAGAATAAAAAATAGGGCAGGGGTGTATCTCGGAGGTCAAATGCCTCCAGGTTTCATCCTTTGACCCGCAAAAATAAAATAAAATAAAGACTAAAAATAGGGCTGGGGGTGTAGCTCAGAGGTTGGATGCTTCTGGATTCCATCCTCAGTACCACACACACAAAATGAAAATAAGTGTGTGCATGTGTGTAATAGGGTTGAACCCAGAGGTACTCTACCTCTCAGGTACACACCCTCACCCTCTTCATATTTTATTTTGAAACAGGGTCACACTATTGCTAAGAGTCTTCCTAAAGGGCTGAGGCTGGCCTCAAATCTGCAGTACTTCTGTCTTAGCCTCCCAAGTACTGGGATTACAGGCATATATCATGCCTGAATTAATTAACTAATTAATTTTTTTCTTTATTTTGCAGTACTGGGGATTGAGCCTAGAGGCATTCTACCTCTGAGCTACACCTCCAGCCCTATTTTCTTCTTCTTCTTTTTTTTTTTTTGGTGGTACTGGGATTCCTGGAAACCCTTCTACCTCCAGGCTATACTCCCAGACCTATTTTATATATTTTTTTATTTGGAAACAGGGTCTCTTAAACCAGCGAGGCTGACTTCGAACCTGCGCGATACTCCTGTCTCCGCCTCCCAAGAGCGGGGATTACAAGCCACCACGCCCCGCCCTTTTTTTTTTTTTAATTTATTTTGAAACAAGATCTTATTTAGTTGCAGAAGGCCACATCAAGTAGCTGAGGCTGGCCAGGAACCTGCCTGATCCTCCTGTCTCAGCTTCTAAAGTACTGGGATTATAGGCATCTATTACCAGGCCTGGCTGAATTAATTAATTAATTTATTTATTTGAGGTACTGGGGATTGCCCAGTCTCAGCTACTTAGTGAGGCATTAACTAAGGAGCAATCTACCTCTGAGCTACACCCCCAGCCCTATTTTTTGAAACAGAGTCTCACTAAGTCGCTGAGGCTGGCTGTGAACCTGCGATCCTCCTGTCTCAGCCTCCCAAGTACTGGGATTACAAGTGTGCGCCACTACGCCTGGCTTGAAATTTTTTAAAGTAATTGATGAGTTAATTAAGATGATGAAACAGCCCAAGGGTAGGGGCTGGAAACTGAGCTGCGTGGGGTCGCCAGTTTCCGTTCCTTCCCTCTTTGGGCCCGCACCTTGCATTTCTGTGGTCTGGCCCCCTGAGCTCGAAGCCCTGCAGCCCGTGTCCCTCCTGCACTCTCTCAGCTGGTTTGGGCCTGGATTCCATGGAGAAGGCAGAGAAGGTGGCAGGACTGCGGTTCCTAGTAACGGCTCCGGGGTGTGGCGCAGGTGCTGGCACTCCCTGTGGCTGTTTTGTTTACGTTGCCATGGTCTCCATGGTCCCCTGAAAGCTTGGCAAATGAGTTGCTAACGGCCGTGCACCACCCTGCCCAGCTAAGAAACATTTCTTGATCTCGTTGAGCCGCGATTTCTTTGGCTATAAAACAGAAATACCACCAGGCACAGTGGCACACACCTGTAATCCCAGTACTTGGGAGCGTGAGACAGGAGGATCTCAGGTTTAAGCTCAACTTCAGCAACTTAGCAAAACCCTGTTTCAAAATAAGAGAGGCTGAGAGGAGGATCGCAGGTTTGAGGCCAGCCTCAGCTACTTAGTGAGGCCCTCCGCAACTTAGTGAGACGCTGTTTTGAAATAAAGAACAAAAAGCCTGGCGTGGTGGCGCACGCTTGTAATCCCAGCATTTGAGAGGCTGAGACCGGAGGATCGCAGTTCGCGGACAGCCTCAGCTACTTAGCGAGGCCCTCTGCAACTCAGTGAGACCCGGTTTCAAAATAAAGAATAAAAATAGGGCAGGGGCTGTAGCTCGGAGGTCAAATGCCCCTGGGTTCCATCCCCAGACCCACGAAAATAAATAAATAAATAAACAAATAAATAAACAAATAAAAAAGAAATAAAGAACAAAAAATAGGGCAGGGTGTGTAGCTCACAGTTAGAATGCTCCTGGGTTCCATCTCCAGCACTACAAAAAAATATGGCTAAAAATAAATAAATAAAAAGGACTGGGTATGTAGCTGGAAGTAGAACGTCCCTGGGTTCAGTCCGCAGCAAAAACAAACAAACAAACAAACAAACAAACAAACAAGAAAGCAAAATAAAAACAGATACTCATCCCTGCTTCCAAACGGGGCGCTAATGATGGCCAGCCCTCGGCTCAAGCGCTCCGCTCAGAGGAGATGCCCAGACACGGGAGAGGGCGCGCCCGCAGGCAGGGCGGCCCATCCTGCCCCTCTAGGATCCCCACTCCTTCCCCAAAGCGCTTCCTACCCCCAATCTTTTCTTTCTTTGGTACTGGCGATTGAACCCAGGGGTATTCTACCTGTACCCCCAGCTGTACCCCAGCCTTTTTCTTTTTCCATTTTGAATTTGTGTGTGTGTGTGGTACTGGGGTTCCTGGAAGCCCTTCTACCTCCGGGCTACACTCCCAGATCTATTTTATATATTTGAAACAGGGTCTCTTACGCCAGCACGGCTGGCTTCGAACCTGCGCGATCCTCCTGTCTCCGCCTCCCAAGCGCGGGGATGACAAGCGTGCCCACCACGCCCGGCAGGTTCTGACATTTAAAAGAGGTGACACAGTTAGAATGAGGCCAGGTACCCGGTGCGGTGGCACAGGTCTGTAATCCTAGTACTTGGGAGGCTGAGACAGGAGGATCGTGGGTTCATAGCCAGCCTCAGCAATTTAGCGAGGCCCTCTGCAACTTAGCAAGACACTGTTTCCAAGTAAAAAGTAAAATAGAGCTGAGAGTGTTGCTCGGAGGTAAAATACCCTCGGATTCAATCTCCAGTACAAAAAAAAAAAAAAGGAAGGAAGGAAGGAAGGAGAGAGAAGAGAGAGAGAGAGAGAGAGAGAGAGAGAGAGAGAGAGAGAGAGAGAGAGAACTAAGCCTTCAATCTGCCCACTTTGCGCTAATATGGTAACCACAGCCACATAGGGGAATTTAAAGTAAAATTAATCAAAATTCAACCCAAAGGTTTGAAGCTAGGCGTGATGGCACATGCCTATAATCCTACTACCTGGGAGGCTGAGCAAGAGGATTACAAATTCGAGGCCAGCCTCAGCAACTTAGCAAGGTCCTGTTTCCAAAAAAGAAGTAGAAAGGGCTGGGGGTGTCCCTCAGAAGTAGAATACCCCTGGGTTCAGTCCCACTACCACGAAAACAAAGTTCCTTTCCTCCTTTGTACAACCATATTTCCCATGGGACTCGCGCCACTAACGTGTCTAGTTGGGACAGACCAGATTCAGAGAGTGTCCGCCATCACGGACGGTCCCGTGGGCTGGTGCAGAGAGTGCTCCCCACACAGGGAGTGAGTCGCTCGGCCTTTGGGGCCTGGGCCAGGAATGGTGCTGAGAGGGGCCTGCAGGCTCACGAGGTCCTGGGGGACCCTCAACCCTCCCTGCCCAGCCTCCGATGCCCGCCAAGTCCCCGAGTGCCTCACGTTAGACAGATTAAGGTGAGAAAGGAGAAGGGTGAGAACCGGCAGGATTAGGGGCTAATGAGGGGGCAGGGAGAAACCTGATCCCCGCCCCCAGCCTGCTTTCCCACCAGGGAAAAGAGCCGCACCTTGGGCTTTGTAGAAGTGGGGGCCGGAATGTGGAGTGGGCAGGGCTGGCGCTCCTGAGTTACCTAACTCCGGGTGACACCGCAGGCGTCCCAGACAGGGAGATGGCAGGGTGGCCCGCTGCCGCATCGATCAGGGGACCCGCAACGGCGTAGATCCCCCGTGAAAAATGTCTAGCACTCCTTTCTTCAAAAAATTATTCTAGGATTATTTGGATTAATATGTATAATTTGAATTTTATGTATAAACATTATAACTAAAATTGATGGGCAGCGGCTTGTGAGAGACTCAGGCAGCAAAGATTCTTTCCCACGGATAAAGTTTGGGCCAAACAAAAAGTTCAAACCGACCTTAGTTTGGGCCACTGTATAAGATCAGGTTTGAGTCGGCCTTGTGAAGGGAGACAGAACACACTCTGATTGTTTAAATGTCTGGCACCCTTGCCGTAAACTTTATAGAAAATAATAACTTTTACTGTCCTTGGCAATCCTGCTTGCATGACTATGCCTTTGCTTTTCTGCCAAAAAAAAAAGTATAAAAACTGTAACAGATCCTGAATAAAATGGAGAAAGATTGATCTCGTGTGGCAATTCCTCTCTCATCGGCCTCGGTTTCCCCCTCATCAACACACGAACCCCGACTCTGCTAGGGCTGGACCCGGCAGTGGCCCTACCTTCTCCTTCTGCTCCAGCTCTACCAGGGGCCCAGAAGATAGATGCCTGGCACCCTCGCTCACCCTCTGTGCTCCAAGACTTCCCAGAAGAGAGGCTCAGCCCGGGAGCGGGGACCCAGCATGCTCTAGAACAGAGGATCCAGAAGACACTCAGGCAGAGTGGCTTGGGTTAGCCCAGCTAGGAGCGCCGAGGCTAGCCCAGGGGAGGCGGACCCCCTGGAGGCCCAGGAAACAGCAGACTGTTGCCGCCAGAGGATGGTTTCTGTATAGACAGTCGTCGATGATGAGGTGCAGGAGAATAACCCCTTCGACGTACGCAGCCCCTGACAGTCTCTATGGCTCATTGGATTTTCTTCTAAGACAGCCTGCCGTGTGTGTGTGTGTGTGTGTGTGTGTGTGTGTGTGTGTGTGTGGTGCTAGAACCCAGGGGATTCTACTTCTGAGCCCCACCCCAGCCCTTTTTACCTTTTTATTTTGAAACAAGGTATCGCTAAGTTGGTGAGGTTGGCTTTGAACCTGCCATCCTCCTGTCTCAGCCTCTCAAATAGAGGAATTGCAGGTGTGTACGACACCTAGCTTCACCAAGGACATTTTATGTGTGTGTGTGTGTGTGTGTGTGTGTGTGTGTGTGTGTGTGTGTTAGTGGGGATGGAACACAGGGGCATTCTACCTCTGAGCTACACTCCCAGCCCTATTTTTTATTCTTTATTTGGAAACAAGGTCTCACTAAATTGCAGAGGGCCTCACTAAGTAGCTGAGGCTGGCTGCGAACCTGTGATCCTCCTGTTTCAGCCTCCCAAGCACTGAGATTGCAAGCGTGAGCCACCACAGCCGGCTCAAGGACACTTTTTGAGTTCCATTTATTGCCCCAGCCTGTTCTCTTCTTGACCAGACTTTGGCTAGGAAAGGAGGTGTGACCGCTCCCCAATCCCCGAGTCACAAAGCCGAGCCGCTGCCTCAGGGTCTGAGGGAGCCTTAGACTCCAGCCCTGTCGGAGCTGGGTGGAGGGTAATCTTTGGAGTAACTGAGGTGAGCCTCTCTCTCTTCATTAGCAAACTGGGGAGCAGAGGCCTGGGGAGAAGGGTTCCCCAGGGAGTGGGCCTCCTTTCTCCTACAACTCTCCCTTCTCTGCATCAGTGGTGACCAAAGGCCTGGGGCACCAGTGTGGCCTTCACTGGCTCTCACCTGGGGCTCCCAGGCCCTAGAGGCCAGCTGGGGCTGCCTTCACCTGGCAGGGGGCCCCTCCCCGCAGACCTGAATGTCCCACGGGACCTCACTTAATCCCATTATGTAATAATGTGCTATCAGAACAGTAGCTGGGAGGCGGGGCCTGGAGCCGTGCCCAGGAATGGCTGGGGCAAAAGGCCCCGGCTGGTCCCGGCTGCCAGACGAGGCTGGGCCTCTGCCCACTGTGGCCACCGCTGCTCCTGCTCAGCAGCACCATGAGCGGCCGAGTTGGAGACCTGAGCCCCAAGCAGGCGGAGGCCCTGGCCAAGGTGAGAGCTCTCCCGAGCCCAGGGAAGAGGACCGAGGCCGGTGGGAAGGGCGGCCAGTCTCACTATGTAGCGGCGGCATGGCTGTTTTTGGTTTTGTTTTTTGGTACTGAGAACTGAACCCAGTAACATTCTATCTCTGAGTACCCCAGACTCTTTTTTATTTTTATTTTTTTATATTTATTTATTTATTTATTTATTTATTTATTTATTTATTATTTGTGGGTCTGAGGATGGAATCCAGAGGCATTTGACCTCCGAGCTACACCCCCTGCCCTATTTTTTATTCTTTTTTTTTTTTTTGAAACAGGGTCTCACTGAGTTGCAGAGGAGGGCCTCACTAAGTAGCTGAGGCTGTCCGCGAACCGCGATCCTCCGGTCTCAGCCTCCCAAATGCAGGGATTACAAGCGTGCGCCACCATGCCCGGCTTATTTTTTTTTTATTTTGAAACAGGGTCTTGCTAAGTTGCTGAAGCTGTCCTTGAACCTACGATCCTCCTGTCTCTGCTTCCCAAGTACTAGAATTACAGGCGTGGGCCACTGCGCCGGCTGCAACATGTCTTTGGTGTTGGCTCTCAGCTGCCATGTCCCAGAGGGTCAAGTTCCAGAGAACCCAGTGACATCGGCCCTGCCCAAGGCAGGGACTGAGGGAAGCCCGCCCTCTGACAATAATGAGGGGGATGCCTACCCAGAATCAAGCCTGACCTCGCTCGAGGAGCCAGACCCAGAGAACCTCACCTGGGAGCACCCCAGGCCCTTAGACAGCACTGCCAGTCTGCCCTCGTTCCCCTCCCTCCCTGGGTCCCCGAAGCACCAGATCAGAAGACGTGGCCGTTCATGGTCGATGACGTCATCACACAGCACGATTTTAGAAGGTGGGAGGAAGGCGACCTCCCAGCGGCAAACGTATGGCGAGACCCAAGACTGTGACGTAGCCATCCGTGCTCGCCCGCCCACAGCTGTCCCTTTCCCCGTCCACCCATCCGTGTGTCCATCCCCCTTCCACTCACCCATCTCTCTGCCCTCCTATTCACCTGCCCGCGTCTCCTTTTCCCATCCACCCATCCATCCATCCACCACTACCACCCATCCATCTGTCCATCCACATCTATCTACCGATCTATCATCTATCCATTTTCCCTTTTTCCCATCCATCCATCCATCCATCCATCCATTTCTCCTTTCTTCCACCCACCCGCTCATTCATCCCTCCACTCTTCCTTCTCCCCATTTGCTCCCTATCCATCCTTTTTTCGTTCACCTAGCTATCCAATGCTCCGTCTCTTCTATCCATCCAACCATCAGCCCATCCCTCCATCCGTGTGGGCCAGACCACATGGGAAGGAGACGATGAAACGGTCTGAGTTGGAGGCCACGGTGTGTGTGTGTGTGTGTGTGTGTGTGTGTGTGTGTGTGTGACTGGAGATGGAAACCAGGGGCATTCTACCTCCAAGTGATACCCCCAGCCCTATTCCTTTTTTTTTTTTTTTTTTTTTTTTGGTGGTACTGGGGGTGGAACCCAGAGGCTTTCTACCTCTGGGCTACACTCCCAGACCTTTTTTATATTTTATTTGGAAACAGGGTCTCACTAAGTTGCTGAGATCCTCACTAAGTAGCTGAGGCTGGCTTTGAACCCGTGCGATCTTCCTGTCTCAGCCTCCCAAGCCCGGGGATTACAAGCGTGCGCTACCACGCCCGGCTATTCCTATTTTTTTTAATAGGGTCTCACTAGGTTATGAGAGTCTCGCTACTTGTTGAGGCTGGCTGTGAACCTGTGATCCTCCTTGTCTCAGCCTCCCAAGTACTGGAATTCCAAGCGTGCGCCCCCACGCCCAGCTGAGAGAACCATTTAACCAGGACCTCTCTTCCCAGTTCCGAGAAAATGTCCAGGACATCCTGCCTGCCCTGCCCAATCCAGATGATTATTTCCTTCTTCGCTGGCTCCGAGGTGAGGCTGGAGCTGGGGTCTGTGTCTGTGCCTCTCACTGGGGGTGCAGCCCAGGGGCGCTCTACCTCGAAGGAGGGGGCTCGCCCCAACAGCTCGCGAGGCCCATGGCTCTCAGGATCTGGCCACCCGTCTTTTCACGCGTTCAGGTCTAGGAGAGGGAGGGACAGGAGAGCGGGTCCGCCAGGCCCCCAGGGCCCTCCGCGGCTCCCCTGGCCCACCTCACACCTTCCCTACAACTCATTTCCCCACAGCGCGCAATTTTGACCTGCAGAAGTCGGAGGCCATGCTTCGCAAGGTGAGAGCCCCACCAGGAGACCTGGGACAGGCGCGTGTGGGGTCCGTGCCTCACACGGACTCCGTCTCCCTCTCGGGTGCTGGAGGCCCAGGGGGACCGACCGCTCCTTCCCCTTTCAGCACATGGAGTTTCGGAAGACCATGGACATTGAACACATCCTTGACTGGCAGCCCCCAGAGGTGAGCCGCGCCCCCAGACGCCTCGGCCTTTTGTGGTCAAACTGCGGGTCACTTGGGGCCATGGGTAAAGGCCAGCGAGGCTGAGAAACATCCGGAATTGCCCGAGCCTAAGGGGACACCCTCCCCTCTCCTCTCCTTCTCTCTCAATCTCTCTCTCTCTCTCTCTCTCTCTCTCTCTCTCTCTCTCTCTCTCTCTCTCTTTGGCACTGGGGATTGAATCCAGGGGCATTCTACCTCCAAGTTACACCACCAGTCCTATTTTATTTATTTATTTATTTATTTATTTATTTATTTATTTATTTGCGGGTCTGGAGATGGGACCCAGAAGCATTTGACTTCCGCGCTACATCCCCTGCCCTCTTTTTTATTCTTTATTTTGAAACCGGGTCTCACTGAGTTGCAGAGGGCCTCACTAAGTAGCTGAGGCTGTCTGCAAACTGCGATCCTCTAGTCTCAGCCTCCCCGATGCTGGGATTACAAGCGTGCGCCACCACACCCAGCTTCTATTTTATGTTTTATTTTGAAACAGGGTTTCACTGAGTTGCTGAGGGCCTCACTAAATTGTTGAGACTGGCCTCGGTTGCGATCCTCCGGTCTCAGCCTCCCAAGCACTGATATTACAGGTGTGTGACACCCACCACACTGGGCTCCTTTTTTATTATTTATTCTTATGTATTTATGTACTTATTTATTTGTGTGTGTGTGTGTTGCTGGGGATTGAACCTGGGACTTTCTCCTTCCAAGCTACACCTCCAGCCCTTTTTATTTATTGTTTTGAAACAGAGTCTCAGTAGGTTGCTAAGAGTGTTGCTAAGCTCCTGGGGTTGGCCTTGAACCTGTGATTACTGGTTTTATAGTCATGTGCTGCTGCTCCCGGCTCCTTTATATCTTTTATCTTGAAACCAGGTCTTGCTAAATTGCTAAGGGGTCTCACCAAGCTGCGGAGACGGGGACCTGTGATCCTCCTGTCTCAGCCTCCCAAGTACTGGTGACAGCTATGTGCCTCCAGGCCCAGCAGCAACTCTCTTTTAACAGTAACAAAGATTTCCTGGGGCCTCACGAGGCCCAGGCCTGGGTTGAGTTTATGAGTACGAGTTTAGCCGGGCGTGGTGCCACACGCGTGTAATCCCAGTACTTGGGAGGCTGAGACAGGAGGATCACAGTTTTGAGGATAGCTTCAGAGACCTTGCAAGTTCCTGTTTCAAAGAACAAAAAAATAAAAATGCCTGGGATGTATTTTGGAGGTAAAATACCCCTGGGCTCCATCTCAGGGGCACAAAACAAAGCGTGAAGTCACTGAGGTTGCCGCAGGCAGGGCCTCCCTGCAGTGGCCTGCTCGGTCATCAGTCTCAAAAGGAAAGGATTATCTAATTCCTGTGTGTGTGTGTGTGTCTGTCTATCTGTCAGTCTGTCTGTTTTCCTGGGGATTGAACCCAGCATTCTACCTCTGAGCTACAGCCCCAACCCAGTTTTATTTTTTTTGTTTCAAAACAAAGTCTTGCAAGATTGCTGAGAGTCACTGAGTGCTGAGGCTGCCGCAAACCCACGGTCCTCCTGTCTCTGCCTCCCATGTGCTAGAATTAAGGTGTATACCACCCCGGCCAGCTCCAAACCACTGTATACGAAAGGCGGTGGGATGGGCTCAGAGAGGCGGTGTCACTCGCACAGGACACACAGCAGGGACGCAGTCCTGTCTGCATTTGTTTTGTTTGTTTGTTTGTTTGTTTGTTTGTTTTTTGTGGTACTGGGGGTGGAACCCAGAGGCTTTCTACCTCCGGACTATACTCCCAGACCTATTTTATATTTTATTTGGAAACAGGGTCTCACTAAGTTGCCGAGAGCCTCACTAAGTAGCTGAGGCTGGCTTCGAACCTGCGTGATCCTCCTGTCTCAGCCTCCAGAGCGCAGGGATTACAAGCGTGTGCCACCACGCCCGGCTTAAGTCCTGTCTGCATTTCACCTAGATCTTCCGACTTCAGACTCTGTGTCCCCATCACTAAGCCCAACGTCTCTGTGGGAAAGGGACAAGGGAAACGCTGGGGCCAGAACCAGGAAGCCCAGAGGCTTGAGCGAGGCCAGGCTGAGACCTACCTGGCTTTGTTTTGTTTTATTTTGTGGTCCTGGGGATCGAACTCCGGGGCATTCTGCCTCTGAGCTACACTCAGCCCTATTTTAATTTCTTATTTGGAAACAGGGTCTTGCTAAGTCGCTGGGGCTGCCTTCGGACCTGTGATCCTCCTGTCGCAGCCCCCCACGTGCTGGGACCCCGGGTGTGCGCCAGGACTCCGGCTCCGGCCTTGTTATTTACCTGCTGTGAGACTGTCCATCTGAGCAGGGCGCTGGGCTCCCTCACTCGGGACAACGGTGCACCCCAAAGAGGGCCGGCGCCTGTGCCGCGGTGGCCACCACCAGTTGGGCAGGCCTGGGGTCTCCGGGACTTGCACGAGGCCACGTTCTGTTGTCTTTCCGTGCCCAGGTGATCCAGAAGTACATGCCCGGGGGCCTGTGCGGCTACGACCGTGACGGCTGCCCCGTGTGGTACGACATCATCGGGCCGCTGGACCCCAAGGGGCTGCTGTTCTCCGTTACCAAGCAGGACCTGCTCAAGACGAAGATGAGGGACTGCGAGCGCATCCTGCACGAGTGCGACCTGCAGACGGAGCGGGTGAGGCGGCGGGGCCCGGCAGGAGGCACCCAGCGGTGGGCTGCAGTCGGGGCTCCGGCCGGCGCCAGCTGTGCCGCCCTGGGGAGCCGCCCACCCTCTCTGAGCCTCCCCTACAGAGCAGGGGTAGCGATAGTGTGCTTGCAAAGGTTAGCTGAGATAATGCAAGTATGGGAGCTCCTTAGATCACAGTGGGGCTTCTTCCTGATTGACCTGTGCGGAGCTGGGGTGCGGAGCTGGGGTGCGGAGCTGGGGTGCGGAGCTGGGGTGCGGAGCTGGGGCGCGGAGCTGGGGCGCGGAGCGCACCTCAGTCCCAGTACTTGGAGGCCAAGACAAGATGATTGCAGTTTGAGGCCAGCCTAGCAAATGACCAAAACCCTGTCTCCAGCAACAACTATGACTGCTTCTCCTTTTCCTGTTCCTTCCTCCTTCTCTTCCTCCCCCTCTTCCTTCTTCCTCCTCCTCCTCTTCCTCCTTCACATCCTCCTCCTCTTCATCCCTCTTTTTTTCTTGATGGTACTGGAGATTAAAATCCCATTTTCGCAGGGCGTGGTGGCGCACGCTTGTAATCCCCGCGCTTGGGAGGCGGAGACAGGAGGATCGCGCAGGTTCGAAGCCAGCCACGCGCGCTGGCTTAGGAGACCCTGTTTCCAGATAAAAATATAAAATAGGTCTGGGAGTGTAGCCCGCAGGTAGAAGGGTTTCCAGGAACCCCAGTACCACCAAAAAAATCCCATCTTCAACTTCTTTTTTCTTTCTTTTTTCCCTTTATGCTACCGTGGATAAATGCTTTCAGGAGTGTGTGTGTGTGTGTGTGTGTGTGTGTGTGTGTGTGTAAGTTGAATGTAGGACCTTGTGTATGCTAGACAAGCACTTTACCACTGAGCCCCATCCCCTGCTCTTTGAGACCCTATCTCAAAATAAAAAATAAGGGCTGGGGATGTAGTTTAGTGGTAGAGCACCCCGGGCTCAATCCCTAGTAACACACACACACACACACACACACACACACACACACACACTACACACTACACAATCATCATTGTAAGTTGAAAACATCATAAGTTAGAAATGCACTTAATACACCCGCCTACCAAACCTCATAACTTAGTCTGGCCCACCTCAAGCTGCTCAGAACACACGGCCTACGGCGGGTATCGTGAGAGAGTGTCGTGGCGCACACCACTCGCCTGGGAAAAGACCAAAATTCTAAATTCAAAGCGTGACTTGTGCCGCATACTGTTTTGCGCCGCGGTCAAAACGCCACCAAGCATCGCCATTGTGCGTTGGTGACCCCTGTGCCTGGTAGCGAAGCCTTGTCCCGGACAACCCCTGCCCGGTGCGCTGCCCCTCCCCGCCCCATCGGCTTTCCCGTCTCTCCTGTAGGTCTCAGACTTAGACGGTGGCTTCTCTGAGGCCCCGGAGGGGTTAATACACCGCCGCTGTGTCCTGCAGCCCCTGGACTCTGCCATGGTGCTCCCCGCAGGACTGGGGGCCGCAGAAAAGGGGCTTATTACACGTGATTCATCATCCTCTCTGTCTGGATTGACATAAGTGCCTAGTAAATATCAGGTGGATGGATGATGGGAAACGTGATACATAGATGACTATGGATGGATGGGTGAGTGGATGGACGGATGGATGGTTAATAGGTATATGAATCGATGGGATAATTGATATATGGGCGGATAAATGAATATTTGGATGAGCGGAGGATGGATGGCTGGATGGATGGATGGATGGATGGAAGGGAAAATGCAATCGCTCCTATCCACTTGCTCCTCTGCAGACAGAGTAGGGGATTTAAAGAAGCCTTGAGGGGATTGGACATGGTGGTACACGTCTGTAATCCCAGCACGTAGTAGGCTGAGACAGGAGGGTTTTTTTGTTTTTCTGTTTTTTTGTTTTTTGTGGTACTGGGGTGGAACCCAGAGGCTTTCTACCTCCGGGCTATGCTCCCAGACCCATTTTATAGTTTATTTGGAAACAGGGTCTCACTAAGTTGCTGAGAGCCTCACTAAGTAGCTGAGGCTGGCTTAAAACCCATGTGATCCTCCTGTCTCCTGTCTCAGCTCAGCCTCCCAAGCGCAGGGATTACAAGTGTGCGCCACCACGCCCGGCCTGAGACAGGAGGTTTGAAGCCAGCTTCAGCAACTTAGCAAGACCCTCTTTAAAAAATAAAAAATCAAACTGAGCGTGGTAGTGCAGGCTTGTAATCCCCGCGCTTGGGAGGCTGAGACAGGAGAATGGCACAGGTTCGAAGCCAGCCTCAGCTACTTAGTGAGGCTCTCAGCAACTTACTGAGACCCTGTTTCCAAATAAAATATAAAATAGGTCTGGGAGCGTAGCCCGGAGGTAGAAAGCCTCTGGGTTCCACCTCCAGTACCACCAAATAAATAAATAATAAATAAATAAAGGACTGGTGGTGAATGCTGGACATGGTGGTGCATGCTTATAATTCCAGGACTTGGGAGGCTGAGACAGGAGGATTCTGGTTTACCGCCAGCCTCAGCTATTTAGTGAGGCCTTCTGCTACTTAGTGAGACCCTGTTTCAAAATAAGGAATAAAAAATAGGACTGGGGGTGTAGCTCAGACATAGAATGTCCCTGGGTTCAATCCTCAGTACCACACACACAAAAAAGGCTGGTAGTGAAATTTATAGCGTTTACGGTACTAGCGATTGAGCCTGGGAATGCCTCTGGGTTCAACCCCGGTACCCCAATAAAGACTGCTCACTATGTAAGCTGCCATCTCCCAAGCCTGAACCTTGGGACCTCTCTCTGCTCTTCCTGGCAGCTGGGGAAGAAGATCGAAACCATCGTGATGATATTTGACTGCGAGGGCCTGGGGCTGAAGCACTTCTGGAAGCCTCTGGTGGAAGTGTACCAGGAGGTGAGGAGAGGCCCGGCCTGCCGTGACCTCGAGGCCACGCGGGGCCCCATTAGTCACGGGCACCGATTAGTTCATGCACCTGGGCACCCACAGGACCCCCATGTTTCCCAGTAGAGCCCACAGGGCAGGCCTTGGGGACATTATGCTGAGCCCACGGCGCCCAGTTTCCACCCCGCCCTTCCGGGCCTGTCACCCCAGGTCAGCGCACCTCCCACCGCCCACATGAGGATGGCGGTGCAGGCACGCGGGGGCGACTGTTCCACAAAGTGTGCACGTGGTGTGGAAGGTTGTGACCGTTCAATAAACAGTAGTCGTTACTATTATTATTTATATTTATATTTTTATATTTATACTATTATTATGCTATTAAGATTTACTTTACAAATGACTATTGCCAGACGTGGCCCCGTAGACCCAGCACTTGGGAGGCTGAGACGGGAGGATCGCAAGTTCAAGGACAGCCTCAGCAAGTAGTGAGACTCCATCAACCTAGCGAGACCCTGTTTCAAAATAAATCTAATAGGGCTAGGGTGTAGCTCAGAGGTAGAATGCCCCCAGGTTTGATCCCCAGCAACAAAAACAAAGCAAATGATTATCACTGCGTTGTTGTTGTTAGGCTGTGGTTATAAGAGCCAGGCGGTCCCCTCCAGGGGCCCCTGGAGGTCGTGGTAAGGAAGGAAGTCCTCCCCCGCCCTCCAGAGCCCCCAGACAGGGGGTGGCTGGCGAGGGAGACCAGGGAAGAGGTGCCGCCTGGGTCCTGATGGCGTTGTCTTGGTTCCACAGTTTTTTGGCCTCCTTGAAGAAAACTACCCGGAGAGACTGAAATTCATGCTCATTGTGAAAGGTGTGTGGCGAGTGACCTTCACCTGTGCTTCTGCTCACTGGGAAGAGGCCACATGCAAATCATCAGGCCACATGCAAATCACTCGGGTCACATGCAAATCATCAGGTCACATGCAAATCCTCGGGTCACATGCAAATCACCTGAGTACCTGGCACTGAGTGCTCCTAAATGGCAGTTCCCAGGTTGCCCTTCCAGCCAGAGCAGGCGGACCCCAGCTCTTCCAGGAACCCCCATCGCTCTGCCCAGGAGGAAGGCTCCCTCCCCACGCTGCCGCCTGTGCCAGCTGGTACAGCCGAGGCCTGGCTTTCTGATTACCTCCTAGTCTTCCGGGGGCCTCTCTGGTCTTGCTCATGCTTGTCCTGTTTTCCTGGCCAAGTCATCTGCTCCTCAAAGCAAAGGACCTGAGTCTACACCGCGTCGCACACCTTGCAGGCCTGGCACCATGGCGGGTTTCACTAAGAATTTGGGGGTTGCTGGTTGGCTTATTGGTAGGTGGTTGATAGATTAGACAATTGGAGGTTGGGCGCGGTAGCGCACGCCTATAATTCTAGTACTTGGGAGGCCGGGACAGGAGGATTGCACATCTGAGGACAGCCTCAGCAATTTAGCGAGACTCAGCAACCTAGCATGACCCTGTTTCAAAACAAAAAAATAAAACGGGTTGTGGGTGTAGCTCAGAGCCAGACGGCTCCTGCGTCCAATCCCCAGTACCAAAGGAGGGGGAAAAAAAGATTGAATGATTGGCTAGCTGGCTGGCTAACGGGTTGGGTACTGGCCAGGGTTGATCACGAGTCTTCTCTATCATGTACTAAAATTATAGAAAAGTGGCCTGATAGTATTTTCTCCCTCTCACCCTTACCTGTGTCTCTGCAGCCACCAAACTGTTCCCCGTGGGCTACAACCTCATGAAGCCCTTCCTGAGCGAGGACACACGCAGGAAAATTGTCGTGTTGGGGAGTAAGTAGCTCTGCGCCCCCCAGGCCTGAGCCTGAGCTTCGGAGCAGAGGCTGGCCCATCGCCCGCTCAGAATCCAACGTGTGGCCTAGGGTTTCAGGTTCCTCCCTCCCGAGGAGGCCGGCCTGCCCAGGGAGCTGGGCCTCGCTCTCCGCCACCGCCCTGGGGTGAGTGGGCCCTCCGCAGGACCTGCTCATCGCTAGCAGCTTGCTTATTGGTCAGCCTCTGGCCTGGGCCTCAGTTTCCATTTGACACTTGTAACTCAGTACTGTTCTTTGTTTTGTTTTGTTTTACTGGGGATTGAACCCAGTGGCATTCTACCTCTGAGCTACACCTCCACCCCTATGTTATTCCTTATGTATTTAGTTATTTAATGCAGTGCTGGGGATGGAACCAGGGGCATTCTACCTCTGAGCTACATCCCCTGCCCTATTTTTTATTCTTTATTTTGAAACAGGATGTGGTAGTACACACTTTTTTTTTTTTTTTGGTGGTACTGGGGTTCCTGGAAACACTTCTGCCTCTGGGCTACACTCCCAGACCCACTTTTTTATATTTTTATTTGGAAACAGGGTCTCTTAAGCCAGCGCGATCTTCCTGTCTCCGCCTCCCAAGGGCGGGGATTACAAGCGTGCGCCACCACACCCAGCTGTAGTGCACACCTTTAATCCCAGTACTTGGGAAGCTGAGACAGAAGAATTGCAGGTTGCAGGACATCCTCAGTAAGACTCTAGTGAGACTCTCATCAACCTAGCAAGACCCTACTTCAAAATAAGAATAAAAATAGGGCTGGGGTGTAGTTCGGAGGAAGAATGTCTCTGGGTTCAACCTCCAGTACCACAAATACATAAATACATAAATACAATAAAAATTTAAAAAGCTGGAATGTGGCTTGGACATAGAATGCCTCTAGGTTCAATATCCAGTACCATAAAAAAAAAAAAAGCAGGGCTCGGTGGCACACACACCTGTAATCACAGTACTTGGGAGGCCAAGACAGGAGGATCACAGATGCATGACCATCCTCAGCAACCTAGCAAGACCATGTTTCAAATACAAAAAAAACAGAAAGGGCTGGGGTTGCTGCCTAGAAGTAGAATGGTACATGAGCTCTGAGGTGTATGTTTTAGACACATGTTTCTGGAAGGAAATATGATAAAATTGTATTAAAATTAAATATTGTGTTAGAAATAGAAGGAACATTGATTTTTTCTAATTTTATTTATTTTTTATTTTTTTAATTGGTGCATTGTAATCATACATCAATTGGAATACAAGACTTGAGAGGATATACAAGCACACATCATCCAATTAGCCCTCATCCAGCCCCCATCCCATTCCCTCCCCCTCCCTCGATCCCATGCTTGTTTGGTGATTAACTTTGATACATATGTTTATGTACCTCCTGCTTTTTAAAGAGGCTCCATCCTCCCCTATTCCATACCCTCTGATTGGTCACCTTAGTTGCTTCACTATAGGGCCCTTTCTATAGCTCGACCACTTCCTGTTGCCCCTTTCCTCCTAGTTATTGCTGATTAGGGGAAGCATCTGGTTTTAATTTTCTGCGATATTTCTCTGTGCATGCCGCGTTGCAAGTACCGATCCCACTCTTGACGGCCCCAGTAGTGGCCTGGCTACCCGGTGGACTGATCCAGACCTCGCTGGCTCAAGCAGCGTCCTTGCCTCATGGGAGGCCCCGATTCTGGCCTCGCTGGCCCCGACACTGGCCTAACCCCTGAGCTGGCTCTGATCCCGGCCTCAGAGGCCCCAGTAGCGGCCTTGCCTCACAGCAGGCTCCTGATTTTTGATAGTAATAAATCATGTTTTGAATATTCATATTTTTGTTTTCTAAATTTTTGTGATAATAATTTTTTTTGGTGGTCCTGGGGTTCCTGGAAACTCTTCTACCTCCAGGTTACACTCCCAGACTTATTTTATATTTTTATTTGGAAACAGGGTCTCTTAGGCCAGCGCGGCTGGCTTCGAACCTGTGCGATCCTCCTGTCTCTGCCTCCCAAGTGCAGGGATTACAAGCGTGCGCCACCACGCCCGGCAATGATAATAATTTTATAAAATAGTAATCATAGTGTTGATTTTATGTAATATTAATTGTGATATTAATTTTTTTTGCAGTACTGGGAATGGAACCCAGGGGCATTCTACTTCCAAGCTACACCCCTAGCCCTCTTTTTTATTCTTTATTTTGAAACAGGGTCTCACTGAGTTGCAGAGGGCCTCACTAAGTAGCTGAGGCTGGCCGAGAACTGTGATCCCTCCCCCACCGCCCCGTTTCAGCCTCCCAAGTACTGGAATTACAAGCATGCCGCCACCATGCCCGGTTTAATTATGATATTAATTTTATAAGTAGGAAAATAACTGTTTTTAATTGACATGGTGAGTAAAAAGGAAAAGACAGAAATAATCCTTAAACCCAAGCCCCTGACCCTGAGCGTGAGGGTAACTTCTCCCCAGCAGGTTGGTCAGATCATAGAATCAGGAGAGTGAGGGAGGATCTGGGTGGGTGTCAGATCCTCCCAGTCCTGCCTTTCTCTCCCTTCCTGACCTCCAGGCTTCCTCCCTTGCTCACCGGAATGGGCGGCTCGGTGGGCCACGGGCGGCTGGTGTGAGGCCCAGGCCCCGCCTGCCAAGCCCACACGTCCTGGAGCACTGTGGGTTAGTTCCCGCTCCAGACCCCAAGCCTCTGCCCCTGTTGGCGCCCCACAGGCTCAGAGTGTGTGGCCCTAGCGTGCCAGGCATTGTGGGATTTGCCCTTATCCCACTGGAAGGAGGGAAATAATACCTCATAGCCATGAAGGTTCAGCTGGGTCAGCCACAGGGCTGGGTTGCAGCAACCCCCAAAACTCAGCACTCTCAGGACTTTGCATAGGGCGCTAATAACAGTATTGGATATTATGCACACGGTGATGGAGCCTGAGGGCTGAAGAGCCCAGCACTCTCACCCCCACCAGGAGACTTGACTTAATCATGTGTAACCCCCAACAAGGTCCCTGAGCTCGAGGGCTTAGAGGTCTCGGGACACTTACACAACTCTTAGCTTTGCTGCTCAGGATTTGCAAACCCATCAGCAAGGGGAAGCACGTTTCCATAGCAACGGGATGCTGGGGAAGACACTTCCTAAGGTTGAAGCCCAGGAGCTCGGGAGTTGGCCCTGGTAGCCTGGCTCCGCTCGGGCCTGGTTCTGAAGCTCAGGGCATCCTGGGGGGAGCTAGAAGCTGGCTGGTCCCCTCTGGTTGGTAACTGCTCTTCAATCACCCTTCTCCCAGACAGCTGGAAGGAAGGCTTGCTGAAGCTCATCAGCCCTGAAGAACTGCCTACTCATTTTGGGGGGAGCATGACCGACCCAGATGGGAACCCCAAATGTTTAACAAAGGTAAACGAGCCCTAGGGCAGGGTAGGGTCAGGGCGTAGGGCTGGCTTCCTGTCCCACCCCCTCGTTCATTCCACAAACATCTGCACACAGGTCTCACAGAGGAGACCAGGTGTTTAGCTGGACGGCTCCATCCCTGCCCTTTGGGGGCTCTGAGCAGCTGGGTAGGCAGAAAGGAAGGAGGGAATTTCCAGGGTTGAGGGTGTGGCTCAGGGCAGAGCATTTATCTAGCATGTGCAAGGCCCTGAGTTCAATCTCCAGCACTCTAACAGTAATAAATAATAATAATAATTAATAATAATACTATCGCATATCCTGGGCCCACTGGCACACACTTGTAAACCCATTACTTGGGAGGCTGAGACAGGAGAATCACAGATTTCAGACCAGCCTCAACTTAGTGAGACCTTCAGAAACTTAGCAAGACCCTATTTAAAAATGAAAAATAAGATAGGGCTGGGGTATAAATGCCCCTGGGTTCCATCCCAAGTACAGAGAGAAAGTTTAGGGAGAGAGAGAGAGAGAGACAGAGACAGAGAGAGAGAGAGAGAGAGAGAGAGAGAGACCTCAGCAATTTAAAAAGTCCCTCAGCAACTTGACAAGACCCTGATTCTCCATCATTATTATTGTTGTTATTATTATCCTAATTATTATTATTGGACCGGGGATTGAACCCAGAGGCATTGTAACTCTGAGCTATACCTCCAACCCTATTCTACTTTTTATTTTATTTTTAATTTTTGTGGTTCTGGGGATGGAATCCAGAGGCTTTCTACCTCCGGGCTATACTCCCAGACCTATTTTATATTTTATTTGGAAACAGGGTCTCAGTAAGTTGCTGAGAGCCTCACTAAGTAGCTGAGGCTGGCTTCAAACCTGTGCGACCTTCCTGTCTTAGCCTCCTAAGTACTGGCATTACAAGCATGCACCACCATGCCTGGTTTACCTTTTTTTTTCTTTTGGGGTACTAGGGATCAAACCCAGGGGCATTCTACCTCTGAGCTACACCTCAGCCCTATTTTTTATTTTATTTATTTATTTATTTATTTATTTATTTATTTATTTTGGTGGTACTGAGGTTCCTGGAAGCCCTTCTACCTCCAGGCTACACTCCCAGACCTATTTTTACATTTTTATTTGGAAACAGGGTCTCCTAAGCAAACGCGCGTGGCTGGCTTCGAACCTGCACGATCCTCCTGTCTCTGCCTCCCAAGCGCGGGGATTACAAGCGTGCGCCACCACGCCCGGCTATATACTTTTTTTTTTTTTTTCGTGGTACTGGGGTTCCTGGAAGCCCTTCTACCTCCAGGCTACACTCCCAGACCTATTTTTACATTTTTATTTGGAAACAGGGTCTCCTAAGCAAACGCACGTGGCTGGCTTCGAACCTGCACGATCCTCCTGTCTCCGCCTCCCAAGTGCGGGGATTACAAGTGTGCGCCACCACGCCCGGCTTATATACTTTTTATTTGGAAACAGGGTCTCTTAAGCCAGCACGGCTGGCTTAGAACCTGCGCAATCCTCAGGTCTCCGCCTCCCAAACGCGGGGATTACAAGCGTGTGCCACCACACCCGGCTTATTCTTTATTTTTGAACCACACCCGGTTTATTCTTTATTTCTGAAACAGAGTCTCACTGAGTTGCAGGGAGCCTCACTAAGTAGCTGAGGCTGGCTGGGAACCACAATCCTGTCTCAGCCTCCCAAGCATGTGCCACCACACCGGCTTACTTTTTATTTTGAAACAGAGTCTCACTGAGTTTCAGAGGGCCTTGCTAAATTGATGAAACTGGCCTCGAACCTGTAATCATCCTGTCTCAGCCTCCCAAGCACTGGGATTACAGATGTGCGCCACCACGCCCAGTTTAAGACCCTGATTCAAAAGAAAAAGTAAGCCGGGCGTGGTGGCGCACGCTTGTAATCCCCGCGCTTGGGAGGCGGAGACAGGAGGATCACGCAGGTTCGAAGCCAGCCGCGCTGGCTTAAGAGACCCTGTTTCCAAATAAAAATATAAAATAGGTCTGGGAGTGTAACCCGGAGGGTAGAAGGGCCTCCGGGAACCCCAGTACCACCAAAAAAAAAAAAAAAAAAAAAAAAAAGAAAAGAAAAAAGTAAAAAGGGCTAGGGAGTATAGCTTGAGGACAGAAGGCCCCTGGATTCAATTCCCAGTATCAAAAGACACAGAGAGAGAGAGACAGAGAGAAGGAAGAGCTGGGCCTGGTGGCATACAGCTGTAGTCCCAGTGCTTGGGAGGCTGAGACAGGAGGACCGCAGGTTGGAGGACGGAATTCTGCCCCAGAGGGGTCAGCTGAGGGAGGAGTGCTGCGGTGAGAGGAGGAGCCTGAGCAGGGGCCAGAGGAGCAAGCCTCCGTGCTCTGCGCAGATCAACTACGGCGGGGAGATCCCCAAGTCCATGTACGTGCGGGACCAGGTGAAGACTCAGTACGAGCAGAGCGTGCAGATCAGCCGCGGCTCCTCGCACCAGGTGGAGTACGAGATCCTGTTTCCAGGCTGCGTGCTCAGGTAGGGTGGCCGCAGCCCCGCCGGCGAGGCCGGGCCCTCGGAGGCCATCCGGCGGAACGGGACCTGTTCCCTCACCTCACAGGTGGCAGTTCTCATCGGACGGTTCGGACATCGGCTTTGGGGTGTTCCTGAAGACCAAGATGGGGGAGCGGCAGAAGGCCGGGGAGATGACGGAGGTGCTGCCCAGCCAGCGCTACAACGCCCACATGGTGCCCGAGGATGGGAGCCTCACCTGCTCCGAGGCCGGCGTCTGTGAGTCTTTACCAGCTGGGCACGGTCCCAGAGGCAGGACAGTCTGCCCCAGGGTTCAGAGAAGGCAACAGAGGAGCAGGGACACAGCCTAGGTTAGTGGTACCGGGTCACATGGTCACTTATTCAGGACACATTTGCCAGGTGTGGTGGCGCACACCTGTGATCCCAGTACTTGGGAGGCCGAGACAGGAGGATCACAAGTATGAGGCCAGTCTCAGCACTTAGCTAGACACTCAGCAAAGTGGGGAGATGCTGTTTCAAAGTTATACATAAAAAGGGCTAGAAGTGAGTGGAGCATGGTGGTGCAACGCTTGTAATCCCAGCATTTGGGAGGCTGAGACAAGGATCATGGTTCGTGGACAGCCTCAGCTACTTAGTGAGGCCCTTTGCAATTCAGTGAGACCCTATTTCAAAATAAAGAAAAAAAATAGGGCGCCGGGCGTGGTGGCACACGCTTGTAATCCCCGCGCTTGGGAGGCAGAGACAGGAGGATTGCGCAGGTTTGAAGCCAGCCGTGCTGGCTTAAGAGACCCTGTTTCCAAATAAAAATATAAAAAATAGGTCTGGGAGTATAGCCTGGAGATAGAAGGGCTTCCAGGAACCCCAGTACCACCAAAAAAAAAAAAAAAAATAGGGCTGGGGTGTAGCTTGGAGGTAGAATGCCCCTGGGTTCCATCCCCAGTACCGCCAAGAAAAAAAAAAAAAGGGCTGGTGGTATTATCGTGTGTGTGTGTGTGTGTGTGTGTGTGTGTGTGTGTGTGGTGCTGGGGATTGAACCCAGGGCTTTCTACCTCTGGGCTACACTCCCAGAGCTATTTTATATTTTATTTGGAAACAGGGTCTCACTAAGTTGCGGAGAGCCTAAGTAGTTGAGGTCGGTGCACACCCGGATCCTCCTGTCTCAGCCTCCCAAATGCTGGGATTACAAGCGTGTGCCACCAGGCCCGGCTGGAGGTGTATCTTGAGGTAGAACGTCCCTGAGTTTAGTCCCCAGTGTGAAGAAGCAGCGGCTCAGGACACACTCGTGAGCTATGCACCCAGAGCCCCAGACACACATGTCCTCAAGGGGTCACGTAACACAGGCAAGGGACGACTTTCCCCAGAGGAACCTGGGGTGCTGAGCACTGGTACAGAGCCACAAAGCCGAGAGGAACCCCAGGGTCCCACCTATGCCTCGGCGTAGCTGTGTAACTCTGGGCAAGTTGGGAGCAGCCTGGGAAGGACAGCTGGGCATGGCGAACACCTGTCATCCCAGCACTTGGGAGGCTGGGACAGGAGATTCTCAGGCTGGAGGACGGCCTCAGCCACTCAGCAGGACTCTCAGCGCCCTAGCTGAGCGTCTTTAACCTAAAGCCTAAAACAAACAGGTTTTAGTGCCTTAGCTCTGCACATCCCCAGGTGCAGTGAGCTCCCCCTTCCAGCCGATCCCGCTGGTCAGAATTCCCTCCTCAAACCTGCGATCCTCCCGTCTCAGCCTCCCAAGTACTGGGATTATGGGTATGTGCCACCATTGCTGGCGGTGGGGCAGGGCTCAGAGGTAGGATGCCCCTGGGTTCAATCTCTAGTACCCCACACACACGTGCACTATACATGTACATATTCTGGGGAGGGCTTGAGCCAGGGCGTGGGGAGGCAGTAGGTGTGGCCGGCCTGGCCCAGCACCTCTGCCCAAGGGGGCTGGGAGGCCTCGACCTTCCCAGCTGCCCCCGTGCATCGTGTCCATCAGCTGAGTGTCTAGGCGTGGGGACAATAGCCTGTGACACCAGTCAGTCCACGCACGCCGGGATGGCGATGCCAGGAGGAGGCCGTGTCGGCGCACGGGCTCTGCGGGGGGTGGCAGCTCTCATGGGGAAGCGAAAAGTCACAGCGGGAACTTGGGCAGCCTGGCACGGAGCCCGGCCTCCCCCAGGCGGGCAGGCCTGGCAGAGAGAAGCCAGGCCCAGCGCCCCCCCCCACCTGTCCCATCTGCCCCCCAGATGTGCTGCGTTTTGACAACACCTACAGCTTTGTCCACACCAAGAAGGTCAGCTTCACGGTGGAGGTGCTGCTCCCGGATGAGGGCATGCAGAAGTACGACGAGGAGCTCACCCCCGTCTAGCCGGCCCCCACTTCCCAGAGACCCCGCCCCGTCTCTCCCCGCGCACCCTGCCTGCCTGCCGCTCCGGAGACCAATCATTAGTCATCCTGACTGACATTAGACAAAGGGCTACCCTGCTGTGGTCAGATCAGAAAGGCACAGCCTGGAGGGCGCCAGCACTTCGGGGAGGAGGAGCACAGACAGGAGGCCACGGCCCGAGCCCCAGAGCAGGGCCAGTCTCCGAGCCTTGGCCTTGCCTATCCTGTGGCATTGGGCATGCGTGAACCCCTTCCCCACGAGGTTAGAGGCTCATCTAGGTCCTGTGTAGAAGATGATTAGTGTGAGCTTCCTGTGATTCCACCTGGCCTGGGGGCACATGCCTGGAATCCCAGACCTTGGGAGGCTGAGACAGGAGGATCACGGGTCCGCGGCCAGCCTCAGCAATTTAGCGAGGCTTTCAGCAACCTAGTGAGACCTTGTTTCAAACTAAAAGGATCTGAGGGCTCACTCAGTGGTAGCAAGTAAGGAAGGTCGGCGATTCCTGGGTGCGCAAGACACGGAGACTACCCGGGCCGGTTTCAGCACCTCGGACAGGGCAGCGTTGCGGTGGGGCTCCCAGGCCACCCAGCCCCTAGCATTCTGGCAGTGGCTTCCTCCTGGGAGCCTCAGCCACAAAAGCCAGATAGAAAGGCGGCAGCTGCCCCAGGCTGTGTCTCACTGGCGCTTGGCTTCTCCCATCCACACGCTCAGCTCACGCTTACCTTTTCCCTTGGCAACTCACGGCTTACATTTTAAGCAATTAAAGGCTCATCTCTGGCTCTGGCTGCTGCCTGGTATGTATATATAAAATAATCAAAGCTTTCCCTTGGCAAGGGTTCTCTACACACCAGACACGGTGCCCAGCGCTTGTGGGCTTTGACCTGTCCCCTCGCCATCCCTGAGGCCACTATTGGGTATCACGGGTGCTGGGTGGCGTGTTCTGATCCTGGCTCCGCGCGGCCTTAGGCTCCTGCACTCCCTGTCTCTGAGCACGCGTCCCTCTGCTCAGTTGCCACAGAGGAGCCCTGACACATGATGCTACCTACCCGAGCCAGCCATGGTGCTGCAAGCCTGTGAGCCTTGAAAGGCTGAGAGAGAGGACGCAAGTTCAAGGTCAACTTCAGCAACTTAGCAAGAACCTGCTTCCAAATAAGACACTAAGAAAGGGCTGAGTGGCCAGGCGTGGGGACACATACTTGTAATCCTGGTACTTGAGAGGCCGAGACAGGAGGATCACAGGTTCTAAGCCCGCCTCAGCTACTTGATGGCCCTCTGCAACTTAGGCTCTGTTTCAAAATAAGGAACAAAAAATAGGGCTGGGGGTATAACTCAAAGGTAGAATGTTCCTGGGTTCAATCCCCAGTACCACAATAAGTAAATAAATATATAAAAATGAAAATAGAGCTGGAGCCGGGCGTGGGGACACATGCTTGTAATCCCAGCATTTGAAAGGATAAGAAAGGAGGATTGTGATTCGTAGACAGCCTCAGCTACTTAGTGAGGCCCTTTGCAACTCAGTGAGACCCTGTTTCAAAATAAAGAATAAAAAATAGGGCTGGGGGTATAGCTCAGAGATAGAAGCCCCTGGGTTCCATCCCTAGTACCAGAAAAAAAAAAAAAAATAGGCTGGAGGTGCAGCTTGGAGGTAGAATGCTCCTGGGCTCAATCTCAGTATGAAAGAAAGGAAGAAAGGAAGAAAGGAAGGAAGAAAGAAAAGGAAAAAAGAAAAAGCTGGGCATGGTGGCACATACCTATACTCCCAGTACTTGGGAGGCTGAGATAAGAGGATCACAGGTTCAAAGCCAGCCTCAGCAACTCAGTGAGACTTGCATCATGAGTTTAGCAAGACCCTGTTTCCAAATAAAAAATAAAATAGAACTGGGGGTAGAGCTCAGAGGTAGAATGCCCCTGTGTTCAATCCCTAGCACCAGAAAGCAAGCAAGCAAGAAAGAAAGACAGACAATCACTGTCCACCACTTACAAGTCTTCTTAATTAGCCTAGAGAAGGCTGGGCAGGAAGCCGGCCTCACTTCCTCACAGGCAAGCCTGTGGCACAGGTGAGCTGGGCCAAGCCACACACGCCCGCACCTCTGCCCCCAGCCTGCAGAGCCTCCTGATTTGAGGCTGCAGTGTCCTCCTCGGCCACACTGGATCGACTAAGGACAGTGGGACTTAATGCTGCGTGGTGGACTCCCGTGCCCCCTGCAGGGGGCTGATAACGGCGGCTCCATCACAGAGGGCTGTTATGGAGGCTTCACGGCACAGTGCCTGGTCAGAGCCTGGCGCGTGCTCAGGGCGCCGTCCGCGTTCTCTGTGGGTGTCACGTACGACTCTTATCCCTGGGGAGAGATGGACGCCACGATGCAGGGGTCTGTGGGTCCACGGGGCGGTTACCATCGGAGCTGGACCGAGCCTGGAGACGGCGCTCCTGGCAGTGGCATGGTCCACGCAGGGATGGGGGCCAATGTGCAGAGCACACCCAGAGAGTGGCAAGGAGTCGGGCACCGTGCGGGTGCAGGCATGTGTCACGGTGAGAGGTGAGACTATCAAAGCTGGTGGCTCTGGACGCCAGGCCCGGGTGTTCACACTGGGTCCTGAGGCCATTGGGAGCCACGGAAGGTTTCAGGACAAAGGAGAGACTTGGGGAGATTCAGCCACCAGCACAATCAGATCGGAAAATGGCCGTTCAGGTGCTGAGTTCTGAAGTGGTTCTGGGCTGTGTGTTCATACCCATAAGAGCACAGCAGCCATTTTGGACAACTGTCCAATTATTTCCTCTGGATAAATTCTTAGGAGCAGAATTCCTGAACCATATACTTGTAATTCATTCTCTCTAGATTAACCATCAGATGGAACAGTCCAGTTATTCCCCTTGGGGTGGATAGCCTTTGCCACAATAATAATAGCCAGTGTTGCCAGGCGCGGCGGCGCACGCCTGTAATCCCAGTACTTGGGAGGCTGAGACAGGAGGATCTCCGGTTCGAAGCCAGACTCCGTAGCTTAGTGAGGCTCTCAGCAACTTAGTGAGACCCTGTTTCCAAATAAAACATAAAAAATAGGTCTGGAGGTGGAACCCAGAGGTAGAAGGCTTCTGGATTCCCTACCCAGTAACACACACACACACACACACAACACACACACACACACACACACAGCCACAGCACATGAAGAGCTTAGGACTGGGCCTTCTGCCACTAGAAGCAGTTCTCTAAGAAATGTTACCAATGGCTGGGCATGGTGGCGCACACCTGTAATCCCAGTCCCTGGGAGGCTGAGGCAGGGAGACAGCAAGTTCGAGTCCAGCTTCAGCAACTTAGTGAGGCTGTCATCAACCTAGTGAGACCCTGTTTCCAAATAAAAAATAAAATAGAGCTGGGGTGTAGTTCAGATTTAGAATGCCCCTGGTTCCAATCCCCAATACCATAAAGAATGCATGAAAAAAGGAATGAATGAATAAATAAATAATTAATAAGTAGATGTTATCAGCGACCAGTTTGAAGCAGCCAATGTGGGGCCCGTTGGGACGTGCCACCCCCTTGTGGCAGTTATGGGCATTGCATGGTGACCTCTCGGCAGGCATTACCCCACCGTGGATGGAACCCAGAGGCATTCTACCTCTGAGCCACACTCCACCCCTTGCCCTATTTTTTATTCTTTATTTTGAAACAGAGTCTCACTAAGTTGTGAAAGGCCTCACTCAGTAGCTGAGGCTGGCTGCAGACCTGCAATGCTCCTGTCTCAGCCTCCCAAGCACTGGGATTGCAGCCGCGTGCCTCCGCGCACCGTGTACCGGCTGCAGTTTGAGGCAGCCTCGACACATACCGGGTAAGGAGCACGATGTGTTCTGTTTGCTGGAAATAACATTTCACAGTGTGCCAATGAGGCCACGGTGAAAATGAACAAGTCAGGAGCCCCTGGTGCGGGGAAGCCAGCGCCGCACGCTGGCAGCACCGGCTGCCCCGGCCCCACCAACCCAGGAGGTGGGTAGATACAGCCCCTCCCTCTGCCCAGACATAAAAGCTGAAGATGTGAGAAGGCAGAGGCCAACCACTCTTTTTCTTTTTTGTAATGGACCTTGAACCCAGGGGCTTGTATCTCTGAGCTATTCCTCCAGCTTTCTATTTTTATTTTGAAACAATAATGTTTCAGGACTTAATGTTTTATGTCTTGATGGGTTGCTAAAGGTCTTCCTAAATTTCTAAGGCTGTTCTCAAACCTGTGATCCTCCTGTCTCAGCCTCCTAAGTACTAAAATTAAAGGTGTGTACCACCACACTCAACTCCCCCCAGCACTATTTAATTTTTTTATTTTAGCTTTTTTTTTTTTTTGGTGGTACTGGGGGTGGAACCCAGAGGCTTTCTACCTCCGGGCTATATTTCCAGTCCTATTTTATACTTTATTTGGAAACAGGGTCTCACTAAGTTGCTGAGAGCCTCACTAAGTAGCTGAGGCTGGCTTCGAACCTGTGTGATCCTCCTGTCTCAGCCTCCCAAGCGCTGGGATTACAAGCATGTGCCACCATGCCCGGCTCTATTTTTTTTATTTTAAAACAGAGTCTCAGGCTGGGCATGGTGGCGCAAGCTTGTAATCCCAGCATTCGGGAGGCTGAGACCAGAGAATCGTGGTTCGTGGCTAGCCTCAGCTACTTAGTGAGGCCCTTCACAACTCAGTGAGACCCTATTTCAAAATAAAAAATAGGGCAAGGGGTATAGCTCGGAGGTCAAGTGCCTCTGGGTTCCATCTCCAGACCCGCAAAAAAAAAAAAAATTAAAAAAAAAAAAAGCCGGGCGTGGTGGCTCACGCTTGTAATCCCTGTGCCTGGGAGGCGGAGACAGGATTGGGCTGGTTGGAAGCCAGCCCTACTGGCTTAAGAGACCCTGTTTCCAAAAATAAAAAAGTATAAAATAGGTCTGGGAGTGTAGCCCAGAGGTAGAAGGGCTTCAGGAACCCCAGTACCACCAAAAAATAAAATAAAATAAATAAAATAAATAAATAAATAAAATAAACAAACAAACAGAAAAAAACACCAGAGTCTCAGGCTGGGCAAGGTGGCGCACGCTTGTATTCCTAGCATTTGGAAGGCTGAGACAGGAGGATAGTGGTTTGCAGCCAGTCTCAGCTACATAGTGAGGCCCTTTGCAACTCATTGAGACCCTGTTTCAAAAATAAATAATTAAAAAATAGGGCTGGGTGTGTAGATTGGAGGTAGAATGCCCCTGGGTTCCATCCCCAGTACCGCAAAAAAAAAAAAAAAAAAAAAAGGGTCTCACTAGGTTGCCAAGGGTCTTGCTAAGTTGCTGAGGTTAGCCTCAAACCTGCGACCCTTCTGTCTAAGCCTCCCAAGGACTGAGATTACAGGGATGCTGACCAACCACCTTTTAAATTGTCCAGCACAGAATCCAGCCTTCTTGTCATGGCTGTCAGGGCCCCTGATGATCCAGACGACACCCACGCCCCTCACCACAACACCCTTCTCGCCTCCCACCCAAGTCTTCATTTCAGCCATTCTGTGGCTGGGGTTCCCGGGCGCTGGGGCTGGCTCTGGTGCCTCCTGACCGGCTGAGCTTGCGCCCCGACCCCCTCAGATGCTCCCTGCCTTGGGCTGCGCCTCCTCCTGCGGGCCCAGGAAGCCCTCCCATCCCAGCCCGCTCAGCCCCAGCTCGGCTCCCCCAGGGAGAAGAAGCCGAGAAGAAAGGTCCACTTCTTGAGGATTTATTGGGCCTGGGGAAGGGGCTGCCCTGCCTTCCCGGGGGTGCCCAGCGGCGGGCTGGCCGGAGAGCCTGTCCTGAGCTGTCCTGGCCGCCGCACTCGTGTGTGTCTCCCTGAGTATCGTGCCATGCAGCCACGCCGCCATGGTGCGACGGCCACGCGCTGGGATTCCTGGTACCCGGCCTGCCAGCTGGGCTGGAGCACGTCCCTCGCCGTCTATGGGCCTCAGCCTTCTCCTCCGGAGGATGTAACTTTCCCACCCAGCTCCACTCCGCTCCGCTCCATAGAGCCATGCAAGCGGACGGGGTGCAGGTCCCGCCCCTGGGGGGGCTCTCTGCAGCTACCACTCCCTAGGCCTTCTTCTGGAAGCTTCCATTCAGCTCAAGTCCACTCAGGTGCCAGGCAGCCACTCCCCGGCAGCGGTGGGCCGGCCCACAGGAGCCAGCGCGGGGTCAGGAGGAGCTGGGCTTCCCCACTGACGGATAGAGCTTGCGCAGGCTGGAGTCCAGCAGGAAGTCCACCGACCTGGGGGGGTGAGCAGGGGGCCAGGGTTAGGGAGGGACACCCAGGTGGAGACCCGCCTCACGGCGCTCCTCACACCCTGCGCCACTCGGGAAACCACATCCAAACGCCGCGGAAAATAGCCATTTGACGTTTTCATCTGGAGAAACTGAGGCAAAGAGAGGGTGAAGGCCTGGCTGTAGGCCTCAAGTCAGTTATCCGCCCCCCAGGAGACTCCGCCTCCCGCTCCGAGGAGTTGATCTCGCTGGGCTGACACCCATGGCCCAAGCCCAGCCAATCACAAAAGGGGAGCTGGCCAGTATGGATGGACCAATGAGACAGCCTTCCTTGGGATTTTTGTAATCACTACTAAAAAGCTTCCCATGGGAGCCGGGCATGGCCGCACCTGCCTGTGATCCCAGTACCAGGGAGGCTGAAAGAGAGAGCACAGGTGGCCTCAGCAATTTAGCAAGACCCTGTTTCAAAATAAATAGAGCTAAGGGTGTACTCAGAGGTACAGTGCCCCTGGGTTCAGTCGCCAGGGTGAAGGGGGGTGATGGGGCTGATCAAGCTGCTGGAGGCCGTCTCTGGGCCCAGGAGCGGAGCCCACAGGGTGTGCGGTGGGGGCGGTGGGGAGAGGGGCAGATTCCCAGTGACATAATGTGGTGCCTACATCTAGCCATATCTGAAAGCAACCCAACCCTGGACTTCTACTCTTCTCTGACTTGACTAATTTGGTACGAGTCTGGTTTCTGTGACTCCTGCCACCCCGAATGCCTCACTCCCCTGCCTCTGATTGTCTGGAAACACCCGACTTCCCTTCTGGGAATCTGCCTGTCCTGTGTCTTGGACCCTCAAGGCACCCTCCTTCCTTTAGTGCCAGCCAGGTCAAATAGCAAAGGGTGCGGGGTCCCTTCCAGCCCGGAGCCCAGGGGTCCTGCCTCTGGGGACTGCTCTGTGCCCCGGGGGGCCCAGCCCCGTCCGTCTGGGGCGGAGCCACGCACCTGTCGATGGGGTGGATGATGACGGGGATGGTCAGCAGCCCGAGCGCGGTGGTGGTCCACTTGCGGGCGGCCAGTGGCCAGCGCGTGGCAGTGCCCAGGACGTAGAGTGAGGCGGCACACACACGGTTGATGGTGAAGCCCGGGATGGCCACGGAGGCCAGGGCCTGCCACACGAACGTGTCGACCACGGCCACGGCCACCCGGGTGCTGCGGCCTGCTTCAGGGCTGGACACCTGCTGGGTACAGGCACACTTAGTCCAACCCTGCCAAGGAGCGGGAGGCTGGACGGCAGGCGAAGTGGCCATGAGGGCAGCATTAGAGCAGAAAGAACTGGCCCTAGTGAGGGCTCTGGACTAGCCCACTCAGGCCGCAGAGCGGCCACTTTCAGGGATGCGGAGGGCAGGGGCGCCAGGGGCCGGGGTGGGCCCCGACACTCACCTCTCCCGCCTTTCTGCCTTTGTCCACGGCATCGGCCAGCACGTAGGAGCTGGACACCCCGTAGCTCAGCCATACCACAGCGGCGGGCACCAGGGAGCGGAAAGCCTCCCCCACCTCGTTGGCGTAGCCTGGAGAGGGGACAGTTCATCCTCAGGCCCGGGGCGGCTCCACGCGGGGGCGCTGGAGACACCTGGCTGCAGACCGGGCCGCCGAGCGCCCGGGCGACCTCGGGCAGCGGCTGGACCTGGGGTCCGGTTCCCGGCCGGGCGGGCCGGGCGGCTCCAGCGGGTGGGAGGCCGGGTGGGTGCGGGTGGCCGGGCCTGCGCTGGACGGGCAGAGGCTGCCCAGTCCCCACGCGAGCCCTCTCGGTCCCGATGGAGAGGTCCTCAGGTCGAGCCATTTTTGCAGGGGGAGCCGGGGTGGCAGAGAGCCGTGGGGCGCGCGGGGAGGGCAGCCCGCTCGGCCTCCGGCCGCCGTCCAGGACCGCTGACCAGCAGCGGCCCGAGGGCCGCGCTGACCTCCCCGCCGCGTGACCTTGGCAAGTCCCTCGCCCTCTCTGCGCCCCAGGGTCCGGCCCAGGCAGGACGAGAGCCGAGACGCCCCCGCCTCCAGCAGACCCGGACCCCCACCCCCAGCCCAGCCCAGCCCCGCTCCCTCCCGCCTGGCCGTGCCCGCCGCTCACCCAGGTATCGGACCCACGTGTCCCGGTAGAGGTCGCGCTGGGCGCCCGGCGGCCGCGGCTCCGACATGGCCCCGCCGGCTGCACGGTCTCCGCGGCGCCGCCACCTGCGCCCCCGCCGCAGGGCAGGTGGACGTGTGCCGCCCGCAGGGAGCGTCTGCAAACTGCCCCGCGCGCCCGCCCCCAGGCTCGGGCTGGCCGACGGTGGGGCGCCCCCAGCTGGAGCAAGCCCCTCCCGGCACTGGCCGCGGCCTTCTGGAGCCCAGGGGCTGGGGCTCCAGCCTGGGAGTCCACGGCCCGGCCCACCCGGGTGGGTGCAAGATTGATTATAAGTCATCACTGGCCGACTATCAGCCGGGACACTCGCTGAGGACTCTAGGGGGCCTCCTCTCCCCTCTCCCCTCTCCCCTCTCCCCTCTCTCCTCTCTCCTCTCTCTCCCTCCCCCCCCCTCTCTCTTTGGTGGTAATGGGGTTCCTGGAAACCCTTCTATCTCAGGGTTACACTCCCAGACCTATTTTATATTTTATTTGGAAACAGGGTCTCTTAAGCGCAATCCTCCTGTCTCTGCCTCCCAAGCTCGGGGATTACAAGCGTGCGCCACCACCCCCGGCGGCTTATTCTCTTAAACTCCCCCCAAGCTTGAGGAAACGGGCCTGGAGGAGGTGGTCCCCGCCACGCAGCTGCCCAGCGGGAAGCTGGGATCTGAATCTGGACGGTGGGCTTCGGATGCGGTGATCTTAAGGTGAGCTCGGTAGAGAAGACTGGGTTACCTGGGTGTGGGGGCACATGCCTGTAATCCTAATACTTGGGAGGCAGATACAGGAGAGTTGCAGGTTCAAGGCCAGCCTGAGCAACTTAGCAAGATCCTATTTCAAAAAAAAAAAAAAAAAATACAGGGCCGGGAGTGGTGGGCACGCTTGTAATACCAGCTTTCGGGAGGCTGAGACAGGAGGATCACCGTTTGCGGACAGCCTCAGCTGCTTAGTGGCACCCTTTGCAACTCAGTGAGCCCCTGTTTCAAAATAAAGAATAAAAATAGGGTTGGGGGTGTAGCTCAGGGGTAGACTGTCTCCGGGTTCAATCCCCAGTGGCAGGCAGTCCGACTTCAGGGAGGGGGCAAAGGGGTCGAATGGAGAGGCGGCTGCCCCTACTTTGGAGTCCCTTCCTGGCAGTTGCCATGTTTAGTTTTTAAGCACTCCTATCTTACTGGATCAGTGCCCCTGGACTGAGGCTCTCAGGGTCAGGAGGTTGGCTGAATGAATGAATGAGGCCAGGGGGACAGGGCTGGGGTCAGCCCTCCAGGAGGGGAGGAACAGGAGTCCTGGGTGCTAGCCCTTACAATAGAGTGGACCCTTTCTCTGCTTGGTCCTCAGGTGACCCATGTGACTCTGGGAATGCCTGGGGGAGGAGCAGGCCAAGGGCGCTATTGGACAGGCCATCCTCAGTTCAAATCCCCCATCCGTCTGTTAGCTGGTGTCCTCTCCAACCCCAGTGCCCCCATCTTTAAAAAGTGAAAGTCGCCAATACTTACCAAGAACTGACGTGTGTGTGTGTGTGGGGGGGGGTACTGGGGATGAAACCCAGAGGCTTTCTACCTCCAGCTATACTCCCAGACCTATTTTATAATTTATTTGGAAACAGGGTCTCACTAAGTTGCTGAGAGCCTCACTCAGTAGCTGAGGCTGGCTTCGAACCTGCGTGATCCTCCTGTCTCAGCCTCCCAAGCGCTGGGATTACACGTGTGCGCCACCACGCCCAGCACCAGACTGTCTTCTAAGCGCTTTCTTTGCCCTTGTTATTCTCTTAAGGCTTGCAGCCACCCAAGACACGGGGATTTTGCATGGTACCTAGCATTCATGTATTAAGTATCAGCTGGTATGAGCCGGGTGTGTTGGTGCACGCCTGCAATCCCAGTACTTAGGAGGATTGCAGGTTTGGGGCCAGCCTCAGCAATTTAGCAAGCCCCTTCTTCAAGATAATAAGGTTTGGGGGTGTAGCTCAGAGGTAGAGTGCCCCTGGGGGTTCAATCTCCGGTACAAAAAATAAATAGTTCTTATCATCAAATAAAGACTGGGAAATTGAATGCCGAGTGCTTATTGAGGCCACCGTTTCCAGCCCTAGGTGCCTGCGAAGGGCCGTATGGGGTAGCGGTTATCTCGCGGGTACCAGGTTCAGGGAGGGACCGGAGCGTCCCCAGCCCCTGAAACAACGGCAGAGCCGCTGCGAATTCAGAGACGGTCCCTAACGTCACGTGACCCCCTCCCCTCGGCCTCCCCACCTCTGCGGCCCACCGCGAGCCCCGCGCGCGCGCCGGAGCTGCCCTGCCTGCGCATGCGCGCGGCCGCGGGGCGGGGCCTCGCCCTTCGCGTGAGGGCGTCCGTTACCCTACTTGCCCGGAGCCAAGGTGGCGGACGGCACCCGCCAGCTGGACCAATCAGGAGGCAGGTTGGTCTTTGGGGAGATCTCGCGAGATTTCGCGAGAGGGGAGCGGACGCGGGTGGAAAGCAGGTGCCCGGGAAGCTGCAGTCTCGGGTAAAGGGAGGAGCGGTGGACACTGAACTCCACTCCCTGTGCTCGCAGCGTTGCATTTTATTCATTGGCTACGTTTCCTAACAGCGCCGCAGACGCAGGCTGGTGGTCCTCCCGGGCCCTGGCCGCCCGGCTCTCGGTGCCCGCCTGTCTTCGGCCGCTGCCCGGCAGCCTCTCGGCCGGCGCCCCGCCGCAGGCGTGGGGAGCCCGCCGCGCCCGCCATGCGCCTCCCGGGGCAGGTCAGTGCGGAGGCGCTCGGTGCTGCTGTCCGTCCGCTCGTCGCTTTGTCTGGGGTGCTCAAATGGGGGGCTTGGAGAGAGGCTGGTTGGACTGAAAAGGGGACCGGAGCCCCCTTTGGGACTCACTCCCACCCCAGCCCGTGGCCCCCAGAGGCAGCTGCTCTTGTGCTTGTCTGCAGGGGAGGACAGCGGCTAGGTCCCAGGAAGCTCGGCCACTGGCAATCATTGGGAATTAAGGAGGCAGCCAGCGGCCCAGGAGTTGAGGTCGGAGAGAAAGGCCTGGCCGCCGTCCAGTGGGAAGATCCAAGCCGACTCGGGCCAGCTCGAAGGCCTGGGGAGAGCCACGAGATCCCCAGCCGCCGTGATAAAAGCTTGGGAAAGCCTGGACCCCACACTTAACTAGCAGCCAGCCACCTGGCCATTCCTCGCTGTGACCTAACTGCCCGCGTCCACTTAAGAACAAGCTCCTCCTCTGCAGGTGGTCCCCTGCGGTGTCAGGTCCCCATTTCTCCCCCTTCTTTCTGATTTCTTCCCTGCTGCCACTCCCATGGGAACTCCTGTCTTAGCTGTCGCTGGACAGGTGGCGTTGGGGGGGCTTACAGGACAGATCCTGTCATGATGACCAGCCCCTGGAGACTCCTTAGTAATTTGAGAGGCAAGGAAACCCACTTCAGCTCCTCACCCTCTTCCTGATTCTGAAATAAAAGCTCCCACATCCAGCCTGAAGTCCTCCCTCCTGCCCCATTTCTTTGGGCTGCAGAGCTTTGTGGGGAAATGACTGCTCACGGGAAAGGACAGGGCGACGCTGGGGAGGCCAGGCCTGCTGAAGGAGGAGGCGTTATTCTGGGGTGACTGCCCCCAGCTGATTCATCTTGTCTTCTGAGGCTTTGTCTGGAAGCAGGACCTCCACAGTGAAACTGACCTTCTTGGCATGGATGAAGCTGTAGGTGTTGTCAAAGCGCAGCACATCTGAAGGGGAGGCAGAGAACCGGACATTCAGGTGGTTCTAGCTGAGGGCTCAGGGGTAGCGACTTTTCCTGGCCTTTTTATTGACTGAGCAAGGCAGCGTGGTAGGTTGGAGGAAATGAATGATACTTGACCTTTTTTTTTGGGGGGGGGGGGTGGCACTAGGGACTAAACCACTGAGCTGCACTCTTAGTCTTTTTAGTTGTTTTTGAAACAGGGTCTTGCTAAATTGCTAAGGCCGTCCTCGAACCTGCAGTCCTCCTGTCTCAGCTTCCCAAGTACTGGGATTACGGCTTGACGTTTTTAAACTTAGTCTAGCTGGTTGACAAGATGTTTGTGGAGTGGAAAGCATAAGACAGAAAATGCTAAGTGCCAGATGGGTGAGTGACAGCTTGGAAGGAGAGAGCCCCGTGGCCTCCCAAGTACTGATTACTAGCGTGCGTGCGCCACCGCGCCTGGCTCAACCATGGCTTCCTAGACAAGCAGCTTGAACTGGGCTTTGAAGAGGGGAGTTGAAATTGTAGTAGGTGAGCCGGGCGCGGCACACGCTTGTCATCCCCGCGCTTGGGAGGCTGAGACAGGAGGATCGTACGGGTTCGAAGCCAGCCTCAGCTACTTAGTGAGGCTCTCAGCAACTTAGTGAGACCCTGTTTCCAAATAAAGTATAAAATAGGTCTGGGAGTGTAGCCCAGAGGTAGAAAGCCTCTGGGTTCCGCCCCCAGTACCACACACACACACAAAAAAGAAACTGTAGTAGGTGTAGTAATAATAGTAACAACAGGGATGGCTACTCATGTATTTGGGTTGATAACTCTTGAATTTGTGCTCTCTCTTGTCCTTACAACAGCTCTGAGTTCAGCATTAATCCTGTTTTACACCTGATAAAAAGAAAGTCTAGAGCCGGGCGTGGTGGCGCACGCTTGTAATCCCAGCACTTGGGAGGTTGAGACCGGAGGATCGCGGTTCGCAGACAGCCTCAGCTACTTAGGCCCTCTGCAACTCAGTGAGACCCTGTTTCAAAATAAAGAATAAAAAATAGGGCTGGGGGTGTAGCTCAGAGATGGAATGTCTTTGGGTTCCATTCCTGATACCACACACACACAAAAAAAGTCTGGAGCCGGGCACTCTGGTGCATGCCTGGGATGCCAGTACTTGGGAGGCTGAGACAGGAGAATCACAGATTCAAAGCCAACTCAGCTACTTAGAAGAATCCTCAGCAACTTATCAAGACCTTGGTTTTTTTTGTTGTTTTTGTTTTTGTTTTTGGTGGTACTGGGGTTCCTGGAAGCCCTTCTACCTCTGGGCTACACTCCCAGACCTATTTTTACATTTTTATTTGGAAACAGGGTCTCCTAAGGCAGCGCAGCTGGCTTCGAATCTGCGCGATCCTCCTGTCTCTGCCTCCCAAGCACAGGGATTACAAGCGTGCGCCACCACGCCCGGCCCAAGACCTTGTTTTATTTTATTAATTTTTTTTGGTGGCACTGGGGGTGGAACCCAGAGGCTTTCTACCTCCGGGCTATATTTCCAGACCTATTTTATACTTTATTTGGAAACAGGGTCTCACTAAGTTGCTGAGAGCCTCACTAAGTAGCTGAGGCTGGCTTCGAACCTGTGTGATCCTCCTGTCTCAGCCTCCCAAGTACTGAGATTACAAGCATGTACTGCCATGCCCAGTTTTTTTATTCTTTGTGTGTGTGTGTGTGTGTGTGTGTGTGTGTGTGTGTAATACTGGGGTTCCTGGAAGCCCTTCTACCTCCGGGCTACACTCCCAGACCTATTTTTACATTTTTTATTTGGAAACAGGGTCTCCTAAGCTAGCGTGCGCAGCTGGCTTCGAACCTGTGCGATCCTCCTGTCTCTGCCTCCCAAGTGCGGGGATTACAAGCGTGCGCCACCACGCCCGGCTAGAGAGACCTTGTTTTAAAACAAAAAGTAAAAGGGGCTGGGGTGGGACTCAGAAGTAGACTTCCCTGGGTTCAGTCCCCCCCCCCCACACACACACACAACAATACAAATGGAAGTGTCTTCTGTCACACAGTGAGCAGATGATGGAGCTAGAATCTCCCTCGGATCCTCACCCCTGCCTTCCTTCTGCCTGGCTCGGGCCCGGGGAAGCCCAGCCCTGTTCAGTTTCTGACGAAAGGTAAACTGTGCCAACTTTGTGAACCAGGAATTTATCCAGCAGAAAGGTAAATGGACAAGGGTGCTCATCGTATATCTGCTTGCAATAAGGAAAGATTGAGAAAACGCAAGTATTCATCAAAGGAAAATCACTTAAACAATTTCTGTTGTAATCCATAGAACGGAATAGTACTCTGATAAAAGGGCTTAGCTCCATAAAATGACTCGGGACATATCCACGATACATCCCCAACCCCAAAAGAGCAAGTTGCAGAACAGTTTATAAATAGTTTGTAAAATTTTAGATGGGTTTGGGGGTGCATGCTTATAATTCTGGTACTTGGGAGGTTGAGATGGGAGGGTCGCAGGTTCGAGGACAACCTCAAACAGGTAAAGAGACTCATCGACCTAGTGAGACCCTGTTTCAAAATAGAAATAAAAGCCGGGCGTGGTGGCGCACGCTTGTAATCCCAGCATTCCGGAGGCTGTGACAGGAGGTTCGCAGTTCATGGACAGCCACAGCTACTTAGGCCGTCCGCAACTCAGTGAGACCCTGTTTCAAAATGAAGAATAAAAAATAGAGCAGGGGGTGTAGCTCGGAGGTCGAATGACCCTGGGTTCCATCCCCAGACCCGCAAAAAAAAAAAAAAAAAAAATAGGGCTGGAGGTGTAGTTTAGTTTAGAGATAGAATGCATCTGGGTTCAGTCTCCAATAACACACACACACACACACACACACACACACACACACTCTCTCTCTCTCTCTCTCTCTCTCTCTCTCTCTCTCTCTCTCTCCTGTTTGGTGTTGTTACTTGTCTACACTTAAGTTCTCTTTCATGGCACCACTCAGGTACAACAGTGACCTAGGAGAAAGTTCTGCTCAACTACTGTGATAAGTTTCAGAGTTTCACACACCCTTTAAACACACTCCCAGTGACACACATCCAGTGCCTGGGAGTGTGTTGGTGTATGGATGGTCCTTAATTATTCTGCAGAGGGATGGAAACTACTTGATAGGGCAATTGACAAGGCCTGTTCGCAGCATTTTCCTCTGAGAAAAGAAAATGGGCGTGCAGTTGGCAAAGAAGCCCCAACCCTTGGCAAGAGAACAGACGTGCTTTTAATCTAACCCTGTTTCTTTGAAAAGTTGTTCCACTTCAGTCAACCGCCCCCTTCAAGAGAACTGAGCGTGAAAACAAAACACTACTGCCCCTCTTCCCTGTGCTGGTCTCTCCCTCCTCCCAGCAGGAAGAAAAGAAAATCCAGCCAGGTGCGGTGACACATGCCTATAATCCCAGTACTTGGGAGGCTGAGGCTGGAGGATCACAGGTTCGAGGCTAGCTTCTGCACCTTAATGAGACCCTGCTTCAAAATAATTTAGGGCTGGAGGTGTACCTCCAGAAGGTAGAAGGAGCCGGGTGTGGTGGTGCACACTTGTAATCCCAGTACTTGGGAGGCTGAGCGGAGAATGGCCCATGCGGCCAGCCTCAGCTTCTTAATGAGGCCTCCGTAACTTAGACCCTGTTTCAAAATGAAGAATAAAAAATAGGACTAGAGTGTAGCAGGGAGCAGAATGCCCCTGGGTTCAATCTCCAGTACCACACACACAAAAATAAATAGAAGGCATGCCCCTAGATTCAACCCCCAGTAACACACACACACACACACACATACCTATGTATTTATCTTTGGCCCCAGATGAGATCTGCTCTAGTCCACCCTTATTATTTATTTATTTATTTATTTATTTATTTATTTATTTATGGTTCTAGGGATGGAACCCAGGGACATTCTACCCCCAAACTACATGCCCAGCCCCCCCCCTTTTTTTTTTTTTTGGTGGTCCTGGGTTCCTGGAAGCCTTTCTACCTCTGGGCTACACTCCCATACCTGTTTTTATATTTTTATTTGGAAACAGGATCTCTTAAGCCAGCACGGCTGGCTTCAAACCTGTGCAATCCTCCTGTCTCCGCCTCCCAAGCATGGGGTTTACAAGCGTGCCCACCACGCCCGGCTTTTATTCTTTATTTTTGAAACTGGGTCTGAGTTGCAAAGGGCCTCACTAAGTACCCGAGGCTGTCTGCAAACAGCGATCCTTCTGACTCAGCCTCCCAGTTGCTGGGATTACAAGTGTGCGCCACCACACCTGGATGTCACCCTCCTTATTTTAAAGAGAAGGAAAGCCGAATCTAATTTTTCTGTTTGTGGTGCTGGGAATCGAACCCAGAAGCATTCTGTGAGGAAGCCACGTCCCCAGCTCTTTATCTGTGTACTGAATCTCCCCCTTTCTTGACCCTGGTTAAAATGCATGGGAGGCACACCGCCCTCTCTTTCCTGGCATGATGTATCAGTCAAATATTTTCTCTCTGGACCAGAGGTCTTACAGAACCAATAATCCTCCTGTAAAGAGTGACATTTCCTCCCTGCCCTGTGACCATGGTCTATTCTGCTAGAAAAGGGGTCCTTTGATCTCCTTAGACCAGGTACCAAGACTGAGATGACTCTTCCCAGCAGATAATCTGCCCGCGGACAGGAGGGAGGGGAGTCTGCGCAGCCTGGAGCCAGGCCGGGCCCCCAACTTGCGAGGGTAATGATCCCCAGAGGACCTGCCAGAGGCACACAGGTTCCGATCCCGGGAGCCGAGGGCAGGAATCCTCAAAGGGAAAGAGACTGCTGAAGACAAGAGGTGTCATTTTGTGCTGTCAATTATGTAATGAGAAAACCCATAGCCCAGAGCTGGGGTGTACAGCTCAGCGCAGAGCACTTGCCTGGCGTGCGGAAAGCCCTGGTTAACCCCACCTCCAGCACCGGGCACGCGCGCACGCACGCACGCACGCACGCGCACACACACACACACACACGTAAAATATTACTGATAGGAGATTGTATTAATTTTAAGTCGTGTGTAGAATATGGGTTATATTATTTATGACTTCTATTTCAGAATACTAAAGGAATGTTCAATGCTGTTTGTTTGGTCTTTAGGATTTAGAACAACTCCTTGGGAATCCATGGGGCCCCAGACAAAATCTGTTCTGGGCCACTCTCCTTTAACGAGAAGGAGTGCCAAATTTAATTTTTTTCTGCTTGTTTTTGTTTTGTGGTACTGGGAGTTGAACCAGGGGCATTCTACCATTGAGCTACACCCCCCAGCCCTTTTAATTTTTCTATTTTGAGACAGGCTCTTGCTAAGTTGCCCAGACTGGCCTCAAATTTGCAATCCTCCTGCCTCAGCCTCCCAAGTAGCTGGGATGATAGGTGTGCACCACCATGCGCGGCCCAAATCTAATTTTTTTTATACCGAGGATTGAACTCAAGGGCATTCTGTGTTCAAGCTATACCCCCTCCAAGCTATACCCCTAGCCCTTTTTATTTTTATTTTTATTTTTTTTGAAACAGGGTCTCTAAGTTGTTGACATGTCGCCAGGTTGCTGCAGCTGGCCTCAAACCTGTGGTCCTCCTGTCTCAGCCTCCAAGTACTGGGGTTGCAGGCGTGAACTACTGTGCCTGGCTCCAAATCTAACTCTTTATAGACACTTGCTCAAAACACAGGAGAGTTGTGGCAGAGCTGGACCTCCCAGAAAGGCCCCGCCAGGCCCCGCTGCGAGGGCCCCGGGTCTGGAGGGCCCTGGGCCCTCCTGCTGCACAAAGTCTGCATTTTTTCTCTGAATTTTTCCACTCCTTGCCGAGTGCTCCGCACTCAGTAGACCCTCAGGAAATTGGTGAGAAAAAAGGTGAAGTCGATCCACCTTTGGTCCTGTCCGCAGTCAGTCGGCAGCCTGGCCAGAGGCCGGCGAGGCCCGCAGGTTAACAAGCCCCTGCCGCTGGAGGCCGGAGCACCACGGGGAGATTGCGTCTCACCTCGTAGGGAGCTCCTGGTTCTCCCAGGGTGCGTCCCTGCCACGGGTGAGCTTGTACCCAACACTGGCTTCTCTGGGCTCAGCCCCAGACAACAGCCGATCCTCCGACCCCTTGACTTCTACGGCGGACTCTGCTCTTCCTGGGAACGGGTGGCGGGCAGGGAAAGGTTCCTGCCAGGAATGTGTCCAAGAGGCACCGTCATAGACTTGGGACTTGCAAACCTAAGCCTGATTATGTTAAAAGGTCCGCGGTCCTTCTCAGGCTGTGTTGCCCCTCCGCGCTGAGGACACACAGGGATGGTGGGCGACACTGACACAGGCCGGGGCTCCCCGCTCTCCTGGCTCCAGGACCTTCGGGAAACTACTTGCCAGGTCTGGGACTCCGCTGTCCTCTGCCGCATCAAAGGCAGATGTCCTGAACGTCTCTGGTGTCCTCTGTCTTTTAGTGTCTGTGTAAGGTACTTTGTGGAAGAGAGGAATCCCTTCTCTATACCTCAGCTTCTGCTAGGTGTGGTGGCTCATGCCTGTAACCCCAGTAGTTGGGAGGCTGAGACAGGAGGATCACAGGTTTGAGGATAGCCTCAGCAAGTAATGAGAATCTTATCAGCCCAGCAATCCTGTTTCAAAAATAAAATAGGGCTGGGCGTGTAGCTTGGAGGTAGAGTGCCCCTGTCCTCAATCCCCAGTACCACACACACATAAAAAAAAAAAAACAACAATTAAAATGGTATGGTTGTATACACCTGCAATCCCAGTACTTGGGAGGCTGAGACAGGAGGATCACAGGTTCAAGGCCAGCCTCAGCAACTTAGCAAGACCCTGTTTCAAAATAAAAAATAAAGGGCTGGAAATGTAATTTAGAGGTAGAATGACCTTGGTTCTATCCCCAGCACCAAGAAAAAGAAACTGAAATTTGTATGTACGAAGTGCTTTATCCCCTGTGACTGGCTAGTGCTGAGCCTGGTTTTTTGGGGTTTTGTTTGTTTGTTTGTTTGTTTTGTTTTGTTTTGTGGTATGGGGAATTAAACCTGGGGCATTCTACCTCCAAGCTCTCCCCGCAGCCCTACTTTTTATTTTGAAAACAGGGTCTCACTCATTAGCGGAGGACCTCACTAAGTAGCTGAGTCCTGTCCTCCCAAGCACTGGGATGCCAGGTGTCGGCGCCACGGCCGGCCGGCTGAGCCTGTTGGTGCTGAAGCCCCCGGCCCCCTGGACCCGGCTGCTCACTAACGGAGCTCGTCTCCCGGGCTGTGAGGAGGAGGCAGAATCTCAGCCGCGATGGTGGCCGCACGGGCGCGTCAGACGCTGCTGCCCTGGGGCCTCGCAGCAGTCAGTGTCCACGGCGCCGCTCCCCTCTACCCCAGCAATAACGAGGGCGGCCAGAGCGCCTGCGGCTCCCAGGCCTGACCACAGGCGGCTACCCAGGATCCCTGAGCGAGCCCGCCGTGGCCATCAGGACACTGAACTCGAGGGTGGAGTCAGCGGCCGAGTCCAGCTCGGTGCCGTCCTAAGTCCTCGCCCATGGGTTTTCTGTCCCAGTCCTTTGTCTCTGCGAAAGGAAACTGAGGAGTCGACTGGGGGAGGTGTGCACATACACACCTTTTCTGCGTATAAATGTAATTATCATTGTAAACTAGGCAGAAATAGGAAAAACGGAAAGCCTTCTATTAGCACCCCACCACTCACAGAGAGCCATGTTAGCGCCAGCGGGGGCTCTCCAGAATTCGTTCCTGTGTATACACTTTTGTCATTTTAACCCAAGTGAGTGTAACCTACATGCTGTGTTTAATGCCTATTTAATATGTATAAAGCCGGGCTGGTGGGCACGCTTGTCATCCCAGCATTCGGGAGGCTGAGACCAGAGGATCGCAGTTCGCGGCCAGCCTCAGCTACTCAGTGAGGCCCTCCGCAACTCAGTGAGACCCTGCTTCAAAGTAAAGAATAAAAAATTATGGCAGGGGTTGTAGCTCAGAGGTCAAATGCTCCTGGGTTCCATCCCCAGACTCCCCCCCAAAATATATATACACATATATATGTATATGTATAATGTATCAGATGCCTTTTTTTTTTTTTTTTTTTTTTTTTAGTACCGAGAATTGAACCCAGGGGCATTCTACTTCCAAGCTACACCCTCAGCCCTGTATTATTTACTTTGAAACAGGGTCTTGTTAAGTTGCTGAGGCTGGTCTCGGACCCGTGATCCTCTTGTCTTAGCCTCCCAAGAACTGGGATTAGAGGCGTGTGCCATTGTGCCTGGTTCAACATATTATTTGAAGTTACTATACGATATTCCATCATTTAGATGGAATATAACCTGGGGTGAGTCCTGGGGATTGAACCCAGGGGTATTCTACCTCTGGGCTACACCCCCAGCCCTTTTTATTTTTATCTTGAAACAGAATCTTGCTAAGTTGCTGAGGCTGGCCTCGAAGCTGCAATTCTCCTGTCTCAGCCTCCCAAGTCCTGGGATTACAGGCGCGCACCCCCACGCTTGGCACTGTATTTCCTGAGCCCTTCTTAGGCCATCTGGCCTATTTCCAGTTGTGTAGGCTGCAGGAACATCCTCGTCCCTCCTGTGTGTTAATGTAAATACTTCTGCAGGGCATGTTTTCAGAAGCAGAGATGCTGAGCCAGGTATCGACTCTGCTCATCGATATTGCAAAGTCCAGTGAGATTAAAGGCCTTTTCAAATGTCTGTTTGCCACTCTCTTTTCTTCATGTGTAAACCGCCCGCTCACATCCTGTGCCTGTTCTTTGTCCCTGGACATGAGTGGCGCTCGAAGGGGTCAAGGCTGGGCGTTTCAGCACGGCTCACCCGTGACCCCACAGCCAGCCAGCCAGTCCTGCCCACTGGCCCACGGGACAGGAGCACCCCAAGAGAGGCCTGGCCGCAGACAGACAGTCCTGGTGACCTGACCTGGACCACCTTGAGCAAGCTGCTGGCCCCCAAGCCTTGCATTCTCTCTGATGCCAGGAGAGGGGGAACTGAAAGAGTTCTCCCCATTTCTTTCCCTTGGTGGTGGTACTAGGGATGGAACCCAGGGGCATTCTACCTCCAAGCTACTGCTCAGACCTATTTTTTATTTTGTAACAGGGGCTCTCAGCAACTGCTGAGGCTGGCCACGAACCTGTGATCCTCCTGTCTCAGCTCCCCAAGTACTGGGATGGCAAGCGTGCGCCACCACGCCCGGCGGAATTCTCCCCATTCTAACAAAGCCCAGATCCACAGACTAAGAGGGGCACGGAGCCGGACGGGGACGCCGGGGCACGGTCAAGACAGACATACTCACAGATGCCAGGCTCGCTGCAGGTCAGCGTCCCGTCCTCAGGGACCAGGTGGGAGTTGTACCTCTGGCTGGCCAGCACCTCTGTCATCTCTCCCGCCCGCTGCCGCTCGCCCATCTTGGTCTTCAGGAAGATCCCAAAACCAACGTCAGCCCCCTCCGACATGAACTGCCACCTGCAGGGGCATCCGCTCATTAGACGCCATCCCAGCCACGCCACTGCGTCCACCCCAGCCCTCCGGGCACCTCAGGGTGAAAGGCCGGGGTCTCTGGAGGACCACCCACCTGAGCACACAGCCCGGCAAGAGGATCTCGTACTCCACTTGGTGGGAGGAGCCACGGGAGATGTGCACGCTCTTCTCGTACTGCTGCTTTAGCTGGTCCCGCACGTAATACCTCTTGGGGATGTCACCCCCGTAGTTGATCTGGGGCAGAGCGCAGGGTGAGCTGGAGTGCACTGGAGCCAGGCCCGCCCGCCCACCGCCGCCGCCGTGCTCACCTTGGATTTGCACTTGGGGTTGCCGTCTGCGTCGGCCATGGCACCGCCGTACTCCACGGGCAGCTGGTCGGGGCTGATATGTTTCAGTAAAACCTCCTTCCAGTTTGCTGGCAGGAGAGGCAACCACAGAGGGGTCACCAGACAAGATTTCACCGCAGCCCTGGTCTACACTAAAGACGGGCAGGGAAACCTGTCTTTGTCCCCTCCCCTACAAAAAAAAAAGGGAGGGGGGCAGGCGCAGTGGCGTATGCCTGTAGAGCCTGTACTTTGGAGGCTGACACTGGAGGCTCACAAGTTCAAGACCAGTCTCAGCAACTTAACAATTTAGTGTGAGACCCTGTTTCAAAATAAAATAAGAGTTGAGGGTGTAGCTCAGAGGTAGAAGGCCTCTGGGGTCAGTCCCCAATACCAAAACAAAAACTGGGGCCCTAGGAGCATATGATCTGTGCACAGAGCCCAGGGGTCAGGAAGGGCCATCACCCAGAGCGGGGCCGGAAAGCAAGAGGCCTGGCCGGGTGTCGCCCTCCCGCCAGCCCAGCCACTAAGACATGGCCTCACTCTGAGCTCGCTCTTCCTGCCCTAGCGCAGGAGCTCGACGAGCCAAGGACACGTGAGAGGGCGGCGGAGAGAGCCCCGCCGCCGCTAGAGCACGCTCTCGCCCCAGGAAGGTGAGGGGGGCAAAGCAGGGAAGGGCGTTCCTCGCCCAGGGAACAGCACATGCGTGCGGCAGCCAGGAAGCCCTGTACCGTCCTGGACAGACTGTGACCTCACTGCTGGGACTCCTTACATGGCTTCCTTTGGACTGACCGCAGCCCCAGGTGCACCCCGGCTCCTAGCGTCTGGGGCCGTTGGGTTGCTCTCCATAACCAAGCCCTCTCCTGACTACAAGTGTCTGATTCTAGCTCACGCAGCACGGGGGTCAGTTTCTCTACCAATCCAAATGTGTAAAGAATAGCAGCCAGGCACAATGTGTGGCGCCTGGAGACCTTGCCACGCCATTAGACTGTCTATGGGCAGCAGCCATAGGGCTGCGCTGCCCAGCGTCCTCTGGGTGGTGCCAGCTGCAAGCCTGCAGAGACTGCCCAGGGTCCAGCACCCTCAGATTAGGGGACCCAGCCGTGCAGCCCTGGGACACGGTGTCTGCTGTGGTCCCGAGGCTATGCACCTGCACTGGCCAGGCCGGAATGCTGACGGCACTCCGCTGCTGAAGAGCCTGTACCTTCCAGCCCGAGGTGGGCTCGGTTCAAAGAGTTTGAGGTGTGGGCAGGAGAACAGACTGAACCTCCTACGTAGCTCAGCTGCCAGGAAACCAAGCGGTCTCATACGCGTGGTGGGTGGCAGCAGCCGAAAAGCCCAAAAAAATCACCAAAAGCCTCTGGCTCCATTTTTCATTTCTGCCCCCAGTTCAGCTGGAGATCTGGGATAAGGCCAGGAGCGGTCTCCCCATCTTACAGAGAGGATCGCCGAGGGCACAAGAAGCTCCCCAGCGAGGACCAGAACCCAGAAACCCTCACTTGCTCCCTGACGGCGCCGCCCACGCCACCGGACTCACCAGCACACGCCGGAGAAGCGCCACTGTGTGTGGTTCTGAGCACTGACCCAGAAGCAGTCTACCTCCAAGCTACATCCCCAACCTTTTTTATTTATGGATTAATTTAATTTTATTTTATTTTTGCAGGTCTGGGGATGGAACCCAGGGGCATTCAACCTCCGAGCTATCCCCCCCTGTCCAATTTTTTATTCTTTATTTTGAAACAGGGTGTCACTGAGTTACGAAGGGCCTCACTAAGTAACTGAGGCTGTGAACCACGATCCTCCGGTCTCAGCCTCCCGAATGCTGGGATGACGAGCGTGCATACCACACCCGGCTTGGTCATTTTTTAATTTTGAAACAGGGTCTCACTAGGTCGGTAGCTGAGAATCTCACTGGGTTGCTGGGGCTGCAATTCTGATCCTCCTGTCAGCCTCCCAAGTACTGGGATCGTAGGTGTGTAGGTGTGTGCCCCACACCAGGCTCCCTTTTTTTTTCCCCTTGTACTAGGGATTGTACTCTGGGACATTTTACCTTGGAACTATACCTCCAGCCCTTTTTTAAAATTTTATTTTTATTTTTTATCTTTGTGTGGTACTGGGGATTGAGCCCAGAGGCATTCTATCTCTGACCTACACTCCAGCGCTATTTTATTTTTTATTTTGAAACAGGTCTTGCTAAGTTGCTGAGGACCTCACTGAGTTGCTGAGGCTGGTCTCGAACCAGCAATCCTCCTGTCTCAGCCTCCCAAGTACTGGGATTATAGGTGTGCGCCACACCTGGCTCCTGAGCTTTCTCTAGGGGCTTCAGCAATCGTACTCGTCTTTGGAGCCTGGCACAGGAGGAGAAGGTGCTTGTCACGTGAAGCCCCTAGCTGCCCTGACCCAAAGCAGCCTGTGGCCCCCGGGGCACCCCTCAGCGTGCTTTCAGTGTGTACCCTGGCTTTCTCCCCACGGGCTGCCTTTCTCCCGTGATACTGCGAAGGTCCCGGGAGCAGGCCCGAGCTCCGTTCTCGCTGGCGTCCGCAATCGCGGGCCTAGTGCTTGCTTCTAGAGCCTCTGGGGAAGGCAGTGCTTACAAAAACGGGTAGGCAGGCCGCGGCCCTGCCCCTCGCCCAGCCCGCACCCGCTCCCGGTGGCTGTGGCCACCCAGCGGCGTCTGGCCACTCACCTCCCAGGACCACTATCTTCTTGCGGGTGTCCTCGCTCAGGAAAGGCTTGATGAGGTTATAGGCCACAGGAAACAGCTTGGGGGCTGGAACGAGACCAGGCACGGAGGGAGGGGCAGGGCAGTGTTGTCGGTCCCTACCTGTCATCCTCAGCCGCCTGTCTGCGGTGCCCCCGGCCCCCTGTCCAGCCACAGGTCCCTGGGCTGCAGAGTGCTGGACAGCCCGCTGTGGGCTCAGCCTGGCACCTGCTCCAGGCCCAGCTTCCCCTGCAGGGTCTCCTCCTGGCTCGTCGGGCTGGGCGGCCCCGGGCAAGTACTGAGCACCCAAAGTCCCCTGTGTCCTACAGTCTGTCTCGGCCACTCTGAGCGTGACCTCGGCCCCCTCTTCTGGCTCACTCTACTCACCCAGTCTGCCCCCTAGGAATTATTTTTTGATACTAGGGATAGAGCCCAGAGGCACCCTACTTCTGAGCTAAAACCCCAGCCCTGGATTAGTGTATTTATTTATTTGTTGTGCTAATAGGGTAGAACCCAGGCACATTCTACCTCTTAACTACACCTCCAGCCCTATTTAATTTTTTTTATTTTGAAATAAGGTCTCACTAGGTTGCTGAGGATGTCTGAGAACCTGTGGTCCTCCTGTTCAGCCTCCCGAGTACTGGGATTACAGGTGTGCACCGCCACACCTGACTCCAAGTAATTTTTTTTTTTTTTTTTGCAGGTCTGGGGATGAAACCCAGGGGCATTTGACCTCCAAGCTACACCCCTGCCCTATTTTTTTATTCTTTATTTTGAAACAGGGTCTCACTGAGTTGCAGAGGGCCTCACTAAGTAGCTGAGGCTGTCCACGAACCGCGATCCTCCAGGTCTCAGCCTCCCAAGCGCGGGGATTACAAGCGTGCGCCACCACGCCCGGCTCCAAGTAATTTTTTTTTAATGCATTGAACCAGTGGCATTCTACCTCTGAGCTATACCCCAGCCCTATTTTATTCTTTTATTTTGAAACAGGTCTCACTAAATTGGGAGGGCCTAAGTTGCTGAGGCTTGCCATGAACTTCCTGTCTCAGCCTCCCAAGTACTGGCATGTACCACCACACCCAGCTCTTTTTTTTCTTTTTCTTTTTCTTTTTTATCTTGAAACAGTCTCACTTAAGTTGCTGGGGCTGGCTGGGAACCTGCCATCCTCCTGACTCAGCCTCCCAAGTACTAGTACTTGATTTGACTTATAAGCTTTTGCCACCACGCCCAACTTCCAGGTAATATTTTTGCCCCGTGCCCGTGCCCCCGGGCTTCATCACAGGAAATCCCCAGCTCACCTTTAACAACAAACAGACGCTTCAGTGTCTCGGGATAGTTTTCCTCAAACATTCCAAGAAACTGTAGAAACAAAAATCATTCTGCTTCCAGCGAGGCTCGGGCCTGGGGCGGAGGACAGCGTGCGCCCCTCGGGCAGCCCCTGCGGCCTCACCTCTCCGTAAGCTTCCACGGCAGGTTTCCAGAGATGCTTGAGGCCCAGTCCCTCACAGTCATAAATCATGGTGATGGTCTCTATTTTCTTCCCTAACTGCAGGGAACACACAGCAGAAGGTCTCGGGAGGCCGCCCCGCCCCAGAAGCCCAGTGGAGCGCAAGCGCAGATCGCAGATCGCTCCATCTTCCCACGAGCACCCGGTTCTGGTCAGGGCCGGGCCAGGGCGCTCCCCGCTGCTGCAGCCTCCCCAGGCTGGAGCAGTGGCCTAAGCTGGTCGCTCCTCCTGCCTGGGTCCCACGTTCTCATCCAGTGGGCCCGGACTACACCCGAGGTCCCCTCTGTCCCCGGGGTTCGCCCGGCAGCCCCCCCTTCTCTGAGTCTCCAGGTGACACGGCCCGTGCGGCACCTGCACAGCCAGTTCTCACGCCGGCACAGATGATCTGACCGACCTAAGCTGAAAGGGGCGTCTAGACCGAAGGCCTCCTGCACCCCGCCTCCGACCCAACGGGCCTCTGCAAACAGCTGCAGGTGACAGCGCTCAGGCGTCCCCAGGCTCCATCACAGGGTCTCACTGGGTCTGTATAACTAACTGTGTGGAGGGAGGGCAGGGTGGTGGCCCCGCTCCTTAGGGAATCAACCGTCCTGAGAACTTTATTTTTTGGTGGTACTGGGAATGGAACCCAGGGGCCTTCTACCTCCGGGCTACAGTCCCAGACCTATTTTATATTTTTATTTTTAGAAACAGGGTCTCTTAAGCCAGCGCGGCTGGCTTCGAACCTGCGCGATCCTCCCGTCTCAGCCTCCCAAGCGCGGGCATTACAAGCGTGCGCCACCACGCCCGGCTTTATTTCTTATTTTAAAACAGGCTCTTGTAAACTCCCCAGGCTGGTCTTAAACTTGAGATCCTCCTGCCTCAGCCTTCCAAGTTGCTGGGATGAAAGGCATGTACTTACTACTCGGCCAGGCTTTGCAGTGAGTTTTTTTTTTTTTAATACTCTTATGGGTGCATTGTGATTATATACCTTAGTGAGGTTCACGTGAAGTTCAATTTGTCAATTTTAAAGAACTGTTCTCTTCAGGAGGCTGAAGCACAAGTTCCAGGCCAGGCTGGGAACTTAGTGAGACCCCGCCTCAAAGTTACAAGGACCGGGCTGCAGGTCCGTAGTAGAGCACCCCAGGGTTGAGTATCCCTAGCACCTCTCCCTCTCCTGAGAAACAGAAAATAAAAGTAAAGGACTTGGCCGGGCGTGGTGGGCACGCTTGTAATCCCCGGGCTTGGGAGGTGGAGACAGGAGGATCGCGCTGGTTCGGAGCCAGCCGTGCAGGCTTAAGAGACCCTGTTTCCAAGTAAAAAGTATAAAATAGGTCTGGGAGTGTAGCCCGGAGGTAGAAGGGCTTCCAGGAACCCCAGTACCACCAAAAAAGAAAAAAAGTAAAGGACTGCCTTTTATCCTGGAAGTATGCTGATCCTACAATTGGGATATTAACCGTGGCACTAAGAAATGGTCATTTTAAGTCTTACTTGGCAAAATAAATGTTGCCAGGCCGGGGGCACAGCTCAATGGTAAGACATTTACTCAGCACTTGTGAGGCCCTGGATCTGAGCCCCAGGAACAGCAATAACGAAAATGGGGGCGCCGTGCCATCCCTGAACCTTCGCCATCTCGCTGGCTATGAACTCGGAAGCCTGGCCTCGCCCGGGCTGTGCCTCGCCCGCGGCCCTGCCTCTGCCCCAGTGCCCCCAGTGCCCCGCCACGCTCCGCACCCCGCTGCGGCGCCCACCTTGGCCGTCTGGCGGGCGCACTCCTGCAGCAGCAGCTCGCAGTCCCGCATCTTGGTCCTGAGCAGGTCCTGCTTGGTGGCCGACAGCAGCAGACCCTTGGCATCCAGAGGCCCGATGACGTCGTACCAGACGGGGCAGCCCTCCAGGTCGTAACCACACATGCCCCCTGACAGGTACTGCTGGATCACCTGGCAAAGACGGAGCAGGCGGGAGGCGCATGTCCGTAATCCCAGCATTTGGGAGGGAGGCAGGAGGATCATAGGTTGGAGGCTAGCCTCAGCAACTTAGTGAGACCCTGTTTCAGAGCATAAGTTTTTGTTTTTGTTTTTGTTTTGTGGTACTGAGGGTGGAACCCAGGGGCTTGTCTACCTCCAGGCTACACTCCCAGACCTATTTTACACTTTATTTGGAAACAGGGTCTCACTAAGTTGCTGAGAGCCTCACTAAGTAGCTGAGGCTGGCTTTGAACCTGTGTGATCCTCCTGTCTCATCCTCCCAAGCACTGGGATTACAAGCGGGCGCCACCACGCCCAGCTCATAAGAAATATTTTTAAAAAGGGCTGGGATGTAGCTTGGAGGTAGAACCTGCCTGGGGTCAATCTCCTGTATTAAATAAATAAAAATAAATAAATAAATAAATAAATAAGAGGAGGCACCTGGTGGGCAGGCCCCGGGCACCCATTCCTTCCCGTGGTTCCTCGCTCTCTCCCTCCAGCTCCCTCCCCTGGCTGCCGATGACGATCCCCACTCTGGGCAGGCAGCCCTGTCCAGCTGAGGGTGGCAGTGCAGCGGCCCGGGCCGCGGCGGGGCCCGCGCTCTGGCTGGGCGGCCAGCTCATCCGTCTCACCTCCGGAGGCTGCCAGGTAATGATGTTGTCAATGTCCTTCTGCTTTCGGAACTCCACGTGCTGCGAACATACAATCAGAGACTTGTGAAGGGAGTGGAGGGGCGGAGGGAGTCCCTAGTAACACCCCGCGGTGTGAGGGGACCCCAGGAGGCACCAGGCAGGAGCGGGCGGGGCCCTGCCGGCTCCCGCAGTCTCAGCAGAAGCGTTTATCGGTCCTGGCCAGCCCAGAGCGAGGAAGACTGCATAGCCGGGCAAGGAGCGCCCTTCGTCCCCGAGGGCCAAGGCCACCGTGGCCACGACCCAGAGACGTCACACAAGCCAAGGCGGTGATGGGGCCCAGGCGAGGTGCAGCCGTGGTCGGGAGGGACCAGCGACCCTGGGAACTGCAGCCCCTGGAGCTCACCTTCCGCAGCATGGTCTCTGACTTCTGCAGGTCGAAGCTTCTGGCTGTAACAGGAAAACGTGGTCGGGTTAGGCCAGCAGACGGGTCCAAGGATGGGAGGCCATTCCCGTGTCAGGACTGCTCCGCAAGGGTCTCTCAGCTGCCTCTCAGGTCACCCCGCATGCATGCGGAGGCTAATCGGAGGACCCCTACTGGGGCTCAGGAGCGCCACAGCCTCCCGGGCTTGTGGGGGGTGCAGGCCAGGTTCAGGGCAACTGGGGGCAGCATTGTAACCTTGCGGTCAAGAGACTTTGACTCCAAACGGAGCATGGTGGTGCACTTTTTTTTTTTTTTTTTTTTTTGGTGTTACTGGGGTTCCTGGAAGCCCTTCTACCTCCGGGCTACACTCCCAGACCTATTTTATATTTTATTTGGAAACAGGGTCTCTTAAGCCAGTGCGGCTGGCTTCAAACCTGTGCGATCCTCCTGTCTCCGCCTCCCAACTGCAGGGATTACAAGCGTGCGCCACCACGCCAGGCTGGTGGTGCACACTTATAATCCCAGTACTTGGGAGGCTGAGACAGGAGGATTGCAAGTTTGAGGCTAACCTCAGAAACTTGGTGAGGTCCTCTGCAACTTAGCAAGACCCTGTTTCAAAGAGAAGAATGATATGGGGCGGGGATGTAGCTTAGAAGTAGAATGCCCCTGGGTTCCATCTCCAGTATTAAAAAAAATAAAGAGCCGGGTGTGGTGGCGCATGCTTGTAATCCCTGCGCTTGGGAGGCTCAGACAGGAGGATCGCATGGGTTCGAAGCCAGCCACAGCTACTGAGTGAGGCTCTCAGCAACTTAGTGAGACCCTGTTTCCAAATAAAGTATAAAATAGGTCTGGGAGTGTAGCCCGGAGGTAGAAAGCCTCTGGGTTCCACCACCAGTACCAAAAAAAAAAAAAAAAAAGAAAAAGAATCTGAGCCCAGTGGTGCAATCAGATGATGAAGAATCATCTTGTCCCAGGCCGTGAACCCTGGACCCCTTATCACTGGCCTTCCCCGCGGGGACAGACGCTATCGCCTCCACAGTTGAACATCCAGCCCCGAGGAACTGACCCGCAGCTCAAAGGTGAGCACACTTGCCCGTAACGCGGGATGGAGCTGGCAGAACATCCTGCTGTGCCAGAGAAGTTGATAAGCCTCCAGCCAGCCTCACTGCAGCCAGGCGCGGTGGCACACGCCTGTCATCCCAGGACTCGGGAGGCTGAGGCAGGAGGATAGCAGGTTCGCGGCCAGCCTCAACAATTTAGCAAGGCCCTCGGCAACTTAGCAACACCCTGTTTAAAAGATAAGGCTAGGTTTGTGGCTTGGAGGTAGAAAGCCCCTACGTTCCGAGAACACAAAGGGTTCCAGACGCGTTTCTCAGCCATAGTTCACCAGAGCCAAAACTTTCCACACAAAGCCCAACAGGTTTGAACACAAAGACCTCACTGTGTCCCCCAAGCCGCCTGTTCCCAGATCATTGGGGCCTCTCTCTACGCTCCTCGGACTGAGCCGAGACCCGCTCCAGACACTCAGGAGCACGTTGCTTCCCCGGCCATAGGACGTGCCCTCCCAGCACTGACGGGTTCTGTGCCCTCCCCGGGATCTGCCCTGGCAGCCCGGCAGCCTTCGCCCACTCTGCCATCGGTTTCAAGATGCCCAGGCAAAGCCCGACACGGTGACGCACGCCTGCGATCCCGGAACTCGGGAGGCTGAGGCAGAAGGATCACAGGTTCAAGGCTGGCCTCGGCAACTTAACACGACTCTCAGCAACCTAGTGCAACCCTGCTTCGAAATAGCAACGTCCAAGGGCTGGGGTGTCGTTGGGAGGTAGAACCCCTGGGTTCAATCCCCAGTCCAAAAAAAATTAGATTTCCAGGCAAGGTGTGATTCTGATGGGGAGGAGTCACGACTAGTGGGGTTCAATCTACCAAACTCTCCAAGAGCTTCCCTCTGGACGTTTCCAGCCTCCCAGGTCCCTCCTCAAGCGAGCTGCCAGGGCCCAGCACAGCCCAGGTGTTGTCTGCCTTCCCCAACAAAGCCCTTCTCAACAGCTCATGTGGTGGAGTCAACTGAAACCCCCAAATCCTCTGCACCTGTGCAGCTCGGCCCCCTCCTCTAGGTGGGCAGGCGGGGCCTTGGCTTCACCCGCATCAGATTTCATCTCGGAGCTGGGCGGGGAGGCACAGGCCCCCCATCCCAGCACTTGGGAGGCTGAGACCATGGGACCGCAGGTGCAAGGCCGGCCTCAGCCACTTAGTGAGACCCTATTTCCAAATAAGAAACAAAATAGGGCTGTGGGGTGGCTCGGAGGTAGAAGGGGTTCAACTCCAGCACCAGAAGCAACACGCCATCTGGGTGCAGCCAGCTTTGATCCGGCCTTTGAAGAGTTGCTGAGGTCCAGACTGTGGCGGTCTGGCCACCTGACCTATGAACTGCATGTCCCCCGTGGGTTGTTTGGCCTCTAGATCTGCTGATAGCCCGGGAGCCTGGGCCAGAAAGGCCGCCCCCTGGACGGCCTGGTCCCTCCGCCATCGCTCTCCCGGGGCACACTGAAACCCAGGCCTGTCTCCAGCGCCCAGGGGCTGCATCCCAGGGCTCGCCAGATGCCACGGCAACGTAGGTACCAGATGCACCGATGGAACCCAGCAGCCACACTCGGGAACCGGTGTGCGCAAGTCCCCCCGGCCCCCAGCCACCCGGTGCCACCGGGGCGGCCTGTCAAGGATCACACCAGCTCATCCACCTTCTCTGCTGGACGTGGACAAGATACCGCACATCTCTGACCTGACTGCCTAATGAGCTCAGAACACCAATAAGAGGCCAGGCAGTATCCTCTCATGATGGAGGAGGTGGCCGTGAAAATGGGAGTCTTGGCTGAGAGAAGGGGCGCAGCCTAAGATCCCAGGACTTGGGAGGCTGAGACAGGAGGAGAGCAGGTTCGAGGCCCGCGTGCAGTAACTCTGCAAAAACCTGTCTCAAAATAAAAATAAAAAAGGGCTGGGGGGGGGGGTGTTGCTCAGAGGTAGAATGCCCGTGGGTTCAAGCCCGAGTACTCTAAAAAAAAAAAAAAAGAAGAAGAAAGAAAATGGAATCGTTTAGGGAGAGGAGAGGAGAGCCCTTGTCCTCCTGGAGAGTATGGGCAGGGCGGAGGTAAACTTTGAACCCCGATCTGGGGGAACCTCTCCAGCTAACCCTTATCTACCAGGGTCCAACATCCAGTCTGTTCCGCAAGGGCCTTGCTCAGCATCCGCTCCTGCAGCGCCCACCTGGTCCCTCGCCACGCCTGCTGAGCCAGGCGCCGAGAGGGCTCGATGCCCGGCCTGGGCACCGCGAGAGAACCCAGCAAGGAGCAGCCACTCTGGGGCATGTGTGCGTGTGCGTGTGTGTGTGCATGTGCATGTGTGGATGTGTGCATGTGCGGGGGGGGCACTGGGGATGGAACCCAGGGGCATTCTACCTCTGGGCAACACCCCAGCTCTATTTTATATTTTTGGTGGTACTGGGGGTGGAACCCAGGGGCTTTTCTACCTCTGGGCTATACCCCCAGACCTATTTTTTTAAATTTGGAAACAGGGTCTCACTAAGTTGCTGAGGCTGGCTTCGAACCTGCGCGATCCTCCTGTCTCAGCCTCCCAAGTGCAGGGAATACAAGCGTGCGCCACCACGCCCGGCTATTTTATTTTTATTTTGAAACAGGGTTTCACTCGTTTAAAGAGAGTCTCACTCCTTGCCAAGATTGTCCTTGAACATGCGATTCTCTTGTCTCAGCCTCCCAAGTACTGGGATTACAGATGTGCGCCACCGCAACCCCGCTACGATCCTGTGGAATGGGTACACTGGACCTGCTCAGCCTCCCTCTCCGAGTCCCACTCCCTCAGTGTACCTTACCCTCTGAACCTCCTATTTATTTATTTATTTATTGCTACTAATGATTGAACAGGGCCATTCTACCTCTGAGCTACATCCCCAGCCCTCTTTAATTTTTTTAAAAAAATTCTGAAACAGGGTCTTGCTAAGTTGCTGACGGTCTCACTGAATTGCTGGGGCTGGCCTTGAACCTACCATCCTCCTGTCTCAGCCTCCCAAATCCTGGTATTACAAGTGCGCCCCGACCTCAGCCCCAGCCAGAGGGCAGCAGTGGGAACTTGTGTGCCCGCTCTCAGTGCTGAGGACCAACAGAAACGGAACCCCAAGCTCTCGCCAGGGTGAGAAAAAGATATTCTGCTGGCGCTCAAATTGCCATGCCTCCTTTAGAATCCAAAGGGAGAAAGAGAAAAGGATTTTTTTAAAGAAGACAACAAAAACCCTAATTGAAATTCCTCACAGAGCCTGCCCAGGCCTGAGCTCCTGCCCAGGACGCAGGCTCAGGGAAATGCCGAGCCGCTTCCTGTTTGAGAAGCAGCGCTTGGTTTCCACCCTGATTCACTTGGCATGGGCTGTGTGTCTTCAGGTAAGTCCCCGCCCCTCTCTGAGCTAGTTTCCCATTTGGCAAAGAGGATGAGCACATTCTTTGATACTGCTATGAGGTGGTGCCTCGGACAGGTACCTGGTGAACTATCAGGTCTTATGAAGCCGGGGTGGGCTAGGTGTCTGGGAGACCAGCTGGCAGGCCGCACTGGCCTCTTCCTAGAGGGAGCAGCCTGCACGTGGCTTGATCCTTCTGCAGCTGGCCCCCTAAGAAGGCCAGCATCTTCGCTCTCCCCACCCACCTGCTCCAGCTCCCAGCCTTCAGCAGGTGCTGGGCCAGCCTTCCCTGCAGCCTGGGCTCCAGGCCGCCCATGGCGCCCGCCGCTCTGGGGAGCTGTGGCTGGGTCAGGGGTGTCGTGGGGACAGAGTCACAGCTTCTCGGGGAGAGGGACAAGTGACACTTCCGGTGGCACCTGAGGCCCCACGGGAGGCTGAGGCAGGAGGATCGCGGTTCGCAGCCAGCCTCAGCTACTTAGTGAGGTCTTCTGCAACTTAGCGAGACCCTGTTTCAAAACAGGAATAAAAAATAGGGCTGGGAGGTAGAATGCCCCTGGGTTCCATTCCCACTACCACAAAAAGAAGAAGAACAGGGAAGTGCATCTCATCTGTCCCAAGGCTTCTGGGGCACGTGAGGCATATGTGCCCACACATAAGTAGGGGCATGATTTGTACTTGAATATTTGGGGCCGTGATTCTATATCACAACCTAAGCATTCTATATCACAACCTAAGCTCTTCTCACTCCGTGGAATTTGTTTTTTCTTTTTGGTGGTGTTGGTGATGGAACCCTTCTACCTCTGGGCTACACTCCCAGACCTATTTTATATTTTTTATTATTTGGAAACAGGGTCTCTTAAGCCAGCGCGGCTGGCTTCGAACCTGCACGATCCTCCTGTCTCCACCTCCCAAGTGCGGGGATTACAAGCGTGCGCCACCACGCCCGGCAAGATAATAAGGTTTCTATACAGGAAAAAATGGAGTGTGTCAGCAGGACCAGGGAGGGCGGCTCAGGGCTGGGTCACGGGAGCACAGGAGGGAAGGGAAGGGCCGGGTGTGCACTGGCTGCCAGCAGCTGTCAGACCACACGCAAAGCTGTCATGTCGCATCTTGCAGCCGGCCGGGCACTCTGTCTTGGCCTGTTCTCCCAGAGGAGGGGACGAGGGAAGAAGTGTGACCTTGGCCCAGAAGCCACATCCAGGCCAGGGCAGAGCTGGGGTTGGAACTCAGGGCCCTGGAACCTGGCAGGGGTCTAAAGGGTCTTGTGGCCCCGGCTGGGCCGGGCCCCACGCACCTGTCTCCATCGGGGTGCCTGAGTGCGGGCCTGGGCACGGAGGGCAGCCTCTCCCGGGACTCAGTTCCAGCCTGGCCTCTGCCCCCTCCCACGCGGCCGGGCCTTTCTCTTTCTCTGTGGCTGTGATGGGGTCTATGGAGTGGGGAGGGTGCTGGCCAACGGTCGGCATGCAGCCTGCAGCCCACCCTGTACCAGAAGCAGCCACTCTGCCCTCTGTGTCGTCATCTACCCAACAGGAGGCTGAGGTTGGGCGCCCGCCAAGCACCTTTTTCAGACTAAGGGCTGAACACCCCCAGATCCTCAGATGGCCGGGAACAGGGTCTCTGGAGAGGCATCCTCTGCCACCCAGAATGCACCGCGGCCAGCCTCCCTCAGCCCTCTTCCCTCACCTCTGAGCCAGCGCAGGAGAAAGTAGTCATCTGGATTCGGCAGCGCAGGCAGCACGTCCTGGACATTCTCTCGAAACTACAAGAAAAAGCAGCCCAGTGAGCAGTGGGTCCCGCCTTGGCCGCTCTCTCGAGGCCTTTGCCGACCCCTCTTTATTTTTTACATTTTACATTTTTATTTTTTTGGTACTGGGGATTGAATCCAGGGACATTCTACCTCTGCGCTACACTCCCAGCCCTGTATTATTTTGTCATGGTGAAACAGGGTCTGGCTGGATTGCTGAGGCTGGCTTCAAACCTCCCGTCTCACACTTCCAAGGCCTCGGAGGCCTGGACCACAGGTGTGCGCCACCGCGCCCAGCTTGCTGGACCCTCTCCCACAGGTCCCTGCGGCACACACTGGCTACGAGGGGCTGTCTTGCAGGGTGCCAGGAAGCAGGTCAGCTGCAGGGGGCGGTCAGCTCTACCTGCTTCTCTACCCAGCCTCTCTACCCGCTTCTACTCAGAGGCCCGCGGCAGATGGGCGCGCTCCCAGGTGAGTGCTGTCCCGCTCTTGTTCTGGTCAGGGCTGTGCGGCAGGGCTGATCTTTGCTCTGTCTCTGGCGGACTCCTCACTCTTACCCCCTGGAGGTCTCACTGTCTCCATTTTACAGAAGGAATCAACTCTCAGGAGGCCCGCACACGCCCGAGGGAGCAGCTAGGGGAGCAGAGCCGGCCTGAGCCCCTAGCACACCGGCCTGAGCCCCTAGCACACTGCCTGAGCCCCTAGCTCAGCACCGCCGGCTCCACCAGCCGAGCCGCTGTGGGCACGGGGACCGGGGTGGCCCAGAAGACCCAGAAGACTTCACAAAGGCATTTGGGCTGGGCTGGAGGACTTCAAAAGCAGCAGAGGGCAGAGGCGGCTCCGGGAGGGAAGAGAGAGCTCCAGTGGAAGCCACAGAAGTGAGTGAGGCCAAACAGAGGGAAGGCCCCGACCCCAGGGGGCGGCCCTTCCGCGAATCTCCCGCTGTCTTGTGGGTGAGCGCTCTGTACCCCAACCTCCTGCCCTAGGCCCGCACTCACCCTTCCCTGCTTACTGACCTACAGGACAGCCCTGAGTGGACCGATGAGGACTGGCCACCTCTGCCCCTTGCCTGGGTCAGCGTGGGGGGGGGGCTGACCATCCCATCCCCAAAGCATCCAGACTGCGGGCATGCAGCCACCCCTGCCGCGACCCTCCCCAACCCCCGCCCCAGTTTAATCAGCCCTAATCCCCTCTCTGCCTGGCCTCCGGGCAGCTCAGCAGCAAAGGCTGAAGCCTTCCTGGGACGGGGAGGCCCAGCCCGGGAAAAGCCTCCACGGAGCCAGGGCCTTCCTGCTGGTGCACGGTGGGACATCTGCCCCCCAGCCATGAAAACCTGCCGGGCCACAGCCTCCAGGGCCGGGTGGGTAGGACCAGGCCGGCCTTCTCCCAAGGGCAAGGAGGAGAGGGGCTAGCAGGCCGGCGGTCCCCCCTCTGCCCGGGGTCGCCCCCTTCCCTTCTGCACAGCATCGGCCGGGTCCCTGCCCGGGCGGGGGTCTGGGCTGCAGGGCGGGGGCGCCGGTCTCCGGGGAGCTGCCCCCGACGGCGAGCCGGGCGGGGGGCTCTGGGCGCCCCCAGCTGGACCAGTCATCGCGGAGCGAACGCGGGGCCCGCGCTCGCCAAGGTCGCCCCGGCGGGGGGTCCCGGGGGTCCCGGGCCCTCCCCAGCTGCCCCCCCGGGAAGCCCAGCTCCAGGACCGCCCGCCCGCCCGCCGGGATGAGGCGCCTCGCCGCGGGCTCGGGGCCGCTGCGCCCGAACTTCCCGGGCCCCCGCCGCGCCCCGCCCGCGCCCACCTGGGCCAGCGCCTCCCGCTGCCGCGGGCTCAGGTCGCCCACCCTGCCGCTCATCGCGGCCGGCGGGATGGAGCCCGAGCCGAGCCCCGGCCTTTTGCCCGGGCCGCGGGGCGCGCGGCCAAGCCCCGCCCCTTAAAGGGCCCGCCGCCGAGGCCGCCGCCGCCGCCGCGGGCGTGGGCGCGGGGCTGCCGCCGGGGCCGGGCCAGGCTCGCCCAAGCTCCGCGGGGCCCTCGACAAGCTCCCGGGGTCCCCGGGGCGTCGGGACAGCGAGGAGCCCGAGAGGATCGGACCCCACGGTGCGGACCCGCCGCGCCGCCCCCCCTTCTCTACCCCAAAGAAGTAGCGCGGCGGGCCCCGGCTCCGCCTGGCCGCGGCTCTGCGGGGGCCGCGCGGCCGCCCCTCCCGCCCCTGGGGCAGGTGAAGAGCGGCCGCGTGGAGGGAGCGCGAGGGAGCCCTGCCCAGGGGCCTGGGTCCTCCCTGGGAGTCCCAGAGCCTGGGCTGGCTTCTTTCTATGAGGTCTCATCAGCAGTGGCTTCCCCCTCTGCTCCCTTCGCTAACAGGCCAGCTGCGTGGCACACACCTGTAATCCCAGTGCCCGGCAGGCTGAGACGAGGACTGCAGGTTGAGGGCCAGCCTCAGAAACTCAGACTCTCAGCAATTTAGTGAGACCTCGTCTTAAAGTAAAATCTTCAAAAAGCTGGGAGCGTAACTCAGAGGTAGAGTGCCCCTGGATTCCATCCTCTCCACCCCCGAATTAGCAGGAAACTACAGGAGGCTATTGGCACGGCTCGCTTAGCCGGGCAGCTGGCACTCTGTCTCGCCAGGCCTCAGCCTCTGCGTGGACGTGGGGAGGCCTGCGTGGGGAAGCAGTGGCCCAGGGAGAGCAGGACTGTTTGTTATCAGCTTATCTGCTTCCTGGCTCCTGTCCACGGCCAGGACTGTGGGTTCCCGGCAGCAGCAAGTCTGACTTGTGGGGTGGACCCTTGGCAGCCGCAGCCAGCAGCTTCCGGTGCCCAGCCTGTGCCACCGCGGCCGCACTCGCCGACTTGGCCTCCCCAGACAGTGAAGTCGGTTCCTCCTTTCAGGGCTCCACGGCACCCCCTCTGCCTGGGCCTCCTGCCGCTCTGCCCTGCCTCCTTGGTTAGCGCCTGGCACACACCTCGGGCCATGGTTCTCCTGGGAACTGTGGCATCAACAGGCAGAGGCACTGTTGTGGGGCCCAGAAATGCACCCAGATGTCGCTCTGCCCTCTCAGTGATAAGACACGGGCACCTGTCAGCTGGAATACAACAAGGAAACCAGGTGCGGTGGCGCATGCCTGTAATCCCAGTACTTGGGAGGCTGAGACAGGAGGATCGCCGGTTCAAGGCCAGCCTCAGCAATGTAGTGAGATTCTCAGCAACCTAGCGACACCCTGTTTCAAAACAAAACCAAAAATGAAAAGGGGCTGGGGAGCGATGTAGAATGTCCCCGGGCTCAGCCCCCCTCCAGGACAGATAGTGTCCCAATGAGAGGCAGCAAGTGTCTGGGAGCAAGAAAGGGCAGGACTTGCTTTGTGGTTTTGTTTTTGCAATTCTGGGGCTCAAACCCAGAACACTGTGAATGCTAGGCAAGGACTCCACACTCAACTACAGCCCCTGCCCCGCCGCGTGTGCGTGTGCATGTGCGTGTGCGTGTGCGTGCGTGTGAGCGTGTGCGTGTGCGTGTGTGGTACTGGGGATGGAACCCAGGGCCATTCTACCTCTGAGCTACACCCCCTGCCCTATTTTTTTAATTCTTTATTTTGAAACAGGCTCTCACTGAGTTGCAGAGGGCCTCACTAAGTAGCTGAGGCTGTCCGTGAACCGCGATCCTCCGGTCTCAGCCTCCCGAATGCTGGGATTACAAGTGTGCCACCACGCCCGGCTAATTTTTTTATTTTGAAGCAAGGTCTCCCTAAGTTACTGAATGAACTTGCTCTATTCCTGTCTCGGCCTCTTAAGTGCTGGGATTACAGGTGTGCGCCACCACACTGGGCTTCTCCTTTTTTTTTTTTTTTTTTTTGGCGGTACTAGGGATTAAATCCAGGGGCATTCTACTTCTGAGCTATACCCCAACCCTATTTCTGGAAGGCAGCACTAGGCACGGAGAAGAGCACTAGACAGGGAGCCCAGAGCCCGGGCCCTGCCCTGTACCCGAGTCACTGTGCCACAGTGACCATTCAGCAAACAGCAGGCCCCCTCGGGCTGCCCGCCCGTGCCCTCTGGCCCTTGGTGACCTTTTCACTGAATCGAGGGCATCGGCCTCAAGGGCAGAACCCCCTCGGGTGCCCCGGTCTCAGGTCTGGTGATGCCAGTGGAGAGAGGGGTGGCACGGAGCCTGGCACGGTGATTTGAGAGTCAGACGGTCTTTTAAGTCCTTCGGTAAATATTTGTGGAACACTCCACGTCCAGGGGCCCGGGGCTGCAGAACTCTCTGGAAAGCCCTGGCTCTCTGGGGCAGCCATGCAGAAAGGCCTGGAGCCTCCTCCCAGGCCACCTGCCTGAGGAGTCTAATCCCGCCCTATTCCCAGGGCGGCTGCGAGGATTCCGGGTGAGATAATAGCGGGGAAGTGGCAGATACACGAGGGTGAGGGATTATCATGATTATGACTATCGTGTGTTGTTTATGAAAAAAACAACAGAGAGACGGGAACCGAGCCGCTGCCCTCCTGGCCCTTCCTCCCACCTCCTCTCCGCCGGCTCTGAGCAGCCGCAAATCCTCCCCGGCCCCTCCCACGGCTGCTTAAACCCCTCACCTTCCAGCCATCGCTGTCTAATCTCTAAGCTCTTTCTCACCAGTCTCCGGTTGTCTTGGAGTCAAATCGCTTTAGAACAAGGTGGCCCAGTTAGAGAGTCCGGGGCTGGGGGCAGGGAGACCCCGCCATGTCTACACCCCCCGCCCAAGGTGGAGTCCACATTCCACACTGAGACCCAAGTGGCGAGGGGGAGCGCCCCGCCTCCAGAGCGGAAGACCTGGGCTCCGGCCAGGGTCCTGTCCCTAGCAAAGTTCCCTGACCTCGGCGCCTCCGTTCCCATCGGGAAGGATGGGAGGATTGGTTCTCACCCGTGCCGGGCCGGGGCGAGAACAAATGAGATAGATTTTTGTTTCTTTGGTGCCGGGGACATTCTATCTCCAAGCTACATCCCCAGCCTTATTTTATTTTTTGAATTTGGAAACAGTCTTACTAAGTTGCTGAGGTTGTCCTTGAACCCGGGATCCTCCTGCCTCAGCCTCCCAGGCATGTGCTACCACACCCCACCCCCAGCCCTTTTTAATTTGTCTTTTTCTTTTTGGTACTGGGGATTGAACCTAGGGTCATTCTACCTCTGATCTACAGCCCAGCCCTTTTGATTTTTTGGTGTGTAACAGTCTCACTAAGTTTCTGGGGCTGGCCTTGAACCTGTGATTCTCTGGTCTTAGCCCCCACTCACACAAGTACAGGGATTACAGAAATGTGCTAAATGAACACTTTTTTTTTTTTTTTTTTTTTTTGCAGGTCTGGAGATGGAACCCAGGGGCATTCTACCTCTGACCTACACCCCAGCCCTATTTTTTATTCTTTATTTTTGAAACCTGGTCTCACTGAGTTGCGGAGGGCCTCACTAAGTAGCTGAGGCTGTCCGCGAACCGCGATCCCCCAGTCTCAGCCTCCCGAGTGCTAGGATTTCAGGCGTGGTTTAAATGAGCACATTTCTGAAAAGGATCTGGAGCCTGGGGAACCCTCCCTACCCCAGTGCCTCCGGCAGCCACAAAGATGCCCTCACCCCTGGCGTGGCTGGGGCTCCAGCAGGGCGGGTGTCCCTGCCGCATTCCACTTGAGCTTTCCTGGATAGCCCGCCATTCAGGCATCAACCGCACACCACCTCCAGAGGGCCTCTCTGCCCCTGTGCCAGCAGGCGTCTGCCCGGCCCCAGCCCCTCACTGGTGCTGGTTTATCCCCTTCCGTGGCGCGTAGCACGGCCCGCGATGGTCCAGCGTGGTGTGGTGGACTCTGTCTCCATGGTCATTTCCCATCTCCATCACTGCTCTGCGCCCGGCGCCTGGAGCCCAGCAGGACATTTGTGAGCACGACAGGAGGCACGCCATCCCCAAGGATGGGCCAGGGCAGGAGCGGGCTTCTCTCCTCTCCCCACATCACGCTGGCTGCTGCTGGCCAGCATCAGTCCTGTGTGATCTCGGTGGGTCTCGAACCCTCTGAGCACCATGGTGACGGAAGAAGGTGGTGGTAAAACTAGGCGGCCAAAGGACGACTCAGGAGTTCTTTTGGGGCCGGGCGTGGTGGCGCACGCTTGTAATCCCCGCGCTTGGGAGGCTGAGACAGGAGGATCGCACAGGTTCAAAGCCAGCCTCAGCTACTTAGTGAGGCTCTCAGCAACAAATAAAATATAAAATAGGGCTGTGAGTATAGCCCGGAGGTAGAAAGCCCCTGGGTTCCACCCCCAGCATCACACACACACAAAAAAAGTTCTTCTTGGTACTAGGTGCTCTGAGCAACACACAACCCTTTTGACTTTTAAATTTTTCATTATTATTTGTTATTCATTTTATTATAATAATTATTTTTTGTAGTACTGGGGATGGAACCCAGGGGCATTCTAACTCAGAGCTATACCCAGCCCTATTTTGTATTCTTTATTTTGAAACAGGGTCTCACTGAGTTGCAGAGGGCCTCACTAAGTAGCTGAGGCTGTCCGTGAATGAAAATCCTCCTGTCTCAGCCTCCCAAGTACTGAGATTACAGGCGTATGCCACCATGCCCAGCTAAGTCTAAGTAATTTTTTTTGTACCAGAGATTGAACCCAGAGGCATTCTACCTCTGACCTACACCCCCAGCCCCTATTTTATTTTCAATTTTGCTAGGTTTCTGAGAGTCTTGCTAAATTGCTACGGCTGGTCTTGAACCTGTGATCATCCTGTATATGTATATGTGATCAGCCTCCCATATACAGGGATTACAGGTGTGCACCACCAGGCCCAGATCTAATTTCTTCCCTGAGAACATTTATTTCGCATCCTAGGGCTTGTGCCTGCAAGGGAAAGAGACCTTTAGGAATCCCCAAGTCCTAAACATACAACCCCCCAACTCAGCAACTTAAGACGCTGTTTCACAGGGCTGGGGTGTAGCCTGGAGAAAGAATGCCCCGGGTTTGATCCCCGGTGCCACAAAACAAAAGCGGCCTCCGCCTCTCCTGGTGCCACCGTGGTGCCGTCCCAGAGCTTGGCACTTCCTCCCTCAAACGCTATTTTTCCTCCAAAACAGACCACTGGGCCCGAGGTAGCCTCACTCTCCAGGGACCAGCCTGCCACCTAGTGGCGGCTCAGCGCCATTGCCCTCCCTTGCTGGCCCATCATGCCTGTGCGGGCACCGCCACCGGGCTCCTGGCCTCTTGTCCTATACGGCAGTCTATACAGCCTGGCGTCGGCAGTCTATACAGCCTGGCGTCTGCTCCAAGAACTTATTCCCAGAAAAGGAGGCCTCGCATTCCTGGGACTCGGCCTCGCCCTGTACCCCATTGCTGGGGCCCATGGCAGGCTATCCCACCACCCACCACGCGCACATGGGGAGCGCACCCCAAGCCTCGCCCTTCATCGGCAGCTTCACGTCTTTCTAGGGCCCTCTGCAGCCTTGGGGGCTAAGGAGAGGCAGAGGAACTGGGGCCGGCCCGGGGCCAGGGATGCTCGTAAGGAGCGGGGTGCTTGGAGGCAGAGGTCTGCAGGGAAGCCTCCGGGTCCTTGGAGACGGGACACGTGCCCCGCCACCCCAGCCCGCCCCAGGAGGCCAGCGAGCCGAGGTGTTTGGGCTCAGCCTGTCTGCGCACTCGTGGGAGTGGGGTGGCCTGCCTCCCAGGGTCCCTGGCCTCCCCTGGGTCAGACTCCCAGGGTTCCTGGCAGCCCAGCTGCTCCTTGGCTTGCAGTCCATCCCCAGTCATTAAAGCCGGGCGGGGCAGCGCATGCCTGTAACTCCAGTGCTGGGAGCTGTGGCCAGAGGGCCAACGGTTCAAGGCCAGCTTTGGCAACTTAGCCAGACCCTGTTTCACAATAAAAGGGCTGAGGTGTAGGTCAGAAGTAGAAAGCTCCTGGGCTAAATCCCCAGTTCTAAAGGAGGAGGAGGAGGAGGAAGAGGAAGAGGAAGGGGGGAGGAGGAGGAGGAGTGAGAGGAGGAAGAGAAAGGGGGAGGAAGAGGGGGAGGAGGAGGAGTGGGAGAAGGGGGAGGGGGAGAAGGAGGAGGAAGAGAAAGAGGAGGAGGAGGGGAGAAGGAGGAGGAAGAGGAGAAAGAGGAGGAGGAGAGGGAGGAGGAGGGGAGGAGGTGAAGAAATCAATTTCCCACCCCGCTCACCCTAGCTGCCTCCTTTCTGGCTTACACCCTGCACCCCCAGATGCTGCTCTGGGCCTCAAGGCTCCCTCACCCACCTGTCCTGTGAACCCTGCCCACCTGCAGAGGCCCCCATGCTGACTCTTGTCTTCCAGAAGCCAGCAGGCGGGACTCTGGTTTCCTCCATGTGGCGCGGTGGGGGTGTGAGATGGGGTGGGTGGGGCGCAGTGCCAGCAGAGCTCCGTGGCCGCTGGGGAGCTCTGTGTGCTGGGGAGGAAGTGGGGGCAGGAGTAGGTAGATCACAGAGCCAGCACCCGAGCTGTGGCATCCTCACAGCAGACACAGGCTGAGACATTCCCAGAGGGAGAAGCAGCTCCCTGGGGACCAGCAGGCCTCCAGACCACATGTCACAACTTATGAAGTGTTTTACACTTGCCAAAGGATGTTAGCAGCATATACAAAGAAAAAAGAATGAGCTGGAAACATACCTGTCATCCCAGTACTTGGGAGACGGAAACAGGAGAATCACAGGTTTGAGACCAGCTTCTGCCACTAAGTGAGACTGTGTGTGTGTGTGTGTGTGTGTGTGTGTGTGTGTGTGTGGTGTGTGTGTGGTACTGAGGGTGGAACCCAGGGGCTTTTCTACCCCTGGGCTATACTTCCAGACCTATTTTATACTTTTTTATACTTTATTTGGAAACAGGGTCTCACTAAGTTGCTGAGAGCCTCACTCAGTAGCTGAGGATGGCTTTGAACCTGTACCATCCTCGTCTCAGCCTCCCAAGTGCGGGGACTACAGCGGCTTTAAGTGAATCTTTTCAGCAACTTAATGAGACCCTGTGTCAAAAAAAAAAAAAAAAAAAAAAAAAAAGGCTAGCTTGGTGGCCCGCACATATAATCTCAGGGCTTAGGAGGCTGAGACAGGAGGGTCAACAGATTTGAGGACGGCCTCAGCAACATAGTGAAACTCTCTGCAACCCAGCAAGACTGTTTCAAAATAAAATATTTTATTTTTTGCGGTACTGGGGATTGAACCCAAGGAATTCTACCTCTGAGCTACACTCCCAGCTCTATTTTACTTTTTTATTTTGAAATAGGGTCTTACTAAGTAGTAGAAGGGCTTATAAGGTTGTTAAGGCTAGCTTTGATCCTCTGGCTCAGCCTCCCAATTCCTGGAATTACAAGCATGTGCCATCACATTTGCTAAAAAGAAAAAAAAATTATATTGGAGATGGAACTCAGGGGCATTCTACCTCTGAGCTATATATCCTCAGCCCTATTTTATCCTTTTATTTTGAAACTGGGTCTCACAAAGTTGCTGAGGCTGGCTGCAAACCTATGATCCTCCTGTCTCAGCCTCCTAAACATTGGGATTACAAGTGTGGGCCACCACGCCCGGCATAAAAAGTTATTTAATTTTTTTTAATTTTTTAATTTTTTGTGGGTCTGGGGGTGGAGCCCAGAGGCATTTGACCTCCGAGCTACAGCCCCTGCCCAATTTTTTATTCTTTATTTTGAAACAGGGTCTCACTGAGTTGCAGAGGGCCTCACTAAGTAGCTGAGGCTGTCTGCGAACCGTGATCCTCCAGTCTCAGCCTCCCAAATGCTGGGATGACAAGCGTGCGCCACCATGCCTGGCTCCAGACCTATTTTATACTTTATTTGGAAACAGGGTCTCACTAAGTTGCTGAGAGTCCCACTAAGAAGCTGAGGCTGGCTTCGAACCTGCGCAATCCTAATGTCTCAGCCTCTCAAGTGCTGGGATTACAAGCGTGCGCCACCACGCCCGGCCTAACCTGATTTCTTAGCACACTATATCGGAGTCCGTCACGCTGTCTCCTATGCCCTCCCGCTGACCCCCAGGTTTACATGCACCGGCCTGCTCTGGCCCACCTGCCCTGCTCTGGGCTATCACCAGCGCGTCTGGCTCTCTCTGTCCAGGACCATTTTGACCTTTGCACATTGGTGGCTAGATGGGTGTTTGCTGAAAAATTTTCCCATTCTTTTGTGTGTTTGCACATTTTATAATAAATATTGGGAGGAAAAGAGTTCATAGTTCATCTGATCTTTCCCTTTTCTTTCTTTTTTCCTTCTTTCTTTTCTTCTTTCATTTTCTTTCTTTCTTCTGTGTGTATGTAATCCTGGGGATTAAACCCAGGGCATTCTACCTCTGACACCCCCGGATCTATTTTTTTTTTTTAAACGAAGTCTAGATTGCTGAGGGTCCCACAACTTGCTGAGTCTGCAGTGAGACTCTCCTGTCTCAGCCTCCCAAGCGCTGGGATGACAGGCGCCTGCCACTCCAGCTTGGTTTTGGCCTGTTTCTCACAGTACAATTTGTAAAAGGCTTAGGTTTAAGATTCAGCCAGCTCCCAGAGCCCCAGCCCTTAAGGAAAAAGACACATTTTAGGACAGTACTGGGGATTGAACCCAAAGACACTCTGAGCTAAATCCTCCTGTGTCGGCCTCCCAAGGAGGCCGTGCTGATTTTACGTCAAGCCCATTTTGCAGATGAGGAAGGCCGGCTTCTGCCCCACCAAGGATCTGTGTTCTCCGTGCAGCCTCAAGTCCCAGCCCCTCTCCCATGTCAGTCTCGGACTCTCTGCCTCCTGCTCTGTGGTCGGGCAGAGATCTGGAGACCCAAGGAAGAGGGGGTCGCGACAGGGCCTTGGCCACACGTGGGCGGCCACGGAGCGCGGGCCACCCCTCAGGGCGCCCAGTCGTCCCTGTGGCTGCCCTTCTCAGGACCTGATGGTGTCTCTGCCTCCCACACCGCCTCTTGACCCTGCTCCTGCCTCTGCCGTCTGAATAACTCGCTGGCTCTGGGCGCCCTCTCAGGCTCGAGCCTCCGCCCCGCCCCGCCCGCCCCGCCCAGATCTAGCCCCGCCCCCAGATCCAGCCCCGCCCCAGATCCAGTCCAGCCCCGCCCCAGATCCAGCCCCGCCCCGCCCCTTTCAGCTCCCGAGCGGCGGGTGCCGAGGGTCTCCGCTGCCACCAGGGGGCGCGCGCGGTCCAGCCTGAACGCAGAGCTGCCGCCGCCCCGCCCCGCCCCGACGCCCCGCCCCGTCCGGCCGTAGCCACGCCCTCCAGACGCCCCGCCCCAGATCCAGCTCCGCCCCCGGATCCAGTCCAGCCCCGCCCCCGCCCCGCCCCTTTCAGCTCCCGAGCGGCGGGTGCCGAGGGTCCCCGCTGCCACCAGGGGGCGCGCGCGGTCCAGCCTGAACGCGGAGCTGCCGCCGCCCCGCCCCGCCCCGACGCCCCGCCCCGTCCGGCTGTAGCCACGCCCTCCAGACGCCCCGCCCCGTCCGGCCGGGGCCTCCCCTGCGCGCGGCCCGCCTGCGTTCGGGTCTCGCCAGCTCGCCAAGTTCGGCCATGGGCCCCGCCGCTCGCCCGGCGCTGAGGTCGCCGCCGCCGCCGCCGCCGCCGCCGCCGTCGCCGCTGCTGCTGCTGCTGCCCCTGCTGCCGCTGTGGCTGGGCCTGGCGGGGCCCGGCGCCGCGGCGGACGGCAGCGAGCCGGCGGCCCGGGCGGGGCGGGGCGGAGCCCGCGCCGTGCGGGTGGACGTGAGGCTGCCCCGGCAGGACGCGCTGACCCTGGAGGGCATCAGGATCGGCCCCGAAGCCGACCCGGCGCCCCCGCTGGGCGGCCGCCTGCTGCTGGTGAGCGCCGCCTCGCCTCCGCCCCTCTCCATGCCCCCACGCAGGACCCGCCGTCGTCCCGGACCGCGCCCCGACGCCCAGCACCCCCCGTCCGCGCTGCCGGGCCCAGCGCCCACGCCCTCCCCCCACACTCGTGCCCAGACCCTGACCTGTGTTCTCCCGGCGGCCCCCGCCGCTCATGGCCCGGGGCCACGCAGGTGGACGTCGTGGATGCTGAGCAGGAGGCGCCGGCGGAAGGCTGGATCGCAGTGGCCTATGTGGGCAAGGAGCAGGCGGCCCAGTTCCACCGGGAGAATCAGGGCAGCGGCCCGCAGGCCTGTCCCAAGGCCTTGGCCCAGCAGGTGCAGGGCGTGCGGGGGAGGGGTGCTGGAGGAAAAGTTTCCAAGCATCTGCTGGAGCCAGGCCACCAGGAGGCTCCCGAAGAGCTTCCAGGGGCGCCCCGGGCCTGTGTGGGAGGGGCCCGATTTGGAGAATGGAGATAGTATATTGTGTTGGATCAGGGAGGTAGAAGGGGGAGGCCAGAGATGGTCCAGGAAGCTGGACCCGGCTCCGAGAGTGATGGAGCCCGTGGGAAGACACTGTTAGGCCCAGAGGAGGGATCTTGCGGAGCAGACCTTGACCTCAAGGTGTTTGGAGCTAATCTGCCCGGAGGGAGAGGTCACTGCGGGCTGGGAGCTCAGTGAGGCCACTGTGGGCAAGACAGGTGTGCGGCCAGGTGTGTGCTAGCCGCGCGCCTGTCTTCCCACAGATGCGAAGAGCCCTCTTCCTGGGAGCCTCGGCCCTGCTTCTGCTCATCCTGAACCACAACGTGGTCCGAGAGGTCAGCAGGCGCAGACGGGAGGGTGAGCGGCCCGGTGGGGGCCAGGGCCTGCTGACCCCGCGGCTGTCCCCGCAGCTGGACATATCCCAGCTGCTGTTGAGGCCTGTCATCGTCCTGCACTATTCTTCCAATGTAACCAGACTGTTGGAGGCTCTGCTGCTGTGAGTTGGGCTGGGGCGCTGAAGAACTCAATCCCCAGTACCGCCACACAGAACACACACCATATTCTCCCCGGCTAGAAGTGGGCAGGGCACAGCAGGGCCCGGGGCGAGGAGCTGGCCTTATGAGCAGGGGAACCTGGCCCCAGCCAGAGGGAAGCTGGAGACCTAATTGGCGGGCTCTTCCTTGGCCTGGCTGGGTGAGCACTGGAGAAGCCAGCGGCCAGGAAGGGCTGGGAGGCAACGCGGAGGCCCCTGGGGTGACATCCAGGGGTGTCCACCACAGGGCTGGCGTGGGCCTCCTTCCCAAGGCCCCTTCTCTGGCCCCTCTGTGACTTGCCCTCCCAGGAGGACCCAGGCCACAGCCGAGGTCACCAGCGGAGAGTCCCTGTCGGCCAACATTGAGTGGAAGCTGACCCTGTGGACCACCTGCGGCCTCTCCAAAGACGGCTACGGGGGGTGGCAGGACCTGGTCTGCCTGGGAGGCAGCCGCGCCCAGGAGCAGGTGGGTGCCGTGGTTCTGCGGGGTCAGGTCGCCGTGTACCTGCTGTGGCCTCTCCCTGCCTTGGTGCGAGGACAGCGCGCCCACCTCCCCGCGCTGTGCTCGGTGGCGCGGCACGGGTGGCGCTCGGGGCCCCTGGCCAGAGGCAGGTGTGGTCAGCGGGAGTTGGCGTCGTGCCGTCCCCTTGCTCGGCGGCCTCCTTCGGCTCCACATTGCCTTCGGCGTGCAGCGCGGGCTCCGGAGCTGGCTCTCACGGCTCTCCTCGTCTCTGCCCATCTGTGCTCTGGCCTCCTTGTGCCGTGGACTGGCCTCCCACACGCCCTGGCCTCTGCCTCTGGGGCGTGCCCGTGTCCCTAGGATTGACACTGTTTTTCTCCATTTCCATACATTAGGAGAAACTTCTCAGCTTAGCCCGCCCGCCCCTTGGGAAAGCTCCCCCAGCCCTCTGCGCAGCCAGGCCTCCAGTGGCTCTCAGGGAAGCCCCCTGGCGTGCTGGGGTGCACAGCTGTCTCCTGGAGGCCAGGCAGGGCTGCTTGGTCGCTGGGTTTCCCCATGTCTGGCATCGGGGGCTTCAAAGGCATTCCCTTGGCTGGGGGTGGCTCAGTGGTCAGGCCGCCCCTGTTGTGCCCACAGCATTTTTTGAGCTGCTCTTCCGTGTGCAGGCATGCCCTTTATGCCAGCTGCCGTGGGCCACGCTGAGCACCTCTACGTCAGGCCGGCTGGATTCGAGCCATGGCTCTGAAACCTCAGCGGTGGCCCAGGTCTCACGGTCCTCTTTGTGACATGCTGCCCCTGAGGGGTGGCCCCACAGACCTCTGGACAGGGCAGGTGGGGAGAGGTTCTGGAAGAAAGCTGAGAGCTGGGAAGGGATGAGCAGGTGGGGAGGGCTGCGAGGCCAGGAGCCAGGCAGCACGGTCTGCAGGTCTGCTGCAGGGGAAAGCGCAGCAGCTTCTGCACACTGCTGGCCAGGGAGGGGCGGGCGTGCAAGGAGGCGCTGGGCGGCCATGGCACTGCACCATCTCAGCTTGCCGGCCTGAGGGGCACTGGGCCCTCAGTCCCCAGGCCCAGCCAGCCATCTTGGGATGGGTGTTTTGTGGCCTCTGGGAATCAGCTGCAGCACCATGTATCAGGAAGCATCCTGCTGCCCTGAGGAGGGCCCGCCCCACCCCACCCCTGCCTCACCCGGACAGATGCCAAGGTGTGCCGACCTGGCCGCTCCCAAGACAGGGCTAGTAGCTCGGAGGTAGAATGCCCTTGGGTTCCATCCCCCCCCCAAAAAAAAAAGAGAGAGAGATGGGGGGGCTGGCCCAGAGAGCTCAGGCCGTAACTGCTGTAACATCCACGGGACGGGTCCTGCCACATCAACCTGTCTAATGTGGTGCAGGACACAGGCCAGAGCAGCTCCAACCCTGGGCTCACGGGGCCCACTGTGGGGAGTGGGTAAGCCAGGGATGCTGTCATCTGTGAGCAAGTGCCAAGCTGGCAGCAAGCATGAGACCCTGCAGGTCACAGCAGCCCCCTGAGCCCAGCCTGGGGCTTGAGAGGTTCCTGGGACACGTGGCACACTCCACCCCCACTGGAGGGGAGACAGGGCAGACTCACACACACATCCAGGTAGTGGCCTCCAGATTCCTCCACCCCAAGCAAGGGTGGCACCTTGTGGCGCTAGCGGTCTCCAGTCCAGTCCAAGTGGGCCCTTTACCATCAAATTGTGTTTGGGTAGCCGGGTGTGGTGCACGCTTGTAATCCCAGTATTTGGGAGGCTGACACAGGAGGATCGCAGGTTCGCAGCCAGCCTCAGCTACTTAGTGAGGCCCTCCACAACTTAGTGAGACCCTATTTCAAAATAAAGAATAAAAACTAGGGCTGGGGTATAACTTGGACCTAGAAAGTCTCTGGGTTCCATTCCGAGTACCGCAAAAAAAACAAAAAAATGTGCTTGGGCCCCGCTCGCCATCACTATGGGAGGTGGACGTCAGCACTGGCCAAGGAAGGCGATGAGGTGCTCAGAACACTTCTAAGTGATGGCACAGACTTGTAATCCCAGGACTTGGGAGGCTGAGATAGGATTGCGGGTTCAAAGCCAGCCTCGGCCACTTAGCAAGACCATTTCCAAGTAAGAAAAGGGCTGGGGGTGTCGCTCAGAGGTAGAATGCTGTTGGGATTAATCGTGTGTGTGTGTGTGTGTGTGTGTGTGTGTGTGTTCCAGAGTGTGTGGTGTGTGTGTGTGTGTGTGTGTGTGTGTGTAGTCCAGAGTGTGGTGTGTGTGTGTGTGTGTGTGTGTGTGTGTGTGTGTAGTCCAGAGTGTGTGGTGTGTGTGTAGTCCAGAGTGTGTGGTGTGTGTGTGTGTGTGTGTTTGTAGTCCAGAGTGTGTGGTGTGTGTGTGTGTGTAGTCCAGAGTGTGTGTTCGTCATGACACATCCACAGGCCTTGTGCGTGGCTCGCGTGTGGGTGAGCGTGCACGTCTAGCTCCCCTGCGCTCATTTCCTGGGCGGGCTGTTAGTATAGGCAGAACCTAGCAGCTCTGCCGCGTGTGCCGGGAACTAAGTCCCGGCTGGTGTGGTTCCCATGGCAACTGAGGCCCGGGGGTCCCAGGTCTCACGGTGGCCTCTGGGCCAGGTTTCCCAGCTCGTTTGTTATGTAATGACTGTGAGAGGCACGGCGGCCTCAGCGTGACCACACGTGGCAGTGTGCCCACCACGGGGGCTTGCGGCCCACCGGGCAGCAGCACAGACTCGGGACTGGAGAAGGCACAGGAGGGCTGCAGGGGAGGCCGGGGCACATCCGCCCTGGTGGTCGGGGGACCCCCAGAGCTAGAGGGGTCCAGAGGCCCATTAGCCCAGAGAAAGGGCAGGGAGGAAGTGAGTTCCTGAGACAGGGTGGTGTCGGGAGGGCACAGGCGTGGGCAGAGCCAGCAGTGGGCCCCTAGGCCCCGGGGAGGGCATGCAGGTGAGAGCCCCTGGCTGCGGGGCAGGGAGTGGAGGTCAGGGGATGGCGCGAGAGCACGTAAGCTCTCTAGGGAGCGAGCAGCTACGCTCTGGCCAGAGGCTGAGGGTGGGTGTCCCGCCTGCAGAGGCGAGTGTGGAGGCAGGGCCTGACACCGGAGTGCTGGGACGCCTGGCTCTCCTGGTGAGCGGACGGAGCAGAGGCTGCTGGGGTGGACCCTGGGAAGGGACCAGCAGGCTTTAGAAGCCAGGAGCCTGCAGGGACATGGATGCCCTCGTCCGTGGCGCCTGCCTGGGCCTGGCGGTGGTGCCCTGACAGCCCCATCCCTCCCCAGAAGCCTCTGCAGCAGCTGTGGAACGCCATCCTGCTAGTGGCCATGCTCCTGTGCACAGGACTCGTGGTCCAGGCCCAGCGGCAGGCGTCTCGGCACAGCCAGCAGGAGCCCGGAGGCCAGGTACGGCCGGACCAGGGGAGCCCCAGAGCCGCCCTGGGCCCGCGAGACCGCCATCCTCTCCCGGCAGGTGGACCTGCTCAAGCGCCGTGTGGTGCGAAGGCTGGCGTCCCTCAAGACCCGGCGCTGCCGGCTGAGCAGGGCGGCACAGGGCCTCCCAGAGCCCAGCGCAGAGACCTGCGCCGTGTGTCTGGACTACTTCTGCAACAAGCAGGCGAGTGCCCCGGCGCGGCCAGCCCCCTGGCCCATGACACCCCCCCAGCCCCCCAACCCGCCCTTCTCATCCCGCCTCCACCAGGGCTCCAGAAAGCAGACCTCGGGGTGGGGAACCTGGCCCAAGGGGCCTCAGTTCCTGGGCACAGGTGAGGGGCGCGGCCTGCCCGGGGCCTGAGCCCTCCCCCACTCCTCCAGTGGCTCCGGGTGCTGCCCTGTAGGCACGAGTTCCACAGAGACTGCGTGGACCCCTGGCTAATGCTCCAGCAGACCTGCCCGCTGTGCAAGTTCAACGTCCTAGGTGAGCACGGGCGGGGCCTTGGCGGGCCTTGGCAGGCCCTGCCTGATGCCTCTCTCCGTCCTGCCTCCTCCTACAGGGAACCGCTACTCAGATGACTAGCTGCCCCAGAGAGGACTTTGCACACACCGCGATGGACCCCTCCCGCCTGCAAGCTGGCCCTCAGCCTGGGCTCCTGGGCCAGGACAGCGGGAGGGAGAGGACAGCCACCCCTGGGTGTGGGAAGGACATGGGCCCCCATGCTGGGGAGGACGGCCCTGTGGCCCCAGGCTGAGGACGTAGAGCCAGGACCTGTCAGGCACGGGAGAGGCCATCTTGGGGCCCTTCTCTGTGATCTGGGATGTGTATGTCTGCCTTCCTCGCAGCCAGCTCTGAGGACCCCGGAGAGAGAATGTGGGGCCCAGTGCAGCTGTTCCCAGAACTCTGCGAGTTCCCAGGGCCTCCCTGAGGGCTGAGGCTATGGTGGTTGAATTTTATGCTAATTTATTGGGGGGTGGATTAAGAATGACCTTGGGGTACCCTAGCCTGGCCCTTCCAGGGCGCGTCCCAGTCAAGGCTGTGATGTCAACCCTGCAGACTCCTCCGTGGTTGGTCTGTTCCCCCGGGGCTGGGAGCTGCGGGTTCTGCCACCTGTCCGCCTGGGCTCTTGTCTGGGCCTGACTAGGACCAGCGGCCTTAGAAGTCCTGTACTTCCTGCTTGGGCCGTTGCTGGCAGGCCAGGATGCTTAAAGCCACAGGATAATAGGGCGTGTCTTCCAAGGGCATCCGCTTTTTAAAAAAGAGTTGGCGTAGGGAAGTTTTAATAGTAAAAATAAATGTGGATATATTTTAACATAAGACATAAAATTTGTGTGGATAAATATACGTATTTTTGACAGTACTGGAGATTGAACCCAGGGGCAGTCTACCTCTGAGCTATACCCACAGGCGTATTTTTTATTTGGAAACTGGGTCTCAGTAAGTTGTGGTGGGCCATGAACTTGTCATCCTGCAATCCTCCTGTCTCAGTTTCCCAAGTACTGGGATTCCATCATGTGCCACCATGCCTGGCTGATATTTTATTATTTTGCAGTACTGGGGATAGAACCCAGGGGCATTCTACCTTCAAGCTACACCCCCAGCCCTGTTTTTTATTTTGAAACAGGGTCTTAGTTGCAAAGGGTCTCACTAAGTAGTAGCTGAGGCTGGCCATGAACCTAGATCCTCCTGTCTCAGCCTCCCAAATGCTGGGATTCCAAGCGTGCCCACCATGCCCAGTTTGATATTTTAAAGAAGAAAGTGGTGCCGAGTTCTGCTGGTGGCAGGTGTTCTCCGATGGCCCCTAAGGTCCCCTGCTCCTACCCTGCCATGGACATGACTTGTACAATCTCCAGATGGTGCTTATGGGACTTAACCCCCTGATTAGGTTTTGTTATATGATGGGGAACGCAAACCAGGTTCAGTAGCTCACAGCTGTAACTCCAGGACTTGGGAGGCTGAGACAGGAGGATCACAGGTTCAAGGCCAGCCTCAGAATGCCCGAGTTGAACCCTCAGTGTCAAAAAAAAAAAAAGGCCTTTAAGCCCAGCACTGGGAGGCTGAGGTCTGCAGCCAGCCTCTGCAACTTGGCAAGGCCCTTGCAACTTAGTAAGACCCTGCTTCAAAATAAAAAGTAAAATAGGGCTATGGGTGTAGCTCAGAAGTAGAATGCTCCTCTACTGGGTTCAATTCCTAGTACCAGAGGAGACAAAAAAAGGAAGTCTCCCTGGTGGATACCTTCATTAGGCCGTTAAGATCCTGGGCAGAGGTCGGGCGTCTGACCAACAGAACCTGCGCTAAGTGGCCGCTGAGCCAGTGGGGGCCAGGGGCCAGGCTCAGCCCGGAGAGGGCCTCCCCTAGACTTGCCAGACCTGCCTGTCCTGTGAGGGTGCCCAGGGCAGCCTGGCCTCCTCAGACGCAGGAGTCAGTGGATCAGCTACACGGCGGCCCCTCTTGACCTTTCTCTGGAAACTGAGGCACCCAACCTGATGGCCTCCTCAGCAAGGACAGCGCCACCCGAGGCTGGGAGAGCACACGCCAGGGAGTCCTCTGTGAGGCAGGCCGGTGCTCCCTGGGGAAAGCTGCAGTGCTGTCTGGTGGCATCTCGGCCCAGCTGTGTGGCACCCTGGGCTGGATGGGCCCCAAGGGAGACCCAGGGCCGGCGAAGGTGCCGCGGGCCTGGCCCTGCTTTGGTGGCTTCTGGGACTCTGACGTCCAGGACCTAGAGACATCCCTGTGACTCGCCGGGCCCAAGGCGAGGGTTCCTCTGTGCGAGGGTGGCGGGTCCTTGGGTCCTCAGTGTCCCCAGCCCAGATTCAGGGCTGGGCGGGGCTGACGGTGTGTCCTCTGCCTGCCTCGCGAGCCCGGGCCGTCCCGGGTCTGACCCCTGCTTGCACAGGTGACTTTCCGGCACTCCCCTGCACACCCCACCCCTCTTAGTGATGCCATCACGGGGGCCAGATTTAGCCGTTAGCCCTGCCGTGGGGATGGAAAGACTACCCTGCTCCTGGCCCGGGTGCTAGAAGGTCCCTTCACCCTGGTGTGCTCGTCTTCCCCCACCCCATCAGGAGGGAGGCAGGACTCCCTGGCTGAGGACCTCGGGGTGGGGACCCTCGCTCCAGCTCAGCCATGCTCCGAGGCAAGACGCTGTGGGCAGATGGCTGGGCCTTTATTCCATGGGGGACTGCCAGCCACCTGTCCCGCCTGTCACACGCTACATGGGCTGCTGTGCAGAGCTGGCCTGGCCCCGGCTCGGGGACAGTCTCCTCCTCAGCCTGGCCAAGGCCCGGATGGGGTTCTGGGCACAGGTGGCAGAGTGGGCCATGTTTTCCAGGGAAGGCTTGCCGGACCAGCTGCGGGACTGCCGAGGTGGGGATGCTCGGGGCTGGTGCGGCGGGTTCCTGCCTGCGCTGCCCGTCCTGCTGCCGGGAAGGTGCTGCCTGCCCAGGGGCCTGAGGAAAGACCAGATGGGCAAGATGCCCGTGAGTGAGGAGCCGCAGCGCCCTGCCTGCCCCAACCGTGGTGAAGACTCACTCACCCTGCGGGTGCGCCCTGGGCTTGGCCTCCGGCTGCTGCCTCCTGGGTTCCTTTGCTGGGAGGGGCCCAGAGCTGGTCCTGTGGAATCAGCTGCAAAGGCGGCCAGGCTCAGAGGGGCCCAGGAGCCCCCCACTGTAGAGAGTGTCACAGTGGGGGCAGGCAGGGAGAGCCTGAGCCCATGCCCGCGGTCCCTTCCTCTAAGGGCACAGCGTGGGAGCCTGTCCCCCGGCAACACTCGGGAAGGCTCCTGGCTGCGCGCCGGAGTGCCCTCGGCGGGGCTCTACAGAGACCCGGGCCCAAGGGCCAAGGAGCTACAGCATCCCAGCTCCTCCCGGGGCAGTCTCGAGGCCGCACTGGGTGTCGGCCTCCTCCAGGGACCAAGGCCCATCCTCTCAGGCCCACCTTGAGGTCACCCTGCTGGGCCACTTCGTGGATTTTGGACAGCATGGACTGGAGCCGCCGGTTCTCCTCCTGCAGGACCCGGATGCGAATGTCATTGGCTCGCGCTTGTCTCTCCATGTCCTCGGCGACACTGCCGGAGCCTGCGGGGACATGGCATCGGGACCCCGGGGTGCAGGTCTGCTGCTTGTGCCCAGTGGGACAGGGCCTCGGGGACAGGCACGGGGGCGGTGGGGGGACAGCGCGCCGGCCTCCCACCAGACCGTCTGGAGCCCCCTCCCTTCTCCGTCCACCCTCTGCTGTGAAGGTGCCACCGCCTGTGGGATTTGAGAGCTGGGTGGGTCCCAGAGCTCACAGAAGAATGGGGAAAAGCACGAGCGAATCTCTTTCCCAGAGAAGTGCCAGGTGTGGTGGCGCACACCTGCAATCCCAGTAGTTGGGAGGCTGAGATAGGAGGATAGTGCAGGTCCGAGGACAGCCTCAGCAAGTAGTGAGACTCTCATCAACCTAGTTAGACCCTGTTTAAAAAAAATAGGACTGGGTTCAGGAGGCTGAGGCCAGAGGATCGCGGTTCGCGGACAGCCTCGGCTACTTAGTGAGGCCCTCTGCAACTCAGCGAGACCCTGTTTCAAAAGAAAGAATAAAAAATAGGGCAGGGGGTGTAGCTCAGAGGTCAAATGCCCCTGGGTTCCATCCCTAAAACCCGCAAAAAAAAAAAAATGGGGCTGGGGTATAGCTGGGAGGTAGAATGCCTCCGGGTTCAATCCTACAGAGAGAGAGGGAGAATGAGGATGAATCTCTTCCTAAGCCACCCGTCTGAGCAGGCCAGAGAGACAGTGAGCCGTGTGGTCACCAGGCAGCCTTGGTGTGAGGACAGGCACGCCGCCGGGATGTCCCTCCCACCCTGTGGTAAAGGACTTTGCTTCCAGCTCTATGAAAACCTGAGCAAGTTGCTGCCTGTTCTGGTCATCGGTTTGGAAAAAGAGATGGCTACCCACCTCCTGGGGCAGTAGTAGGGTGACACTGGCATTAGGGATTGAATCCAGGGGCGTTCTTCCTCCAAGATACACCCCCAGATATTTTCATTTCTGTGTGTGTGTGTGTGTGTGTGTGTGTGTGTGTGTGTGTGTGTGTGTGGAGGGGCACTAGGGATTGAACTCAGGGGCATGCTACATTTGAGATATACCCTCGTCCTATTTTATTTTTGATGTGGGAGCAAGGTCTTGCTAAGTTGCTGAGGCTGGCCTCAAACCTGTGATCCTCCTGTCTCAGCCTCCTAAATACTGGGATTCCAGGCATGTACCATCCTATCTAGCAGGAATGACGACTTCTGTGACCAGCTAAATTCCAGCAAGTCCTTTGTGAAGATTCATCCCAGAGCCTCAGCGAGCTACAGGAGCTGAGAGCGCCCAGGGCACCTAACATCAAATTCTGTGCCAATGTGGGTCCAGAGCACCCCTGGCCAGCAGGGGAAGCAGCCATGCGGTGTGGGAAGACCTCAAAGGGGGCACAGGGAAGAGCGGCACGTGTGCTGTGGGTAGACTGAGCCTGCTCTGCTGCGGGCTGTGGCGGCCAGGGCAGTCACTTCATCTTTGGGCTTCCCTGCCCCACAAAGGCGTGGACAACACGAGGCCCCTGCGTGTGGTGGCGGCTCTGTAGGGGCCGCGCCACCGGCCACCCCTCTGCCACGCCTGCTGCAGGTGGCGATGCCGGCCCCAGTGTCCTGCCCAGGCGAGCCCGCCGCTGCCTCCTGCCCCCCAGCACGCCCTCGCGGCACCCCGGCTCCGTACTTTGGACCTGAGCCTCGTTGGGGCTGTGCAGGTCGGGGAAGGCCACCAGCAGCCGCTCTCGCTCCCTCAGCTCCACCAGCTCCCGCTGCAGCTCCGAGACGGTGAGCTGCAGGTCTGTCGCCGCCTGCTCCAGGTCCTGCTTCTCCCGCTGCAGGCTCTGCAGCAGCTCCTGGGGCAGGGGGCGGCTCAGACCTGTCCCAGGTGGCCCCCGCCCCGCTGCCGACACAGGCCCCGCCCCCTCGCACCTGCTGGGCCCCGAGCTGACACTGCTGCTGCTCCTTCTCGCTCCGCAGGCCCTGCAGCTGCTCCTCCACCTGGGCACGCTCCGCCTCGGCCTCCTCCAGACTGCCCCGCAGCTCCTCGCGCTCCTGGTCCAGGCTGTCCAGCTGCTGCAGCAGGCCTCGCTGTTTGGCCTGCAGGGACTGGCAGGCACGGAAGGGTAGCCAGCTGTGAGGCCCAGGGTCAAGGCCAGCCGTGAACTAAACAGGCCATGCTCTCTGTGGCAAACCCTGGGGGGCAGAGGGGCAACCGCAGACAGGCGCACAGGCAACCCGGTTAGCGCCAGGCCCCAGCTTGCAGACCGCGCCCTGGAAAGGCAGCGGCTGGCTTGGACAGACCTCCCCAACTCTTTCCAGCCTGAGTCGCCACTGGAAGAGAAATTCTGGGAAATGGGCCGAGGGGGAAGCAGGAAGGGCTACCGAGTCACTAGCTGGGCACCCTGGGCGACTTCCTTGAGCTCACTGGGCCTCACTTTCCCCGCCCTCCATAACATGAGGACGGCTGCTGTATCTCCCTCTATGTTGCTCAGGAGTAGGAACGCGGCTGCAGCGTCTGGCCGCGGCCTCACCTCCTGGTGGCGGGCCATGCTGTCCACGCGGGCCTTCTCCTTGTCCAGCTCCGTGCTGGCCCAGCGGATCTGCTGGGCAGCCCCGTCCAGCTGCCCCGCCAGCATCTGCACCCGTTCCTCCAGCTGCTGCACCTGCGCCTCGGCCGCTGCCCGGCGCTCACCTTCCTCCTGCAGCTGCTGGGCCTTTGCCTCTGCAGAATGGGGTGAGCCGGCGTGTGGGGACGGGCCCTGGGCGGGAGCCCCCACACTTCTCCGACCCCCGAGACCTGCGGGGAGGTTACACCACGGCTCTGGGCTTGTGCTCTCAGCCACAGCTCGGGCTCTGACCCCACTGGGCCACTTTCTGGGTGGGCAGTGGCACCCAGCTCATGGCATTGCTCGGCGGTGTAGCTGGTCAGACCCACCCCGCTGTGGTTCCCGTGCTCCTTGCCCCAGGAAGCTCAGGGCACAGAGATGGAGATGCCACTGGATGGAGACATGGCCCGGGCCACGCGACAGGGCTGCTCACCCATGGCCCGCGTGGCCCCCTGCTGCTGCTGCTCCAGTTCCTCCTCCAGAGCGGCCATCTTGGTCTGCAGGTCACGTGTTTCTGTGGCAGCCAAGAGAGAGGTCCTTCAGGGGCCCTCGGGCCTGGCCAGGAGCCACATGCCCAGCGCACCCTGCAGAGCAGTGGCAGCCATGCCATGTGGAGGGCCCCGGGACTGCAAAGCCCTGGGAGCCTGGGTCCTGCCCTGCTCCCCCAGCCAGCTGCCATGTGTCTGTGCTCTCTGGGCGTTGGTCCCTCCACAGAGGCAACGGGGAGGCCGTTGGAGGGCAGTGACCCGCGCCATCCCATGGTGGGCACAGGGAACTTTGTGCCAGAAGCTGTATATCTTTGCCTAGTGGCTTTTGCCAAAGCCACAAGACTCCACTGCTGGGGTGGAGGTGCCTGTGGGATGCGATCCCCAGAAGCGACCCCCAGTGACCTCCAGGAGCAGCCCCCCCATGGGGCGAGGCCCGCATCCTCCCACCTCTGCCGATCCCCAGCAGCTCGCTGCATCACCAGCGGGACAGTCAGGCCTCTGCCGACTCGGAGTGCCCACGCCAGCTGCGGCACAGCCCGCAGCACCGAGGGCCAGCCCGCGGGACACACCTGCCAGGAGCTGCTGCCTGTGGTGCTCCCACTTGGCCACGCGCCGCTCGGCCTCCTCGGCCTGGTGCCGCCGCTCGCTCTGCTCCTGACGCAGGGCCTGCTCCAGCGCGCCCACCTGCGTCCTCAGGCTGTCCTTCTGCTGCTCAGCCTCCTCCAGCTGCGCCCTCAGGGGCCCGGCGAGCTGGGCGAGGGCCCCCACGTGCTTGCTGAGGCGGGCCAGGTCTTTGCTCTGCTCCGCGGCCCAGTGGCCCATGGTGGCAGCCGGCAGCGGCCTGAGCCCCATGCTGTCTTGCACCAGCTGCTGGAACTGGCCCAAGGACGAGGGCAAGTTCTGGCTCTGACACAGGCTGATGACCACCTTGCCCACTTCCCAGAGGCTTCCCTGGACACTGGCGCACGCGTCGCAGGGCACCAGGGCTGTCTCGATGGTCTGGCAGTGGACACTCATGGTGTTCTTCGAGGCGGTGGTGGAACACTGCAGGGCGACGCGGCCAGGGACGCTCTGCAGCCCTTGGCAGGTCCCCAAGCCTGGCACTGGGGACAGAGGCTTGATGAACTTGGTGGTCATGTATTTGGGGGTCCTGGCTGGCTCGCCCTTGGCAGTGGGCTTGGAGATGGGGGTCTCCCCTTGGTTTGCCCTTTTCTGAACTCAGGAAAAGGAAGAGAAAGCAGATGAGAGGGACCGGGAGGTGACCAACTCCCTGGGAACGTTCTGTGACAGCCTTGCCCGGCGCGCAGACCCTCAGATGACACCGGACACCAACAGGAACGGGGCAAACCTCTGCTCCTGTGGCCTGACTTCCCGCCCGCCTGGCTGCTGCCCCGGCCCAGGCCTGAAGAGCTCCGCTGGACAGCTGCCCATGCCGCACCGGCTCACTCACCCCATCACAACCAGCTCAGAACCAGTCTCTCCCCTTATGGTGACAGTTGTCCTCCCCACTAGGTGCCTGGAGAATTATGGGATAGCCTGTAGTGCACTCAGCTCTATTACCCTCACCGTACAGATCACAAACTGAGGTTCAGAGTAGGTAAGAATTCCCAAAGTCCACAGTGTAAATGGCAGAAGCAGGAAACCAGATATGATCCTAAGATTGTGTGTGTGTGTGTGTGTGTGTGTGTGTGTGTGTGTGTGTGTGAGAGAGAGAGAGAGAGAGAGAGTGTGTGTGTGTGTGTGTTAGTTAGTTAGTTGCTAGAGATGAAATTCAGGGGATTCTATATCTTAGCTACATCCCCACACCTATTTTTATTTTGAAACAGGGTCTCACTAAGACACTGAGGCTGGCCTTGAACCTGTGATTCTTCTGCTCAGCCTCCCAAGTACTGGGGCTGTGAGCGTGTGCCACCATGCCTGGTTAAGGTCTACATTCGTTTTGTTTGTTTTCCGTGCTGGGGATTGAACCCAGGGGCGTTCTACATCCGAGCTACATCCCAACCCTTTTATCTGCCGCCACCCTAAGGCCTGCATTAAGTGCTAAGCTGTGTGGGCTCCGGGTTTTACCCTGTTCCCTGTGGGCAGCAGGGAGCCAGAGAAGGCCGAGGTGCAGGAAGTAGGAAGGCGGAGCTGGGGCCGGCCGGGCGGACCCACCTGGGTGGCCGACTGCTGGTAGAGCATGCCCAGCCTCAGAAGGCTGTTCCAGAAGCGCCGCACCGTCAGCCCCACTGACATGCAGGGCCCTGCGGTCCGGGCGGAGGGCATCATCTGCCCCACGCCGAGGTTCTCCAGGTAGCTGGCACAGCTCTGAAGCAGCAGCAGGAGCCTGCGGGCAGAGATGCCAGGGTAGGCGGCAGCCAGCGAGGCCTCATGTAGGCTCCTGGGTGGCTGCTCCCCTGTCCGGCTGTTCCCCTCACTTGAAGGGAGCTCGGGGAGGCCAGACGGGCCTCACAGAAAATGTATTCTGAACATCTGCAAAGTTCTAAGTGAGCGGGTTTCTTATATCAAGTACGTGAGAACCTTCCCTCTACCACAACTGAGACCCGAGAAGGCAGGAGCCCCAGGCACAGCGGGGGCACGCGCTCTGGCCTCCGCGGGCCTCTCCCACAGGCAAGCAGCTTCAGTGACCAAGAGACGGGGGCTGAGGGCGGCGGGCTCTTATTTTTTTTTTTTTGCGGGTCTGGGGGTGGAGCCCAGGGGCATTCGACCTCCAAGCTACACCCCCCTGCCCTAGTTTTTATTCTTTATTTTGAAACTGGGTCTCACTGAGTTGCAGAGGGCCTCACTAGGTAGCTGAAGCTGTCCGCGAACTGTGATCCTCCGGTCTCAGCCTCCCAAATGCTGGGATTACAAGCGTGCACCAAGCGTGCACCACCACGCCCGGCTAGGGCATCGGTTTCTTTGTGCTCATTTCCAGCCCAAATTAGAAAATTAGAGGCAGGCACGAATTTTAAAAGACGGGGAGGGGGAGGGGGGAGCCAGGCGTGGTGGTGCACGCTTGTAATCCCTGCGCTTGGGAGGCTGAGACAGGAGGATCGCACAAGTTTGAAGCCAGCCTCAGCTACTTAGTGAGGCTCTCAGCAACTTAGTGAGACCCTGTTTCCAAATAAAATATTAAAAATAGGTCTGGGAGTATAGCCTGGAGGTAGAAAAGCCCCTGGGTTCCACCTCTAGTACCACCAAAAAAGGGGGGATGCCAGAAATAAATAACTTTGATGCATGGACTCAGTTATTTTATTTGTAATATATATTGTGGTACTGGGGGTGGAACCCAGAAGCTTTCTACCTCCGGGCTATACTCCCAGAACTATTTTTATATTTTACTTGGAAACAGAGTCTCACTAAGTTGCTGAGAGCCTCACTAAGTAGCTGAGGCTGGCTTCGAACCTGTGCGATCCTCCTGTCTCAGCCTCCCAAGCACAGGGATTACAAGGGTGCTCCACCACGCCGGGCTCTTATTTTTAAATTTTTATTTATATTTTGTACTGGGAGAGAACCCAGGAGCATTCAATCAATGAGCTGCACCCCATCCCCTTTTAGTTTTTAATTTGTTTTATCTTTTTTGTAGTACTGAGGATGGAATGGGGCATCTACCTTTGAGCTACCCCCCCAGCCCTATTTTTTTTATTTTGAAACAGGGTCTCACTAAATTGCAGAGGGCCTAAGTTGCTGAGGCTGTGGCCATGAACTTGCAATCCTCCTATCTCAGGCTCCCAAGTACTGGGATTACAGGCATGCCTCACCATATACACCCGCGTTACCCACAGCCCTTCTTTTTTAGTGGTACTGGGGTTCCTGGAAGCCCTACTACCTCCAGGCCACACTCCCAGACCTATTTTATACTTTTTTATTTGGAAACGGGGTCTCTTAAGCCAGCGTGGCTAGCTTTGAACCTGCGCTATCCTCCTGTCTCCGCCTCCCAAGAGGGGGATTACAAGCGTGCGCCACCACGCCCGGCTGCCACAGCCCTTCTTTTGAAACAGGGTCCAAGTTGCTGAGACTGGCCTTGAACCTGCAATCCTCCTGTCTCAGCCTCCCAAATGCGTGGCAGATGTAAGGTTTTTGAGCATAGAGAACCTGGGTTGTTGCCCAGGAAGTAGTAGGCTGGCGACCACATTAGTTTTATTACATTTTTAAATTGTTTTTGGTACTGGGGATTCAACCCAGAGGACACCTCCAAGTTATACATACCCCCAATTCGACTTTATTTCTTATTTTGAAACAGGGTCTCACTAAACTGCAGAGTGCCTTGCTAAGATCCTGGGACTAGATTTGAACCTGGGATCCTCCCATCTCAGCCTCCCAAGTACTGGGATTACGAGTATGTGCCACCGCGCCTGGCTTGTTTATTTTGTGGCCCTGGGGATGGAGCCCAGGGCATCACACATGCTAGGCAGGCGCTCTACCACCGAGCTACAGCCCCAGCCCAGCCGTGCTGACTGAGGACAGCACAGAAGTGGCAGGCTGTGGGATGCACAGCCTCTCCCCAGCAGGGCCAGACACTGGAAAAACACGTCCCGTGTCTGGTCTTGTGATGCTCAGAGGGAACAACGCAGCCCACAAGACGCCAGGAAAAAGAGCTGGGGTGGAAACTCTGAGCAGCAGCTGCAGCCAGACAGACACCAGGAGCCCTGAGGTGCAGCGGGCAGAACTGCAGTGCCCAGGGACCAGAAAAAGTGGGTAGCAGCTCCCTACTTGGACAGGCTAGGACCCCATGCACGTGCAGCACACAATTAAAACAAGGTGAGGCCACTTTGAAGTCTGGAGCTCACTGGCTTCTGACAGGTACCAGGTCAGTGGTGATTTCTGTGCTGGGTGTGATGACATACAACTGTAATCCTAGTGCTTAGGAGGCTGAGACAGGAGGATTGCAGGTTAGAGGCCAGCCTCAGCAACTTAGTGAGATCTTATCTCAAAATTTAAAAAAAGAGGGCTGGGCGTGGTTCGGAGGCAAACCGCCCCTGGGCTCAGTCCCCGGCACACGTCACACACACACGTCACACACACATACACAAGACTCCTTTGGGTCATTGTCGCCTCCTCTAGAAGGGGCACTTGCAACCACTGCTGGCATATGGGGCAGATGCCAGCCTCCTGGGAAGCCCAGGTTCCCTCACGGCCCTCACCTGTCGATGACCAGCTCCAGCAGCACGGCGTGGGACAGCTGTGTGAACTCCGGGTCGCCCGGCACGTGGTCGTAGTGCTCCAGCAGGGACACCATGTCGAGGTCACAGGCCACGCGGTCAGGGAACTTCCAGGAGGGGAAGCGCACGGGCCCGGCGCGGGAGAACACGTCCACGATGGCCCCCTGCAGGTCCGTGAGGTCCTTGCGCAGGCTGTCCATGCAGGTCTGGCTGCCCAGCAGGTGTGCCATGCCGGCCCTGCGGGCAGAGGTGCCCGTCAGCCAGAGCGCTGGGGCAAGCGCTGGGGCGGCAGCAGGAGGAATCCTTCCCTTTTGTGCTGCTCGGGATCGATCGGGGCATTCTACCTTGGAGCTATACCCTATTGTATTTTTTTTTAACTTGGAAACGGTCTAAGTTGCTGAGAGCCTCACTAAGTTGCTGAGGCTGGCCATGAACCTGTGACCCTCCTGTCTCAGCCTCCCAAGCACTGGATTACGGGTGTGCACCAACACTCTTGGCTTGAAGGGGCCTTTTGAAAACCTTGATCTGCCTGGTTGTGCCGGGTCAGGAGTCTGCTCTGGCTTGGGGGAGATGTCTATCCCCGTGTTGGGGGAGTGACAAGGCCTTTTGGGGCCTCATTCTGGGTGGCCCGGCCAGCCTGCCCTCTCACCCACACACCCGGCCCACTGCATCCTTCCACAGACCTCCTGAGAGCCAGCGAGTGCCGGGCCGATGCCGCTGTGAACAGCAATGTCCTCACCACCCTCCCTCCCAGGGAAAACCGGGCCCAGACAGCCAAAAGAGTTAGAGCTGGGCCTGCCAGAGTGCTGGAAACCCGGGCCCTCAGCAGCTCTGCCCAGCAGGAGCCTGAGTTCCTCAGCAGCCGGAGTGCGTCCTTGGCCACACACCCCTCCTTGAGATGCAGGGCTGCATGGGCGGTGCTGAGGCCCAACTGCTCCCACCCGGCACACCCAGGCCCTGCTGGGAAACCTCCCTCCCTCTCTCTCTTTTTGGTTTGGTACGAGGGATTGAACCCACGGAAAGTCTCTATCAGTACTGGGATTGGAGCCCAGGGGCTTTCTACACTCTGAGTTACCCCCCAGAAGTTTTTTTTTTCCCTTCTTCTTTGAAACAGGTCTATCTTGCTGCAGCTGCCCTCAAACTTACAATCCTCCTGCCTCAGCTTCCGGGGATTGCAGGTATGCGCCACCGCACCCAGCTTTAATATTTATTTGTTTATTACCTTATTGCGGTACTGGGGATGGAACCCAGGGGCATTCTGCCTCTGAGCTACACCCGAGCCCTCTTTTTATTCTTTTTTTTTGAAACAGGGTCTCACTGAGTTGCAAAGGGCCTCACTAAATACCTGAGGCTGTCTGTGAACCCAGATCCTCCTGTCTCAGCCTCCCAAATGCTGGGATTACAAACGTGTGCCACCACGCCCGGCAATTATTTATTTATTTAGAAAATAAGCTTTCTCTTTCATGGGGATCAGGAATGAGGCGAGGCTGTCAAAAGTGTAGCCCCCAAGGGCAAGGCCAGCTCGGGCCTCTGGAAAGGTGGCCCCGCTGGTCCCAGTGCGCAGAGTGTAGCAGCCGCGGACACCAGCGAGTAGGTGGCAGTGGCCACAGCCCTCCTAGGGGCATGGCTAGCTCCTGTGCCAGGGCTGCCCAGGCGGAGCCCAGTGGCCAGTCCCCAAGGCCATGGCACTAATTTTGTCACAGTCACGCAAAGTGGCATCTGGGTGCCCGTGTGTGTGTGTGTGTGTGTGTGTGTGTGTGTGTGTCTCGCTGGGGATTGAACCCAGGGCCATTCTACAGCCCCAGTGCTATTTTATATTTTGTTTTGAAATAAGGTCTAAGTTGCAGAGGGCCTAAGATGCTGAGGCTGGCCACGAACCTGGATCCTCCTGTCTCAGCCGCCTCCCAAGTACCGGGATTACAAGCAGGTACCACCATGCCTGGCTCCTATTTTTTACTCTGAAACAGGGTCTTGTTCTGCTGGGTGTGGTGATGTACACCTGTAATTCCAATACTTGGGAGGCGGAGACAGGAGGATCGCAGGTTTAAGGCCAGTCTTACCAAGTAGGGAGACGCTCATCAACCTAGTGAGCCCATTTTCAAATAAAAATAAAATAAGGTAGGGTGTAGCTCAGAAGTAGAAAGCCCCTGGGTTCAATCTGCAGTACCAAAATAAAAAAGAAACAGGCTCTTACTAAATTGTCGAGGCGGGCCACAAAGCTGCAGTCTTCCTGCCTCAGCCTCCCGACTACTGAGATTACGGCGCACTGCCCCACCTGGCACTTCTCAACTATTTCCCCCCACATTTGCTATCTTGCGGCTTGACATGGCCTGGGTACTTCCTAGGACCCTTCTCTCTATGCCCTCTGCATCCAGGTAGCAAGCGCCGCCAACCCTGCAGCCAGACCACCCTGGGGGCCCAGGTTTCTTCCCACCATCCCCCTGACACCGCCATCCCCCGGGGAGATCCCCTGAAGGGCCACCCACTTCCCTTTCAAAGCCCCCCCCCCCAAGAACTGGAACACTTCCTGCTCGCATCACTCAAAGAGTGCCCCTTCCCCAGTCGGACACCTCGCGGGCCCCCCCGAATGTCCCCTTGTCCCGGAAGCCCCTGGGTCCCCCGGCCACAGTGCCCCAAGGTCCTCTGGGACACATCCTCAGAGCACCTGTCTTTTTCTTCCTACCAGACATCGGCAACAGGAGGGAATCACTCCTTAGTTTTCTACAGCTGTCAGTCTCCCTGTGAGTGTGACCCGTGTCCTCTGAGGCCACATCGCTATGACCTGGCCACCGGGGCTGAGTCCCGAGGGCCCAGGTGCTGGGACGCTCAGGGGCACCTAGCGGTGATGCCCAACGGCTGAAGTGGACTCTGGGTCTCCCAGAGGACTGGGCTCTGCCCTCCTCTCACAGGCGCCTGCCTGTGGAGCGGGACTGAGCGTGTCTGGCGCTGAGCTTCCAGTGTCTGGGGCAGGGCTGGCCCTGAGCAGCTTAGGTCCCCAGAAATGGGGAAAGGCAAGAGTGCAGGCGCTCAGGGCCAGGAGGCTTCCTGCGGGCAGGGGAGGCGCTCCAGGCTGGAGGGGGCCGAGCTGGGGGAGGGTGAGTGGGTGCGTGCCTGGAGCCTGAGCACAGCAGACATGCTTCAAGGTGCTGGGTCTGACTAGAGGACCTGCTGTGTGCCGATTCTCCGACTCGTCCCCTTTACGTGGACGCAGACACGGAGGCTCTGGGAAGGTGGGGGCCAGCCCAAGCTCACCCAGGAGCTGGGATTCTGAGCCTAACATCTCTGTCCTGACCTCAGGCTATGCTGTTCCTAGGACAGCAGTTTCCAAAGAAATGCAATGTAAGACACATACGGTGTTTTGTTTGTTTTGGTACTGGGGACTGAATCCAAGGGCATTCTACTTCTGAGCTGTACCCTCAGTCATATATATATATATATATATATATATATATATATATATATATATTTGTGTGTGTGTGTGTGTGTGTGTGTGTGTGTGGTACTGGGGTTCCTGGAAGCCCTTCTACCTCCGGGCTACACTCCCAGACCTATTTTTACATTTTTATTTGGAAACAGGGTCTCCTAAGCCAGCGCGCGCGGCTGGCTTTGAACCTGCGCGATCCTCCTGTCTCTGCCTCCCAAGCGCGGGGATTACAGGCGTGTGCCACCACGCCCGCCTTCTCAGTCCTATTTTTTAATTTTTATTTGGAAACAGGGTCTCCCTTGGTTGATGAGAGTCTCACTACTTGCTGAGGCTGTCATTGAACCTGTGATCCTCCTGTCTCAGCCTCCCAAGTACTGGGATTACAGGCATAGGCCACCATGCCCAGCATATATGATGTTTTATTATTATTATTATTATTATTATTATTAATTTATTTTTTGCTGGTACTGGGGTTCCTGGAAACCCTTTTACCTCCGGGATAAACTCCCAGATCTATTTTTATACTTTTTTAAATTTGGAAACAGGGTCTCTTAAGCCAGTGTGGCTGGCTTCGAACCTGCACGATCCTCCTGTCTCCGCCTCCCAAGTGCAGGAATTACAAGCATGCGCCACCATGCCTGACATATATGGTGCTTTAGATCTTGTTTGTTTTGAAACAGGGTCTTGCTAAGTTACTGAAACCTGTGATCCTCCTGTCTCAGTCTCCCAAGTACTGGGATTACAGGCATGCACCACCATGCCCTGCACTGCTTAACTCTTATTTTTATTTTTTTGTGGTACTGGGGATTAAACCCAGAGGCATTCTACCTCCAAGCTACACCCGGAGCTGAGCTTAATTCTTTAACATGAAAAACAGATTTCCTCAGCTGGGCATGGTGGCACACACTTGTAATCTCAGCATTCGGGAGGCTGAGACTGGGGGATCACTGTTCGAGGACAGCCTCAGATACTTAGTGAGGCCCTCTGCAACTCAGTGAGACCCTGTTTCAAAATAAAGAATAAAAAAAATAGAGGTAGAATGCCCTTGGATCCCATCCCCAGTACCGAAAGAAAAGAAAAGAAAAGAAAAAAAAAGAAAAAAAAAGTCCAGTGGGGTCAGGGGTGCTGGCACATGCCTGTAACTATTACTGTACTTGGGAGGATTAGACAAATGTTATCTCGGGCTCAAGGACAGTCTCAGCAACACAGGGAGATTCTCGGCAACCTAGTGAAACCCTGTTTCAAAATAAAAAATAAAATAGGGCTGGGGTGTAGCTTAGAAGTAGAATGTCCCTGTCCGTCCCAGTACCACAAAAATTAAAAGGTCCAGCGGGGCTTGAGCAGGGACCATGCTTTTTGTTTTTGTGATAGTAGAGATTGAACCCAGGGGCATTCTACCTCTCAGCTCCACCCTGTTTTATTTTGAAACAAGATCTATGGAAGGCAGGGAACCTAGCAAAGGTCAGCCCTCGGGAAAAGTGACCCCAGGGAATAAAGGGCGTGGGGTTTGGAAAGGGACCTGGAGGAAGAAGGCCTGAAAAGAAAGCCTAAGGGAGTCGGAAGGTGAGGCTTTGAGGCGGAGGGCACCGGGGGAGAGGGGTTCTCTCGAGAGACAGCCCTGGGAGGGAGCAGCGGCCATGGAAGGCAGGGTCGGGGGGAACACGACTGGCCAGGGGGGTAGAGCCCGGCCATGGCCGGGAGGTGAGTGCGGCGGCGTCCGGCAGGTGTCGAGGGGCGCCTCACCTGTTTGGAGGTCTCGGCCTCGGCCTCTGGCGAGTTCTTGGAACAGCGCGGGGCGAGCCAGCGGGTCAGGCGAGCCCTGAAAACCTTATCCCGGCGCCCGGCGCGTTGCCGAGGCAACAGCGTCGCGCGCGGCCGCCCCGCGGGGGCGGGGACCGGAAGCGAGGGGGCGGGACCGGAAGCGCGCCATCTCCCCTTGGCGGCTGCGACCCGCTCGGCCGCCGCCATCTTGCGAGCCCTTCTCCCGGCCCGTTCCGGAGCGGGCGGCCCGTCCGGACCAGCGCCGGTCCCCGCGCCGAGGCGGCCTGGCAGCCCTGAGCGTCGCAGTCATGCCGGCCGGACCCGTGCAGGCGGTGCCGCCGCCGCCGCCCGTGGCCACCGAGCCCAAGCAGGTACCGCGCCCCGCCGGGCCCAGGCCCCGGGACGCGGGCTCCGCACGGCCCCCGCGCTGCGATGGCGAAAGGAGCCCGCCCGGAGCTCGTCAGAAAGGCAGACTGCATCCCACACCTGCTAAGAGGGATGGTGCACTTAACGGGGTCGTTCGCTAAAGTGTGGGAGGCGCGGAACCAGCCCGGCCTTTAATCTGTAGTATTTGGGCCCACGAGCCCCCCAGCCTTTGCCCACGAATCCGTAATTTCCTGCACGGGAAGTTTTAGAAGATGTAAATTCTCAGCCTCTGTTGGGTGCTTAACCCTGGGCCAGATACTCTCCTCTCCTGGGCTCCATTCATTCCAGCAGAATGAATGAGGCACAGCTGCTTTAGAGGAGCTGCCAGACCAGTGGGAAGATACATATTATATTTATATGTATATATGCACACACCGAATGTTTCTTTGTCCTTCTTGCTAAGTGTAAATGCCTGCCAGACAGCCCTTAAAAAGCTCCCAGCTACTCGGAAGGCTGAGGCAGGAGATTTGCAAGTTGGAGGTCAGTCTAAACCCTGTCCCAAAAGAGAAAGAGCCGGGAGCCTGTAATCCCAGTACTTGGGAGGTTGAGACTGGCGGATCACAGGTTGCTGGCCAGCCTCGGTAACTTAGCAAGGCCCTCTGCAACTTAGATGCTTTTTCAAGATGAAAAGCCAGGCATGGTGGCACACGCTTGTAATCCCAACATTTGGGAGGCTGACACAGGAGGATCGCGCAGGTTCGAAGCCAGACTCAGCTACTTAGCGAGGCCCTTTGCAACTCAGTGAGACCCTGTTTCAAAATAAAGAGTAAAAAAATAGGGCTGAGGGTGGAGCTCAGAGGTAGAATGCCCCCGGGTTCCATCCCAGTACCGCCAAAACAAAGCTGGAATGTAGCGTGGAGTAGAATGCTTCTGGCTTCAATCCTGTGTGTGTGTGTAAAAGAGTATTTACCTCATGGGATTCTTAAGGTTTATACAAGTTAAAAGTAAATATAAAGTGCTTAAAAGAGTTTCTGGAACCTACTTTGTGCTCATAAGTGTTGTCACTGGGAAAGAGGCCCAGTTTCTGGTCTGCATGACTGGGAAGCCATACATGAGGTTAGAGGTGAAAGTGCCCAGGAGTGTCCGTTGCAGCTAAAGCTCTGGGCGATCTGGGAGCCGAGTGTGCTAGCACACGCCTGTGATCCCAGTGATTCAGCGAGGCCCTCAGCAACTTGGTGAGACCCTATTTCAAAAGAAAAAGAATAGGGCTGGGAGAGCCCGGTGTGGTGGTGCGTGCCTGTAATCTCAGTACTTAGGAGGCTTACTAGTTTGAGGTCAGACCCAGCAAGTAGACTGTCATCAACCTAGCAAGACCTTTTCAAAATAAATATTACAATAGGGCTCCGGGGAGCCAGGCGAGGTGGCACATGCTTGGAATCCTAGCATTCTGGAGGCTAAGGCAGAAGGAGCTCGGTTCATGGACAGCCTTAGCTACTTAGTGAAGTCCTTTGCAACCTTTGAGACCTGTTGTCAAAAATAAAGAATAGGAGCCGGGTGTGGTGGTGCATGCTTGTAATTCCCGCGCTTGGGAGGCTGAGACAGGAGGATCTTATAGGTTTGAAGCCAGCCTCAGCTACTTGGTGAGGCTCTCGGCAACTTAGTGAGACCCTGTTTCCAAATAAAATATAAAATAGGTCAGGGAGTGTAACCTGGAGGTAGAAAACCCCTGGGTTCCATCCCTAGTACCACAGAAAGAAAGAAAGAAAGAAAGAAAGAAAGAAAGAAAGAAAGAAAGAAAGAAAGAAAGATAGATAGGGCTGGGGGTGTAGCTCAGAGGTAAAATGCCCCTGTGTTCCAATTACAGTACCGCCAAAAAAAAAAAAAAAAAGAAAGAAAAAAAAGAAAAATAGGGCTGCAGAGTATAGCTTGGAGGTACAATTCCCCTGGGTTCAACCCCCTGTACCACATAAGAGAAATAGAACTGGAGGTGTAACTCAAAGGTGGAACATCCCTGGGTTCAATCCCAAGTACTGTACACACAGGAAAAAAGCAATTGACTGGTGGTGGTGGTGGAAACGGAGGGCATGGTTTTGAGTGCCCGACAGAGGATGGTGTCACTGCAGTGAAGGGAACCAAAACCAGTTTGGGGAGATGAAGCAGGAGTCAGGAAGGACACGGGTGTGATGGTGAGCAAGGAGAGAGGCGAGGGCGAGGCCTGGAAGCGGGCAGCGCCATGCAGAGGTCGTCTCCAGTGGCGCAGAGGGCCCTGACCCAAGGAAGTCAGCTTCAGAGCAGCGTTCTGGAGGCGTGTTTTGGGGGAGTTCGGCCCCAGTCCCGGATCTCAAGACTTTTCTTGTTTTTACAGCCAAATGAAGAAGAAGCATCTTCAAAGGAGGATTCCACCCCTTCCAAGCCCGTGGTGGGAATTATTTACCCTCCCCCAGAGGTCAGGAATATCGTCGACAAGACCGCCAGCTTCGTGGCCAGGTAACATGGGTGCCTCCGCACGGGTGGGCCAGTGGGGACCGCAGCTGAAGCGCTCTCAGACCCGGCCAAGGTGTTGCGGGTGTTCTTGGCTCAGGCCTGTTAGTCCATCCAGACGCACGGCGGTGGCCACCGTGCGGCTCACCCAGCCCCAAGGCCGCCAGCAGCCTCTGTCGAGAGCAGGCCTGAATGGATGCCTAGAAGTTCCCCGTCACAGTGTCTGCGCCTGAGCAGCGAGCCTGAGGAAGACGAAAGGGGAGGACGCGCACAAGAGCCTCCGCGGCCCGTCCACAGCTGAGTCCAGCGCCGCCTTGGCCTTGCGTGAGGTTGTCACGAGGCGTGGTGGGCTGATGGACTGAGGGCCGCAGTTACGCTGCCTAGCTGCCTTCCCAGGTGGGGGAAGTGGTCACGTCCCTCCCGACACTCCCTGTTGTGCGCGCGCGCGCACATCCTTGAGGGCCATCCTCGAGGGCCGCTTGACTCCAGAGGTCAGCACGTCCCCTGGTGTAGGGCACGTAGAGTACTCTTGGCAGCCAGCAGCTTGTGTCCGGCCTACAGATGTTTTATCTGTCTGCATAGCTTTCTTTTAAAACCCAGATAAGTTGTCAATGTTTTTAAATGTGATTTGATCTTGCCTTCTTAACTCTGCATTACTGTTTTACTGATGTAAGGTTGTTTTGTTTTGGTGCTAGCTGTTGAACTTAGGGGCGTTCTACCTCCTAGCTACACCCCCCACCAGCCCTTTTCATTTTTAATTTTGAAACAGGGTCTTGCTAAATTGCTGAGGCTAGGCTTGAACCCGTCTTTCTGTCTCAGCCTCCCTAGTACTGGATTGCAAATTGAGTATGGTGGTGTACACCTGTAAATCTCAGTCCTTGGGAGGCTGAGATGGGAGGATTGCAGGTTTGAGACCAGCCTCACCAAAGATTTCTAAGGGGTATAGATGTAGCCCAGTGCTGGTAGAGCACTTCTCTAGTGTGTGCAAAGCCCTTGTCTTGATTCCCAGCACCTCAAAAAGAATAAGAGAGGGAGGAAAAGAAACACAGGTGTGGTGTGTAAATCCCAGCAGCTCAGGAGGCTAAAGCAGGAGGATTGCAAGGTTGAGGTCAGCTTGGGCAACTTAGTGAGACCCTGTCTCAAAGTAAGTCTAGGGCTGAAATCAGTGTTAGAGCACCCAGAGGTTCGATTCCCAGTACAACCAAAAAAAAAGGTTTTGAGTAATATTCTTTGTTTCATCCCCTTCTGCCATAGACACAAGAGTTTGCCAGTCCTTGTTCCCTTAAAAATATTAAAGCTGGGCATGGTGGCATACGTGTAATCCTAGTACTTAGATCCTGTTTCAAAATGAAAAATCGGGTGGGGGTATAGCTCAGAGGTAGAATGCCCCTGGGTTCAGTCCCCATTTACCACACACAAAAAATAAATATATCTGCAAGGATTTTTAGCCATTGTGATTATGTAGCTTGTTTGTTTGTTTATTTATTTTGGTGGTACTGGGGGTGGAACCCAGGGCCTTTCCACCTCTGGGCTATACTCCCAGAGCTATTTTTTATATTTTTATTTGGAAACAGGGTCTTACTAAGTAGCTGAGGCTGGCTTTGAACCTGTGTGATCCTCCTGTCTCAGCCTCCCAAGCGCGGGGGTTACAAGCGTGCACCGCCATGCCTGGCTTTAGGCTTGTTTAAAAACCTTGACCTTGAGCCGGGTGTCCTAGCATTTGGGAGGCTTAGACAGGAGGATTGCCGTTCACAGACAGCAACAGCTACTTAGTGAGGCCCTTTGCAACTCAGACCCTGTTTCAAAATAAAGAATAAAAAAAAAAATAGTGCTGGGGGGTATAGCTCGGAGGTAGAATGCCCCTGGGTTCCATCCCCAGTACTGAACCCCCCCCCCAAAAAAAAAATCTATGGCCTTAGCTAGGCGTGGTAGCACACGCTTATAATCCCAGCATTCGGGAGGCCGAGATAGCAGGATCGTGGTTCTTAGAGAGCCTCAGCTCCTTAGCGAGGCCTCTGCGACTCAGTGAGACCCTGTTTCAAAATAAAGAATAAAAAGTAGGGCTGGGGGTGTCACTTGGAGGTGGAATGCCCCTGGGTTCCATCCCCCCCCCCAACGATTAAAAAAAAATGATGGCCTTGCAGCCAGAGGCGTAGCTCAGTGGTAGAGCACTGGCTAGCAAGGGCTAGCCTCGGGTTTAATCCCCAGCACTGCAGAAATAAACAGGTAAAATCCGTGTCCTTGCTTTTGTAGCAGTGAGGGGCAGGCCAGCGCCCCGCCGCCTTCTGCAGCAGGCAGTAGGATCTGCAGCTGGATGTGATCTTCCAAAAGGGGCTCTTCAGGTTGGGCCTGGCCTTCCCTGGACTTCCCTGGCCTTCCCTGGCCTTCCCTGGCCTTCCTTGCACTCTACTGTCAGGAAGCTGGAGTGGAAATTACCCTTGAAGAGTCCCAGCAGCTGGGCTGAATCAGAATCCTGTCTTTTGCTAAAAATCTTTTCCTTGTGTTAGAGATGTAATTCTAAAATTAACCCTCAGCCACCTTCAAGCAACAGAGCAGCTTGGGCTGACGTGCCTGCCTTCTCGCTGTTGTATCTGATCTGTCCAGCTGTTTCCAGATGTGAGGGTACGGCCTAGAAGGCAGCAGTGCAGGAGAACCACAGCCCCGTGTCCTTGGGGGGTGCGGGCGCGGTGACCTACTTTAGCAGGATTTAAGTGCGCATTCGCCCTTCTCCTCCAGTGTGGTTTGCATTGTGTAAGAGGTGAAAAGTGCCTTTTCCCAGTGCATGAGGTTCCGGTTGGATCGACATATCAAAGTGAGACTCATGGTGTCGCCGAGGGTCTCGTCTGGGTGTTGATGGCCACCAGCATGGTGCAGATTGTTGTGGTGGCCAGTCTGGGGCGCAGAGTTGCCCGTCCCCTGTCTCCTGTTCTCTCTGACGAGGCCAGGGGTGCAGACGTTGCGAGTAGGGGGATCTGGCTGGCGCCGCCCCAGAGCCATGCCTTGGCGTGCTCGCCTCCGCGTGCAGGGCTCTGGCTAGAGGGAGGTGGGAGCCCCACGGGCCCTCCTCTCCTCGGTGTCTGCGGAATAACGGCCCAGGCGCTCGCAGACCGCCGTGAGATCCAGAGGACGCCGGCATTTCTTGACATGTTCTAGTTTTAATACTTCAAGGTTTGATGACTGTTCCTCCTACTGTCTTCAGATATGGCTCTAGGATTTTAAGTCATCAGAAATTAAAATGTGATTTTTTTCGCTCAGAGAATATTATGGTAGTGGAATTATCTGTGTATTCTCTGAAGTTTGCGGAATCAAACAATTTCTTTTCAACAAAGGTAACATTACCATTATTTCTGATTTTATTTTTATTATATTATTGTTGTGGTATTGGGATTGAACCCAGGGGCATTCATTCTACCTCCAAGCTGCACCCCTAGCCCTGTTTTATTTTTATTTTGAAACAAAATCTCGCTAGATTGATGAGAGTCTCACTATTGGCTGAGACTGTCCTTGAACCTGCAATCCTGTCTCAACCTCCCAACTACTGGGATTAGGGGTTTTGGCTCAGCTTGGTGCTGTCTGTCTTTTAACACCTCTCTAGCAGTGACTGAGCTAAGGATGTGTGGATGTGTCTCAGCAAACTTTCAGCTAAACCTTCACAGCATTACCTTATTGTCTTCACTTTTTTTTTTTTTTTTTTTTTTTTTTTTGCGGTACTGGGGATGGAACCCAGGGACATTCTACCTTTAAGTTATACCCCCAGCCCTATTTTTATTCTTTATTTTGAAACAAGTTCTCATTGAGTTGCAAAGGGCCTCACTAAGTAGCTGAGGCTGGCTGCGAACTGCGATCCTCCAGTCTCAGCCTCCTAAATTCTGGAATTACAGGCCTACGCCACCATGCCCAGCTTGTCTTCACTTTTGACTATTGTTTTTAATAAAGGCATACTGGTTTTTATTTGAAGTAGTAGTAGTAGTAGTATGTGCCTTTTCCTTTAAATACGGTTTTTTTTTTTTTAAGTTTTAGTTTTTTTTTTTTTTTTTTTTTTTTGCGGGTCTGGGGATGGAACCCAGGGGCATTTGACCTCCGGGCTACACCCCCTGCCCTATTTTTTATTCTTTATTTTGAATCCGGGTCTCACTGAGTTGCAGAGGGCCTCACTAAGTAGCTGAGGCTGTCCGCGAACCGCGATCCTCCAGGTCTCAGCCTCCTGAATGCTGGGATTACAAGCGTGCGCCACCACGCCCGGCTAGTTTTTTGTTTTTCCTTTTTTTTTTCTGGTCTGGAGATGGAACCCAGGGGCATTCAACCTCCAAGCTACACCCCCTGCCCTCTTTTTTATTTTTATTTTGAAACAGGGTCTCACTAAATTGCAGAGGGCCTCAGTAGCTGAGGCTGGCTGCGAACCACGATCTCCTGTCTCAGCCTCCCAAATGCAGGGATTACAAGCGTGCGCCACCACGCCTGGCTAAGTTTTAGTTATTAAAAGGAAAAAGCAGTTGGACATGGTAGAGTTGCTTGTAATCCCAGTACTTGGGAGGTTGAGACAGGAGGGTCACATATTCAGGCCTGACATCAGCAACTTAGACTCTGTTTCAAAATAAAGAGAATAAAATAGGGCTGGGCTATAGCTTAGATGTAGAATGCCTCTGGGTTTAATCTCCAGTACCAAAAGAGTGAGGAGGAACAATAGCCTAGCTGGCTGTCAAGACAAGGAGTGACGACAGCCTGGAGGAGAGGTGGCCGGACCAGGCCTGCGCCATTGGTGCTCCTGGTGCCTGGGGGTGTTGGATTGGGCATGGTGGTGGCAAGAGGCGGCTGGAATGGGTGGAGTTCTGGATCTAAGCAGTCACAGGTGTGGTGGTGCTCATTCTTTTTCTGCTTTCTTCAGAAACGGGCCTGAATTTGAAGCGAGGATACGACAGAACGAGATCAATAACCCCAAGTTCAACTTCTTGAACCCAAACGACCCTTACCATGCCTACTACCGCCACAAGGTCAGCGAGTTTAAGGAGGGCAAGGCCCAGGAGCCCTCGGCAGCCATCCCCAAGGTCATGCAGCAGCAGCAGCAAGCCGCCCAGCAGCAGCTGCCTCAGAAGGTTTGGAGCCTGTCCACGCCCTGGGCCCAGAGGGAGGCAAGGTCGGGGACGGGTGTGTGGTTAACTCTGCCTCACGACCACGCGGCGAGGAGAGAGGCTGGCAGGTGCCATCTCCTGAGCACTGCTTGTCCAGCCCTGCTCAGCGTCTGCATGGGAAGGCCAGCAGAGTGACTCTCGGCTGAGCTTGTACAGGTGGCTTGAGCAAGGCCATGGCATAGCATGGGGAGGTGTGTGTGGAGGCCCCCGCCTGGGTGAGCCCAAGGCTGGCCTGGCCTCCCCGTGCCATCCCTCCCTTCTGTGGGGCTGCCCTGATACCACCCTCCCTGCCCTGGGCTGGGCCGCATCGAGTCCGCACTAGGCGCTGCGGTCCTGAGTGAAGACAGGAAGTTCCCGCATGTTTGCCTCCTGTGTAGACCTGGCTGGTCTCCATTTGTTCATCCCCAGCTGTGGTGGAAATGGTGACCACTGTCTTGCTGCGGGAAGTAAAGGGCTGACTTGCGTTGCCATTTACTACCCCTAGGGCCTCGGTCTGCCTCAGTTTCCTCACCTGTCAAAAGGATTCATATGCTTTGCAGGGAGGGCCTAGACGCTCTTTGTTCAGTGGATTCTTGGTGCAGAGGTAGGACTTAATGAGCGGGGTCCTGCCAGATCTGCCCTGTGTCAGGGCAGGGGCAGAGATGCGGATGGGCACAGCCCTTCAAAGCCATTCAGGGAGTTGAGACCACAAAAATTGATTCTCTCGTGAGTTAAAATTCACACCCAGTGCCACTGGTGTGTCCACAGTCAGAACACAGCCCCGTGCCCATCCTGGGGGTCGTTGCTGCCCCGTCTGGAGCTGTCCCACCCACGCCTCTCCTGCTCTCCTGCATGGCAGGTCCAAGCCCAGGTCATCCAGGAGACCATCGTGCCCAAAGAGCCCCCACCAGAGTTTGAGTTCATCGCCGATCCCCCCTCCATCTCCGCCTTCGACCTCGACGTGGTGAAGCTGACGGCGCAGTTTGTGGCCAGGAACGGGCGCCAGTTTCTGACCCAGCTCATGCAAAAAGAACAGCGCAACTACCAGTTCGACTTTCTCCGCCCGCAGCACAGCCTTTTCAGCTACTTCACGAAGCTGGTGGAGCAGTACACCAAGGTGCGTGCGCCCGGGAGGGCCGGGTCGCCACTGGAGGCACTGCGCTCGCTCGCGTCCGCCGGACACGGCTTCCCTGACCCTCTGGGCAAATGTTACAAATCCTACTCTGATGTAAAAGTCTTGATTTCTGTTCAATTAGATATTGCTGTATGCAACACCAATCTCTTATTCCTAGAGAAACGAAACATATGCTTGCCAAGTGCCTGTAGGAGCCTGCCTGCTTTGTGACAAGCCAGGCGGTGCTAGCTGCTCTGGGTACGTGCACATTGCAGGTGTCTAGTACAGGGCCTAGAAGAAGCAAGCCCTCGCTGGCTGTGGTGGTGCACGACTAATCCCACCCACTTGGGAGGTGAGTCAGGAGTAGAGCAAGGTCACGATTAGGCTGTCTTGGCAACAATGAGATCTTAAAATGTAAAAAACAGGCTGGAGATATAGCTCGGTGATAGAGTGCTTGCCTGGCTTGTATGAAGCCCTGGGTTCTGTTCCTGGTGACACCACACACACACCCCTTACCAGTTGCCTTCCATTACCTGACTGAATCATTGCAGGAACCATTGACATTATTGGTTGTTTTCCCTACCTAAACCTCCCCCTTTTTCAGAAGCAAAAGAATGGGGAAAAAACAGGCTTAAAAAGGTAAAAGTTACGTGCTGGGGACATAGCTCAGTGGTAGAGCACTTGTCGCCTACGTCTCTTCTCATGAGAAGTGCGTGCGTGCTTATTGTGGTGTTGGGTGTGGAATCCAGGGCCTCACATGCCAGGTAAGTGTTCTGCTTGGGTTACATTCCCAGCCACTTGACAGAAGAGGAAACTGAGGCACAGAGATGTTAGCCTGGTCAGGGTCACACAGCTTTGAGGTTTCAGACAGACTTTATTTAGACTCTAAGATCTTAACTACCAGGCTGCACTGCTGCAGTCAAAATCTGGGCAGGTCAGTATAATCCCGTGCTTGGGAGGCTGAGACAAGAGGATCACAGTTTTAAAGCCAGCCTTAGCAACTTAGTGAGACCCTATTTCCAAATAAGATATAGAATAGGGGTGGGAGTGTGGCTTGGAAGTAGAACGCTTCTGGGTTTAATCATTAGTGCCAAAAAAAACATGAGTTTGTTAATTTCTTGTTTGGACACTGGTACAGATTGGCCTGGTGCTGTTTTCTTGGCTGCACATAGGGCACGGTTTTCCTTTCCAGTGAGACGGTCTTGGTCATCTGCAAACAACACGTTAGAGCTAAGTTGAAAGGAATCGGGTTTCTTTTGATTTTTAAGTATATGATTACAAAACATTGTAAAAGTATACATTTAGCTGGGAGTGGTAGCATGTGCTTGTGATTTCAGTACTTGGGAGGCTGAGATAGTAAGATCACAAGCCAGCCTCAGCTACTTAGGCCCTCCACCACTGTTTCCAAATAAGGAATAAAAAATAGGGCAGGGGGTGTAGCTTGGAGGTTGAATGTTCCCAGGTTCCATCCCCAGACCCACAAAAAATAAATAAGTAAGTAAAGACAACAAGTAGGCCTGGGGTTGTAGCTTGGAAGTGGAAAGCCCCTGGATTCAGTCCCCAGTACTAGGGGGAAATGTACATATTTAGAAAACAAATCCAGACGCTAGTGGAGCAGATAGAATAACAGTCACTGGAGGTTCGAGGCCAGGGGGTCACTGTGAGCACGCAGGAGCAGTTGCAGGGCTGCCGGGCTAACCTCCCTCAGTGGACTGCCTCCATGGTCAAGGTCCTGGGTCTCCCTGTATCTGAGGGCTGAGCAGACAGATTCCAGGGATAGAGCAGGAGGGGTGGGGCTGGGCAGCCTCTGCAGGGGCAGTAAGCACTGCTGGGACACGTGGAGTGCGGCTGGCTGTTCAGTTCAAAGGCAGCATGCCTCAGGAAGTGCACGTCGTCTGAGCACTGTTCAGGGTGCTGGGTAGTGAACAAAAGACAGAGATCCCCGTCTTTGTTGGCGTTCGTAGTCTTGACAGTGCACCGTCAGCGTATATCCCACAGTGGTACCAGAGGAGCGGGTGGGAAAGGCAGGCTGTGCTCCTCTAGGACATGGGGAGGCCAGGCCTAGATAGTACCTTTTTCATTTTAAGGTACTTAGGATGGAACCCAGGGGCATCCTATTTCTGAACTACATTCATTCCCTGGTCTTTTTGTATTTTTATTTTTATTAATTTTTTATTTTTTGCAGTACTGGGGGTGGAACCCAGGGGCATTCTACCTCTGAGCTACACTTCCAGCCATACTTTTTTATTCTTTACTTTGAAACGGTCTCACTGAGTTACAAAGGGCCTCATTAAGTAGCTGGGGCTGGCTTCGAACAACGATCCTCCTGTCTCAGCCTCCAAATGCTGGGATTACAAGCGTGTGCCGCTACGCCCGGCTTGTATTTATAATTTTGAAGCAAGGTCTTGCTAAGTTGCTAAGGGTATTGATAAATTGCCAGGGCTGGCCTCAAACCTCCAATCCTCCTGTCTCAGCCTCCCAAGCATTGGAATCATAGCTGCACGCCATTGTGCCTGGCCTGAGTTCACTTTCCAAAGGATAGGAGCAGGGCCAGCCGTCACATGCTAACCGTGTTCTAGGTAACTTGGCAGTGCTTTGCATACTTTTCTGCTGATCCATGAAGCGGCCTTTTCAGGTTGATGGTGCCAACTTTTTTTTTTTTTTTTGGTGGTGGTGGTACAGGGGTTCCTGGAAACCCTTCTACCTCTGGGTTACACTCCAGACCTATTTTTATACTTTTTTTTATTTGGAAACAGGGTCTCTAAAGCCAGCTCAGCTGGCTTCGAACCTGCGCTATCTCCTGTCTCCGCCTCCCAAGCATGGGGATTACAAGTGTGCGCCACCACCCCCGGCAGTGGTGCCAACTTTTTAAGTGGTGGTGTCGCCATTTTGCAGAAGGAAACCAGGTTGCATTTGTTAGGTAGCCTGCCCATAGTCCCACAGCCAGTAGAGCTGGGATCGGGGCCCCAAATCCCATACTTTCCCATGCCCTATGTCCCGAGCAGAGCCAGCCGTGTTGCCTCTCATCTCGTGCCGCGATACGCTGACATTTGTTCTGACTCTTACATTTCAGATCTTGATTCCACCCAAAGGCCTATTTGCAAAGCTCAAAAAAGAGGCTGAAAACCCCCGAGAAGTTTTGGATCAGGTAAACTGAACAGGATTTCTTGGCAGCCTGTTAGTGATGGTACAGGTTCTACTGTTTGAATTGTGTGTGTGGACGCAGTCTCTGAGGTGGTATAGATTGAGTCTCCCTAATCTAAAGTGCTCTGAAGTCTGGACATTTTTGCACACCGACAGGATTTTATACCTGTGTGGGTCACAGTCATGATGCGGGCACACTAAAACTTGCATAAAATTACTTGTAGGTGATGTATGTTTGTGGATAGACTTTGTATTTGGACATAGGCCCCATCCCCAAGGTATTTCATCATATATATATACGAAATGTGCATATTTTGAAATTTGATCGCTTCTGGCTCCAAGCATTTCAGATAAGGGATACTCAACCTGTTGTAGTTACAGGATGAGCAGAAAACCCAAAGAAACCGGCTTCCAGAACGCCACCCCTCCCAGGCTGGCCCTCTGGTGGTAGATGCCTTTTGAAGCCCCAGGGTGTCAGAATTCAGAAGGCCTGTGGGTGCTGGCTACTTTGGCTGGCTGGCTGAGGCCCTTGCTTCTCGGGCGGTCCGACTGACTGACGTTGCTCTTGAGAGCTCTGGGTTGTCCTGCCATCTTCTAAGAAGGGTTTGCGATCCAACACAGCCCCTGGCCTGCTGCGGTAGACAGGGGGCCCCCGGGCAGAGCGGCATCCCGGTGTGAGGAGTATGCTGCTTTGAGGACGGCATCGTTGGGAGCAGGCCCAGCACCTCAGCACGTCACGTCCTACCCCTGTAGGTGTGTTACCGAGTAGAGTGGGCCAAGTTCCAGGAGCGTGAGAGGAAGAAGGAAGAGGAGGAGAAGGAGAAGGAGCGGGTGGCCTACGCTCAGATAGACTGGCATGATTTCGTGGTGGTGGAAACAGTGGACTTCCAACCCAATGAACAAGGTAGGTCTCTGACGAGAGTACCCCCAGGTGTCCCAGAGGCTGTTCCTCTGCTCTCAGACTTTAGTTCTGTTGTTTTAGCCAAATTACTGTTATTATTTTGGGCACTAAAGATTGAGCTTAAGGGCATTTTGCTTGTGAGCCCTTTTTAATTTTTATTTTGAAATGATCTTGTTAAGTTGCTGAAACTGGCAAGTACTAGGATTACCGGCATTCTCCACCACACTCAAATTAAGTACAATTCAGCAACTATTTACCGAGCCAGATTCCCAGGGGCCTCTGGGGATAGAGAGAGGAATCAGAGCCCCAGCCCTTGGAGAAGAGCTTGACAGACCGGACAAATAGATGGGACCCTGAAAAAGGAATCCCTCTGAGTGTGGTTCACCCCCCGCCAGGGAACTTCCCCCCACCCACCACTCCGGAGGAGCTGGGGGCCCGCATCCTCATTCAGGAGCGCTACGAGAAGTTTGGGGAGAGCGAAGAGGTGGAGATGGAGGTTGAGTCTGACGAGGAGGATGAGAAGCAGGAGAAGGCGGAGGAGCCTTCTTCCCAGCTGGACCAGGACACCCAAGTGCAGGACATGGATGAGGTGAGCTCCTGGGTGCCCTCCGCAGAGTTCCCTACTCCCTTGTGAGCCTCAAAAGGAGGCGTGGGCCCTGAGGAAGGCCCAAGCCAGGTGGCACAGAGCCTCTTTGCAGCTCCAGTAACAAAGATTCATTCACAGGCAAGGGTCTAAGATGTTCTGCCCTTCCCTTTGCCACAGAGGCCTGCCCACTGCCCTCTGCCAGCCCTCGGTTAGGGAACTTGCATCACCATGCACCTTTCGAGCTGTTGGGCCCCAAGGATCAGCAGTTCTCCGGGCTTTTCTCACCGCAGCCCGCGCTCCCTTCAGACATCCCTCCCCCTTGCAGCCTGACCCTCCACCTAGGCACAGAGTCTCTAGGGCCAAGCCGCTCTCCCCCCTCGGAAAGAATTTGTGTGCGGCCTGAGAAGAAAGGGCCCCTGTGTCTGTGGGAATTGAGTTTTCCTCTCCCTCCCAGCATTGCTCCGTGTGCGGCTGCCGTTGAGTGCTGGCTCGCCCTCCACACCCCTCCTCTGCATATTAAGTGCCCTTGGCCTCTTGGGACTGCCTGGTGCCAGCTGCTGGAAATGCCTGGGAAGAGTGTTAGCACCACGGCCATTCATGCTGCGAGGAAGCAGCTTGGCTTGCTGCCGGCCGGCTGGCCCCGGCTGCCCTGAAGGCTTAGCACATGGACGCTGGCTGATGGAGGCCAGGACTCCGCTGCCTGAGAGCTGCCAGGGCTCAGTTGCAGGCAGGCAGCCTCTGGTCCCCTTTCTGAGTCCTTCCACTGCTTTGCTTTTCAGGGTTCGGATGATGAAGAAGAAGGGCAGAAAGTGCCCCCGCCTCCAGAGACGCCCATGCCTCCGCCTCTGCCTCCGACTCCAGACCAAGTCATCGTCCGCAAGGACTATGATCCCAAAGGTGGGACCTGCTTCCCCGCCTTGGGCTACCCTGGAAGGCCCCCTGTGTCCTTGTTTCCTCCTCAGACCAGGCTGTTTCTAGGAGGGGTTGAGAAGCTTTAGTTGTAAGAACACTGCCAGGCTCCGCTGTTACAGGCCTCATGGCAGGGAATAGGGCTGTCGTCTCCGGTGTCCTGGTGCCAGGTGCACGGGTGGCACCGGGTGGCTGAAGCACCATCCTCTTAACCTTAGCTGCCACCCGTGTTCTCACTCTGGCACCTCTGTTTCCTTTCAGCTTCTAAGCCGCTGCCTCCAGCTCCTGCTCCAGATGAGTATCTTGTGTCCCCCATCACGGGGGAGAAGATTCCTGCCAGCAAAATGCAGGAACACATGCGCATTGGACTTCTGGACCCCCGCTGGCTGGAGCAGCGAGACCGCTCCATCCGTGAGAAACAGAGCGACGATGAGGTCTACGCGCCAGGTGAGCGGGCATTCCTGGAGGCCCGTGGCTGTGTGCAGGGTGCAGCCGGCTTGCTTCCCAGACACAGCAGCCAGTGAGGTGGACAGAGCTTTTGAGGACAGAGGCAGGCCGTGCTATCGCCTCAGGGCTCCCCAGAGAAACCCTCCGAAGGTGCGCCCTGAGGTGCATGGCTTGTGTCGCTCGACATCCCAGAGCCACGTCAGGCGGTAGCTGGGGCCACATTTCCACACTTTGTGACTTATGACTGTGGTAGCCTCGCTCCTTGAATGAGACCTGCCACTCCTTACTGCATGTGAGAAGCAGCAGGATGGGGGAGAGTACCAGGGCTTTTAGTTCTCAGTGCTGCTTACTGCTCAGTGTCCATCACAGCTGCCTTCGCTGGCCCCTGCCCTTTGCAATCAGGGGTTAGACGAGTGTCAGGCCTGCAGTCTTAGTGCCAGTGGGGCAGCCTTCTGCAGGCTGGGAGGATGGGAGTGCGGTGTTGGGCACAGGTCAGCCTCGTGCTGCGGGCACTGCCCTCCTGGAAAGCTGCTTTCCGTCACGGGCACTGGACTTAGCTGGCCTTTCTTGTCTCCCACCTGTGGCTGCACACAGGTCTGGATATTGAAAGCAGCTTGAAGCAGTTGGCTGAGCGCCGTACTGACATCTTCGGTGTAGAAGAAACAGCCATTGGTAAAAAAATTGGCGAGGAGGAGATCCAGAAGCCAGAGGAAAAGGTGCGCTCAAGGGGATCCTGGCGCCTTCCCTGCCCTCTCTCCACACCCGGGCTCAGTTCCATGGGTCCTGACAGGCTGTGGCTTTGCTTTCCTTTGCAGGTGACCTGGGATGGCCACTCGGGCAGCATGGCCCGGACCCAGCAGGCTGCCCAGGCCAATATCACTCTCCAGGAGCAGATTGAGGCCATCCACAAGGCCAAGGGCCTGGTGCCAGAAGATGACACCAAGGAGAAGATTGGCCCCAGCAAGCCCAATGAAATCCCCCAGCAGCCCCCACCTCCGTCCTCAGCCACCAACATCCCCAGCTCGGCCCCGCCCATCACCTCGGTGCCCCGGCCACCTGCGGTGAGCTGGCTGCCGCTCTGTGGCCTGCTGTTTCTTGAGCTTGGTTCAAGCTTGGTTCCTAGGGTTGGACATTATTGTATGAGAGGGACAACTGCCTTACATGGGCCTGAATGCTGAGTCATGTTGAAAGAGAAGGGCCCTTTAAGCCGGGCAGGTGGTGCACACTTGTAATCCCGACATTCGGGAGGCTGAGACTGGAGGATCAGTCTGTGGGCAGCCTCAGCTACTTAGGGAGGCCCTTTGCAACTCAGTGAGACCCTGTTTCAAAATAAATAAAAAGACTAAAAAGGGTTGGGGGTGTCGCTCGGAGGTACAGTGTACCTGGATCCATCCCCAGTACTACACACAATAAGAGAAAGGCTATTTAAGCAGAAGTGGGAATCTTTCGCTGGAAATTCATTTAGAGATGAGGTTTGGAACCGGATGGGAGGCAAATGGCGAATGTGAAAAGCAGCTTTGAGGACCGTGGGGCTCACTGGGTCTTACGGGCAGTGCCCATCACCAGGGCCAAGTCAGGGTTGGCCCCTCGAGTGTGTCTCTCTGCCAGGAGCGGGTCGGGCCCGACCCACCGGATGCCAAGTGGTGAGAGTCACAGGGCCGAGCAGCGTCCATGGCGAGGCTGCGTTGGCGCAGGCAGCTTCATCCTCAGCTGCAGGGGGCTGCTCGCGGCTGCGCTGCCCTTGGAGCTGGCGCTGGCGTCCTGTGACCTGTGGCTCTTTCCTCCACAGATGCCGCCTCCCGTCCGTACGACTGTTGTGTCCGCGGTACCTGTCATGCCCCGGCCGCCGATGGCATCTGTGGTCCGGCTGCCCCCAGGCTCAGTAATCGCCCCCATGCCGCCCATCATCCACGCCCCCAGGATCAACGTGGTGCCCATGCCTCCCTCGGCACCACCTATCATGGCCCCCCGCCCGCCCCCCATGATAGTGCCCACAGGTCAGTGTCTCGCCTCGCTTTCCAGGCCCTTGGGTCAGAGCACGGGCCAGAGCTTTGTCCTCAGATCGGCTAATGTTAGTAGCTGCTCTGGGCCTCCCCACGTTAGCGACCCCTGAGCCAGAAGCTACTACTTACAGCTCCTGAAAGAGACTGGAGTCTGAAATGGCCAGCTGGTGTTTGTACCCAGGGGTCAGGCCTGCCCCCCAGCCCTCTGCTCCCCGCCGTGGGTGTGGGCGGCCTCCCTGGGCACCCTGCTGGGAACCTGTGGGCTGCCAGATTGCTAGGGAGCAGGGATGCTTCGCACCGTTGGGCTCAGCTCGGACCCTGTGCGGTCTCCCTCCTCACCCCACGGGGCTGCTGCTGCTTCCCTTTCAGCCTTTGTGCCTGCCCCACCTGTGGCTCCTGTCCCGGCTCCAGCCCCCATGCCCCCTGTCCACCCCCCACCTCCCATGGAGGATGAGCCTGCCTCCAAGAAACTGAAGACAGAGGACAGTCTCATGCCTGAGGAGGAGTTCCTGCGCAGGAACAAGGTATGGTCAGGTGCTCCCTGCAGCCTGGAGCACCCAGGCCCTGCCACACACTTCCCAGGTCCCTGCCCACTCCCACAGGTTTCGCTTCCGGGGCTTAGGGCAGCTTTCGGAGGCTTCTGTGTGCATGTTGTTTTTGTTTTGTTTTGTTTTGCATGTCTGGGGTTGGAACCCAGGGAAATTTGACCTCCGAGCTATACTCTCTGACCTATTTTTTATTCTTTATTATGAAACTGGGTCTCACTGAGTTGCAGAGGGCCTCAGTAGCTGAGGCTGTTCACAAACCACGATCCTCTGGTCTCAGCCTCCCGAGTGCGGGGATTACAAGTGTGCACCACCACACCCGGTTTGTGTGCATGTTAAATGCGGGTCAGCAGCTTGGGGAGCAGATCGCAGCGGTGGTGGTGGTTCCACTATGGATTCTTGTAGAGGCCAACAGCGAGACCCTGCTGCATAGGCAGCGTGATCCAGGTGTGACATGGAGCCCCAGGCACCTGGAGGGAATCCTGGGTGCTGGCTTAGCTCAGGTTTCCCTGCAGCTCCACCCCACAACTGAATCGACCCAGACTCTTGTTTGAGCGTGTGTTGGGCCTGTCTCCCTCCAGTGCTTCCCGCAGCTCTGTGGGCTGTGGTGCTGAAGCCCGAGGCCCCGTCAGCTGGGAGCTGATGGGAGAACAGGTCTTCTGCCCTCACTGGTCACCCGCCCTTTCCCTCTTGTGCTGCTTGAGGTGGCAGGACGTTTTTAGCTGACTGCCTCCCTCTAGCTCCAGATCACTGGGATGCAAGGGAGGGGTCCACTTAAAGAAGAGAAGAGGGAGAGCTGGTGTGGAGGCACACACCTGTCACTTCAGTACTCGGGGCTGGGACAGGATTGCAGGTTCAAAGACAGCCTCAGTGAGACCCTGTTAGGGCTGGGGTGTGGGTCTGAGATGTCCTGCAAGGGGGGGGCGACCTGTGCACTGTCTTGAGTAACATCGAGGCGGGGCCTCGGAGCCCAGGTGGACAGATCACGCTGGCTGCACCCTAGGGTACAGAGCAGTGCTCGTGCGGCGGGGTCCCCGGTGTAATAACCAGCTCGTGTTCTGCAGGGTCCAGTGTCCATCAAAGTCCAGGTGCCCAACATGCAGGATAAGACGGAATGGAAGCTGAACGGGCAGGTGCTGGTCTTCACCCTTCCGCTCACAGACCAGGTATGGCATTGCCCAAGTGGTTCCTGGGGCACAGGAGCCAAGGGGTCAGGACGGTCTCCTCCGGCCGGCCTTAGCAAGGGCTGAACGGCCTCCCCTGGTCCCACAGGTTTCTGTCATCAAGGTGAAGATCCACGAGGCCACAGGCATGCCTGCGGGGAAGCAGAAGCTGCAGTACGAGGTGAGTCCGTGTCCCGCACCCTGCACCACAGACGCTCGATCCCTCAGAACACACAGGAGGGGTAGAGACCGGGGAGGTCAGCCGGCCGGTGGAGGCAGGCTCCCACTGTACGGTCTCGTGTGGGGCCACCAGACCCCCGCCTCAACTGGCAGTAGAGCATCGGGGACCCACTCCAAGACTCAGGAACGCTCTGCTGTGTTTCTGACCCCGGGGTGATCTAGGCAGCCTGGCTCTGTGGACATGGGATGCCCGCCCGGCCAGGTGGCACAGGGCGCCGCGTTCCCTGCGCTCCTGGCCTCATTCCCTTGGTAAAGGGAGGCTGTTGGAGCAGGTGGTCTCTAAAGGCCCTGGTGGAGAAGGCATTCTGAGAGGAACCTGAGCCCTCCACCCCACTCCCACCCCACTCCTCGCCTTTGCGCCAGCTGCCCAGTTGGCCCAGTCCACGGTGAAGAAGCCGAGTTAGGGCTCAAGGCCAGGGGCCACGTTCTCAGGCTTGCCTTCTGTTTTCTAGGGCATCTTCATCAAGGACTCTAACTCGCTGGCTTACTACAACATGGCCAGCGGCGCTGTCATCCACCTGGCCCTGAAGGAGAGAGGTGGCAGGAAGAAGTAGGGGCCTGAGTCACGTGCCTGCGGCCTGGCCCCCGTGGGTCACCAGGTGCTGCGCACGTTGGTCTCCCTCTTACTCACCTGGCTGTCCGAGTTCCTGCAGAGGTCTGCCCTCCCTGTCCCCCGCGCAGTGTGGTAGGGTCTGCCCTCCCTGTTCCCCGCGCAGTGTGGTAGGGTCTGCCCTCCCTGTCCCCTGTGCAGTGTAGGGCTTCTAAGCCACGCTCTGGAATCCCTTTGAGTTGGGTCTTAACTTAGGTCCTTCCCTCCCCCTGGCAGCGTTAGTCATGGAGAGCCAGGGATGCCCTGTGGTGCTTTAGTCGTGCAGATGGCACTTGGTTCATGGAATTTGGTTGTCACTCTCATTCACCGTTTTGTACCCTGCGATGGTCTAATAAACCTCTGGAACCCTTGTTATGACGTGTCGCTTGGCCACCTGTGTCGAAGCAGTGGGGACTGCGTGGCGCTGTGTAGCTGCTCTAAGGGACCCTGGGCGGGTATCCAGATTCTTACCGCCATCATCCGTCTTATGTAGGAGTCGTCTTGACTTGTAAAAAGCATTGTATTGTCCTTTTGAAACATAGGGCTCCTCTGGAATCTCAGCTCCTCTGTAACAGACCAGTGCAGGGCAGCTTCGGCTTGGCACGTACTGCAGACAGCCAGGGCCACGCTTCACTTCCAGCCAGTGGGCAGCACATGGGACTCGGCAGCAGCTTCCTGCTGGTCTGGAATCATCCATCCTGATCGGCTCAGTGGCCAGTGTAAGCACAGAGATGAGAGGGCTCCTTAAAATGTATTTACTTAAACTGGGCATGGTGGCGTGTTTGTAATCCCAGCATTTGGGAGAGAGGCTAAGACAGGAGGATCAGGATTCACGGACAGCCTCAGCTATTTAGTAGGGCCCTTAGCAACTCAGTGAGACCCTGTTTCAAAATATAGAATAAAAAATAGGGCTGGGGCCGGGCATGGTGGCGCACGCTTGTAATCCCCACGCTTGGGAGGCTGAGACAGGAGGATCCCACGGGTTCGAAGCCAGCCTCAGCTACTTAGTGAGGCTCTTGGCAACTTAGTGAGACCCTGTTTCCAAATAAAATGTAAAAAAGGTCTGGGAGTATAGCCCGGAGGTAGAAAGCCTCTGGGTTCCACCCCAGTAGCACCAAAAAAAAAAAAAAAAAAATAGGGCTGGGGGTGTAGTTTGGAGGTAGAATGCCACTGGGCTCCATCCCCAGTACTGCCAAAAAAAAAACCCAAAAACGTGTTAACTTGAGCTGGATGTGGTGGCTTCAAGTTGTAATCCCAGTACTTGGGAGGCGAGGCAGGAAGATCTCAGATTTAAAGCTAGCTTCAGCAACCTAGTGAGACCCTGTTTCCAAATAAATAAGACTGGGCTGGGGATGTAGCTTAAAATGTATTTACTTAATAAGTGTGCAAATTCTAAGGACTTACAATCCCAGCATTTGGGAGGCCGAGACAGGAGGATCGCAGTTTGCAGACAGCCTCAGCTACTTAGTGAGGCCCTCTGCAACTCTGTGAAACCTGGATTCAAAATAAAGAATAAAAAGCCAGGATTATAAGCATGTGCCACCACGCCCGGCCCTTATTCTTTATTTTGAAACGGGGTTCACTAAGTTGTGGAGGGCCTCACTAAGTAGCCAAGGATGGAAGTGAACCTGTGATCCTCCTGTGTCAGCCTTCCAAGTACTGAGGCTCTATACTTATGCCGCCATGCCCGGCTGGATCCTTGCATTCTAAACTTGATGTGATGTCATTTCCTTAACCTCTCTACATCTTTGACCCACTTGCTGAAAGTTTGCCTGAGGGACCAATGCCATAATTTGCTCTCCTGAAGTGAGCCTGCTGCCCGCTGCTTCTCCATGACAACACCACAGCCCCTCGAGCGTGGCCTGGGGAGCCCCACACCCCAAGCTTTCCTTTCTGGCAGTCAGGGGCCTCGCCTCCGCAGACCCTTCAGCTCCTGGCTGAGGCTGTAAGGAGGCCAGGAATGCTGTGGGGGGTGTGTGAATGGGCCCTTTGAGCCACCCTGCAGGGAGCCAGCCGTTTCCCGGAGCTCTTGAATGAACATCTGCTGGGCTGCTCAGTCGCAGGAGGCCCCCTTGACCAGCAGGCCTTGTGACCATCAGTGGCACAGGCCCCGCCTGCAGCCTGGCACTGTTGAGGCCTGTACCCTGGAGGCAGGGCCTGCATCATCGCAGAGCTGCTTGTGAGCTTTTCTGAGTCCCTGCACTGTCTTGAAGATCACCCATCTTTTTTTCTTTTTGCAGTAGGAACCCAGGGACATTCTACCTTTGAGCTACATCCCCAGCCCTATTTTTTATTTTGAAATAGGGTCTTACTGAGTTGCAAAGGGCCTCCCTAAGTAGCTGAGGCTGGCTTTGAACCTGCGCGATCCTCCTGTCTCAGCCTCCCAAATGCTGGGATTACAAGCTTGTGCCACCATGCCACCACCATGCCCAGCTCCTCACTTATATATTTATTTTTATTTTATTTTATTTTTAGTGGTACTGGGGGTGGAACCCAGAGGCTTTCTACCTCCGGGCTATACTCCCAGCCCTATTTTATACTTTATTTGGAAACAGGGTCTCACTAAGTTGCCGAGAGCCTCACTAAGTAGCTGAGGCTGGCTTCGAACCTGTGTGATCCTCCTGTCTCAGCATCCCAAACGCAAGGATTACAGGCGTGTGCCACCACAACCGGCTTCACTTATGTATTTTTAAAGAGCAGTTAAGCAGGGCGTGGTGGTGCACTCCTGTGATCCCAGTACTTAAGAGAGGAGGATCACAGGTTTGAAGCCAGCATCAGGAACTTTGTGAGGCTATCAGCAACTTAGGAAAACTGTCTGTGGCCTGGAGGGAGATGGCCCATGGGTTCCATCCCCAGTACCACAAAAAAATAAAATAAGGCTGGATGGGCACGGTGGTGCACGTTTGTAATCCCAGCATTCGGGAAGCTGAGACCAGGTGCTCACAGTTCATGGACAGCCTCAGCTGCTTAGGCACTCCTCAACTTAGTGAGACACTGTTTCAAAATAAAGAATAAAAAATAGGGCAGAGAGTGTAGCTCGGAAGTCAAATGCCCCTGGATTCCATCCCCAAATCCTCAAAATAAATAAATAAATAAATAAATAAATAAGGCTGGGGATGTAGCTCAGAAGTAGAATAACCCTGAGTTCAATCCTCAGTGCCAAAAATAAAAAAAGCAGTTAAGCAAATAGTTTTAGGTACTCCTGACCCTACAACCTGGGGGTCATGTAAGAGAAAGTGGTCATATTACAAAGAATGAGCTGATTTGCTGTCCGTGGAGCTAGGTGGGCAATGTCCGTTGTCCCTGAGTGGTGGTGACTAGATGGGGTAATGTGGTGTGCTATAATGGCCCACGCGTGAGGGATGCGGCCTCCTTGGGACAGACTTTACTAGATGATCCTGCGGATGCCTGCCTGAAGGTAGATGTGAAGCCTGGAGGTGTTGCCTTGAGGGGCTCCAGATTGACGACTAAGTGGTCACAGGAGGGAGGTGAAAGAGATACAGGGAGAAAGGGGATAATGTCTGGATCAAACTGCTTAGCTGGCTGTGGGGGCCCACACTTGGAATCCCACCAATTTGGGAGGCTGAGACAGGAGGATTGCAGGTTTGCCAGCTTCAGCCACTTACTGAGACCTTATTTCAGAATAAAGAATAAAATAGGAGGTGTAGCTCAGAAGAATTCCCCTGGGTCAATCTCTAGTACCACCAAAAAAAAAAAAAAAACAACAACAACAAAACAAAACCCTGAAACCTATTTAACCTATGATTTTTTTTTCTTATTTCTTTGTGGTACTGCAGATGGAACCCACACCCCAGCCCTATTTTTTGTTCTTTATTTGAAACAGGGTCTCACTGAGTTGCAAGGGCTGAGGCTGGCCATGAACCCTGATTCTTCTGTCTCAGCCTCCCGAATGCTGGGATTATAAAGCGAGTGCCACCACGCCTAGCTAACCTATGAGTTTTTTTTAAGCCGTGGGACCGACTAAGTTCAGTTTTGGTTTAAACCTAATATCTTAGCTGTATTTTCTGACACTTGTACCGAGATTCTCAACTGTTGTCCTCCAGTGCTAGGATAAATAAGCTTTAGGGTTTGCCTGTTCTTCACAGGCAACCAGGCACCAGCTGCCCGCCGAGTCCGCTCACCTGGACTTGTGCTCCTGACCCGTGCCAACAGATTTCAGGAGCACCTGCAGACCACGCATCCAGGAGCCAGGAGGACGGGCCTCTGTGAGCGCCGCGGGCCCGGCTCGGGAGTGACCCCGGGACAGCAACACGTTCCTGTAGCCCCAGGGTCTCATCCTGCAAAGAACGCCCATAGCACGGGTACACGGGTTTGCCGCACGTCCCAGGCCTTTGTACTTTGTACTCTAGTGAACTGTGTGCATCTGTGGTGCTCTCCTTTTATTTAATTAATTGTATTTTGAGACATGATCTCGCCATGCTCCCCCAGCTAGCCTCCAACTCCTGGGCTCGAGTGGTCCTCCTGCCTCAGCCTCCCGAATGGCTGGAATCCAGGCAGGGTGCCGTGGCTCTGGGCTTGGAGCCCTCCCTTTTGATATAATCACTTGTTCACTCTTGGTGCCTTCATTGCAGTCCAACCACCTGAGCTGCCTCTCCAAGGAGAGGCTTGGCACTGCTGCCGACTTTGCTCACTCTGCTCCCAGATTCCACAGAGGGATGCTCTCATTCCCATCCTCCCATCCCCACCTTGCCCCAGCACATTCAGAGAGGGGGGGGGGAGTGTGTGTGTGTGTGTGTGTGTGTTCTACTGGGGATCTAACCCAGCGGCATTCTACTCTGAGCTACACCTTTGGCCTTATTTATTTATGTATTCATTTATTGTAGGACTGGGAATTGAACTCAGGGGCATTCTACCTCCAAGCTACTCCACACCTTATTTTTGGTTATTTTCAAACAGGGTCTTACTGACTCGCAAAGGGCCTCACTGAGTAGCTGAGGCTGTCCTTGAACCATGATCTTTCCTGTCACAGCCTCCCAAATGCTGGGATTACAAGCGTGCGCCACCATTGCCCGGCTTCTATTGTATTTTTTAATTTGGAAACAGGTCTCACTAAACTGGAGGACCTCGCTAAGTTGCTGAGGCTGCCCATGAACCTTTGATCATCCTGCCTCGGCCTCCCAAGTATGGGGACTAGAGGTTGGTGCCACCACGCCTGGCTGAGCCGACAGTCTCTACACTTGGGTTTCCTTCAGGTACTGCCTGACAAATACTCTGTGCTTGCTCACGGTCTCCATTCACTGGAGGCTCTCTGGGCCAGGACAGCATCTCTCTCTAGGGCTGGAGATGGAGTCTAGGGCTTCCATCCTTGAGCTGCATCCCCAGCCCTTCATCTTTCTTGCTCACTAGAGTAAAGCCCGGCCCGTTGTAGGTATATTAAATAAAGAGCTCTAGAGTTTGATGGAAGTAAAGAAACCAACATATATGCGTGGCTACTGAGGCTTCAGAGACAGCTCACCGACTCAAGCTATCGACATTCCTAGTTTTCAGAAGAGAAAAGCAGGGTCCTGAAAAGTTGGGCAGTTTTGCACCACAGAACCCCAGTTAGTGGGGAGCATGGCCCTGAAGCAGTCTTCAGCCGCGTGCCATCGAGGACACCGAGTTAACTCCCCTGCTAAGCTCAGGCCTTGGTGGGACGACACGGTGAAGTTCCGGGTGCTTACACTGAGTTAACTCCCCTGCTAAGCTCAGGCCTTGGTGGGACGACACGGCGAAGTTCCAGGTGCTTTGCAGGCTGCAAATGCCCTCGCTCCAGCCGCTGCTCACTGCGCATTCTCATGATCCAGATGTTTGGCATGTGGCACCCTGAGGTTCCAGAACAACTCCTCCAAGTGGGTATTTTTTTTCCAGCATTTGATTTTGCAGATAAGAAAAGGGTTTTAGAGAAACCAGGCATAGTAGTGCATACCTGTAGTCCCGGCTACTGGGAGACTGAGGCAGGAGGATCTCTTGAGCCTAGCAGTTCAAGGCCAGTCTGGGCAACAAAGAGAGACCCTGACTCAAAAACAAAAAAAAAGAAAAAATACCTCAAGTGATTTGTTCAAAGGTATAGAGCACAAATTTGAATCCTGGGTGGGCTGATGTAAGACAGTTAAGAGCTGGGAGCCAAGCATTGTGGTGCACACCTGTAATGCCAGTGCCTGGGACACTGAGACAGGAGATTGCGGGTTCCAGGCCAGTGCGTGGTAATTGAGCAAGGCTCTGCTTTAAAATAAGTAAAAAGGAGCCTGGTGTGGTGGCGCACGCTTGTAATCCCAGCATTTGGGAGGCTGAGACAGGAGGATCAGGGTTCACGGACAGCCTCAGCTACTTAGCGAGGACCTTTGCAACTCAGTTTCAAAATAAAGACTAAAAAATAGGACTGGGGATGTAGCTTGAGGTAGAATGCCCCTGGGTGCCATCTTCAGCACCTTGGGGAAAAAACAAAAAAGTAAAAAGGGTAAAAAGGTTGGAGGTGTCGCTCAGTACCAGAGCACTCCTGGGTTTAGTCCCCAGTTGAAAAAAAAAAAAGGAAGGCCTCAACTGGAGTAGTGTCATCCAGTCTCCCGAAGATGGACACCCAGGTGTGTCTAGCCTGCCGCTGCCCACACCCACATACCCCTGAACGAACATCCATGCATATGTGCCCTTCAAGGGCTGAATGTGCTTCTAGCCTGGCATGGTGGTATATGCCTACAATCCTCAAACTTGGGAAGCTGAGACAGGAGGATTGCAGGTTTGAGAACAGCCTCAGCAAGTAGTGAGTCTCAGTGGCCTAGGGAGAACCTGTTTCAAAACTAACAAAAAAGGGCTCGCGGGGTACTGTCACGTGGAGGTAGAATGCCCCGGTAACACACACAGGCACACACAGACACGTGTTTGAGGGGTCATAGGTCCTTGGACACTTGAGGCTCCAATCTGCTTCAGGTAAGTCTGGCTCCTGTCTCCCTTCTGTAGGTCAGGCCCACTCGGCCCACCTGGGAGCTGGAGCCAGGGCCCACTGCTCTGGAGTCACTAGAAAAGATGTCTTCCGCCAGGTGTGGTGGCGCACGCTTGTAATCCCGCTTGTAATCCCCACGCTTGGGAGGCGGAGACAGGAGGACCGCGCAGGTTCGAAGCCAGCCGCACGCACTGGCTTAGGAGACCCTGTTTCCAAAAAATAAAATAGGTCTGGGAGTGTAGCCCAGAGGTAGGAGGGCTTGCAGGAACCCCAGTACCACCAAAAAAAAGGATGTCTTCCAAGACAGAGTTTAAGATGGAAATAGCCTGTACCCCTTCCCATGTCTGCTGCTGCTGCTGCTTATGGAAAACCAGAATGCCATGGAATGTGAAGACTGCAGAGAAATCTCTAAGAACGTCCAGGCCACGTGGCCTCAGGAAATGAACAGCCGGTGAAGTCACTCAAGGCTTAGGACCCCCCGCCCCAGAGCTTGCTTTGGGGCCCTTTGCTGCTTCTCAGGCCCTGTACTTTTCTAGTCCCTTCCTTTTTTTTGGGGGGGGGGGGTGGAACCCAGGACCCAGGGGCTTTTCTACCTCCGGGCTATCCTCCCAGACCTGTTTATGCTTTATTTGGAAATAGGGTCTCACTAAATTGCTGAGCGCCTCACTGAGGTGGGATTCGAACCTGTGCGATCCTCCTGTCAGCCTTCCCCAAGTGCGGGGATTACAAGCGTGCGCCACCACACCCGGCATCCCTTCCCTTTTCTGGGACTGTCTCCCCCATAGACTGTAGAGTCATATCATCCCTTCCCTTTTCTGGGACTGTCTCCCCCATAGACTGTAAAGTCATATGCCACCATGCTTATGACTTAAACCATACAGCATCAGTCTTAAATGATGAACTATAGTTATAGCCCTGTGGGGTTCGAAGTTGGCTGATGGAGGCCGGCGGTAGAATTGGCCTGTCCTTCCTAATGCCATCAGAGAACTGGATCCAGATCCTGCCTCTGCCACAAGCTAGTTCTGGGAACTTAGGCATCTACTTGGAGACGCTCAGTCCCCATACTTGTAAAATAGGATTAATAAAAGTAAGTGTCTCATTACTAAAAGATTATACATGATGGTGAAACCAATTTGGAAAGCAGTTTGCCAGTTTCTCTAAAGGTTATTTATTTATTTATTTATTTATTTATTTATTTATTTATTGCGGTACTGGGGATGGAACCCAGAGCCATTCTACCTCTGAGCTGCACCCCCAGCCTGATTTTTTATTCTTTTTTTTTTTTTTTTTTTTTTTTTTCGGTTCTGGGGATGGAACCCAGGGGCATTCTAACTCCGAGTGACACCCCCAGCCCTATTTTTATATTCTTTATTTTAAAACAGGGTCTCATGCCGGGCGTGGTGGCGCATGCTTGTAATTCCCACGCTTGGGAGGCAGAGGCAGGAGGATCGAGGCCAGCCGTGCTGGTTTAAGAGACCCTGTTTCAAAAATACAGAAAATAGGTCTGGGAGTGTAGCCCAGAGGTAGAAGGGCTTCCAGGAACCCCAGTACCACCAAAAAAAAAAAAAAAAAAGATACCCTGTTTCCAAAAATAAAAAATAGGTCTGGGAGTGTGGCTTGGAGGTAGAAGGGCTTTCAGGAACCCCAGTACCACCAAAAAATAAAAATAAATAAATAAATAAATAAATAAAACAGGGTCTTACTGAGTCGCCTCACTAGGTAGGGCCACAAACCATGATCCTCCAGTCTCAGCCTCTCCCAATGCTGAAATTAGGGTGCCAGGCATCTCAAAAGGTTAAACAGTTACTATTATGACCCAGAAATGCCACTCAGGAAATTCCACCCAAGAGAAATGAAAATATAACTCTGATGAGTGCTACAATGTGGTTAAACCTTACAAACATTAAAGAGAAAGAAGCTGGAGCAAACACTACATAGTATATGATTCTTTTTTTTTTTTTTTTGCATGTATGTCTTCTATATATAGAATCATGTCATCTGCAAACAATTCTTTTGCTATTTGAATTTCTTTGATGTCATTCTCTTTTCTTGTTGCTCTGGCAAGAGTCTGAGGACTGTTGAAAAGGAGTGGCGATAGTGGGAATCCTCGTCTCTTCCGAATTTTAGAGGGAATTCTTGCAGTTTTTCCCTGTTCAATATGATGTTGGCTTTGGGTTAATTGTATATTGCCTTAATGATGTTGAGATACATTCTTTCTAGTCCTATTTTCTGCAATGTTTTTTTTTTAAACATGAATGGGTGTTGGATTTTGTTACTGGCTTATAAATCTGTAAGTGGAGAGTACATTAGTTCTTGCTAAGACAGAGGACGGGGAAAGACAGGATGACTGCTAGAGGACAGGAGCTTTTGTGTGTGTGTGTGTGTGTGTGTGTGTGTGTGTGTGTGTGTGTGTGTGGTACTGGGGATGGAACCCAGGGGCTTCTTTCTACCTCCGGGCTATACTCCCAGACCTATGTTACACTTTATTTGGAAACAGAGTCTCACTTAGTTGCTGAGAGCCTCACTAAGTAGCTGAGGCTGGCTTTGAACCTGTGTGATCCTCCTGCCTCAGCCTCCCAAGCGCAGGGATTACAAGCGTGCGCCACCACGCCTGGGTTGGACAGGAGTTTCTTTTTGGAAAAATGAAGATGTTCTCAATTTAAATTATGGTGATGAGGCCAGGCGTGGTGGCGCAGGCTTGTAATCCCCATGCTTGGGAGGCAGAGACAGGAGGATAGCGCTGGTTCGAAGCCATCCTTGCTGGCTTAAGAGACCCTGTTTCCAAATAAAAATATACAATAGGTCTGGGAGTGTAGCCCAGTGGTAGAAGGGCTTCCAGGAACCCCAGTACCACCAAAAAAAAAAAAAAATAGGGCTTGGGGTGTAGCTCAGAGGTCAGATGCCTCTGGGTTCCATCCCCAGACCTGCAAAAAAAAAAAAAAAAAAAAAAGAGAGGCCGGGTGTGGCGGCGCAGGTTTGTAATCCCTGTGCTTGGGAAGCGGAGTCAGCCGGGCTGGTTTAAGAGACTCTATTTCCAAATAAAAAGTATAAAATAAGCCGGGCGTGGTGGCGCACGCTTGTAATCCCCGCGCTTGGGAGGCAGAGACAGGAGGATCACGCAGGTTCGAAGCCAGCCGTGCGTGCTGGCTTAGGAGACCCTGTTTCTAAATAAAAATGTAAAAATAGGTCTGGGAGTGTAGCCCGGAGGTAGAAGGGCTTCCAGGGACCCCAGTACCACCAAAAAAAAAAAAAAAAAAAAAAAAAAAAAGTATAAAATAGGTATGGAAGTGTAGCCTGGAGGTAGAAGGGCTTCCAGGATCCCCAATACCACCAAAAAAGAAAAAGAAAAATAATAAAGAGAAAGTAGGTATTGTGTAGCTTAATAAATGTAAGTCATTATTATTATTTTTTGCAGTACTGGGGATGGAACCCAGGGACCTTCTACCTCCTAGATACACTCTCAACTTTATTTATTTATTTGTTTGTTTGTTTATTTATTTATTTATTTATATATTTATACATACTGGGGATGGAACCCAGGGCATTCTACCTCTGAGCTACACCCCCGGTCCCATATTTTAGTCTTTTTATTTTTTGAAACAGGGTCTCACTGAGTTTCGAAAGGAGTCACTAAGTAGCTGAGGCTGTCCGCAAACTGTAATCCTCTGGTCTCAGCCTCCTGAATGCTGGGATTACAAGCTTGCGCCACCACGCCCGGCCAGCCCAGTCTTTTATTTTATTTTATTTTATTTTATTTATTTTTATTTTTTGTGGGTCTGGGGATGGAACCCAGAAGCATTTGACCTCCGAGCTACACCCCCTGCCCTATTTTGAAACCGGGTCTCACTAAGTTGCAGAGGACCTCACTAAGTAGCTGAGGCTGTCAGCCAACTGCGACCCTCCGGCCTCAGCTTCCAGAATGCTGAGATTACAAGTGTGTGCCACCAACGCCGGCTTGTCTTTTTATTTTTGAAGCAGGGTCTCACTGAGTTGCAGAGGGCCTCACCAAGTAGCTGAGGCTGTCCACGAACGGTGATCCTCTGGTCTCAGACTCCAAATGCTGGGATGACAAGCGTGCGCCACCACGCCTGGCTCTATTTATTTTTTAATTTTGAAACAAGGCCTCACTAAGTTCCTAAAGTTAGAGATCTTCCAGTCTCAGCCTCCCAAGTACTGGGATTACAAGCGCGTCCGCCTATCATTCTTAATAAATAGGTCTCCCAAGAGCTTGTTTAAAGCCCCAGAAGCCGGCAAGCTGAGGGAAGGAGCTGCTAAACTGTCTCTGGGAGAGCCCCTGAATCCCTTTGGGTCTTCCCAAGAGATCTTCATAAATGACTCGGTGAAGCAGTCCCCACCCACGCCCCCGGGGTATCGCCAGAAGCGGGCCCCAGGATGCCGATGCGGGTTAGAATCCCGGGGTTAGAGCTGGGCCTTCCGCCCAGGGCGGCTGCAGGTGACAGGCCCAGCTCCGCCAACCCGGAAAGGCCAGAGGAACTCCTTCAGGTGAGTCCCGGTGATTGGCAGCCGGAGGGGCGGGCTCCTGGTGACGGCTGCCCCGCCCCCTCACGTTGGGCCTGTTGGCGCCCGCTGGGGAACAGGGGCGGGGCCCGGCGTCCGCGGCGCCCATTGGGCGTGGGGGGAGCTCCGCGGCGGGCCCAAGGCCCCGCCCCCGGCCCTGCGGCGGCCAATGGGCGCGGCGCGGGGGCGGGGCGGCGTCGGCGGAGGCCGGGCGGCGGGCGGCTGAGGTGGCCGCTGGAGCTCGGGCGGCGGGCGCGGCCGCGATGGCGAAGAGCAGCGGGGAGAACGGGCCGCGCGCGCCCGCGGCCGGCGGCGGCCTGTCGGGGACCCGGGAGAGCCTGGCCCCGGGCCCCGACGCCGCCACCGCCGACGAGCTCAGCTCCCTGGGCTCCGACTCGGAGGCCAACGGCTTCGCCGAGCGCCGCATCGACAAGTTCGGCTTCATCGTGGGCTCGCAGGGCGCCGAGGGCGCGTGAGTCGCGCGGGGCCCGCGGGGCGGGCGGGCGGGCGGGCGCGAGCACACCCCGTCCCCGGGCCGCCCCGCGCGGACCCCGCGTCCTCCTCCCAGCACGGCCTGCGGGGACCCCTGCCCCCAGCCCCCGCTGCCACCCTGGGCGAGGGCTGCTTGACTTTGCCAGCCCCCGACGGGCGCACAGATGGCGCTTCCCCCACACCAAAAAAATAGTCTCCATCCTTACCCCAAAGAGCCCTGTCTCACCACCCTACCACCCCCACCCCAGGAAGCCCTGGGCAGACTCCAGAAGGACCACTGCCCTGCCCCCATCCCCTTCCAGGACAGACTGCCTCTTTGCTTAAGATACACAGGCCCCTGGTGAACAGACACTGGCCAGCTCCCTCGCAGGCCCATCCTGGGACAGACAGTCCCTTCTCTCCATGGACGGGTCAGAGAGTGTGCCCCTCCCCTGCAGAGGCAGCCTTCTCCTGTGGCTGGCAACAGGTGGGCAGACACTCCCCCTTTCCAGTACCTACAGGATGACAGCACCTCACCTCCAGGACACTCCAGGAGCCAGTAGGCAGACTCCGTGGTTACTGTGGGCACCTGCACCTCCTCCCAGACCCCAGATCTGGGTGGGAGTAGGCAAGGAGAAAGCAGGGTCCCAGCTCGTGTAGCACACCCAGCTGCTCCACCCTAGGGCACCTAGGCACCCAGCTGGCAGGCGGAGAGAGGTGAGGAAGTGGAGCAGCACCCTCCCTTCAGGCTGGGCAGGCTGGGCAGCCACACTTTGCCCCACAGAACCCCGAGCCCAGTCCTCTCAGAGATGATACGTGCAGGCCGGCGGTCTCTGCTCCGTGTCCCACAAGACCAGTGCCATGCGTAGAGCTTACAGACCCCTCCTGATGGTGTGCCCACCACTCAGTAGAGACGGCCCTTCCTAGCCACCAGTGGGGCCCAGAGCTTACAGACCCTTCCTGATGGTGTAGAGACACCCACTCAGTAGAGACAGCCCTTCCTAGCCGCAGTGGCCCCGCTGCAGCCATGGCCTGCTCCAGTCGTCTCCCTTCTCTGACCGGCTGTGACTGCCCAAGACGCCTTAGCCTTTCTCATGCGTATGACGTGTCTCAGCTACCTAAACCCACCCACACAAACAACCCCATAAAGTCACTTCCTGGATTTTCCCCAGCCCCAGAACCTCTTATTGCCAGGCCTTCTCCCTAGGGAAAGTCCAGGCACCTCCCCAAAGGGGAGTTTGCCCCTACCCCTCGATGTCTCCTCTACCTCTTGTTCAGTTCCTCCCAACAAGCCAACCTGGTCCAGTCTAGGCCTCAGAGATTGCCCCTCATTCCCATCCCTCATCTTCACTTGATGGCCCGTTCCAGTTTCCCCAGAATTCGTCTATGAGACCCCAGAGGGACTTAGGGTGTGGTTCTGAGTTGGGTATCAGTTGCTAGGAATTGGGACTCAGGGAGGGGTAGGGTCTTGAGGTCTGGGAAAGAAGTTTGAATTTCATTTGTGGGGTCTTGGAAGGAAGAACTCGGATTTGTTGTTGAATTCTAGGGCATTGAGAATTATTCCTACTACCTGCTTACCAGACTATTACCAGATCTCAGGATACAGAGCAGTGTGACGTCATGGGGAATGCTGGACTTGGGAGCCGGCTGCGAGAACATAGCACCTACTTCCAGCATTACTGAGGGGATTAAACGAGAACCAAGTATACCAAGGTGCCTGGCACAGTGTCTGGTACAAGAAGGGCCTGGAAAATGTTTCCCTTTCCTTCTAAGGGTATGAGAAATGAAGAGAAAAATGAGGGCGTACCTCTGGTATTTGCGGGCAGAGAAAGGTCCCAGTGGGAGCACCTCCCTTTGGCTGTAGTCCCCAATGAGGCCGCCAGACATCTGTCTTCCCCACCCCCCAACCACAGGCCCGGGATGTGGCGCGGCAGACGCCCTCTGCATCTCTGGTGTCTGGGGTTGGGGCTGAGATCAGATCCCAGGTCTTTTCTCTCTCTGCCTTGCTTTTGCTTTTTGAACTTGTTGGTCAATAAAATTTCTGATATCAGAAACCTTGGCTGTTCCTTCTTTAGTTTATATTGTGATTCCAAAAAGCCAAGAGTTAAGACCTTGCCGTACCCCATGAGAGGGGAAGTTAGGGGAGTTTCAGGGTGAGCGCCCAGAACCGTCTCGTGGTTGAGGGCTAGGAGTCCATGTGCCGCCCCAGAGAAGTGAAACATTAGCACTGAGGGCCGCCGTGGAGATGGTGGAGACTCTGGCTCCAGATTAAAGGTCTGTTTCAGCCACTCTGGGCCAAAGGTTGTCTCAAGTCAGCTTTTGGTAGTTGCAGTGACTGAGGGGAATGGGGAGACAGCAGATGAGAGGCTACCTCGCTCAGGTGGCTGCTAGGCACCTGGCACGAGTACTTCACAGGAACTGTTTGAACTGGAAAGGATCGTAGAGATTAATCGGCTTAGCCCTCGCTGTTATGAAGAAGAGGAACCTGAGGCCCAGAGAGGAAAATAACAGGAATATTAATGGCAGAACCAGGACTTGAATCCAAGGCTTGTGATTCCTAAGAACAGTATCTATCCTGATTCAGCATCCATCAATGTGCCGGTGACACCAGCATGAAAACAGGTTTCAGACAGGTAGAACTGCAGGAAGCGGCCTGCCCTCACCCTTGACTCAGCTCAGCACTATTTCCTACATCAGTAGTGTGGGCTTATAGGAGGCTTATGGGATGGCCCTGAGGGTAAGAGTGCATCGTCATTATTAACCTGATTAACTTAGGGCTGGGATCCGGCTAGTCACCTTTTCCTCTCTGGACTGCAATGGAGTAAATGCTCAGTTTTTATTTACTGAATGATTTACTTGTAGATATTAAGTCATAAAGCTAAAAGCGAGCATGGAGATGGCCACCATCATATGGATAGGGAAACTGAGGTCTGAGAGAAGCCATCACTCTCTACTTCACCTTGTCTTTTGAGCCTCCTATGCAGGGAGCTTTTTTTATTTTTTGGTACTGGGGAATGAACCCAGGGCCATTCTACCTCTGAGCTGCACTCCCAGCCCTATGTTTTGTGTTTTTTTTTTTTTTTTTTTTGAAACAGGGTCTCACTAAGTGTTGAGAGTCTCATTAAGTTGAGGTGTTCCCAACTTCTCTCGAGCAGTTGCCAGAAGTAGGGAAGCAGCCAGCAGAGTGAGGGACCCTGTAGGTGCATAGGTGCAGACAGAGGTGCTGGGCAGTGTTAAGTCTTGTGGGTTGGCTGGGCATTGAAGCTGAGGAAGGACCCAAGTGTTCTCAGCAGGGAAAGGTAGGGGATGTTATCTTCCCTATCGTTTGGGAATGGGAAGGACAAACCTGTTTTGTGTCCTTTCCACAGCCTAGAGGAAGTGGTCAGGAATGGAAAGGACACAGATTGAATTACAGGTCTCCTGGCCTGAGGGAGAGGGCTTGAGAGGTGAGTCCATGGCTTTCCCTCCTTCCGGCTGGCGGAGGCTAGAGCTTCCTACCCAGCTTCAGCCTGCTCAGTCTGCAGGCCAGATGAAGTAAGAGCTGTGCTCTCTGGGATCCCGTGGGTGTTGGCTTCCTGTTAGGAGAGCAGGGGATCTGAGCTGGGCTCCGGGCGTAACATCTGGAGCAGCAGTGTTGCCTTCTTCAATTCCTCTGTTCCCTGGGCCCTCAATTGCTAGCCAGCTGTGGCAGGCTGCCATTTTGGAAATCATAGAACTGGCCTAACTGGCATCCCTATAGATTGGTCTGTGCCAGTTTTTGTTGAGGTGGGGCCAGGGCCCTCCTGGCAAGCCAGAGCCTGCCTCTCTGCCTTCCCTAGTTTGTAAGCCAGAGCAGCCATTTTTCTTGAACCTGGTCAGGTCCCAGAAGAGCATGGAGCTGGCACGAGTGGTCACTGGGTGGCCAGTCTGGAAGGAGGCAGCCACATCTGTGGGCCCTGAACCACAGACCTTCGCATTTTTTCTCCTTCCCTTCTGTAAGCCTCAAAAGAAAATCCGGTTTGGTGGCCCTGTGGGTGTTCCAGGGCCTCAGACAAGACCTGACTTGGTAAAGGAGGGGCCGGCCCACCAGCTGCTGCCCTGGGAAGGTGCCTGTGTGTCCGCCTGCAGGGAAACCTTAAGCTGTGGGAAAGAGATAAGGTGGTAGGGCCTGCTTGATGTTTTGTCCTACCAGCATCTGGTCTGAAACAGGACCTCCAAGGGGCAGCGAGTCCTGGCTCCGGCCCAGCCGCCCAGGCCATTTACTCTGAGGTGGGGAGACAGGTGCCGGCGCTACCTCCTCTCCCGTGCGCGGGAGCCTGGCTGGGTGACCTTGGACTTGCTGCCTCACTTCTGAGCCTCGTTTTCTCACCTGCAAAATGTTCCAGATATTGGCTTTGCAGGACTGTGGTGAGGTTTAAATGAACCGATAAGTTGGGCAAGAGCTGGTGATCAGTGAATGTTTTTACCCCTTTGAAAGACTCGAGTAGCAGGTGGTTCTGTGTTCTTTTTTTTTTTTTTTGTGGTACTGGGGGTGGAACCCAGAGGCTTTCTACCTCTGGGCTGTACTCCCAGACCTGTTTTATGCTTTATTTGGAAACAGGGTCTCACTAAGTTTCTGAGAGCCTCACTGAGTAGCTGAGGCTGGCTTTGAACCCGTGCGATCCTCCTATCTCAGCCTCCCAAGTGCAGGGATGACAAGCGTGCGCCACCACACCCGGCTGGTTCTGACTTTATTTTCTACTCTCCACCTCTGGTGTGATGACCAATGAGGCGCAGCTCCCAGTGGGCAGAAGTGAACCCAGATGGCCCCTTGCTTCCCTGAGAAGGGTTGGGAGCACACTGACCACCTGAGAAAAAGTGCCCACATCTGCCAGCTGATAAATAACAGAACTGGGACCAGAACCTGTTTCTTGAGACTAAGTTGTGCGACTAAACCTTGCTAAGATGGAAGGGTGGCGGGTCCTCTTCATCCCTGGTGGCAACCTCCCCACCCCATGGGCAGGGCAAGGCAGGCTTGGTGCAGTGAAAGTGCATGGTTATCCAAGCAGGAGGAAGGCCAAGAGAGGAAGAGCCCTGGGGAGCCCCAGAAGCGTGGCCCTGGGAGCCAGAGACCACACTGTATTGACCTCGACCCCCAGTGCTACAAAATGGCCCTATGACTTTGATATCCAGTCTGTTCCTTTGGAAGAAGTACCTATTGCTGGGCGTGGTGGCACATGTCTGTAATCCCAGCATTTGGGAGGCTAAGATAAGAGGATTGCAGGTTTGAGGCCAGTCTCAGCAGCTTAGTAGACCCTGTTTCAAAATAAAAAATAGAAAAAAGGTTGGGGGTATAGCTCAGAGGTTGAATGCCCCTGGGTTTAATTCCCATTATCCATCCTAAAAAAAAAAAAAAAAAAAAACTTGTAGGGAGAACCCTTACAATTAGTTAAGAGTGGAGCCAGATTAGAGAGGGGTCCCAGGGCTTCTCAGCCTCCACTGTCTTCCTCACTGTGGGGCCTGTTGAGCCTCCGGGGGCTGCATTACCACGAGAACAGGCTCTTCTGTGGTTTATCTGTTGTCAGTACCCTGGCTGATCACTTTCTCTATCCTGCGGCAGTACACCTGAGGAGGGGCAGGAGGCCTCCTGTAGCTGATTAGTCTGCCCTTGGCAAATCTGCTACTATTCTGGGCTCAGGGAGAAAACTGGCCTGGCTGCCCCACTGGCACTTCTGATACTTAGCCTGTCGTAGCAGGTTTGGGGGCAGCTGCCAGCTTTGGCTTCCTCTGTCTCATCTTCCCCTTCCCCGTCTCTCCTGCCCCCCACACCTACTCCATTCCATGCTGTGTGCAGCACCCCAGAGGCCCTTGAGCATACTCTTTGCGCCTTGTCCGGTGGGGAAGCAGGCAGCAGACGCAGCAGCCTGGGAGAGCAAGCCGAGGGTTACTTTGCTGCTTAGCCATTTCAGTGAGCTCACTTACCAACAGTTTTTGAGTGCTGATTCTGCCAGACCCTGTGACCAGGACAAGAACATACAGAACTGAACAAGACACCTCTGTCTTGTTGCCCTCAAGGACTTCACAGACTGGTTGGAGAACAGAACCACAAACAAATCTTTACAATGTGAGTGATAAAGGCTGTAATTGAGGTGTGTAGCTGCCTGGGAGTATATTGGAGGAAGCAGCCAGCTCCGCCTACAAGAGCCCAGAAAGAAGTGGTGGCTGATCCGGCCTTCAGAAGGGGCACGCCAGGGCAGTTCCCTGGATGGGAGGGAACCCACGTGCAGTGTCGTCCCATCTCCCCTAAAACTTGCAGTTCTAGAAGTGTAGTGTGCCAGGAGCAGGGGCACTGAGAGAGGGGCAGGCAGGCGGCTAGAAGCAGGAGGAGGCTAGGAAAGGAGGGGCGACAGATGAGGCTAGCCTTGAACGTCAGGCCGAGCTCTCCTGTGTTTCACCAAGGTTAGACTGGGTCTGGCATGGAAGATGGCACAGAAGAGGAGCTGGACTGACCGTAGGCAGTGAGCCCTGTTGGGAGAATTCAGGACAGAGCAGAAGAGCTCTGGTGAGACCTGGAAGAAGCCTGGCGCTATGGGGAGAAGAGGCTGGCAAATCCCCAGCTGGCTCCTTGCTGGCCTGTGGACTGGTGAGGGGGGGAAGCCTCCTGAAGAGCCCGTCCCGGAGTCTCCCGGTCTCGGGGAGACAAGGCCAGTTGCATCTTTCTCCCCAGTGGCCAGTGGGTTGCTGCTGACTCAGCTTTGTCACAGTACTGGGTTCCCCAAGGTGCCTGTCCTGGCTGGCCTGCCCAGGACACACCAAGGGGCTCTTTGTCTCCCTACAGCAGAATTGCTGGCTGACCTGGTTGGGAAGCTTTGTGGTCTCTACCTGGTAAACATATTGGATGGCAAGGAAAACTCCAAGGAGAGCCAGGCTCCTCAAGACGAGAGGCGGAAGGCCTGAGGACAGCGACAGCCTACTCAGGCCTGTGGGAATTGTGCCCCAGTCAGTGGCAGCATAGAACAGCTGCGGTCGGGCTTGACATCACCTAGCGTTCCCATTTCTGTCCCGGAGTCTGCCTTGGCTGGGACACGTAGAAGCAGGTTCCACAACCATGAGAAATTTAAAGTCCTTGGCACTCAGGGGCACCACCAGTGGCTCTGAGATGAGAGATTCTGTCTGGAAATACGGATTCAAGCTAAGATGTAGGGGGCGCTCTGTACTAGGCACAGGGGTCAGGGTGCCAGTGCCCACCCCCCACTCACCCTTTTGGTTTGTGACAGGCACATTTCCTCATCTGACCAAGGGGCTAATGCTCCCTGCTTTTCACCCAGCCCTTACCATGCTTGGAGCCCTCTGCCAGGCTCAGGATAGAGACCGGCCTGCTCCCTCAGGACTTCCAGCCCAGCAGGAAAGTCAGACAGTAGACCAGTAGTTACAGGCTGGCTGTGTCCCAAGGATCCTGAGGATCAAACAAGGTAACTGGATTAGGAGCAAGGTGTAAACATAGACTGCTGAGCAGGGATCAGGAGAGCCAGTGTTGGGACTGTGAGCCCTTAACTGGCCGTATGACCTTGAGAAGGTGCTTACTCTTTAAACCTCAGTTTCCCCACTGTAACGTAAGGCGTTGTTGGGGGATGGTATTGAAGATCGAGGCTGACCTTGAAGTGTATGGAAAGTGCTTTTAGCTGGGCATGGTCCACACACTTGTAATTCCAGTACTTGGGAAGCTAAGACAGAAATCACAGGTGTAAGACCAGCCTCAGCAACTTAATGAGGCTCTTCGTAACTCAGTGAGACCCTGTTTCCAAGTAAAAATAAAACAGGATTGGGAATGTATCTCAGAGGCAGAATGCCCTTCGATCCATTTTTAGTACTACAAAAAAACAGAAAAAGTGCTTTCCGAGTTCCTTCCGTGGTAGGCTCCCCAGTGCAAGGGGTCATCATAGCACATCCATAGAAACCAGTGCCTCCAGCATGCTCTGTTCCTCTGGGAAGAGGACCTCTCTTTCTGTGCAGAACCACTGTCCCTCTTGTCTTGGGAGGTATAATCAGATTGAAGACTGTCTTGACTTGTCTGGCTTCAATCCCATTGCCTTCCATGCCTCTGAATAGCCTTAGAGGAACAATGGGAAAAGGGTAGGTAAGGATTATTCTCACCTTGTTCACAGACAAGGAAATCAAGGGATGGAGCTGGGCCTGGAATTTGGACTCACCCTTCCCAAGCTGTGGCCACTGAAGGGCCTCTCCTCCCTCCCCGTCCCAGCCTTAAGTCCTCAGCCCAGCCACCTGCATCTGCACTTCCCCTGGCAGGCTTCTCGAGTTGTTTTTGTGGCTAAGTTGCTAGGAGAGGTGGCACAACTTCTGTCTTGGGTCTGCACACAGAGCCCCTTACACGGATCTCCAAATGAGGCCGGGAGGCTGGGTTGTGAGACGTAGTGTGGGAACTCTCATTCCTCCTCAGTGCACTCTGGGGCCTGGATCCTCTGTCCACAGTGGTCTTTCCTGGCCCACTGCCTTGGGAAGATGCTGCTGCTTCCCCTTCCCTTTCTGAGTTGACTTCATATGAACAGACTACCTAAGCCAGGTGTGGCGGTGCACTCCTGTGCTCCCAGTCCTTGGGAGCCTGAGGCAGGATAATCGCAGGCTCCAGGCCAGCATGTGGTAACTTAGCAAGACCTCAGCAACTTACTGAGACCCAGTTTTAAAACAAAAAGGTCCAGCTGGGTGTGGTGGTGCACGCTTGTAATCCCAGTACTTGGGAGGCTGAAACAGGAGGATCGCAGGTTCACAGCCAGTAAGACCGTGTTTGGAAGTACAGTAGGAGTGGGGGTATAGCTCAGAGGTAGAATGCCCCTGGGCACAAGCAATTCCCAGCAACCCCCCAAACACACACACCACCACCAACAACAACCACCACAACAAAAACAAACATCGGGGTTATGGCTTGGAGGCAAATGCCCCTGGGTGTGATCATGGAGGGAGGGAAGAGCTACCTAAACCAGCCTGGGAGAGCCCAGGTTTATGACACCAATGGATTCGGCTTTGCCGTCTTCAGGCACAAGACCACTCTGAGTAGAAAGGGGCCAGTGGTGGCACTGGGAGAAGGGGGCGTTAGGAAGATGAAGGGCGCTGGAGTTGGGAAAGCACCAGCACGGGGGGGCTGTGTCTGTGCACATGTGGCTCTCACACTGCAAGTGCACATCACCTCTGAGATTTCGCTTCAGGCCTGATGTAACTGAGAAACCAGGCAGCGTGGGAGTGGAGACCCGCCTCTACACGCACCTCCCCGAGGTCTTGGGCAGTGGGGCCAGTCCCATTGCCTGTGGCCAGGCGGTTGCTGGCCTGCCAGGACAGGGGGGCACACAGGGCCTCAGGCAGCCCTGACTCCGAGGCCCGCCCTCCCTTCACTGCTGTGAAGAGAAAGCAGAAGTGAGAGGGGAGCCCGCTGAGAGCCTCAGCCCCTGCTGCCACCACGGGGCTGCCTGCCCACCTGGGCAGTGGCAGCCACCTGGGGAAGAGTCAGGTCTACGTCACAGTTCTCACCCCCAGCCAGGCACCGTGGTGCAGACTGAAAGCCCAGCGACCTCAGAGGCTGAGGCAGGGAGGTCTCAGGTACGAGGCCAGCCTCAACAACTTAGTGAGACTGTCTCAAAAAAAAAAATTTAAAAGGACTGGGGATGTAGCTCAGTGGCAGAGTGCCCCTGGTTCAATCCTCAGTACTGTAAAAATAATAATGCAAATTACTGCCACCTTCTTTCTGTGTGCTATGCAAACCTTCATCCTGTGCTTCCTGTCCTTCCCCCAGTAACCCTCCTCTGTCCTCCCAGCGTGGTCATGGTGATGCCACTTCACAGAGGGGCCTGTTGGTGGTCTAGGTTCTACCTATCCCACCTCATTTTATCCTGTGAGATGTAGTTATCATCATCATCCCTATTTTGCAGAGGCAAAAGCCAAGTCCCAGAGAGGCAAAGTGACTTACCCAGCATCATGCAGCTTGTGGGTCTGAGCTGGGGAGCTCCGAGCTCCGGGACCAGGCTTGTGCACACAGCTGAGCAGACACCCCTCACTGCCAGAGTGGGCAACAGCCAGAGGAGAGCAGTACTCACCTCCCAGTGCCTCCCCTGCTCACTGTGGTCCTGAGGCAGTTACTGGCTTTCTAGAAACCTGGAATTCCTCATCTGCAAATGGGGCTTGATAATTAGAGGCTCTATCTCATGGCTCGTTGCCAGGATTCAATGAAATAATGTACGTTAAGTGCTGAGCAGTGTCTGGTGCATAGCAGCAAGTGCCTGGTGTTATAACAGACCTTCAGTTAAGGTAATTGACTGTTAGAATTGGAACATTGTAAAGGCATTGTCAAGCAGATCTGTGCTTAGCCCTGTGCTGGCCTTCGAGGAAGACTCAGAATTGGTATGAGGCCAGAGAGGGAGTGCCTTTCATCCAGCGACACTGAACTTGACGCACCTGATCTCCGGGTAGGGTGTAGGGTGCTGAGGACACCGAAACTAACAGACTTGGCCAACACACATTCACTGAGTGCCATCCAGGTACTGGGCACTGTTCTCAGCTGGGACGCACTACAGAGAATGAGACTGACAGCCCCCGCCTTGCAGGACCCCTGCTTTCCAGGCACACACCTCCCTGTGGAATGCCGCCTCAGCCGTGGGCCGATTGGCCAATGGGCCGGGGAAGCTGTGCCACTCCACTGGACGCTCACATCCCCGAACGAGCCAGGCCCTGCATAGTAACTTCACTTGCACGTACTGGGCCTTCTGCCTGGTGAGGCGTTTCTTCTTCTCAGGCTAGCCACTTCTGTCGCCCTTCAAATTGCAATTTAGAAGTCAGCTCCCCTGTGAGGCTCCTGAACACTCCTGCCTCCACCCTGGGGGCTTCGTGCAGACTCCTAGCTGGATTTTACCCACCCAGTGTCCCTTTGCCAGATTGGCCTCCTCAAGGGCGGGGCTGCGTTCTCGTCATCTTTGTAGATTCAGGGTCTGGAAGGAGGCTGTAGAGATGTGTGTGGAGTGTAATGAGGTGCTGATCGTGCAGTTCCCGGAGCAGCTGTAGAGATGAGAGGCAGTTCTCCGTGGAGTCTGCCTGGGTGAGTGCGACTGAAGTGGAGGCTAGGGCTCAGAGGGGCTGAGGGAAGGGTGGCTCGGGATCAGCCCCTAGAGGTAAGAGGCGAGGCGAAAGGAGTGTTGCCAGAGAGCTTGGACCCGAGGTTCGTATTGGAGAAGGAGGGCAGTAGGCAATCATGAAGGAGTTTAGGCAGAGGAGGGCCTTATATAAACGCTGAGTCAACACTAATTTGTTGAGATCTGTCAGTAAGAGCTAGCATCTGCCAGGCATGGTGGTGCGCTCCTAAAATCCCAGCACTTGGGAGGCTGAGACAGGAGAAGCACAGGTTTGAGGTCAGCTTCAGCAACTTAGTGTGACCCCTTGTCAAGATAAAAAATAAAATAGGGCCAGTGGTGTAGGTCAGAGGTAGAACACCCCTACGGTCAATCCCCAGTAAAAAATACACACACACACACACACACACACACACACACACACACCCCTTGGTGAGGATGGGTGAAGGGCCGTAATGGGTCTAGGTGGCCCGTGGCTCCCTGCGGGGAGACTGAGCTCTGAGGACCCAGACACGGGCAGGACTTTTAATCACTGTCCTGCACGGCAGGGTCGGGATTGGAGTTGGAGAAGGAGTGTCTTAATAGTCTCTGTAGCTTTCTGCTGTAGTCAAGGAGGACCGCCTTGGCCTTGGGGTTTCTGCTGTGGTCTATGCCTCTCCACAGCTAAGTAGGGCAGAAAAGGGAGGGATTCCTTGCGTTTTGGGAGCAGGAATGCTGGTGATTAAAAGAACCATTTTTTTTTTTCCATCTCACATGGAGCAGGGTGGAGCTGAGCAGAGTGGAGAGCTGGGCAGAGGCCCAGGGCACCAAGGCCAGTGGAGGGTGGAGAGAACCTGTTTACCATTGTGCACTGACCCAGGGCCGGAAGGAGCAGAGCCAGGGAGTGCCTCATGGGAAGAGAGGCAGGCCTTGCACCGCCTCCCTGGGAGGGAGGAAAGGTGAAGCCAGTCAGGCTCTCGGCAGACAGGGGCCTGGCCATGGCCGGCAAGATCCCACCGGCGGCCAGGTCACAGGAGGGAGTGCCGGACGCCTGACACCAGCATCCTTTTCCACACTACTGGCGTGGCCCTGGCCAGGTCACCTATCTTCTGGGCCTTCTGGAGGAAGGGGAGGGTGCACTGGATGAGCTCACGGGCCTGCCAGTCAGCCGTGTGCACACCGCCACACTACCTACTTTCACACTCAGGCTTCTGTTGTCATCACTTCTTACAGAACTGGCCTAAACGCTATTTATACTTTCAGTTGCTAACCACCCTCAGGGTTATGCGCTCCGGAGCCCGGAGCCCGTCACCAGCGCGTTTTGTTTCTCCTCACTTCTCTTTCCAGCTCTGGGTGTAGGCAGGGGCGCACCCCACCCGCATTGCCTCTGGATCTGCGGTTGGCTGTCTCCACAATCTACTTCCTGATCTTCCAAACTTTGCTGCCGCTTCCTCTGGTGCCTCTTCTCCATCCTGGAGACCCAGATGTGGAAGGCCACTGTCGTGTTCGCCACTCCTGCCCTTCCCGGCTCAGAGGGTGGAAGGGCAGAGGGAGAGAATGACGGGAGCAGGCTCTGTTGTGTGGGGCACTCTCAGCCCATTGTCTGGTTCAGTGGTCGGGTGGCAGCCTCCACTTCCAAGCTGTGTACCCATGTTCTAGTCTCCTGAATGGAGGTAGCGCAGCCTGCTTCCTTGGGGGCGTGTTCCTGTGTGGCGCTTGGTAGAATTGGTACACACATGGCCAGTGCTCAGATTCTGTCAGGTCTTACTACTGCATATCGTCTTTACCAACGCGCTCTGCCGAGGCGGCGTGACGCCTTTGTTAGATATGAGGAACGAGAAGCTCAGAGAAGGGAGAAACCCTTCCCCATTTTACACTACTACACAGTGGCAGAGCCGAGATCAGAACCCAGGAGTTCTAGTTTGTGTGTCATTGAGTAAATTATATACTTTCAGGGCCTAAACTGTTTCCTTAGTAAAGGGGGACATCCTTGCTCTACCTACGTCTAGGTGCTGTGTACAGGACCAGTCAGATGAGAAAAGGCATGTGGAAGTTCTCGCTAAATGGCAAATAGCAGTCGACTGGTAACTCCCATTTGATCCAGGTGCAGTGGCGCACGCTTGTCATCCCAGCATTCGGGAGGCCGAGACCGGAGGATCACAGTTCGCAGACAGCCTCAGCTACTTAGTGAGGCCCTCTGCAACTCAGTGAGACCTGTTTCAAAATAAAGAAAAAAAAAATAGGGCTGGGGGTGTAGCTTGGAGGTAGAATGTCCCTGAGTTCCATCCCCAGTCTCGCAAAACAAAACAAAACAAAAAAATAGCTCCCATTTGGTGGCCACTCACCAGGCTGGGCCCTTGTACACATTCTGCCCCGTTCCAGCCCTGTGAATGTGAGGTCTGCTCTATGGGCCTATGAGGGATGAAGCTGAAGTTCAGGAGGTCAAGTGTCTGTCCATGATCTCCCGGTAGTAGATGGAGAAACTGCAATAGATACCTGGACAGATTGACTTCCAGGGCCCCAGTTGGCTGCCATCCCTATTTTATTTTATTTTATTTTATTTTATTTTATTTTATTTTATTTTATTTTTTGCGCATCTGGAGATGGAACCCAGGGGCATTTGACCTCCAAGCTATACCCCCTGCCCTATTTTTTTATTCTTTACTTTGAAACAGGGTCTCACTAAGTTGCGAAGGGCCTCACTGAATAGCTGAGGCTGTCAGCGAACTGAGATCCTCTGGTCTCAGCCTCCCAAATGCTGGGATTACAAGCGTGCACCACCACGCCCGGCTTATTTTTTGTTTTCAAACAGCACGTTCATACATTGCTGATCCTGGAGGTCCCCTCTCTGTTCTATGTATCCTTCCCCTGCCCCCTTGGCCTCCCCTCGAGGGAGGCAAGAAGCATTTGCCCTGTGGTCTGTGAGTCAGGGTTTCTGTGTAGGCTGTTTCTCTTCATTTGGGCTAACTCAGGGAATGCGGCTTGGAGGAGGGGGTTAGACTGCTTCCATGGGACCAAGGGTTATCTTCTGCCATAGGGCATAGGGATCCTGGGCACGGGTGCCACCCTACTGAGTCTGCTAAACCAGAGTTGTTGAGAGCAGATGTCTAGAAGGACAAGGGGAGGAAAGGCCCCAGTCTCAGGAGAGGGTCCTGTCTCTTTAAGCTTTCAGAAACCTTCAGCCTCAGGGTTTGGGGAGAAGGTAGGCAGCCCGAGGCCTGTAGAGATGGGTCTGTGAAGTGTCGCTGCACCCTGCACCATGCATGGCTCCATGGCTGAGCCAGCTCTCAGTGTGGCAGCCTGATGGTTCTGTGACGAGATGCTGCTTTGTCTGTCTCCTCTGAGCCTTTCCTCCTCAGGAGATGGGGCTGCCTGCACATGGCAGAGTGCCCAGGCCAGTGATGCCCATCTGGCATATTGGCCTCACTAAGAATTGCTAAGGCGTGGGCCGGCCGCTCACTGGGGCGGTCAGAACACAGGAGGGGGTTAGACCGTCTCCAGGGGCGTGGGCCTCATCCAGCAGCATCTGGAGAAGGGCCGCAGCCTTCCCCGGGGAATCAGACGCAGCACACAAGTCTTCGTGGCAGAGGGGAGCCCTGGTTCAGCCACTTACTTGCTAGCTTTGAACCCAAGTCATGTAACCTTCCTAGTTGGGGCAAGTTTCTCATGAGCCAAATGAAAATAGTGGTTATTAATCTATGAGAGCTCCACCTCATTGGGCATTAGAAAGACACACTTGCTAGAGGCCAAAATGACTACCTGTAGTCCTAAATGCAGAACAGAGGAGAGTAAGGGTGTCAGCGGGCGCAGGGGCACACCTGTAATACAACACTTGGGATGCTGAGACGGGAGGGTTGCAGGTTTGAGGACAGCCTCCAGAGGTAGCAAAACGCTCTCATCAGACTAGTGAGACCCTGATTCAAAACATAAAAATAAAATTGGGCTAGGGATGGAGCTCGAAGGTAGGCTATCTCTAAGTTCAATTCCTAGTAACACACACACACACACACACACACACACACACACACGAAACAATACAATAGAATAATATAAAATTGAACTGAAAATATCAGAGTGCTTTGGCACATAAAGGCAACTTGTCTATATTTCAATTACACAATCAGCATGAAATGTTCTTTCTTGCATTTGGAATTGAACCCAGGGACATTAGGCCATTATGCTTCTGAGCTACAGCCCAGCCCCTTTTTTTGTTGTTGTTGTGAACAGGGCCTTGCTGGGTTGCAGAGAGTCTCGCTAAGCTGCTGAGATTGTCTCCAACCTGTGACCCTTCTGTCTCAACCAACCTTCTAAGTACTGGGTTTATAGGTATGTGTCATAGTACCCAGGTGTGTGTGTGTGGACCTCGGGATTAAACCCAGGGACAGTCTACCTCTAAGCTATACCCCAGCCCTATTTTATTTTTTATTTTGAAATAGGGTCTCACTAAGTTGAGAAGGGCCTCACCAAGATGCTGTGGCTGGCCATGAACCTGCAATGCTCCTGTCTCAGCCTCTCAAGTACTGGGGTTACAGGCATGTGCCACCATACCCAGCTACCTTTTTATTTTATTATTTATTTATTTATTTATTTATTTTTTGGTGGTACTGGGGTTCCTGGAAGCCCTTCTACCTCCAGGCTACACTCCCAGACCTATTTTTACATTTTTATTTGGAAACAGGGTCTCCTAAGCCAGCGCGCGGCTGGCTTCGAACCTGCGCGATCCTCCTGTCTCTGCCTCCCAAGCGCGGGGATGACAAGCGTGCGCCACCACGCCCAGCCTACCTTTTTATTTTTAATGCAACACCATGCCTGGCTAAAATGTATTTCTTATCATGAGTTTCAGTTTAAAAAGTATGAGAAATAGTGTTGTAAACCAGGATGAGGTATTTCGGCTGGAGGAAATTACCGACATCTGAAGAGTCAGGCATCTTCAGGCCGTGTGGAGGCTGAGGGTTTGGCTCTGGGCGCAGAGGAGTGTGGCACAAGGGTCAAGAGCATAGGCTGAGGAGTCAGACAGGCCTGGGTTTGGTCCCAGCTCTGCCAGTTATAGCTACATGGTCTTCAGAAAGCCACTTAATCTTAGTAAGTCTTGGATTCTACTGTGAAATGGGGAGAATTATATTATACTAGAGTTATTATGAAATAGTCAAGTGAGAGCTGGGTGCAGTGGCACACGCCTGTAATCCTAGTAGTTGGGAGACTCTGGGTTCAATCTTCAATACCATAAAAAACGTACATGGGATAAACATATGTAAGTTATTGATTTTTTTTTTTTTTTTTGTGGTACTGGGGGTGGAGCCCAGAGGCTTTCTACCTCTGGGCTATACTCCCAGACCTATTTTATTTTATTTTTTTTTTTGAAGATTTAAAGAAGTTTATTAAAAGATAGAAATACAGCCGGGCGTGGTAGCGCACGCTTGTATTCCCCGCGCTTGGGACAGAGACAGGAGGATCGCGCAGGTTCGAAGCCAGCCGTGCGCGCTGGCTTAGGAGACCCTGTTTCCAAATAAAAATATAAAAATAGGTCTGGGAGTATAGCTTGGGGGTAGAATGGCTTCCGGGAACCCCAGTACCACCAAAAAAAAAAAAAAAGATAGAAATACAGAAAATAGAAATATAGCCCCATGCCAAAATGGCATGAGGGGGTGACTCGAAATGAATACACCCCCCCAGACCTATTTTATATTTTATTTGGAAACAGGGTCTCACTAAATTGCCGAGAGCCTCACTAAGTAGCTGAGGCTGGCTTCGAACCTGTGTGATCCTCCTGTCTCAGCCTCCCAAGCGCAGGGATTACAAGCGTGCGCCACCACACCCGGCCTTATGTAAGTTATTGAAAAAGAAATTGGTAAGAAGTAAATGGCATACAAATGGGAATTCTTTTTTTTTTTTTTTTTTGGTGCTAGGGATGGAACCCAGAGGCTTTCTACCTCCGAGCTACACTCCCAGACCTATTTTGTATTTTATTTGGAAACAGAGTCTCACTAAGTTGCTGAGAGCCTCACTCAGTAGCCGAGGCTGGCTTTGAACCTGCGCGATCCTCCTGTCTCAGCCTCCCAAGCGCGGGGATTAGAAGCGCGCGCCACCACGCCCGGCTCAGATGGGAGTTCTTATTGTTGGTGCCATTGTTGTTGTTGCAGTGGAGTTGTAATGGCATTCGGGTCCTGAAGGGGTCCTGTGACTTGGAGAAGAGAGGATAAAGGGATGGGTGGCTGACAAGGGACAAGCACAGGTGTGCCTGGCAGAGGGGGATCAGAATTGCATGGCCTCAGGAGCGTGTCAAGATCATAGGCAGAAGATACCAGAACAAGTTTGGCATAACACAGAGAAGAAAGTTTTAGCAGTCGCACCTGTTCAGTGGTAGAGTGGCTTCCCCTGGAGGTAGAAGTCTCCCATCCCTGGCAGAGTTCCAGTAGAGGCCGCACCCAGACACTCTTATCAATATATTCCTAGGTTGCAGAAACTCCCTTGGGCCACGCTCAGGAAAGAGGGCATGCGAGGTCCTGAGCTGAGGTGTACCCTGTGGCCTTGGTCCCTCTGGGGGCCATCTCTTTCCCTAGCAGGTGGCTGAGCCTTCTCTCTGCTGTCAGGAGGAAGCCATCTCAGGGCCTTTACATGATCTAGTTATCATGCTGTTTGCAGGGATGCCCCCCAGCCACACATACATCCTAGGCAGATACATCCCAGTTCCTCTCTGGACATCTTTGAGGGCCAATTCATAATGCAGTCTTTCCAGTCATATAGGGAAACTGAGGCTCAGAGAGGGAGGGGGACTCGCCCATTGTAGAAGGTATTCCTGTATCAGACAGCAGGGGGATCAGATGCCTCCTGGGATCCTGACTCACTCAATTGAACCTTTGATTGTGTGTGTGTGTGGGGGGGGGGGGTACGGGGTGGAACCCAGGGGCTTTCTACCTCTTGGCTATACTCCCAGGCCTATTTTATACTTTATTTGGAAACAGAGCCTCACTAAGTTGCTGGTTGCTGAGAGCCTCACTCAGTAGCCGAGGCTGGCTTCGAACCTGTGCGATCCTCCTGTCTCAGCCTCCCAAGTGCGGGATTACAAGTGTGCGCCACCACGCCTGGCTTGATTTTTTTTTTTTAATGGATAGCTTGCACCTTTCCAGGAGTATGCCCTGTGCAGAAAGAGAGCCACCTGCGGTGAGTGCTGAGCTCTGACTGCCCGCAGAGCTCCAGTGTCTGATTTCCCACTATCCCAGGTAGCCCTTTTATTTTATTTTATTTTACTTTTTTTTTTTTTTTTTTTTGCAGTATTAAGGATGTTACCCAGGGGCATTCACCTCTGAGCTACACACCCAGCCCTATTTTTAAAAATTTATTTTGAAACAGGGTCTCACTGAGTTTTAAAGGACCTCACTAAGTAGCTGAGGCTGTCTGTGAACCAACCGCAGTCCTCCTGTTCAGCCTCCCAAATGCTGGGATTACAAGCGTGTGCCACCACACCCAGTAAAGAGAAGCCATTTAAATGGTCATATTTACTCCAAATTTTCCCATTTTGAGGTTTTTTTTTTTTGTGTGTGGTACTGAGGGTGGAACCCAGGGGCTTGCTACCTCCGGGCTATACTCCCAGACCTATTTTATCCTTTATTTGGAAACAGGGTCTCACTAAGTTGCCGAGAGCCTCACTAAGTAGCTGAGGCTGGCTTCGAGCCTGTGTGATCCTCCTGTCTCAGCCTCCCAAGCGCGGGGATTACATGCCACCACGCCCGGCTCTTGAGGTTTTTAAAAATCAAAGTATATTTTGGTTGACATGTACATTTAAAGCAGTAGTAGTTTTTATTGTTTGTCCCTGAGAATATCTTGCCAAATCAATGGCATAGCTTAAAGTCAGTGGTATCTTAGAACCCAGGAAATACAGTCACTTGTTTTGTACCCTGTTCAAATTCCGGTTTGAGGTTTGACACTGGGGCTTTGAAACGGCCGAAGCAGTTATCTGGCATCAGCTAACTCCCAGGATGCTCCTCTTTGTATCTGCAGTGGGGAGAAAGGGCATGGCTAAGCCCCTGTAGTCAGATTTTACCAACAAAACCAGACTTCAAGCTCGGCATGGTGGCACAGGCCTGTAATCCCAGTACTTGGGAGACTGAGATGGGAGGATTGCAAGTTTGAGGACAGCCTCAGCAAGTAGCGAGACTCTCGTCAACCTAGCGAGACTGTTTCAAATTAAAAATTAAAAAAAAGATAGGGCGGAGAGGGGGCTCAATCCACAGTACAAAAAAAAAAAAAAAAGAAGATATAGAAGTATCAAGTGGTCATGCATTTAATTCCGTGGAAATTCTCTGGAAACTTAGCAACCTCAGGAGAAAGCCCTCTGCTCTCTGGGCCTCAGTTTCTTCATTTGAGCAAGGAAGTGGGGGATTGGCTCAGATGTTACCTACATCCCTAACAGCCAGAACTCCCAGCTGACCCTGTGTGAGCGCGTCATTCAGTTAACCAGCAGGCTTATCCCCTGACTTGTTGCGTATGCGAGTGCGTTATGGGTGGTGGACTCACCCTGGCCTGGGGTCTGTGGGCCTTTGGTTTCTGCTCCCTGAGAGCTTGGGGCTGCCTGAAGATGCATGCCCCTTTGTAAATACCTGACCTAAGGGCTTGGACTCTGCCTTACTCTTACCAAGGAGAGGAAGGAACGTCCTGACTGCCTCTAGGTGGGGAGGGGGCCGCTGCAGGGAGGGTGACTTGGGTCAGTGAGTTAAGGGACCCCGTTTGCCTCAGGCTGTGTTCCCGCCTTAGCTGTTCAGCCCGAAGGCTACTTGCAGGCCTGGGCAGTTCCCCAGATGAAGTGTAAGGAAGACAGGTCCTGCCCTTTTGTGTCCCAGGGGCCTCAGCTCTGCCAGGGCCCCTCCCTCTGCTCTTGCAACCAGTCAAAGCCACAGCAGCACATTTCCTTCCGGCAGAGAGAGAACCAGAGACTCCAAGCCTGGGCCAGGCTCAGCCCTTCCACGTCCTTTCCTGAGGGCGCTGCAGTACTGCCTCGCGCACCCCCCCCCCCCTCTCTTTCTGGGAAGTCAGGCAGGAGTGAGTGCAGGCTGTGGGCTGTTTAACTGAGCAGGATACCTTCTCTGCGTATCTTCTCTCTGAATCTGGTCTCTACGATCAGTATTTTCTTAACTGGAAATAAAAACACAACAAAGAAATGTAAAATGTCTAGCTGGGTATAGTGGCACATGCCTAAACTCCCAGAATTTAGGAGGCTGAGACAGAAGGATCACAGGTTTGAGGCCAGCTGTTATTAAAACGCACGCACGCACGCGCGCGCACACGCACACGCACACACACACAACTGGGGATGTAACTAGGAGATAGAATGTCCTATGGTTCAATCCTCAGGACCAAAAAGAAAAAATAAAAAAAGAAATGAAAAATATCTGTAATCCACTACTTGGAACTGGAAATAATATTGGGAGAGGAGTGTGTGCATGGATCAGATGATGCACACATGCATTTTGTGTTCTTGTTTGTTCACCAGTATTAGTCTAGAGGCTAGAAAGAGAGCGCGTATAGAATGCCTAGACTTCACGTGTTAGCCCCGTCTTTTCTTCTGTGAATTCGTGAACTCCCAGCACTCCCAGCAAGTTGAGGCACCTCTGGCTAAGCAGGGTTCCCAGCAGCCCACCTCCACCTCCCAGCTCCAGAGGGTCAGGAGTGCGTTCTAGTCCCAAGAACACATCCTCACAGCGGCCCAGGCCCTGCTCCTAGACCAGCGCTTGACACGGTGGGGATGGCTGCGCAGTCAGGAGCTGTTGTCCAAATACAAGCGCTGGTGTTCGGAGGCCTTTGAAGTGTGTGTAAGGTTTTGAGAGGTAGAGACGACTTGAAGAACATTCTGGCCAGGGGCTGGCGTCAGGAAAGGGTGAGAGGTAGGAAGGGCCCGCGTAATTGGGGAAACTCTTGAGTAACTATTTTGCCTCAGGTGAGGAGGTAAGCATGTTATTTCTGTTCTTGTTTGACTAGTTTTACATCCAGCTTTGCTCCTAGCACAGGCCCTCGGAAGGCTTATTTACTGAGGCAGGCCCAAGACAGGAATGCTTGGCTTCAGCACACAGACACAGACACTCGGCCTCCGCCCCGCAGAGTGCAGTGACCCCTGGCCCTCCGACACCCAGCGGAGTAGGTGTCTGCACCTGGCTCCTCTCCCGCGTGCTGTCGAGGAGGGCAGCATTCCCTCTCATCTGCAGCAGGCTGCTCGTGAAGAGAAGGGGGCGGGGCAGGCCGGCGGCTGGGGCGGAAGCCAGGGCCTTTGCTTCTCCTGGCACATCTGATGGGCCTGCCCTCTGCTCCGCAGGCTGGAGGAAGTCCCCCTGGAGGTGCTGAGGCAGAGGGAGTCCAAGTGGCTGGACATGCTCAACAACTGGGACAAGTGGATGGCCAAGAAGCACAAAAAGGTGAGGCCTGGCCTGGGGCTTTGGCTGGGAGCTGGCAGCCTGGGGAGGAGAAGGGACCAGCTTAACCAGCCAGGAAGAGCGGAGCTTCTCCAGCTGCGGGGCTGCCTAGGTGTTCTCCACCATCAGCCAGAAACAGAAGCCGGCTGGAGAGGGAAGCTTGAGCCCTGGCAGAGGACTTCAGAATCATAGAATTTTGTCCTGGAGTTAAACTTCAAAGCTCTTGTAGCCAATAGATCTTCATGTTCCTTTTTTTTTTTTTTTTTTTTTTTTTTTTTTGTACTAGAGATTCAACCCCAGGGGTAGTCTACTTCAGAGCTATAATCTAGTCCTTTTTTTTTTTTTTTTTTTTTTTAAACAGGGTCTTGCTAAGTTGCTGAGGCTGGTCTCAAACCTGCAATCATCCTGTCTCAGCCTCCCAAGTACTCAGATTACAGGCATGTGCCACCTTGCCAGGCTCGGCCAATAGCTCTTCTAGGCACCTTTGCTCTGGCCTTGCTGGGAGAAGGCCTGAGCGCTTAGCCACCACCAGAGAAGACTTTGTAGTCCCCCTAATGGCCAGCTCGTGGGGGGCATTTGCCAGGTACTGGGCACTTGTCTCCAGTAATCCCTACAACACCCTGGTGAGGCTGTTGGTGGCAGTATCCACACTTTCTGGATGACCTACGGAATCAAGATTTGAACCTAGACCGCGTAACATTGGCACCTACTGTACTAAGCACCACAGTCGGGGCCTTCTTTACTCTCTAGGTGAACTTGATTTTCCTCTTGCCTCCAGGGCAGAGCAAAGAGAAAGTAACCTCACAGTTTACAAAGAGTCTTACAAAAATGAACTTCGCGTCAGCATCCTAGTCAGGTGTCTGAGGCACAAGCTCTCTCAAGCCGTGCTTGCCCGCTGCTCTGAACGACGTGGGTCGCTGTCCTTGGCCACCCGAGCAGGGTCTAGAGGAGGCTGCGCAGACATCGCGGCCGCTGTCTCTGCACTGGTTCCCGGTCCGCAGCGAGCCCTCTGTCATCAGCTGGACGCTGGTCTGGTTCTGCTGGCCCAGCTGGCAGCAGGGCTCAGCCACCGCTGCCCTCCCATGCCTGTCTAGCTGGGCAGCATTGGCACCTCCACCCTGTCGGCCTCCGCTTCCCCAGCCAAGTGGGAGTGACGCTGCTGCAGTGAGGCTCCCACGGGTGGGGCGGAAAGCCCCCCGCCCAGGCCTGGGCTCTTTCTTGCTATTCCTTTTGGTCTTTGGGAGACTCATTTTTTGCTTATTAAAAAAATCTTTCAAAGCCGGGCGTGGTGGCGCACACTGTGATCCCAGCATTTGGGAGGCCGAGACAGGAGGATCGTGGTTCACGGCCCTCTGCAACTCAGTGAGACCCTGTTTCAAAATAAAGAATAAAAATAGGACTGGGGGTATAGCTTGGAGGTAGAACGCCCCTGGGTTCCATCCCTGGTACCACACACACACACACAGACTTTTTCTCAAATGTCTTTCTCTCTTTTTAAATTTTCTTTTCTTTTTGCAGTGCTTTGAGTTGAACCCAAGGCTTCACAGATGATAAGCCAGTGGCCTACCACTGAGCCACATCCCCAACCTCTTTTTTTTTTTTTTTTTCAGCTCTAGGGATTGAACCCAGGGGCATTCTGTGGCCGAGCTATACCCCCAGCCCCATTTTTAAATTTTTTATTTTGAAGCAAGCTCTCACTGAGTTGCAGGGCCTCACTGAGTAGCTGAGGCTGGCCACGCACCGTGGTCCTCGGCCTCAGCCTCCCTGGGGTGACAGGCACACCACGCCCGGCTCCCAACCTTTGTTTTTCTTATTTATTTTTTGGTACTGCAGGTTGAACCTCAGGGGCTTTCTACCTCTAAGCGGCACCCACAACCATTTTTTTATTTTGAAACAGGGTCTCACTGAGTTGCTGAGACTGGCTTCAAGCCTGCAATCCTCCTCAATCCTCAGCCTCCTAAGTACTAGGATTACAGGTGTGTGCCACTGTGCCTGTATTTGTGTGTGTGTGTGTGTGTGTGTGTGTGTGTGTGTGTGTGTGTGTGTTTGTTAATACAAATTGAACCTGGGGGAATTATTCCTCTGAGCTATATCCCCAGCCCTATTTTTTTAAAATCTGAAACAGGGTTTTAATAAGTTGCTGAGGGCCTCACTAAGTTGCTAAGGCTGTCCTTGAACCTACAATCCTCCTGTCTCAGCCTCCCAAGTACTAGGATTACAGGCATGTGCCATCATGCCCAACTCTGGCTCCATTAATTAATTAATTTACTTTTTGGGGGTACCAGGGATTGAACTCAGGAGCATTCTATCTTTGAGCTATACCCACCAGCCCTAATTTATGTTTTATTTTGAAACAGGGTCTCACTAAGTTGCTAAGGCTGGCCTTGATCTTTTGTGCCTCCTGTCTCAGCCTCCCAAGTACTGAGAGTATAGGTGTGTGTCAGGACACCCAGCTTCCTTATTTTTACTTTGATACAAGGTTTTACTAAGTTGCTCAGGCTGGGCTCACACTTGGTATCCTCCCGACTCAGCCTCCTGAGTCACTGGAGTTATAGGAATGTACCACCACACCCAGTTTTCAAATACATCTATCTATGTACACATATAATTGTTTTTTGGCAGTACTAGGAACTAATGAACCCAGGGGTACGTCATCACTGTCAATGAGCTATATCCCTAGCCCTTTTTTGTTTTTTATTTTGAGGCAGGATCTTGCTAAATTCCAACATCTGTATTATAGGTGTGTGCCGTCACACCTGGCTCGACAAGTATTTTTAAGACGGGCACCCTCAGTTGTCTCCGGGCTGGCGCGAGGTGTGTTTTCCTGCCTTGGCCTCCGCGGGTCTCTCCCTGAGCGGCAGCTCGCTCTCCTGCTCCCTGCGTGGTGACTGGCCAGCGGCCGTCTTGCTCCAGCCTCCCTGTGAATAGGGACTCCTCAGGGGAGTTGTGGGGAAGCTCCAAGCAGGGCATTCCAGAGCACTTCCTCTTCTCCTTTGCTTCCCTGGAACTGTGGTTAGTTTGAGGGCTGTCCCTGCCCAGCAGAAGACCCCATGTGCACCTTCAAGGCGCCCCACCCAGAGGCCCTAGCCCACTGCCTGGCTTCAGGGCAGGACCGAGTGCTCTAGGGCGCAGCCCGCTGCCTCCCCTGCGGCCACCAGGCCCTCCCCAGAGCTCTTCCTGCCTGGCCGCGGAGGCATGGCTGATCGGGAAGTCGTGGCACAGGAAGCACAGTACCTGTTTTGGGAAGTGGGCTCAGACCCAGCAGTCCTCCTGGACTCATTTAGTTCTGCTAGGAGGCGCTGTCTTCCCCCTCCCAGCTGTGTCCAGGACAGAAATCTGTCAGGACTGTGGCCAGAACCCAGTCTTCCCCTGTAGGGCCCTGTGGTGTGGCCTCAGCTATCATCAGAGCCCTCTTTCCCAAGACTAGCCTCAGAGACCAGTGATCCTTGTGCTTTCTGGGACACTTCTTTCATGCTTCGTCTCATCCCACCCACCTGTGGCAGGCAGGCAGCAGATGGCCATCCCAGCACCTTTGTGCTAAAGGCGGGACAGGCCGAGCACCCTGGCCCTCCCTCTATCCCCAGTGCGCGCCCTCACGGGGTCCCTCAGGGCAGTCCTGCAGCAGGCCATATGTGACCGGGCTAAGCATGGTCTCTGTGGAATGAAAGCTCGAGGGCCTGTGGCTCTGGGCCATGCTCTGTGTTCTAAAGCCTGCCCAAAGTGGCTTCCTAAAGGTGACACTCGCCCCACAGCAGCAGGAAGCCCTTCTGAGTCTGGGGCTGCGCCCCTCCACTCCCTTCCTCTCCCCCACTTCCAGACACACCCTGAAGCTCTGGCCTGGCTCTGTGAGCAGCCAGCGGCCCGTCCCAGCACCCCGCGCTGCCTCCCTGGCTCCTTGCTGGTTCTCGACTCTCTGACCCTTGGAAAGTTTTCTCTTGTTTGTGCTAGTCACCAGGAAGGCCTGGTCTTCTGGGCTCCTTCCGAGGGCTTCCAGTGGGGCTGTTTGAGGGGGTTTCCAAGTGAAGAGAAGTTAGACCTGGGCTTCCGTGTCAAGCATCCTTCTGGGTGGAGGATGGAGAGGAGGTCTCACCTACTGAACCTTTGTGATCAGGCCTCACGCCAGCACGTTGGCCCCCCTTTGATGGAATCCTCTCAGCAACTCTGTGGAGTCATGAGGGACATCATTCAGATCCTAAGGTTGGTGAGAAGTGATGGGCCCGAAGCCAGCACAGGGTTCAGACCCACAGCAGCTGTTCTTCTTGTGCACTGAGCACCCATCTCTTCAGCCCAGGCCAGGGTGCTCACTGCATGGGGCTCAAGGAGCGTCAGTGCCCTCTGCAGTCTCCTCTGCCCGCGTCCCATTGGTGCCTCTGCTTTGACCTTGCCCTCCTTGATTGGTTGGCTACCTCTACTTTCTCTCTTTCTTTCTTTTTGATATTGGAGACTAACCCCAGGAGCATTCTACCTCCAAGCTAGAAACCCAGCCCTATTATTTAGTTTTTTAAATTAAAGGCCTTGTTAAGTTGCTGAGGCTGGCCTCGAACCTGCAATCCTGTCTCAGCCTCCCCAGTATTGTGATTACAGGCATGTACCTCGTTCAGTTTCCCTATTTTTTTTTTTTTTTTGTGGTACTGGAACCTGGTAGCCCTAGCTCTATGTTTATTTTTTGGAAAAAAGGTCTCACTAAGTTGTGGAGGGCCTCACACGGTTGCTGAGGCTGGCTGCAAACCTGCAACTGCAATCCTCTTGTCTCAGCCTCCGAAGTACTGGGATTACAGGCATTCACCACCATGCCCAGCATCAGTTTCCCTATGCTTAAAGACATGTCAAGCCAGGTGCGGTGGCATCTGCTTGTAACCCCAGTACTTTGGGTGGTGAAGAAGGAGGATCACAAGTTCACAGCCAGCCTCAGCCACTTAGTGAGGCACTCTACAACTTAGTGAGACACTGTTTAAAAATAAAGAATTGCCAGGCGTGGTGGCGCACGCTTGTAATCCCCGCGCTTGGGAGGCGGAGACAGGAGGATCACGCAGCTTAAGAGACCCTGTTTCCAAATAAAATATAAAAAATAGGTCTGGGAGTGTAGCCTGGAGGTAGAAGGGTTCCATCCCCAGGACCACCAAAAAAAAAAATTATAAAATAGGGCTGGGGGTGTAGTCCAGAGGTAGAATGTCCCTGGGTTCAATCCCCAATACAAAAAAAAAAAAAAAAAAAAAAGACGTGCCAGCCAGGTGTGCTAGTTTGCTGCATGTCTGTAAGTTCAGTTCTTGGGAGGCTAAGACAGGAGGATCATAGATTCAAGGACAGTTTCAGCAACATAGCAAGACCCTCAGCGACAAAAATGCAAAGGGCTGTGGATACGTGGATATAGCTGGAGGTAGAATGTCCTTGGGTTTAATTTCCAGTAACACACACACACACACACACACACACACACACACACACACACACAGATATATTTTTTCAAACTGGGTTTTGGCAGTGGAAGGCCTTTTCTAGTGCGTCACGAGCCACGTCAAACACTTCCTCCCCCACGTCTTCATTCTGTGAGTGGCAGGGAAGACCTAGGCCATTTTAGCAAGAGCTGGGATCAGAACTCACCCCCAGACCAGATGCCTCTGTTCCAAACCAGGGATCTCAGGAGGTCAGGGTCACGGAGAGAAGAGAGGGGCTTCCCGGATGAGGGAACCGGTTGAGATCCCTCATCTTCCTCTGCGTTCTGCGGCGATTTCTCCTCTCCAGGCTGACTGTGTCTGGACACACAGCTGCCTACCCAGAACCCTCCACGCACGTGGCTGGGCCAGCCCTGGACACGTTCTGGCGCATCTCCATAGCTGTACTTCCTCTGTGCCACCCCTCCTGCTGCCGCCGTCCCCGTGGCTGCAGCTGCGCCCTACACGGTGCAGGTGCAGATCCTTCCCCGCAACCAGCCATGGGGTGGCCCAACTCCACTTCTGATTTAGGAAGTACAGTTATCCTGTGCTGTCTTCTGTGGGGTCCACACCAGTGGGGTCTGCCAACCTCGGGTCGGAAATACAGCTAGGCCTCCAATGGTCGCATCTACTGAAAGTGTACAGGCCTTTTTTCTTGTTATTATTCCCTAAACAAAACAACTATTTACATGATATTTACATTGCATTAGGTATTCTTAAGATATACAGAGATGATTTAAAGTATACAGGGGGTTTATAGATTATATGAGGTTCCTGGAAGCCCTTCTACCTCTGGGCTACACTCCCAGACCTATTTTATACTTTTTTATTTGGAAACAGGGTCTCTTAACCCAGTGCAGCTGGATTCGAACCTGCACGATCCTGTCTCCGGCTCCCAAGCGCGGGGATTACAAGCAGGTGCCACCATGCCTGGCGTCTTTTTTTTTTTTTTTTTTTCGGTAGTGGGGATGGAACCCAGAAGCATTCTATCTCTGAGCTACACCCCCAGCCCTATTTTTTTTAATTCTTTATTTTGAAACAGGGTCCCACTAAGTTGCAAAGGGCTTCACTGAGTAGTAGCTGAGGCATCCTCAAACCACGAGCCTCCTGTCTCAGCCTTCTGAATGCTGGGCTTACAAGTGTGCTATGACTCTCTTTTATATACAGTACTTGAACATGAGCAGATTTTGGTATCCCCGGGGGTTTCTGAAACCAGTCTCCCATGGGTGACTGTAGTTGTGGGCACCCAGAATTCTGTGTAGACCTCAGGAATGCCTGCACTGTCCCTGGACCAGGGGATGAGCACCTGCCATCACGTGGTGGCAGCATGTCTGACTGCAGTCCCCCCAGTCCCCACCACAGAATCTGCATTAAAGCAACAATAAGAAAGTCTTCTTCCCCCCTCTCTGCTCTTTCTGATAAGCTCTCTGATGGGCCCCCAAGCTCTGGCTGAGGGGCCTGTTCAAGGAGCTGCTGGGGTGGCTGCGCAGACACAGGTGTCCTTCCGGCTTTCAGATCCGCCTGCGGTGCCAGAAGGGCATCCCACCTTCTCTGCGAGGCCGGGCGTGGCAGTACCTCTCAGGAGGCAAAGTGAAACTACAGCAGAACCCTGGGAAGTTCGAGGTGAGTCCCTTCCTTCCTCGATCTGCCCCTCCTTCCCTGGCTGTGGGCATCTTGCCTGCAATCCCCTGGGTGCTTACCTGGACCTCCGCTGGATGCTCAGTCAACAGAGCCTCCCATCTTGTGCCTGACTGTCAGGACCCAGGCCGGATTGGCTCTGTCCTGGGGACCCATGACTCCAGAGGCTCTGCTCACCCGAGGCCCCGTCTCTGAGCAGACCTCAATGGGATGGACAGATCTGCTACCCTCCACTCCAGCCCTTTGTCTTCCTGACCACTCAGGTTTGCTTTCTGGGGCCCAGTGTGCTACCGCCCAGCTCTGGGTCATCATAGTCATCAGGAGGGGACACTTAGACCACTTTCCTGACTGTCTGAGGCCTGTGCTCTGGGCCTTTTGGGGTGTGTCTAGCAGGACCACAAGACGCTTCACACTGCCTGGCCTGCCATCCTTTGCCTGCCAGACATGGTCCATCTGTGTTGCTTGCTGGAGGTGGCAGAGCCATTGTCCTTAGGGGTAAGGAACCTGTCAGGGGCCAGAGAGGGTGTCCTCTCTGGGTGTCTTATGGGTGTCTGCAGCCATGCCTCCCTCTGCCCCACTCTCCTGCTACCCCAGCCCGTGGCTGGTCAGAGTATGATGCCCCTCCATTCACTGAGCTGGGCAGCTCCTCCAGCCTGTTCCCTGGGGGAACTACCTCTCTGGGGTTGCCCTGGCTCACCTGCCGGTTCCTCCCAGGCCCTTGGGATTGATGCCAGGCGTGAGGCCGCTGCCAGCCAGCAGCTCTTTGTGACATCCTTCATGCTTCAGTGAGCACCTTCTCCGGCCCGACCTGCCCTCTGAGGAGGTGGGCGGGAGCAGAGCAGGGCAGCCGAGAGTTTCTGCTGTTGACTTAGAGAGAGCAAGAGCTATGTGCTGGCAGCACCTGGCCCTGGGGGCAGCGAGACTAGTGGGGCATCTGCTGGGGAAACTCCGAGTCAGTACCGTTGGACAGTCCTGCAGAGCACCGGTGTCAGTCTTCCTCCCAGTGGCCACAGCTCCATTCCAAATGGCTACATCCTGGGTACCGTGGGAGGCTGAGGGGGAGAGCCCTACCCCACAAGAAGCTGGGGGCCTGGCCAGCCCCCTGGGTGCACAGCTCAGCAGGTGAGCCGTCTGCAGTGTGCACGGCTGAGCGTGGAGCTCCGTGCGGGTGTGTGTGGAGTGGTGTGTCCAGAGAGGAACTGGCCACCCCGTGCTGTCTGGAAGGTGGCCGAGAAGGGCCTGCACAGTGTGCTGAAGCTGAGTGCCAGGTTCCTGCAGCGGGCCCGGGATCCTGAGAGTGGTGTGTCTGGCATACCTGGAAGGACTTGGCCAGTGGCTGACCCCGAGCACGCTTTCTGCACCCGGGCACACGAGCCGTGACGGGTACAGCGAGGGGCTGTGACGGCAGCGCATACTGCTCCTGTCTCCGGCGCCTTCCTGCAGTACCGAGGCCTACGTGGCCGAGCTGAGTCAGTGCACGTTCTGCAGGCCTGGTGCTCTCTTCTTTCCTGCCCTTGTTCCTCCTCCTCCTCCTCCTCCTCCTCCTCCTCCTCCTCCTCCTCTTCCTCCTCCTCCTCCTCTTCCTCCTCATGAACTCAGAGTCATTCTACCTTTGAGCTAAACCTCCAGACCTTTTTATTTTCTACTTTGAAACAGGGACTCACTAAGTTTCTGAGGACCTCACTAAGTTGCAGAGGCTGACCTCAAACCTGTGGTCCTCCTGTCTTTGCCTCCCAAGGACTCAGTTGCAGGCCTGGGCCACTGCACCTGGCATGCACTTACTCTTTCCGTCTCCTCCCTCAGGCAGGCATGGCCTTGCTGTCTTTTTCACCTGCCTTTCTTCTTGGCCTCCCATGATGGCACCTCACAGGCTCGAGGCCGCAGGGCCCGTGGCTGCAGGGCCAGGCCGTCCACCTGAGGCCCGCGCCTGCCTCTGACTCCCAGCGCCTTCTCCCGGAGCCCTGCACCCCCTTTTCCTTTCTCGCTAGGCTCTGTGGGCAGGTGCCTAGCGGGGCAGAGGTACCAGATGACTTCATCCTAGAAACTGAGTTTGGGGTTCTCAGGTCTCTACCTCATGGGGACCACTAGGAAAGTGGGGCCCCTCCCATTGTGAAAAGGCAAACCTGCAGTGTGCTCTCAAAGCATCCGGAGTGTGCAGGACACATGGGCCCCACCTGGAGAGTTTGTGGAGTCCTAGAGGGTGACACCTCCTCCCTCAGCAGGACACTGCGCCCTCCTCCGCTGTCCAGTCTTCAGTACTCTGGGAGCCTTTCCTCTTAGCCAAGTTCCAGGCACTTCCAATTCTGGGTTGTTTTTTCTTTGCGGTGCTTCAACCCAGGGGTATTCTGTCTCGAGCTACACTCCCAGCCCTATTCCTTTATTCTTTATTTTTCAGTGTTTTGCTAAGTTGAGGAGGGCCTAAGTAGCTGAGACTGGCTGCGAACCTGTGATCATCCTGACTCAGCCACATGGATTACAAGCATGTGCCGCCAGGCCCAGCTTTTTTCCTTCTCTATGTACTAGAGACTGAGTCCAGGGGCATTCCCTCTCCAAGCTACACCCCCAGACTTTTTATTTTGAAACAGGGTCCCACTAAGTTGCTGAGGGCTTACCTGCTAAGTTGTCAAGGCTGGCCTTGAACCTGTGATTTTCCTGTCTCAGCCTCGAAAATAGTGGGATTACAGGCGTGTACCACTGTGTCCGGCTGCCCTCATTCTTTAGTTTGAAGCTGGGACAGCCCTGCTGAGAGGGAACAGGGCTTGTTTGAGGTCACCTGCCAGCTCGGGCAGCACCTCTTGGTGTTCACTGAGACTCCTTCCTCCCTAGGACCCTCTCTGATGCTGCCCCTGCCCTGCCAGCAATTCGTACTTGCTAGCTTCCCTTCTCGGCCCTCTGGGTTTTCTGTGAATGCACATTTATTTTTTATTTTCTAAAAACTGAGGTATGAAGCTGGGCATGGTGGTACATGCTTGTAATCCCAGCATTCAGGAGGCTGAGACAGGAGGATCGCAGTTCGAAGACAGCCTCAGCTACTGAGTGAGGCCCTTTGCAACTTAGTGAGACCCTGTTTCAAAATAAAAAATAAAAAAATAGGGCTGGGGGTGTAGCTCAGAGGTAGAATGCCCCTGGGTTCCATCCCTAATACTGCAAAAATAAATAAATAAATATACAAACAAATAAATGTAAATAACGGAGGTATGAAATTACAGAGTAAAGTGCACATACGTTGTGCAGTCAGTGAGCTTTGACAAATAATTCACATCTTCATAACCAACACGCAAATCAAGATGAGAATGTTTCAGATGACTAAAAGCCGTAACAACCCATAATATTTTCTGTTACAACTTTGTTGTTTTTATAAAAGTACACTTACTAAAATGTTCAGGGAAGTTCAAAGATGAGGGTAAACTCTGTTGAAACCCCATCACCCAGAGAAACACCTGAGGCCGGCGGTTTGACAGATGCCACGTCCTCGTAGACACGCGCGCCTCCGGGATGGTGGCGTCACTGTGCGGGAGGTGAGCAGCAGAGCAGCCGGGCCAGCGAGTCCGAGCCACACCTGCCTTCCCCTTCCAGCTCCACCAGTTTCCTAGCCACAGGGCCTTGGACAAATGGCCCGTTTGGTCCTCGGCTTCGCCTGTGAGCAGGGTGTAATGATAAGAGCAGTTTGGGGGTTGAAAAGAGTGAGGCCCACAGGTGCTCTGCTCAGCCCGGGGCCTGGCGACAGGCCGTGGCTAATGCTTGCAGAGGTAGCCTTTCACCTAAGGGTGTGACGCCATCCTTGAGACGCGCAGCCATGGCTGAAGTGCTGAGAGGTATCGCAGCCACTGCTGGCACGGCTGCTCTCACCCTCGTGGGTCTTCCTGGAGCGAGGGCCGCCCTGCTGTCACCTCTCCGGCAAGCCTCCCTCTGCCTGCCCTGTTTACTTGGGCTTCCTCCACCTGTTTTCAGGAAGGCCGTGGACATCGTCCCTGATGGAGGGCTCTTCTGATACCTGGGGCTGGCCCCTGGGGTATCCCCTCTGCCTACCTCAGCCCCTCATGTGTGCCCTTGCTCTTATTCTAGGAGCTGGACATGTCTCCTGGGGACCCCAAGTGGCTGGACGTGATCGAGCGTGACCTGCACCGGCAGTTCCCTTTCCACGAGATGTTTGTGTCCCGGGGGGGCCATGGGTGAGCAGGCTGGGAGGAGGCTCTAGGGCTGGCCCTGAGGGGAGCGACAGTACAAGGAGTTTGTGGGTATCTTGGGGGCCCAGAAGCCGGTGCCACAGATGCCGCTCTTAGCGTTTCCCTTCTTTGGTGTTCTTGGCATCTCCTTTGGCCTCCGGGAAGTTTCCACCATTTATTCCCCAGACTGCCAGAGCTTTTGGGAAACATACTTATTGAGGACAGAGGGGCCGAGGCCCTGTGGGAGGGGCGCTGCGGCAGGCAGAAGGGACAGGTGGGCTGGGACGAGGTTGCTCAGTGAGGGTTCCCGCCTCTAGCTGCACACCTTGCCCCATAGCTGTCTGGCCTCCTGCCCTGTCCACGTCCTCCCCTGGCATGGGGGAGCGCCCCCGACTCCCTTCCTCTGTTCATGTGAGCGTCCACCTGCTGTAATGGGAAACTAACCCCTTGGTGACCACAAACGTCCCCTCCCATCTTCGGGGGAGTGCTGATTCCGAGGCAGGTCTGGCCCAGGGGGTCAGAGAGACAGTGGGCAGTAGAACCCACCTCTCATCGCTGCTCCTGCCTCTCCACAGCCAGCAGGACCTGTTTCGTGTGCTGAAGGCCTATACGCTGCACCGCCCCGAGGAGGGCTACTGCCAGGCCCAGGCACCCATCGCTGCCGTCCTGCTCATGCACATGCCTGCTGAGGTACCCAGCCCCAGGTGCGGGTGGGCAGGGGACTGAGCCCAGCACAAGCTTCATGTCTCTCTCGCCCACAGCAAGCCTTCTGGTGCCTGGTACAGATCTGTGAAAAGTACCTGCCTGGCTACTACAGTGAGAAACTGGTGAGTGCTGAGTGGGCCCAGGACCTGCCCCCGGCTGGACACCCTTGGTGGCCCCTCCAGGCTGAAGTGCTCAGGCCTGCCAGGGCCACGCCTCTGGGCCCCAGGGTTTCCGAGTCCATGCTGGCCTCCAGCCACTCAGGCCACTTGGCAGGGTGGAAGTTCCCCCAGAGAGCCACGTCCCTTCCTGGGGGCTGCTCACCCCTCTGCTGGCAGCTCCAGTCCTCCTTCCCCTCTGCTCCAGCTGTCGGGAGCTCCCCTTGACCTGCCCTGTCCCGGGCACACCCTTGTCCTCCCTCGCCCGCCTCTGCACACGTGCCTTCTCACTGTGAGCCCGAGGGCGGCAGCCGGCTGCTTGCTCACAGCTGGATGCCAGCACCTGCAGGTGGCTGCCTGATGAGTGTCTGCCCGGCGCTAGGAGCCCAGCAGACAGCGTCACGGCCTGTGGCCTGGCTGTCTTCCCAGGAGGCGATCCAACTGGACGGCGAGATCCTCTTCTCGCTGCTCCAGAAGGTGTCACCCGTGGCCCACAAGCACCTGAGCCGGCAGAAGATCGACCCTCTGCTCTACATGACGGAGTGGTTCATGTGCGCCTTCGCCCGCACCCTGCCCTGGAGCTCCGTGCTGCGCGTCTGGGACATGTTCTTCTGTGAAGGTAGCAGGCGGGGCCGGCGGCGGGGTGGGGGTAGCCAGCTCCAGAGGCCCCACGCTCACCACCTGCCCACACAGGAGTCAAGATCATCTTCCGGGTGGGGCTGGTGCTGCTGAAGCACGCGCTGGGCTCCCCCGAGAAGCTCAAAGCCTGCCAGGGCCAGTACGAGACCATCGAGCAGCTGCGGAGCCTCAGCCCCAAGATCCTGCAGGAGGCCTTCCTGGTCCAAGAGGTGGGGCCCACACTGCCCTCGCCATGGCGGGTCCTACCTGAGGATGGGCACCCCACACAGAGTGGGCGGCCTCACCCTCCAGGCTGGGTAGGGAGGTCCACGTGGAGAGGTGTAGGATTGCAGGGCCTCCTACCCAAGCGACTCGGGGACAAAGAGCAGGTGCCGCCCGCCCTGCCCCTGCTCCTCGTCCAGGGCCTTGACTTCGTCTCCCTTTCCTTTCTCTTATGGAAACCTCTCTCTCGGGCTTTGATGGGGTAACCTGTGCGTGGAGAGCGTCTCTTGGCCGAGGCCAGGGCTGGGCCGGGCCGGGGCTGCCAGTGCAGGGTGGCAGGCACAGAAGCAGAAGAGCAGCAGCCCGTGTTGCATCTGCTTCCACCACTTGCAGCTGCTGTAGCTGTGCATTACCTGCTCCACACAGGAGGGGGAGAGGCACACGGGCAGGGTCGCAGGGACCCCCAGTCACCAGCCAGAAGGTTGTTGGGGACAAGGAATGGGCTGTCTCAGGTGTTGGCTGAGAGTGGGTGTTGCTCTGAGCCTTGCCCCCTGCCCACTAGGAGGGTGAATGAAGCGTGTGCCGCAGGCAGTTTCTCTTTTGAGGTGGTGGGTCTCTGTCCAGCTCCCCTGGCCCTCAGCTTTGGGACCATGACCGTGGCTCGGGGCTAGTCTGCCATGCTTCCTGGGGTCATGCTTCCTCAAGCAGCCAGAGAGAGGGTCCAGGCTGAGAGGCAGAAGAGGGTGGGCCTTCTTCCCGGGGTTCACCCGCCCCTCACTGCCTGCAGGTGGTAGAGCTGCCCGTGACGGAGCGCCAGATTGAGCGCGAACACCTCATCCAGCTGCGGCGCTGGCAGGAGACCCGGGGTGAGCTGCAGTGCCGCTCCCTGCCCAGGCTGCACGGCGCCAAGGCCATTCTAGACGCAGAGCCCGGCCCTCGGCCTGCCCTGCAGCCATCACCGTCCATCCGCCTGCCTCCAGACGCACCCCTCCCTGGCTCCAAAGCCAAGACCAAGTCGTCCAAGCAGGTCCAGCAGGAGCAGCGGAAGCAGACAAAGGCGAGCGGGCAGCTGGACAAGCCCCAAGCCCCGAACCAAGCCACAGTGGTGACTGCTGCAGGAGACGCATGTCCCCCACAGGGTGTGCCTCCGAAGGACTTGGCCTCCCAGGACCCAGCCCCCCAGGACTCCGCTCCCCGGGACTCTGCCCTGCATCGCTCCCAGGAGAGCCTGACATCCCAGGAGAGTGAGGATACCTACTTGTAACCCCGGCAGCTCAGGCCTCTAGGGCGGGGTCTCCACACACCTACCTGGTTTGAAGACTGACAATCCAGGCCTGCGCGCCCAAGGGCCGGAGGCCCCGCTGCGTGGCCGCGGGGCTGGCGTGGTGTCTGCCTGGTCCTGCGTGGATTCTGCCTGAGCCTCCTTATTTATTTTCTCTAGAGTGGAGCTCAGACAGGCCCAGCCAGTGCAGGCAGAGCGAGGGCCAAGTGGGTGGGGCCTCACAAGCCCCTCCGGGGGCTGTGTCCCAGGGCGAGGGCGCTGGCATGAGGGGGCTGGGTGGGGTGCCCTTTGTGTAAAATAGAAACGTGGTTTTGTACAGAAATAAACAAGCTTGTGTAGAGAGCTGGTATGCAGCTAGGAGCCAGGAAGGGGTGCCACCCTGGAGCTGCTGAGTCCAGGGGCCAGCCCGTTCTTTGTCCCCCACTTTCCCTCGCGCCCTGGCTGCCTTCTGCCAGAGCTGGAGCCCACCGCTGAGGCAGAGCAGGCATGATGCCCGGCCTTGGTCCCTTCCCGTCATTGAGGGGGAGGGGCTCCCTGAGGAGGTGGCATTAAACTTTTTCCCCTCCAGGGCCAGTCTCAGATGCCACGCCAGGCTTCTGGCTTCCGAGCACTCACTCTAGGTTGCGGCTGGCACTAGGGCTGAGGCACCATCGAGTGTCCTCACGAGCTCAGCCTGGGTCTCTATAGGAGGCAGACGGCTGGGGGGAAAAGTCCAGGTCATTGAAGATACGCTACTTTATGTTTACTGAGCACTTACCATGTACCAGGCTTGGCTGGCTGGGCTGTAGGAAACAGGAGCTGAGGGCCGGCCCTCCACAGAGGGGCCCTGAGTGAGAGCCCCTCACTCTCACCCAGCTCCCTCCTCTGACCAGCGCTCCCGGCGACCTGGCTGCACCGAGGGGCCAGGCAGGCGCTTGGTCACAACCTGATGGCTGGCAGGGGTGAGGACAGGGTGTCCCTGGGAGAGGCCCCCCTTCTGCTGAGGAAGCAGCTTTTCCAGTCAAACAATAGCTGCTGTTCCTGGCAGGGGACCAAGCTGGGCCAGGCCACAGGGGGCGGGAGGAGCAGAGCCTCCCTGAGACCTTTCAGCTGTTGCCTGTCTCCAGAACATCTTGTCCTAGTACAGCTGGGGAGACTGAGGCCTAGGGAGGTGAGCCGTCACACAGACCCCCACTTCCTGCCCCTCTGCCCCGTGGGTCCCACCCTGTCTGCACCTTGGTTGGAGATGGGCTCAGGCTTTGAGCGACACTCCTTCCCCACCCTCCAGGGGACAGGCCAGGACGGGGTGGCCACAGTGTTCCACGGAATCCCGAGCCCAGGACCAGGGAGGCTCAGCCCAGCTTCCACTGGCGTGTCGTGAAAGTTCTGGAGCAGGCCTGCTCTAAACCTGCTGGGTTCTGACCCTCAGATCAGGGCGGAGGAGCCTGGGCCTGCAGGTGGCGTGGGGCATGCTCAACCTGCGGGCCGGGGAGGGCCAGTGAGACCTGCGGCGCGTGCCAGTGCTGTGGGCGCCTCGGGCCTGGGGCACGCTTAGATGTACTCAGGCCGGTTGGGTTCTGTTAGTGGCCACAGCCTTTGGAGAGGCCTCTGCCTGGCTCAAGGCTCTGGCATGAGGTCTGAGCACCCACCAGTGAGGCCTGACTGCATGGGCCTGCCCCGCAAAGTCAGGCACTTCTGGGCTGGTTTATACAGGGCCACCTTCAGTGCCCTGCCCCACAGGATGCTGCCCAGAGGTGGCTGGGACGCCCCTTATCTCCCCCAACCCCGGCAGGGGCTTCTGCTCTGGAAGGTGGGTGAGGAAAACAGGGCCAACCAGGACTGGTCAGCCCACTTGCAAAGTGGGAGGGGTAACTACCAACAGCAGTCCTGGGCAGCCCTGGCTTTGGGCCCCCTACAGTCCCACTGTGGGGGCGAGTCATAGGACCACGGTCGCCGCACCACAACCTCCGCTCCTCCCTGTTCCGGGGCCTGAGGAGCGGCGTTCGGGTCCCAGCCAGGCTCCGGTTCGCCTCGAGGCCTTCCTCATCGTGATGGCCTCAATCACTGCGCCCACGTGCGTGCCCGATGGACAGAAAGCCCCCCGGCGCCCGGCACCCCTCCAAGCCGCCGTCCTGCGGAAGGGGCGAGGCCCGGAGGGCTCGGAGGGCGTGGCCAGGCGGCGGCCCACCCCCGATGGCGGAGGGGTGGGGCATCCGGGGCGGGCTCCGTGCCGGGAGGGTGGGCGTGGCCAGCCGGGCCGCGCGTCCCGGGGGGCGTGGCCATCCGCTGGGGCGGGCCGGGCCGGGAGAGGTGGGCGTGGCCAGTCGGGCCGCGCCTCCCGTGGGGCGTGGCCATCCGCCGTGGGCCGGGCCGGGCTCGGCGGCTCCTTTAAGCGGCGAGCGCCGCCCCGCGCCCCGCCTCCGGCCCGGTCCGGCGCGGCGGGCCCGCGATGGAGCTGCACATCCTGGAGCACCGGGTGCGGGTGCTGAGCCTCGCGCGCCCGGGGCTCTGGCTCTACACGCACCCGCTCATCAAGCTGCTCTTCCTGCCGCGCCGCAGCCGGTGCGCCGGGCCGGGCCGGGGTCGCGGGGAGCGGGCGGCGGAGCTGCGGGCCTGGCCTCCCCGGGGCCCCGCCCGGCCCCGCCCCAGGGACGCCGGGCCCCGGCCGGGAGCGGCGTCTGGCCCGATGGTTGCGTGGGCATCCCTGCCTGGCCCGGGCGCGCGTCTTCGGCCCCCTGGAATGGAGGGGCCGGGCTCCCGGGGGGCTGGGAACAGCCCGGGACGGGAACCGCGGGCGGCGGGTCCTGGGCGGGGGAGGCGAGGCCACCGCCCTCCGCGCCCTGGCTGAGAGCCTCCCCGCCCCGCCAGGTGCAAATTCTTCAGCCTGACGGAGACTCCCGAGGACTACACGCTCATGGTGGACGAGGAGGGCTTCAAAGGTGGGCGCAGTGCCGCCGGGGCCGGGACCCAGGGCCCGTGCTGGGGCGGGCGGCAGGTGGACCTGGGTTGGAGCCCGCCGCTTCGCACACTCCCCGCCGAGCCGCCTTGTGTGAGATGGCCGTGGCGGTGATGTGACAGGGTCCCCCGGGGTAGAATAAGCTCAAAGCCCACCGGGGGCTGCGTGTGACGGAGGGGTACTTAGCAGTCTTTGGCCAGTACGGGGGTCGCAGTTCCAGTTCCAGGCAGGAGCCGGGAGTTCCTGCAGCTGTTTCAGTCCCCTGGCATTATTACTTCTTGGCCTTATCTTCCCCGGGCCCATCAGCTCCGCCCCTGCTGGTCTAGGCCTCCGGGAGTCTGAGGTTGGGAAGGATTGTGGGAAGCAGGCGGCCAGGCCGGCCGGGGGGACTCCTGGCCGTGCTCCCGGGAACAGCAGCCAGCCCGCCCCTGGCCCTGCGCCTGCTCAGGCATGGACGCCAGCCTGGGTTCTGGAGCTGACCTCGGGTTCCCACTCCTGCTGGTCAGTCCCATCCGTACAGGCCTGGGATCTCAGGCCCACCAGCTGCTTGGCTGTCGCCTCTCTGCTCCACCTCAGGCCTTAGTTTCCTGATTTGAGCTTGCCCCAGGAAACTCTGTAAAAGAGCGCATCCTGCCGGGCTAACCTGAGCCGATGGCGGCCCCTGGTGGCGCCGCGTACTGTGAGGCCTCTGTCTGTACTCTCCCATTTTCCAGATAAAAGGAGTCTCAGCTGAGGAAAGGGCTCAAATTGCTCTCTCCTTGCGATGCCCCAAGTAAATGGCAGAGCTGGGTTTGAAGCTAGTTTTCCGTCTGAACCTCTGCTCTTTAAAGGGAAGGTCAGCCCCCAGCCCACCAGCATCTGGAACACTTAGTGCAGACATCAGGAGCAGAACCGGCAGGAGCCAGCCCCAGTCTCCGGACCCGCCTTTGCCTGCTAGAACCCTCCAAAGCACAGACAGGGAAACTGAGGCTCAGAGGGGCAGGGCCTGCCCCGCAGGCCCTCACCACGCACGTGCCTCCTGCTCGCAGAGCTGCCCCCGTCTGAATTCCTGCAAGTGGCTGAGGCCACCTGGCTGGTCATGAACGTGCCTTCGCACAGCGGCGCGGCGGCGCAGGCCGCCGGGGTCACCAAGATCGCCCGCTCGGTCATCGCGCCGCTGGCCGAGCACCACGTGTCTGTGCTGATGCTGTCCACTTACCAGACGGACTTCATCCTGGTGAGTTCCCCGCAGGTGCCGGTGCAAGGCGGGCTGGGCGGGGGTCCGGAGAGCCAGGTGATGTGCCCTCTGCCTGTGGCCCAGGTGCGGGAGCAGGACCTGTCTGTGGTGGTCCACACGCTGGCCCAGGAGTTCGCCATTTACCGCGAGGTGGGCGGGGAGCCTGTTCCCGTTGCCAGGGACGAGTCCAGCAATGGCTTTCCCCGTGCCCAACATGGTAAGCGCCTCCCTTTGGCACCCAAGCTTGGGAGGGCCCCCCTTTTCCCTCTGGGGATCTTCCCTCGTGCAGGTGGGTCTGTGGGAACCTCAGACACTGAACATCTGTCTCACAAGATAGTGGCATGCATCTGTCATCCCAGTATGTAGGAGGCTGAGACAGGAGGGTCTCAGTTTTGAGGCCAGCCTTAGCAACCTAGCAAGGCCCTGTTTCAAAATAAAAAGTAGAAAGGGCTGGGGCTTTAGCTCTAAGGTAGAAAGCCCCTGGTTCCAGTCTCCAATACCAAATGAAAAAGAAAAGGGGCCGGAGGCACCTGTCTGGTTCCTAGAGAGCAGGACACAGCCTTTGCCGACTGGCCACCAGGGGTCGCCCCAGCCCACAGCTGTCTTCACTGCCGCCCGGCCGCCCCACGCAGGGCCCAGTCCTACCGTGCACCCCATTCAGAGCCCACAAAACCGCTTCTGCGTCCTCACCCTGGACCCCGAGACGCTGCCAGCCATCGCCACCACCCTCATCGACGTCCTGTTCTACTCACACAGGTGGGCCCGGCGTGTACTTCCGCGTCCTCGGATCGTGGCCCCCTCCACTCTGGCCCACCAGCCTCTGTCCCCTCCCTTGCTTCTGCGCTCTGCCCGGTGTCTTGGGCTCCTGGAAGCCGTGATGCCCCCGTGCCCTTCACTCATGGCTAAAGAGAGTCCAGGTCCTCTCCTAGGGTGGCCCACACACCCCGCTGCGCCGTGCTCAGACCCTCTGACCCTGGGGCCCCTCACCTCTACCGCCCCATCCTGCCAGCACCTTCCCCAGAGGCTGACGCCGGGAGCTGGAGCGGGCCGAGTGCCCCGCAAGGCCCTGACCCTGCGTCCTCCCCCAGCACCCCCAAGGAGGCATTCCCAGGGGCCCCTGAGCCCAGCTCCATCCAGTTCTTTGCCTTCTCCCTCATCGAGGGCTACATCTCCATCGTCATGGACGCAGAGACACAGAAAAAGTACGTGGCCCCTGCCCCGGGGTGGGCCTCAGAGCCCAGAGCTGCCCGGGAGGGAGGAGACGGGTGCTGGTCTGTGAGGACCTGCCCGGGGCTCACGGCGGGGCTGGGTGGGGTCCCTGCCCGCCCCTCCCGCCCCCCCCCCTCAGGTTCCCCAGTGACCTGCTGCTGACCAGCTCCTCTGGGGAGCTGTGGAGGATGGTGCGGATTGGCGGACAGCCGCTGGGCTTCGGTGAGGGCCCTGCCTGTGCCGGGGGCGGGAGGGGCCGGTGGGGTGTCGGGGCGGCCAGCCCGAGCCACCACGTCCCTCCTCAACCTTCAGACGAGTGCGGGATTGTGGCCCAGATCGCAGGTCCCCTGGCCGCCGCCGACATCTCTGCCTACTACATCAGCACCTTCAACTTTGACCATGCCCTGGTGAGCTCAGGGCTGCTCAGGCCCCAGGGGGGATCTGGGCCCCAAGCGGGGGATCCGCCCAGATGGTGGTCATTCTAGCGGGCCGGGGGAATCTGGGCGGCTCTGATCCTCCCTCCCGCCCAACTGTCCCCAGGTGCCCGAGGACGGCATCAACAGCGTCATCACTGTCCTGCAGCGACGGCCGGAGGGTCTGGCCCCCCAGGGCCTGTAGGGGTCAGAGCAGGCCCCGCTCTGGCTCGCCTCGGGCTTCCAAAGACAGCTCTAAGCTATTTCTCCCAGATCTGGGATGAGCTGCGTGCAGACGCGGGCTCTCCTGGACACGCGTGCGCAGCCCCGGGTGGAGGGCAGGTGGAGGCCCCCACCCTGTGTCTGCGCACGCAGGGAAATGTGGTGCTCCCTCAGGCCCCAGCCCATCACTCCCGGATTGGCCTCGGCTTGGCCCGGTCCCTGCCTGAGGCCCACGCCCCGCGGCTGGCCGCCCCCCTGCGCTGGCCCGGCCTCCTCTTCACGCCCTGCTGGGGTGCCTCTCCGGCCAGGCGGCTGGTTCTGACAGTGCCTTCCCCTTCTGGGGTCTCCAAGAAAGTATTCTCACATCTCTGTCTTTTTAAAATCGACCGTGAATAAAGGACTTTTATATTGACCAGGCTGAGCCATGGTATTTGGGGCGCAGCAGGTCTGACGGCTCGGCCTCGGTGCAGTGGTGTGCGAGCCATCACTGCGTGACGGGACCCTGCGAGGCTCACGGGACCCCGCCCGGGGCTGGCGGCCTCTCAGGTCCGGCTATTCATACCTCCCGGCCTTGAGACCAGCCCGAAGGGTTCCGTGCCTGGGCGGCCTCTGGCCTCGGAGTGCCCTCAGGCTCTGGAACCGCCTGGGCACTACAGAGCCCGTCGAGAAGGGCGGGCGCCTTTCTTGGAGGCTGCCTTCTGCCTCGTGTCCACGAGTTTTGCCAAACCTGCAGGACGCCTGTCTTACAGGTGCGTGCTGCCGCGCCCGGCTGATAGTCGGTTCTCGCTGCCAGGGCTTTCTTAGGTGGCAGGGCCCCTGCGCTCCGGACCGCTCTCTACGCTTGGGGGACACAGCAGGGCTACAGCCTGCCCTGTCGTGGAGGGAGGGCACTCGCCTGGCACATCTGGGCCTGGGTTTTCCTGCCATGGGCGCCGCCCCCTGCTCCGCGAGGCCTCACAGATGCGCTGGGGAGGTTATCGGGTGCCCTCAGCCCAGACCCGCCCGTGCTCAGGAAGGCCAGAAGGGCGTGACTTCTGCGTACTGGAGGACATGGCGGCTCCCGGGGGCCCGGCCTCTGGCACCGTGCCCGCCCTGCCCTGGGGACCCCACAGTCGGGGCCTCGAGTTACAGTCAAGGCGAGAACCGAGAGCGCAGCCCTGGCCTGGTGAGTGAGCGGAGGGCACCTGGGCCACCCCCTGCCCGCCAGCCTCAGTTTCCCCGTGTGCACGGAGTCTAGGAAGCAGCTCCTTTGGGATTTCTTTGGGGCTTGTCTGTGGTGAGTAGGGTGGGGAGGTCCCGGTTCCTCTCCCTGGAGGCCCGGTGTGGGCGCTGGCGGGCCTGAGGCGGAGGTCTCGACCTCCCACGTACTGGGGTTACAGGCGTGTGCCACTACGCCCGGCAATGAGTATTTTCCCCTTTTTTTTTCATAGTAATGGAGAGTGAGTCCAGGGGCGCTCTGCCACTGAATTACATCCCTAGTCCTATTTTTTTTGTTTTGAGGCAGGGCCTTGCTAAGTTGCTGAGCTGGCCTCAAACGTGATCCTCCTGTCTCAGCCTCCCAAGTACTAAGATTACAGGCGTGCGCCACCAAGCTCCGCTGAGGGTTTTTAACTCTGAGGACGCCGGCGTCCTTGAGTGCTGTACACCGGATCTCAGCTGCCCCACAGGCCACAGAGAGCCCTCAGCGAGGCTGAGGAGACCAGATCCATCTGGGGTCAGAGGCACAGGGCTTGGGCTGGGGAGGCCTTCCAGGGATGTGGCCTGCACCTCACCCCGGGCAGAGGAAGCTAGCGTGGTCAGCCTGGGCCTGGATTTGGGCTTAGCGAGGGTCATTCGTACATAGCCCGCACCAGGACACTGGGAACAGCCCCCTGCCCCCCAAGTCCTGGGCGCCCTGCCCGCCATCCACGTCTGCACGGCCATTCTCAGAAGGACGGCAGCCTGCCGCCTGGCCCGGAGGCTTGCAGCCCCCAGGGACGAGGAAGTTGCTCTCGGTCCTCCTGTGGCCAGCCCGGCCCAGGTCCCACTTCTGCGGAGGATGTGGGTGGAGAGGAGTTCCCAGCCAGAGAGGCAGCCCCACGTCCACCTCTGCCCGTCTCCTGCCCATGCCAGAGGAAGCAGCCTCTGTCCCCTTCCTTAAAGATACAGGAGCCGAGGTGGGGGTGGCGGCACCTGGGGCCCCAGCACTCAGAGGCTGACACCGGAGGATCTCAGGTATGAGGCTAGCCTCAGCAATTAAGCGAGACCCTCTTTCAAAATAAAAAAGAAAAAGGGCAAGGTGTATATCTTAGAGGTAGAATTCCCTGGGTTCAATCCCCAGTACCCCAAAATAAAGATATGGAAGCAGAACCGTGGAGGTTAACTATCTTATCTCTTGCAGGGCGTGGTGGCCCACGCTTGCAATCCTCGTTCCTGGAAGGCTGAGAGAAGGATCTCAGGTTTGCCGCCAGCCTCAGCAACTTGCCAGGCCCTCTGCAGCCTAGTGAGACCCTGTTTCAAAATAAAGAGTAAAATAGAGCTGTGGGTGTAGCTTGGAGATAGACTGCCTCTGGGTTCAGTCCCCAGTACCAAAAAAAAAAGAAAAAAAGAAAAAGAAAAAAAGGGTTACTAAGGAGTCTCCCTGGGGCGTGTGGGGCATGAACCCTGCAGGGTGGGGAAGGTTTCACGAGTGGGCGGGGCCTGTTGGGCGGGGCCTGTTGGGCGGGGCCTGGCGGGCTGGCAGGCGGTGGGACACGCTGCGGTCTGTCTCACTTTCCCAGGTGGCCTGGGCGGCTGTCGTGGGGCGTCCTGTGGCTGCGTGTGCTGTGGGTGAGGGCGTGTGTACTCCAGGGGACTGCGTGCTCCTGGTGCGTTTGCAGTATGGTGTACCCGCCTTTGGTGTGTCTTTTCTTTTCCTTTTTTCTTTTTTCTTTTTTTTTTGGTGGTACTGGGGTTCCTGGAAGCCCTTCTACCTCCGGGCTACACTCCCAGACCTATTTTATATTTTTATTTGGAAACAGGGTCTCTGAAGCCAGCGCGGCTGGCTTTGAACCTGCGCGATCCTCCTGTCTCCGCCTCCCAGGCGCAGGGGATTACAAGCATGCGCCACCACGCCCGGCTTCTTCTTCTTCTTCTTTTTTTTTTTAAACCAAGGCGTGTTCTACCTCTGAGCTACACCTCATCCAATTTTTTTTAATTTTTTATTGTGTGTGTGTGGTGTGTTATACTGGGGATTGAACCTGTAGGATATTCTACTTTTAAGCTCCACCCCCGGCCCTACTTTTTTTTTTTTTTTGCAATACTGTGGCTGGAACCCAGAAGCATTCAACCTCCCAGCTATACCCCCAGCGCTATTTTTATTCTTTATTTTGAAACAGGGTCTCACTGAGTTGCAAAGGGTCTCACTAAGTAGCTGAGGCTGTCCGCGAACCGTGATCCTCCTGTCTCAGCCTCCCAAATGCTGGGATTACAAGTTTAAGCCACCATGCCCGGCCCCTACTTTTTAATTTTTATTTTGAAACAGGGTCTCACGAGGTTAACGAGAGTCTCACTACTTGCTGAAGCTGTTCTCGAACCTGCGACCTGCCTGTCTCAGCCTCCCAAGTCCTGGGATTACAGGTGTGTACCAGTATGCCTGGCCTTAAATTTTATTTTGAGACAGGGTCTCAAGTTGCCGAGAGTCTTGCTAAATTGCTGAGGCTGGCCTCAAATCTGTGATTCTCCTGTCTTAGCCTCCCAAGTACTGAAATTACCGGCACGTGCCACCACACCCGCCTTCTGTGAGTGTCTCTACAAATGAGTGTGTGTGAGCAGGAGTGTGTGTGTGTGTGTGTGTGTGTGTGATAATCACACCTGTGCAGAGGGACATTGCACCCTGGTGTGGCTGTCGCTGGGTCTTTCTGGTGGACGGCTGGCAGCCACACTGTGCGTGGGCCCGTGTGTGTGCAGATGTGAGCTGTGGGCCTGGCTCTCTCTGTGTGTGTGTGTCAGTGTATGCACGTGTACTCACGTGACTGGCGGTGGGGGCTGGCCTGTGTGTTTGTGACAGCGGTGTGTGTGCGTGTTTCCTGCTCCCACATCCACCCCCGTGCCGTGCGCACCTCCGTGTCCCTCGCTTCCCTGACCCTCCCGCGTCTCCTCTCCGGCTCCCTGCCCACCTCTCTGCCAGCTCCCCGGCCCGTCCACAGCCCAGAGCACGCCCGCGCTGCCTCCTGCCCGGTCAGCTCCGGCCCCCAGAAGCCCACACTCCTCCCAGCCGGGCCCCCACGCTGCCCAGGACCCCGGCCAGCCAGGTGCCCCGTGGCCCTTTCACTTGGCTGCTTGCCCGCCATGGCAGCCTCGCTCCCGAAGTCTGCTCTGGAGCCGCCGCCCCGATACTCCCCTCTCGCTGGCTTGCCCTCCCCCAAAGCCAGGGGCTCCCTCCTGCAGCCCGCCGCCCGCACCCCGGCCTCGGCCCTCTCTAAGGCTGCGGTGAGAGCCGTGGACTGCAGCCTGGCGGCCGGGCCAGGGACTCCGACTTCTCTTCCCTCCTTGCAGCGTAACTTCCTGCCTCCGGCCCTTTGGTTTTCCCGGAGTTGCTGTGTTTTTTGTTTGGTTTTGTGGTACTGGGAATCGAACCCGCGAACACTGCCAGTGAGCTACATTCCCAGCCTTTTTACTTTATTTTTATTTTGATTTTTTTGCGGGTCTGGGGATGGAACCCAGGGGCATTCGACCTCCAAGCTACACCCTCTGCCCTTTTTTTTTTTTTTTTTTTTTTGGTGGTACTGGGGTTCCTGGAAGCCCTTCTACCTCCGGGCTACACTCCCAGACCTATTTTTTATATATATTTTTTGAAACAGGGTCATTTACGCCAGCGTGGCTGGCTTCGAACCAGCGCGATCCTCCTGTCTCCGCCTCCCAAGCACGGGGATTACAAGCGTGCGCCACCACGCCCGGCCTGTGCCCTATTTTTTTTATAAACTGGGTTTCACTGAGTTGCAAAGGGCCTCACTAAGTAGCTGAGGCTGTCTGCGAACCGTGATCCTCTGGTCTCAGCCTCCCGAATGCTGGGATTACAAGTGTGCGCCACCACGCCCGGCTTCTTTTTACTTTATTTTTATTTATTTATTTATTTTTGGTGGTACTGGGGGTGGAACCCAGAGGCTTTCTACCTCCGGGCTATACTCCCAGACCTATTTTATATTTTATTAGGAAACAGGGTCTCATGAAGTTGCTGAGAGCCTCACTAAGGAGCTGAGGTTGGTCTGGAACCTGGAATCTTCCTGTCTCAACCTCCCAGGCACTGGGACTACAGGTGTGCACCACCCTGCCTGGCTTATTCCTTGCTTTTGAAAGACATTTAGTTCCTTCCCCACTCTCTGCTAATCAGCTCTGCCTTTTAGACTCCTGGAGGGGCGGCTCCATCTTCCTTCCTTCCAGCCTTGCTCAATGGACAGACAACCTGGCCTTGGCCACTCATACCCCATCGCACGCTGACCGGCGTCCAGGAGCCCCGGGGATACAGAACGCTCTGATGGCCTTCTCTCTCCTTGGCCCTGCAGGGCCCCTGTCCCTCCTCCTCCTCCTCCTCCTCCTCCTCCTCCTCCTCCTCCTCCTCCTCCTCCTCCTCCTCCTCTTCTTCTTCTTCTTCTTCTTCTTCTTCTTCTTCTTCTACTTACTATCTATCTATCTATCTATCATCTATCTATCTATCTTTCAGTACTGGGGATTGAACTCAGGAACATTCCACCTCCAAGCGACACCCCAGCCCTATTTTTTATTCTTTATTTTGAAACAGGGTCTCACTCCTCCGAGGCCGGGATCGGAGCCAGCCGAGGGGCTAGACCGGTGTGGGGGCCAGCGAGGATGGGATTGGAGCCTGCCGTGAGGCAAGGCCGGTGCTGGAGCCTCCGAGGCCAGGAGAGGAGTCTCTCGAGGAGTTAGGCTGGTGCCAGGGTCAGCAAGGCTGGAACAGAGCCTGCCTTGAGGCTAGGCTGGTGCTGTGGCCATCGAGGCCGGGATCAGAGCCAGCTGAGGGGTTAGGCCGGTGTGGGGGCCAGCGAGGCCAGAATCGGGGCCTCCCATGAGGCAAGGAAGCTGCTTGAGCCAGCGAGGTCTGGATCAGTTCAACGGGTAGCCAGACCACTACTGGGTCCGTCAAGAGTGGGATCGGTACTTGCAACGCGGCATGCATGGAGAAATATCACAGAAAAGTAAAACCAGATGCTTCCCCTAATTAGCAATAACTAGGAGGAAAGGGGCAACAGGAAGAGGTCGAGCTATAGAAAGGGCCCTATAGTGAAGCAACTAAGGTGACCAATCAGAGGGTATGGAATAGGGGAGGATGGAGCCTCTTTAAAATACAGGAGGTACATAAACAAACGTATCAAAGTTAATCACCAAACAAGCATGGGATCGAGGGAGGGGGAGGGAATGGGATGGGGGCTGGATGAGGGCTAATTGGATGATGTGTGCTTATATATCCTCTCAAGTCTTGTATTCCAATGTGATGTATGATTACCATGCACCAATAAAAAAAGAAAAGAAACAGGGTCTCACTGAGTTGCAGAGGGCCTCACTAAGTAGCTGAGGCTGTCCTTGAACCACAATCCTCCGGTCTCAGCCTCCCGAATGCTGGGATTACAAGCGTGCGCCACCATACCTGGCTATTTCTCTCTTTTCTCTCAAGAAAAACCCAAGGGCTTCCCCAGGAACCAGAGGGGAAGCAGCCGCTCCGCAGGGACCCCGAGGTGTTTCCCGGGGCAGCCATGGGCGCCCCCGAGCGCCCCCACCCGACCTGGCCTCTCCCCCCAGTGTTCAGTCCCAGCACCACCCACACCGTAGGCTTGTTCCTTCTCTTGAAGACTGGCCTCACACCCTGTGTGCCACTTATGTGAAAATTTGTCCCAGAGTGAATTCTTCAAAGGAAGCAGGAGAAATGCTTTGGCTTTTCCTTTTTTTAATTTGTTTTTCCAGGAAAGTGTTGCAATGTGCAGTGTGGGGGCAGCAAGAGCAGATTTTGAATTTGCTTTTTTTTTTAAGAGGAAAAAAAAGTTATTGTACAGGAACAAGTCAGCATCTTTAAAAACTGAGGCTGAAAGCCGGGCGTGGTGGCGCGCACTTGTAATCCCCGCGTGTGGGAGGCTGAGAAAGGAGGATCGTGCAGGTTCGAAGCCAGCCTCAGCTACTTACTGAGGCTCTCAGCAACTTAGTGAGACCCTGTTTCCAAATAAAATATAAAATGGGTCTGGGAGTATAGCCCGGAGGTAGAAAGCCCCTGGGTTCCACCCCCAGTACCACCAAAAAAAAAAATAAATAAATAAATAAAAATTGAGGCTGAAACCGGGCGTGGTGGCGCAAGCTTTTAACCTCAGCATTTGGGAGGCTGAGACAGGAGGATCACGGTTCGCAGACAGCCTCAGCTACTTAGTGAGGCCCACTGCAACTTAGTGAGACCCAGTTTCAAAATAAAGAATAAAAAGTTGGGCTGGGGGTGTAGTTCGGAGGTAGAATGCCCTGGGTTCCATCCCCAGTACCGAAAAAACAAAAAGAAAATAAAAAACAAAAACAAAAAACCTGAGGCTGCTCAGAAACAGGACCACACTGGAGGACCGGAGACGTGAGTGGCGGACGGGATGTCCACAGGAGAGGGACCCGGAGCGCGGCCGCTGCAGGCGCAGCAGACGTGGGGGCCGCGCTCGCCCTTCCCGGGGCTTCTGCAGGTGGCACATGTGGACGGCCGCGCAGCAGGCGTCCTCCGCCTCGGTTCCGTGTTGGGCGTGGTGACACGCCTGTTATTCCAGTCCTTGGGAGCTAAGTCAGGAGGATCTCAGGTTCAAGGTCAACCTCAGCAACTTAGTGAGACTCTCGGTAACCTAGCGAGACCCTGTTTCAAAACCAAAAGATACAGAAAGGCTGGGGAGTAGCTCAGAGGTGGGATGCCTGGGTCCCCGCTCCAGCACCACGGCACTGTGGCCTTTGCTGCGCCCCGGGAGGCGGTGGGGGCAGCACAGCGGCTGGCAGCTTCCCGGCTGGCTGCGCACCGCCGAGGGGCACTAACCGGGTCACATCGGCTCTAGGGGAGTCCAGGGGCCCAGAACCAGCCCTGCAGGAGAAACTGGGACTGGACCTTGATGTGTGAGTGGCCATGCAGGAAATGGAAAAGCGTGTGTGCAGGCCCCGAGGTGCGAGCTCACCCCACCCCAGGGACCGAGGAAGGGCAGAGGGTGGCGGGCGAGCGTGTGGACGGGGCGGGCGGCGGCATGGAAGTCAGAGTGTTAACGTGTGTGTGTCTTGTGTGTGTGTCTGTCTGTGTATGTGCGCGCACGCGTACTGGGGATGGAACCCAGGGGCATTCTACCTCTGGGCTACACCCCCAGCCTTTTTTGTTTTTTATTTTGAAACAGGGTCTCACTGACTTGCTGAAGGCCTCGTTAAGTGGCCGAGGTGGTCCTTGAACCTACGAGCCTCCTGTCTCTGCCCCCAAAGCACTGGGATTGTAGGCACGCACCACCACACTCAGCTTTTTTATTTTGAAGCAGTCTCTCAGTAAATTGCTGAGGACCTTACTGAGTCTCTGAGCCGGCCTCACGTCTGTGATCCTCCTGCCTCGGCCTCCTGAGCACCAGAATTGCAGGTATTAGGGCTGCTTTTATTATTTATTTATTTATTTATTTATTTATTTATTTATTTATTCATTCATGTGGTACTGGGGGGTGGAACCCAGGGGCTTTTCTACCTCCAGCCTATACTCCCAGCCCTATTTTTTAAAAAATATACTTTATTTGGAAACAGGGTCTCACTAAGTTGCTGAGAGCCTCACTAAATAGCCCAGGCTGGCTTTGAACCTGCGCGATCCTCCTGTCTCCGCCTCCCAAGCGCGGGGATGACAAGCGTGCGCCACCACGCCCGGCTGGACTGCTTTTACTTAGTGCGGTGCACTAAGGGACTCCCCCGGGCTCTGTGGGGCTGCAGGCCCTCTGTGGCCTTCTCGACTGTCCCCTCGCCTCACAGATGGAGCCGGGGCTCAGGGAGGTGGGGCGTGTCCCAGGCAAGGGAGAGCAAGCGTGCAGGGCAGCGCGCGTCTCCTGCACCCGGTCTCCCCACTTCCCCTAACCTGGGGCGCCTGCTGTGGGGCATGGCCTGAGGAGCTGTGGGCACAGCGGGCGTGAGGGGCAGTAAAAGCTGAAGGGAGGTCACACACACACACACACACACACACACACACACACACACACGCACGCCCTGCTTGGCGAGCCAGGGAGAACGTCGTTTCTTGCACCAGCGGGCAGGCCCGGCCCCAGAAGCCAGGGATCCAGGCCCGGGCCGACCCGCTGACCTCAGTCCGGAGCTTATGTAACTCAGCCTTTCCCAACCGCCCTCCGCGCCACCCACAACGTAGGCAAACGTGCGGCGCGTCTGCCCCTGTGGGCGAGTGTTTGCCCACACCTGCCGGGCCAGGGCGGCCTGCTGAATGACACCCCGTCCTACCCGCATCATGACGATTGCAGGGTGCCGGCCACGGTGCATATGCTGTCATCCTGGTACTTGGGAGGCTGAGGCAGGAGGACCACAGGTTGGAAGCCAGCCTCAGAAATTTAGTGAGGCCCTCAGCAACATTAGACTATGTTTCTGAATAAAGAATAAAATAGGGCTGGGCATGTAGCTTGGAGGTAGAATGTTCCTGGGACGACAGCATCTTGTTTATACATTTTTTACTTCCTTCTTTCCTTTCATTTTCTTTCTTTCTTTCTTTCTTCTTCTTTTTTTTTTTTTTTTTTTTGGTGGTACTGGGGTTCCCGGAAGCCCTTCTACCTCTGGGCTAAACTCCCAGACCTATTTTATATTTTTTTATATTTGGAACCAGGCTCTGAACCAGAGATCCTCCTGTCTCCGCCTCCCAAGCGCGGGGATTGCAAGCGTGCACCACCACGCCCGGCTTTCTTTTTTCTTTTTTTGTGTGTGGTACTGAGTGCTAAACCCAGGAACGTTCTACCTCTGAGTTATACCTTCAGCCCTTTAACATTTTTGTTGTTGTTGTTGTTTTGAAGAGCCAGGGGTGGGTGTTGGCGCATGCCTGTAATTCCAGGAACTGGGAGGCCATCTCAGGAGGGTCTCAGAAGTGGAGTCTGTCTATCCCATCTCTGTCTCTTTCTCTCTCTCCTCTCTCCTCTCTCCCCTCTCCCCTCTCCCCTCTTCTCTCTCTCTCTCTCTCTTCTCTCTTCTCTCTCTGGGGAATCAAAGCCCCGCTGCATGACGTATGCCAGGCAGGCACTTACCACTGAGCTACACCCCCAGCCCTGTCTATTTTCTGTCAACAGACATTTGAATTATTTATTCTATTTGGCAATTAGAAATTATTGTTCCAAGCCGGGCGTGGTGGCGCACGCTTGTCATCCCAGCATTCGGGAGGCTGAGACCGGAGGATCACGGTTCACGGACAGCCTCGGCTACTTAGTGAGGCCCTCCGCAACTCAGTGAGACCCGGTTTCAAAATAAAGAAAAAATAGGGCAGGGGGTGTAGCTCGGAGGTCGAATGCCCCTGGGTTCCATCCCCAGACCCGCAAAAAAAAAAAAAAAAAAGAAAAAGAAAAAGAAAAAGAAAGAAATTATTGTTCCAATGCTGCCTCTACATTTAACCATTGAGAACATTGAGAAACTGCCAGGCTTTCCCAGGGAGCGCCTCCAGCAGCCCGCCGCGTTTCCCACGGCCTCGTGTGTGTGTGTGTGTGTGTGTGTGTGTGTGTGTGTGTGTGTGTGTGGGCGCCTGCGGCCGCCGCGCCCTCCCGTCGGCTCGAGTCGCATTTTCCTATGGGCCACTGATGCCGGCACTGCTTCATCTTCTTCTTGGCCATTTGTATAGAGTGTGCGTGTGTGCGTGCATGTGTGCGTGTGTGCGTGCGTGTGTGCGTGCGTGCGTGTGTGTGTGCGTGCGTGTATGTGTGCGTGTGTGCGTGCATGTGTGTGTATGTGTGTGTGCGTGCTTGTGTGCGTGCGTGTATGTGTGCGTGTGTGTGCGTGCGTTTGTGTATGTGTGTGCGTGTGTGTGCGTGTGCGTGCGTGTGTGTATGTGTGCGTGCGTGCGTGCGTGTGTGCGTGTGTGTGCATGTGTGTGCGTGCATGTGCGTGCGTGCGTGTGCGTGTGTGTGTGCGTGCATGCGTGTGTGCGTACGTGTGTGTGGCTGGTGCTTGAACCCAGCGGTGGCCTACTTCTGAGCTACACTCCCGGCACGATGTAGCTCTCTATTTGGAAACCAGCCCCCAATTCGTTGCTGAGGTTGGCCTCAAACCTACAATCCTCCTGACTCAGCCTTCCGAATACTTGGTTACAGGAGTGACCATTATGGCCACCATCTGTATTATCTTATTTTGGAGAAATGTCTATTCAAACCCCCCCCCCATTTTCTCCTTTTCTATTATACTAGGGATTGAACCAGATCTCTGAGCTACTTTTTTTCTTTCCTTCCTTCCTTCCTTTTTCTTTTCTTTTTTCTTTTTCTTTTTCCTTTTCTCTTCTTTACTGGAAATTGAACTCAGGGGCATTCTACCTCCAAGCTACACCCCCTGCTTTATTTTTTATTCTTTCTTTTCTTTTCTTTTCTTCCTTCCTTCCTTTCTTTCTTTCTTTCTTTCTTTCTTTCTTTCTCTTTCTTTCTTTCTTTCTTTCCTTTTGGTGGTACTGGGGATGAAACCCAGAGGCTTTCTACCTCCGGGCTATACTCCCAGCCCTATTTTCTACTTTATTTCACTAAGTTTCTAAGAGCCTCACTAAGTAGCTGAGGCTGGCTGTGAACCTGCGATCCTCCCGTCTCAGCCTCCCAAGTCCTGGATTACAAGCGTGCCCACCACGCCCGGCTGTCGTGTTCTCTTCTGAGGCAGGGGCTCTCCAGGTCGCCGAGGCTGGCCTCCGACTTGGGTCCCCCTGCTTCGGCCTCCAGAGTTGCTGGAACCGTGGGCCGTGCGGCCAGGCCGGCTTCCTTTGCTCGCTCTCAAATCGGGCCGTTTTCCTTTTTGTCGCCTTGAATCGTGTCACTGAAGTTGGTGGTGAGAAAGCCGGGAATGTGCCTGGGCCAAGAGGGCGGGGGCGACGTGCTCATGAGCTTGGCCTTGGTTTTGCTCTAGCCTGCCTTTCTCCAACTCTGTCTCCTTCTGGGGCTTGAACCCAGGGCATTCTACCTCCAAGCTACACCCCCAGCCCTATTAGATTTTTTTTTGAAATGGTCTCACTAGGTTGATGAGTCACAACTTGCTGGGGCTGTCCTTGAACCTGCGATCCTCCTGTCTCAGCCTCCTAAGTACGAGGATTACAGGTGGGTGCCACCACACTTGCCGGCTGAGTTGGTATCCACCTTCTACTGGGCAGGTGGGGCTGCCTTCTCCCTACCCAGAGCCCCTGCGCCCTGTTGAGACCGACCCCCGCGGGGCGCCGTTCCTTTACAGGGGCAGGCCCGGCAGGCCCGGCAGCTGGGGGGGGGCCGGGAAGCAGCAGTTCTGAGGAACCCAGCGGTCCTCTCTTCCTCTCCAAATCACGCGGCCCTAACTGACGTGGCCCAGGAAGAGGGACAGCCCGGGCCCTGTGGTCGAGATCCTATTTATACTGGCTGGGCCGTGTTGCAAGCTTTTCCTGCTGGCGACAGGGACGTCACTGGGCGCTGACCTCATCAGAAACGCCGCCGCTGACGCGCCTTCCCTCGCGCCTCCAGCCGTGGTCCTGGGCCGCTCCGGGCCTGTGCGTCACCCAGTCCCTGCAGCCTGCTGAGCATGCCTCCTGCCGCAAGCTGGTGTGGGCCGAAACATGTCCCCCTGCGTGTGTGAGTCCCGGTCCCTCTCAGTGTCTTGGGACGTAACACATTTAGACACTGGGCCTTTATGTTTTGTGATGCAGGGGATTTGACCAGAGACATTCTATCTCCAAGATAGACCCCCAGCCATTTAACTTATTTATTTATTTATTTATTTAATTAATTTATTTTTTTGGTGGTACTGGGGTTCCTGGAAGCCCTTCTACCTCCGGGCTACACTCCCAGACCTATTTTTACATTTTCATTTTTGGAAACAGGGTCTCCTAAGCCAGCGCGCGCGGCTGGCTTCGAACCTGCGCGATCCTCCTGTCTCTGCCTCCCAAGCGCGGGGATTACAAGCGTGCGCCACCACGCCCGGCTAACTTATTTATTTTGAAACAGGGTCTTACTAAGTTGCTGCAGCTGACCGTGAACCCGTGAGCTTCCTGGCTCAGCCTCCCAGGTCCCGGGATTGCCGGAGTGAGCCACTGCGCCCAGCTTGGGCCCTTTATTTATTTGTTTATTTTTGGCACTGGGGATGGAACCCAGGGGCATTCTACTTCTGAGCTGCACCCCCAGCCCTCTTTTTTACTTTGAAACAGTCTCGCTGAATTGCAAAGGGCCTCACCAAGTAGCTGAAGCTGTCTACAGACCGCGATCCTCCTGTCTCAGCCTCCCGAATGCTGGGATTACAAGCGTGCGCCACCACGCCCGGCTCATTTTTTATTTTGAAACAAGGTCTTGTTCCATCGCTAAAGATCTCGCTAAGTTGCCGAGGCTGGCCTCCATCCTTCTGTCTTTGCCTTCCAAGTGGCGGAGTGCCACCACGCCCAGCTAATACACATGTGCGCACACACACACACACACACTTTTTTTAGTACTAGAGATAGAACAAGGATTCTTAGCTATACTCCCCTGCCCTTTTTATTTTTTGTTTTGAAACAGAGTCGCACTGCTGCTGAGTCTGACCTTGAACCTGCGGTCCTCAGAGTCACTGGAATTGCGGCTTGCGCCACCACACCCAGCTGTCTTATTTAAAGCTAGAGTCGTGCCAGATACCTCAGGCTGGCCTTGAACCCGCAATCGTCCTGCCTCAGCCTTCCAAGTCTCTGGGATCGCAGGTGTATGCCACCATGCCAGGACTGGAGGTGGGACTTTAAAAGAGGCAGTCAAGGTGAAATGAGGTCACTGGGGAAGCCCTAATCTGATGTGACCGTTTTCCTTATAAAAGGAGGAAATCAGGCCCCAGACAACACTCAGACCAACAGATGACCGTGTAAGGACGCAGCGAGAAGGCAGCCCCCCACCCACAGGCCAAGGAGACCCAGGCTTCAGAGGAACCAACCCGCGCGCACCTTGGCCCGCGGTTCCCCCGCCAGCCTCCGAGAAAGCAAGAGCTTCCTGTCAGCCGCCCAGGCGCGGTGCACCCGCGGTCCAGACCCCGGGCTTGGCAGCCACCGCTTTGACCAGCTGCAGGTGGTAACTGGGAGGGGGCCTAGAAGGCCGACCGATCGATCGATCAATCAGTCGGGATGGACTTTTTGGTCTTATCTTCATTCCCTAAGCAACACAAGGTGACTGTTTGCATAGTATTTGCATTGCATTAGGTATTACAGGTCCTCAAGAATTATTAAAGCTGGACCCAGTGGCGCACTCCTGAAATCCCAGAATTTGGGAGGCTGAGACAGGAGGACTGTAGGTTCAAGGTCAGCCTCAACCACCGAGACCCTTTTTCAAAATAGAAAAATTGAGCTGGGCGTGGTGGCACACACTTGTAATCCCAGCGCTTGGGAGGCTGAGACAGGAGGATCATATGTTCAAGGCCAGCCTCAGCTACTTAGTGAGGCCCTCCGCAACCTAGTGAGACCCTGTTTCAAAATAAAGAAGAAAAAAATAGGACTAGAAGTGTAGCTCAGAGGCAGAATGCCCCCGGGTTCAATCTCTAGTACAACACACACACATACAAATAAAAAAGGGGCTGCAGGTGTAGCTTGGAGGTAGAATGCCCCTGGGTTCCATCTCCAGCACCCAAAGGAACACGATCTTCTACTAGACAGGCCTGCTCTGAACGCCCTCTGGATTTTGCAGGCCGCCTGGGGCCGGGCCACCTCCCTCTGCCCCTCAGGGACGGACGCTATGGCCTCCTGGACTGTGGCGAGTGGCGGAGCGTGAGGGGCAGCGGGCTCTGGCGCTCCTCCTGTGGAGAAGAGGGCGTCCCCAGCCAGGCTGTCGGAGATCGGAGATCGGGGATGTGAAACGGAGAAGGGTCCCGCTTGGCGGGGGCCCCAGGAAATGGCACCGCGGGGGTGCGCTGAGGCCAGGAATTCAGAGGAAGCCACAGTGCCTGGATGAGGCTCCAGAAGCGCCCGCGGGGGCGGCGAGGCCGGGCATCGGCCGCGGGGGCCTGGGGAAGAAGTTGCCGGTGTTTGTTTTGTCTGGCCTTGCTGACGAAACCCAGGGCCGTTCTGATTCCACCCCCGGCCCTGTTTTATTTTTTATTTGGAACTAGGGTCCTGCTAAGTTCCTCGCTACGTTACTCAGGCTGGCTGCGAACCCGCGACCCTCCTCTCTCAGTCGCCCAAGTACTGGGGCTGCGTGTGTGCGCCGCCGCCCCGGCCGGTTTCCTGCTTCTGCTGGACCCTCGGTACCTGGGAGCGGCCGGCACAAAGCGGAACCAGGTTCACGTTTGTTGAATGAATGCGAGGGTGTCCGGCCGTGCAGGTGCGCAGGTCCCCGCCCTGCAGCTCAGGGGCCCCACCCCGGCTCCCCAGCCTTCGAAGGCCCCTGAGGGTGCAGGCCAAGCACCTGCTTCCAGGCGTGGCAGGTGAGCAGGGCCACAGGCATGGCCCTGGGCCTCAGTTTACCCCGCAGGGAATCAGCAGGTGACGGAGAGGCGCTGTCTCCGGGGCACCTTCCGCGGGGTTCGGACGCCTTCCAGAAGCAGGGGACCAACCCATGATCGCTATCTTTCAGAGAAAGTGAAACCTGGTCCCAACTGCCTCCGCAGCCCCCCCCAGCTTCCCCTCCACGCCCAACGCTTCCCCATCTCCTCCACCCGCATCCTGCCCCACAACGGAGTACTTGGAATTAGAATTTCATCTTTTCTTTTTCCTTCAGAGGACCTTTGCCTTTTATGTCCGTGGCAGCAGCACCCTGTGGAGTGGGCCGGGAAATGTTCTCGCCGTCTACGTTCCCCGTGGGGCTTCCGAGGCCCAGAGAGGTTAAGCGACTTGCCCTGGGCCACACAGCACATCCGAAGGCTTGAAGCCTGTGCTCCCGTGTCTCCTCTCCAGGTGCCCAGTTGTCCCCAGGGGGTTCTGTCCGAGGAGAAGCGGCCTCGCTGCAGGCCGTGGGCCTAGGATGGGGAGGCCGGTAGGAGACGCCTGACAGGCAGCAGGGAGCTGGGGCTGGGGATGCTGGTCCCAGGGCTACAGCCCCAATCTCGGGGCTGCCAGCCTGGGTCTGGCTCTGTGCCCAGAGCCCAGTGGTTTCCGCTCACAGATGTCCCAACAGCCCCAGCGAGAGGGCGGGAAGGGCACCCAACGAGGAAGCCGACTTAGCCCCTCAGCTCCAGACCTCCGTGCCGCGCGAGGCCGGCGGCCCCCCGAGCAGAGACAGGCCGGGGCCACGCGGGGCCGGCTGACGGTGCCTCCCGCTCACCTGGGCCCAGCCCTGAAGATGGCAGGCGCCCCCTCGCTCCCCACCGGCTCCGGGGAGGCTGAGGCTGCGGTTTGCATCAGCCCTGGGCGTGGGGCTGACCTCGAAGAACGAATTCGAAGAAAACAGGAGGAGGAGCGGGCATGCCGCGGCGCCCGGCGCCCATTGGCCACCGGTGGAAACTTTGGTTTTTGGGGTCATGTTCCCAGAAGGCCTGCCCTCCCCCACCCCCTCCCCACCCACCTCACGAGGTGTTGGCCAATCGCCCCGCCAGGCATAAAGTGGCTGCCAGCCCGCGGGACTCCCAGCCGGGAGGTGTCCCCCGCAGCGGGCGCGGGCCGGAGCGCGGGTACCCAGCATGCGGGCGCCGCTCACACGGACGCTGCTCAGTAAGTATCTCCTCCCGCACCAGTGCCCGCTCGCTGTGCCCAGGGTGCGGCGAGGAGCAGGGCACCCTCTGCCTCCGGGGGCCAGGGGGCCGGGCACCTGGCAGAAGGATGCTGAGCCAAGGTCAGGTGGAGGCCGGTCCCTGGAGCCGGCCCCCTGGGCGGCTTGCACGGGACGGGAGCCGGGGAAGAGGATGGGCAGGGGGAGGCCGGGGAGACGGAGGCAGGTGGGGGACACGCGGCGGGGAAGCGGGCAGTGTGCTGCATTGGATGGACCGGGCCCCCTTCCTGCCCCGATCTGATTCTTAGGGTCTGGGATGCTAGAAGGTTAACCAGGACCCCAGGCCCCGGAGACAGCCACACCCACGCCGGGCCAGGCTCTCCGAGCTGGTGACATCATCTGGAGCCCTCGCTCTGCCCCACCTGGGCAGCCTCCTCGCCCACCAGGGCCCCAGGGTGCTCCGGGTGCCTCCCAGGGCCGGGCCGCACCCCATGCAGGCGCCCGTGCCCGTGCACGCTGTCACCAGCGCGCTGCGGATCTCTGAGCAGGGCCGTGGAGACCTGGGGAGCTGAGGGCACCCTTGGGTGCCCGGCCCCTTGACCTGCCCGGCTGCCGGATAGTTTATAGGAAGGGAAGGAAGTGTCACCGCCTTCCGGGCCATTGCGCCACGGGCTCCTTCCGACCACGTGGCTCCGGTGCCTGTGGGGTGGGGGCAGCGAGCCGTAACTGTGCCAGCCCCTGCGCCCTGCCAGCTCACGGCACCCATCGCGGGCCCGATAGCAGTGGCCACAGAGGGGGAATGCGAGGGGCTGGGAGAGCATGGTCGTTATGACTCCGACAAGCCCTTCTCCCGTGACTTGGTTTACCTGTCAGTAAAACAGGTGCGTGCAAGGTTCATTCCCTTTCCAGGCCCACCGGCCCCAGCTCTGTACACAGAGCTGCTGCCCCACAGCCCTTCAGAGCCACCTGCAGGGGCCGGCGGGCTCTGTCACAGAGGCCCAGGGGCTCACAGCCCCGGGTCGTTAGCTCAGAGGGCCCACGCCATGTCAGCTCTGGGGACACTAGCTTAGGCAGGGTTGAGCGCCAGCAGGGCTGGACTTTAGAGACCTGCGAGGTCAGCCTGGTGTGGCTGTGCACGCCCGGAATCCCAGGATTTGGGAGGCTGAGACAGAAGGATTACAGGTTTGAGGCCAGCCTTGGCAATTTAGCAAGATCTTGTTCCAAGAACAAAACAAAACAAAACAAAACAAAAAACAAGCGAGGCGTGGTGGTGCACGCTTATAATCCTACTTGGGAGGCTGAGGATGGCGGTTCGCGGACAGCCTCAGCTACTTAGTGAGGCTCTCTGCAACTCAGTGAGACCCTGTTTCAAAATAAAGAATAAAAAATAGGCCCGGGGGTGTAGCTCGGAGGTCGAATGCCCCTGGGTTCCATCCCCAGTACTAAATAAATAGATAGATAGATAGATAGATAGATAGATAGAGCTGGGTGTGGTAGCACACACCTGTAATCCTAGCCCTTGGGAGGCTAAGATAGGAGGATCACAGGTTCAAGAACAGCCTCAGCAAGCAGTGGGACTCTCATCAACCTAGTGAGCCCCTGTTTCAAAGTAAAAATAAAACAGAACTGAGAGTGTAGCTCGGAGGCAGAATGCCCTTGGGCTCTCTCCCCGTACCATAAATAAATAAATAAATAAATAAATAAACAAACAAACAAATAAGTAAGTAATGCTGGGGTGTAGCTTGGAGGCGGAGCGCCCCTGGGGTCGATCCCCAGTAGCAGATTAATTAATTAGTGAGGATGGACTCGGTAACTGTGGCCAGAGTCCCGGCCCCTCCTTCCCGCGTCAGACCCCAGCCCGCGCGTCCCTCCCGGGGCTGGTGGCGGCCCTGTAGGGCGTTGGTGCACATGCAGCGGCCACACAGGGCCCAGTCCCTGCCCCAGAGCACGCGGACCCCGGGACACTGGAGACTCCCCGGCCGAGGCCGGTGACCCTGTCCTTTTCTCCCCCAGGCCAGGTCCTGGGACTCCTGCTCCTGAGTATGGCGGCAGCTCTGCGAGGCTGCTCGGTGCCTTACCAGCGGCTCCTCAGCCAGCTCCAGAGGCAGGCACACTACATGGCGGACACCGGCATGCTCCTGGACCCCTTCGTGAGTTGCTGCGCCCTGAGAATCCAGGGAGAGGGGAGGGGTTAGCAAGGCAGCCTCTCCCAGAAAGGGGCAGGCCCCGTCCCTATTCAGTATGGGGCAGAGGGAGCTCGGCGTGGCGGTGCATGCCTATAATCTCAGTACTTGGGAGGCTGAGGCAGGAGAATCACAGGTTCAAGGCCAGCCTCGGCCACTTGGTGAGCCCCCCCCCCACTACTTAGAACCTGTTTCCAAATAAAAAATAAGATAGGGCTGGGGGATAATTCAGACTTAGAATGCCTCTGGGTTCAGTCCCCAGTGCCACAGACAGGTGGGGAGGTGGAGGAATGGAGTCCAGCCCTGAAGCTGGGGGGCCGGGGCGGGGCTGCAGTTGCCCAGCTCCGACTCCATTCTGCGTCCGGGCTGGCTCCATGCCAGTGCGCCGCGGCGCCTCATTCTAGCTGGATGTGGACAGCAAGGCTCCCCTTGTCCCCCAACACTCCCGACCCAGCCACTGTCCGCAGTCCCCCTGCCCCAGCACCCCTGCCACCCGCCTGGCAGTCTCAGGCTGTCCTCTGGGCCTCAGTTTCCACATCTGTCCAGCGGGAAGGTCAGATGAGGGAGGGGCGCAAGGTTCAAAGCCAGCCAGGCAGACTCGTCCGTGTGTGTGTGTGTGCGCGCGCGCGTGTGCGGTTGGGGGCTTGGGCAGCACCCCTGACCCTCCTGTTTCCCACCCCTCCAGATCCTTCTCCAAAACCTGAACACATCCATGCTGACACAGTCCTGCAGGGAGCCCCCCGGGGGCTTCCCCAGCGAGGACGAGCTGCGGACGCTGAGCAGGCGAGGCTTCCTGGCGGCCGTCAAGGCCACGCTGGGCCGCGTCCTGCAGGGACTGGACGCGCTGAGCCGGAAGCTGAAGCCCCAGGCCTGGGAAAAGCTGCCCACGGCCAGGCAGAACATTCTGGGCGTCCAGAACAACATCCACTGCATGTCCTGGCTGCTCCGCGGCCCCGCGGAGCCGGCCGAGCCCACGCGCGCCGGCCCGGGGCCCTTGCTGCAGCTGACGCCCTCCCTCAGCCTCTTTCAAACCAAGCTGAAGAGCTGCAGGTTCCTGCACGGCTACCACGGCTTCATGGGCTCCGTGGGGCGGGTCTTTAGGGAGTGGGGGGACAGCCCGAGCCGGCGCCGCAGGCAGAGCCCCCGCTGGGCCCTGCGCAAGCGAATCCACAGGACCGGGGCCCCCAGGAGGGGCAAGGGGCCCACTTCCCGGGGGGCAGCCGGACGGGCGCCCTTGCAGACCGAGGATAAAGCGGGCTCTGTGGACTGAGGCTGCCGCTGCCCGGCCTGCGCCCTCCTGGCCCCAGGACACAGGCGTGCGCGTTAGAGCTGGTCAGCTCCTCCTCCCGCCCAGCGCCCGGCCCTGCCTCTCCGGGCCCCCGGCAGCCAGGGCCGGCCACAGGGCCGGCCACGAGGGGCCGAGTTTCCATTGATTCAGGGGTCCGATGACACAAGCTGACTCACGGTCGGGCTGACTGTCCCCCTGCTCCCCTGGCCGCTGGCCGGCTGGCCCGCCCTCCCATGACTTGCAGGGCTGTGGCCCCCAGACTTCCTCCTTTCCACGGTGGCCGGCTCGGAGGGGAGGCCGGCGCCGGCCTCCTGCGCCTTGAGGCTGCTGGGGCAGACACCTGGCTCCGGACTGTGCCCGAGGGCGTCCTGGGCGGGCGCGGCCTGCGGCCACCGACTCGCTCTGTCCCTTTACCTGTCTGGCATCAGCCTTTTTCCTTTGGGAAGCCAAGGGCCTGGGGCCTCATCTACCTGCCTGTGGCTGGGCCCCTGTGATACGTCAGATTCTCTGTGAATCGGGCCGCGGTGCCAGCGGAGGTGGGGTGGACGCCTGCGGAGCCCCCGCCCCCTTAGGAGGCCTCCCGGGGCCCGCGGGCTGCGCCCCTAGCGCGCACCCTAGAATTCTCATGCCGAAGCCGTTACCCTCCTGGAGAGGGTCCCAGAAGGTGCTGGGCACATTCCTTGGGGTAGCGTAACTAATTTATTGAAATTTATTGATTTGTATCAGTTTTGAATCAGTTCCATATTTATAAGGCTTATTTATGATGTGTATTTAATGTTAATATATTTAAAACTTGCCTGGTTTCTAAAGCTCCTGTCTCTGTTGTTTTATGGGTGATGGCTCTTGTGGGCGGACGTCTCTGGGCGGCAAGGCCAAAGACGTCCACGCCATGGGGGTGGACCGGACGGCCACGCTCTGTCCAGAGAGGGAGCCACACACCACACATTGTGCGTGTGCGTGTGCGTGTGTGTGCTTGGGCTGTAACACAGGGCTTACACACATAAAAAGGGCTCCCCAGACCTTTTTATTTTGAAATGGGGTTTTGCTAAGTTGCTGAGGCTGGCCTTGACTCTGCAATCCTCCTATCTGAGCCTCCCGAGTGCTGGTATTACAGGCACGCGCCGTCTTGCTGGTGTGCATGTGCGTGTGCGTGTGCGTGTGCGTGCAAGTGGCCGGGCAGGTCTCCTTTTGAGACGCTGGGGGTGTGAGGATGGAGGGCGCTGTGGGCAGGTTGGCTCCGAGCTGCCGCGGTGTGTGGCGGGTGTGTGTGCGGCGGGTGTGTGTGCGGCGGGGGTGTGTGTGGCGGGGGTGTGTGTGGCAGGTGTGTGTGTGGCGGGGGTGCCTGCTCCTTGTGTGTGCATATTTTTCTTGCCTCTTATTTTGTCTTTTTTTGATACTGGAGATTGAACCCAATACCTCTGAACTGCTGCCCCAGTCCTTTATTTATTTATTTATTTATTTATTTATTTATTTATTTATTTTTGAAACAGGGTCTTGCTAGTTGCTGAGGCTAGCCTCCAACCTGGAATCCTCCTGTGTCAGCCTCCTAAAGCCCTGTGTAGCTGACGTGGCTGGGCCTCCTATCGACGTGACACCACGCCTGGCTTATTTATTTATTTTACTGTACTGGGGACTGAATCCGGGGGATTCTGCCTCCAAGCTACGCCCCAGTCCCGCCTTCCTTTAAATTTTGAAGCGGGGTCTCACTAAGTGGCTGAGAGTCTTGTTTAGTTGCGGAGGCTGACCTCAAACCCACTATCCTCCTGCCTCAGCCTCTCAAGTGCTGGGAATTTTTTGTCTCTTTCGAAAGACCAGGTGTTAGCAAACTAACGCACGCTTATGCCTGTGGGAATCGTGTGTGTGCGTGTGTGTGCGTGTGCAGAGACACGTGGGTGTGTCTGCACACATCTGCGCATGGGCAGACATGCAGAGGCTGGGCGCCAGTGTGTCCTCACCCACGTGTGCGCTGGGGGTCCCCGTGGAGGAACGCAGGGCTGGCTAGAGCCCCGCGGGTCCTCTAAGCGCCGGTGGAGCGAGCACACGCGGTCTGCAGCCAGCGCTTGCCACCGCCGCCTGCCACCGAGACCCAGGAGGGAGCGAGCGGCCGGGCAGGGCGCGGTGCGGAGCGCGGCGGGAGTCAGAGCTGGCCCAGTCCAGAGCCTTCGCCTCCGGCCTGGCTGTCAGGGTGACCTTGGAGAACTCCGGGGTCCGGGAGCCCGAGATGGACAGGATCGTAGCCGATCTTGCCGTAGATGAGCCCGTGACGCGGGTGTGCTTAAATCTTCCTGTAGGGAGTTGGGGTCTCCACCGGACCCCCAGGCACCCGGGCTCCTCTGGATAGGATACCCAGGGGCCCTCTCGGGATATCTACAGGCCAACGGCACACGAAGGCCGCAGCAGCTAGAGAGGCCAACAGAGGCAGGGGGCGAGGGCTCGGCACCCCGTGCCTTAGGCGTGTAAGAAATGTGTGTTTTTTCTTATTAAAAAGGGGAGGCAGGAGTGGTGGCACACATCTGTAATCCCAGTGCTTTGGAGGCTGAGACAGGAGGATTGCAAGTTTGAGGCCAGCCTGGGCAATTTAGTGAGGTCGTCTGCCACTTAGTGAGAACTTGTTTAAAAAAAAAAAAAGGAGGCTGGAAGCTTGGAGTAGCTCCAGTCTCCAATGAATAAAAGTAGCTTGGAGGTAGACTGCCCCTGGCTTCACTACCCAGTTACCCTCCCCGGAAAAGAGGGGGCGAGGGGACAGCTCAGTGGCAGATAGTTTGCCTAACACGCTTCAGGGTTCAGTCCCTGGCACCACGGAGAAAACCAGCCGGTGGACCTGGCCCGGTTCAGTCCCACCACCCGTGCTCCCTGGGTGGGGGCCGGGCCGGGAGCAGGCCTGGCCGGTGGGGACCCCGGCGCCCGGCCTGCGATGGCGCCATCCGCTCTGCACACAAGACACAGGCTCGCGAGGCCCGGGGCCCCGCATGCTCTGGGGGCCGAGGAGTTCACCCTGCCGGGCTTCGGGGAGGGGCGTCCTCCTGGCAGCCACACCCCCCCAGGCCCCCAAGCTCGCGGGGTTGCGGGAGTCCCTGGGGAGGAGTGTGGGTCAAGGGGCAGACAGACAATAGACTGAGGGCCAGCGGGGGCATCGGGCGCTTTGCAAAAGCAGAGAGAGGTGGTGTAACAGACGGGCGAGGACGTGGGTGGTCAGGGCGGCATCAGGAGAGATGACGCGCGGCTGTGGTCTGGATGGCGCGGAAGGGCAGGGGCGAGGGGACGACGGCAGAGCCCGGCCTTGGGGGACGGGGCCAGCGAGGGGCGGGGGGGAGGGCGGGGGGCAGCCTCCCGGCCATAGAGCGACTGCCCGGCGCCGAGGAGGGGACCCCTGTCCCCGCCGGGCTCCCCTCCCCTCGAGCTCAGCATCCTCTGGGCCCAAGTTGCCTGGGGCTCCTGGAGGTCCCCTCTGGAATGCTGCCCTGGGTGGGCCTCGCTGTAACGCCCTCCCGCAGACCCCCAGCAATTCTCCCCACCTGTCCCCGGTGGTCTGGGTCCTGCATCTTGGCCACACGCTTTCCCCCTGGGGACCTCCCTCCGCGCGTTCCTGTTACCACTTCCTCCCCTGCTCGGGGCCAGAGCCCCCGCGCGCCTCCCCTACACTGCGCTGTCCTGGCTTCAGGGGCTCCCGGGCAGCAGGCCGGGTGCCCGCAGCCTCCCGGGCCAAAGAAGACAGGGCCGGGGCGTCCACGGGAGGGACTGAGGTGCTGAGCCCGCGGGGAGCCCGCCCCGCGCAGGTGCCCCGGGTCCTGCCAGCATCGGGGGCCGCCCTCGCCCGCACCTGCTGCGCAAGGGGCTTTCCTCGCCCGCTGCTGGGAAGCTGTGGGCGGGAGGTGCCAGACATGAAAGCCCGGCGCGTTCAGCTTCCTGCAGCCGAAGGGGAGTCGGCGCCGCGGCTGGCACCGAGGTCGCCCACAGCGAGGGCAGAGGGTGACCTGCGGGGGCCGAGCCAGAAGCCCGGGCTCCTCAGCCCCCGCCCAGGAGGGGGGGCAGAGCTGGGGTCTGAAGGAGCAGCCCCCTGGGAAGTGGGAAGGGTGCTCCAGACCCCGGGGGGGGGTCCCGGGTGCCCCCCGGGACTTACCACCTCCCTGTGGCTTCCTGTGGGTCACAGTGGCCAGCTCCAGACCGATCACCGCCCAAGACCACATCTGCCCCCTCCCCAGCCGCAGGGCGCTGGGGGTGACCCGAAGCGCGACTCCTGCCAGGTGTGGTGACCCGCACCTGTACTCGGGAGGCTGAGGCAGGAGGATGGCAAATTGAAGGCCAGACTCAGCAACTTAGTGAGGCCCTGCTTCGAAATAAAATTGAAAAGGACTGGGTGTATATATAGCTCAGAGACAGAATGCTCCGGGTTCAATCCCGAGCCCCCACCTCCCCACACGCGAAGCCGAGCTCCCAGCCTCTCCGGGCTTCCTAGTCACTCCAGCTCGGAGGTGCCCAGACCCAGGCTGTCCTTATCCAGGCCAGCCCTCCGTGCTGCGCTCCTCTTGGCCTGGCGAAGTCGCTGAGGCTGGCCTCGAACCTGCGATTCTCCAGGGAACAGGCGTGCGCCCGCGTGCCCAGCCTCCTTCCTTCACGGTCTCCCCTCCCTCCTTTCCTTCCTTCCTCCTTTCCTTCCTTCCCTCTCTCGCTTTTCTTTCTTCTAGGGATTGAACCTCAGGGGTGCTCTACCACTAGGCCACATCCCAGCCCCCTTTTCTGCCTTTAAGCCGACTCCTCGCCTTTTTTAGTTGATTTTGAAGCAGGTGCTTGCTAAGTGACTGCGCTGGCCTTGACCCCGCGACCCTCCTGTTTCGGCCTCCTAAGTGCTGTGATTACAGGTGTGCAGCTCCGGCCCGGCGCTGGTTTCTGGACAGGTCTTCTCTTCGTCCCTGTCCCAATCCCACCTCCCACCCTGCAGGCCAGGCCTGGGGCCCCGGGAGTCCCCTGAACCCCTCTCCAGCACCGAGGCAGGGTCACAGTCCACGGCCAGCCCAGCTGCCGGCTTCCCGGGGCGTCCGAGGGCTGGGCTTGCCGGGGAGGGACGAAGGTCTCGGCAGCCAGGGGTTGGGCAGGTAGGCGGCCAGCCGGGGCGGAGGCGGGCCAGCGGCTGGGCTCCCAGGTGGGTGCTCGCTCGGGGAGCACCGTGTGTGCCCAGGGGCGCAGCCACGGTCCTGTGACTGCTCTGGGGCGAGGAGCGGGTGCGGGACGGCGGCTGCACACGGCCGACCCCAGGTCATGCGGAGGCCGCTCAGTCATCGCCTTATGCTGGCCTGGGTCACCCCGGCGGCTGGGCGCGGCCAGTCAGCTGTGACTCAAGCCGGAGCGGCCTCGGTGCCACGCAGCGGGGCAGGGGCACCGGGAGGACGCCCCTCCCAGCCGCCCTGCTGCGCTCTGTGCCCACCGGCAGTCTGTGCCCATCCGCGCCGAAGACCACAAGGCGTGATCTGGGCTGGGAGGGGGCTTTCTGCACCTGTCACCCCGGCCTCAGCTGGGGGTGGGGTGAAGTGGGGGGAGCTTCAGAGCCTCGGCTCTGGACGGGAAGTCAGGTGGGGGGCGGGGTGAGGAGCCACGCCAGAGAAGGTTCGGCAGGAGAGAGAAGCAGAGGAAGATGGTGTCGCGCTGAAGACCTCGGGGGACATCGCGGGCCGCACCAGCCCACCCGCCCGCGCAGAGACCACGGTAGGCTCCCCTGACCCGCAGGACCGGCGGCTGTAGCCCCGCATTTACCCTCACTGTGGACCAACGGCGGGCCCTTGCATGTCAGAGGGCGTCTGGCCGCCCTCCCAAAGCTCCTGGCCTCGGTTTCCCCCTGTGCAACGGACGCCCCGGCCCTCAGAGGCCGTTGCGGCGAAGCGGGACTGTGAGGTGACAGATGCATGCGTGAGGGGTTAAAGATCGTCCACGGAGCCGGGAGCAGTGGCCCTCGCCCGGAACCCGGCACCTGGGAGGCTGAGATGAAGGGGCGCAAGCTGGAGGCCAGCCTCAGCTGCCTAGTGAGGCCCTGTTTCAAAATAAAAAATATAAAGGGCCGGGGGCCGGGCGTGATGGCACACACCTGTAATTTCAGTGCTTGGGAGGCTGAGACAGGAGGATCACAGGCTCCGGGACAGCCTCAGCTACTTAGTGAGGCTCTCAGCAACTTAGCAAGACCTTGTTTCAAAGTAAAAACAAAAAATAGGGCTGGGGTATGTGTAGCTCACAGGTAGAGCGCCCTGGGTTCAACCCCATTACCAAAAAAAAAAAAAAAAAAAAAAAAAAGTTCCCAGCCAGCCCGGCTGAGGCTGGAGGGGCCTGGTTTGAAAACTAAGCGGGCCTTGGCGCCGGGAGGAGGAGCTGCCTCCCTCGGAGTCTTGGTTCAGAGGTTCCCTGGAGCCTCCAGACCCCCACCCTGTCCAGGGAGTCCCTGTCCTTTCAGGAGGGGCTGCGGGGTCGCGGGGTCCCTCCTGGAGGCTCCAGGGTGTGACCACTCAAGGTCAGAGCCCCTACACTTTGGCCTCTGGCCAGCACAGGTCTTGGCCGCCGTGTGCCTCTCGGGTGGTAAAGCAGCCCCTTCTGGGAGCGCCGCTCAGAGGTTGTGGCGGAGGATGAGGGACTGTGGTCTTAGCCCTGATGGGGCGGGGTGGGGACCCAGCAACCACGGATCCCTGATCCTGCCGGGGGCGGTCCTGGGTCCTGGGGAGGGCTGCAGGGGCGGGACGCTGTCCCCAGGCCCGTCCTGGGTGCCCCGCTGAGCCGGGCAGGGCCAGGCTTGGTCACGGGGAGCGGGCAGTGGGCCCCCCTAGGCTGGCTTGAGTTCTGCTCTCTGCTGTGGGACCCTGGACGGTTCCGCTCCCCTGTGTGCGCCTCAGCTTGCCCCTCTGTAAAATGGAGCTTGTTGGGATGTCGAAGAAATCTCGTGAGGACCAGGGGGAGAGGGCCAGCAGAGGAGCCCTGCGCGGGTCCTCTTCAGAGCCTCTGCCTGCCCGCGCTTGGGCGCCCTCTCGTGGCCAGTCCTCAGGGCTTCCCGGGGAGCTGCGGGCAGTACGCAGGTCCCTCCAGGTCCCCCCGGCCACGTCCCCTTCCCCTGCCTCGGCCGATGGCTTCTGCCCACCCCCATTCTGACCCCCGGGCACCGCTCCGCACTTCCTCAGACCCCCAGTCCCCTCCCGCCCTGCCCGCCTGGCACAGGGCTGGTTGTGGCCTCGTGCTTGCTGGCCGCTGGTCAGTGGGGGGCGCTGCTGCCCAGGGCTTGGAGGCCGCAGGGGCGGAGCCGCCTTGGCCCGCACCCAGCCCGGGCTCCAGCTCTCCAGGGCTCCTGGGGGGCCCTCTCCGTCTCACCCCACCCCAGTCTGCACCCCCGGGAGCCTTTTCTAGACCCTTCAAGGCCCAAGGCCTGACCCAGGCGGGACACCTGAGACCCCCAGGGACCGCTTTCTGGAATGCCCACAGGTCTCTTGTCAGGGGTGAGAGCATGCCTCACCCAGATCTCAGGATCGGGGGGTCCTTGGCCAGCACCAGTCAGAGAGACGGACAGAGTTTTACTTAGGAAAGAGGGAAACCCACATTCGGGGTCCTTCTAAACTGTGGCTCCGGAGGGTGCCCAGGGCTCTTGTGTGACCTGCTGTCTGCTAAGACACCTGCCTCAGGCTGGTCAGCGGCCAGCAGGGTCTCTTATAAAAGCTCCTCGGGGACCTTGGGGTCTCAGCCTCGTCACAGACTTCCGGGTTAAAGTTCACTGTCCTTGTTTCCCTCTGTCTCTTCCTACCGACTGATTTCTTCTAGCCTGTGTCTGTGTCTCCCCGTCTGGGGTCCCAGAGAGGCAGGCAGTCCCGCATGCTGGGGAGGTGGGTGCCCACTCATTTGCTTTGTGGCGTTAAAAAAGCGACTTCCTCTCTCTGCCCCCATCTCGAAGTCAAACCAGCTAAGATAATGTCAGTACTAAAGGCCCAATGCCAGGCCTGCTGGGCCCCAGAGAGGGCATCGCTGCCCACAGGTTGGCAGCACTGCCCCCCCTTTGCAGTTGGCGCTGAGGCCTATGCAGTGAGGCTGCTCTGCACGAGGGGGCGCTGTGCTGGGGACGCGGGGTTACGATGGGGGGCGAGGAGGTCCCAGGCCAACAGCCCCCTCCACGAGGACGCAGAGTGCATGCAGGGCAGGCCTCGGAGCTGAGGGGTTTAGAGACACGGGCTTTTGGGGCCAGGCGTGGGTCCCACCCAGAGGGGAGGGAACGGAAATGGGGTCCCGGGAGGGGTGGGGCGGGGGCCTGGCTGGGCAGGAGATCAGAGCGGCGTTGGGTCGTGGAGTCCTGTGGCTGATAAGCCGCAGATGGCCAGCCCAGGCAGGAGGAGGCCCTCCCCGCGGCCTCTGCGCCTGGGCCTCGCTGCCCAGCACACCTGGGCCTCCCTCCGGGGTCAGGGGCCGTGGGCGCTGCCGCTGCGCGGGGCTCTGCGGGCTGAGCCCCGTTACTCCTCACACGGCACACCTGGCATCCTCAGGTTTCCTTGGGTGCGGAGGGACATTTTGGAGGCAGCCCCCTCGTCTCCCTGACGTCATCTCTGGGTCCGGCCGGGTGGCCCCGCGAGCCGGTGGGGGCGGGGAGGGGACGCGCCAGGCCCGGCTCCGGGGCTCCAGGCCAGGGCGCAGGCCCTTCCTGCCCGTTTATTGCCCCTCCAGCCCCGCCCCCATCGCGATTATTTAATAGGAGCCGTGCTGTGGTCGCCCTCTTTTGGAAAATCCAGAGGGAGAAGGAAGCTGTCAGCTCGGCTCTGACATCAGCCTCGTCCCTGGGCCAAGAGTCAGGGTGGCCGGGTGGGGGTGGAGGCAGGAGGGGGAGGAAACCAGCTGCTGGTGGCCCCCGTGACGCGGCGGCCGATGCGCAGCCCAGGTTCCCAGGGGTGGGGCTGCAGAGTGAGGACCAGAAGCCAGCGCACATAGGGCGCCCAGCTGGGGCTCGGAGACCCTCTGACCCGCACAGACTCACACAGGCACCGGGTCTCTCCCTCTTTCTGTTTTGTCTTTCTTTTCTTTTCTTTTCTTTTTTTTTATTTTGGTACTGGGAATTGAACTCAGGAGTTCCACCTCTAAACTATACTATTCCAGCCCTTTTTAGGGTCTCACTAAGTTGCCGAGGCCAGCCTCCAACTTGCGAACCTTCTCCCTCAGCCTCCCAAATACTAGGATTACAAAGCGTACGCCACCACGCCCCGCTCTTGGGCTCGCCCATGCGGGGTCTCTCTGCCTCTCTCTCACCCCCCGCACATGTACACAGGCACACGCTCCAGCAACCACGGGTGGGACTCACGGAGTCGGCGGAGCTGTGCCTGGCCCCCCTCTCTCCCAAACATTGCAAACAAAAGCTCACACGAACAGACGCACACCTGTAAGTCCAGACAGACACACCAAGGTGCTCGCTACACACGCAAACACGCGGCCACACTCCCCGGAGACCCCCTTAGTCAGGCAGACTCTGCCAGGGAGCCCCAAGGGCTCCCCCGACTCGGGTGGGCGCTGGGCCTCGGCTGCCCACAGAGGGGGCTGCAGACACTTCCTGCTCCAGTGGAACGGAGGACTCAGCTGCCCGTGCAACGGGAAAGGCCTGAGAGGTTCAGGCCCCCACCCTGGTGGGCAAGGCTGGCAGGCACCCAGGGGTCTGAGACTGCGAGGGCGGGTGGCGGGAGGCCTGGCCCTGGAATGGCCTCGCTGGTGTCCAGATGTCAGGTCTCCTCCCACCGGGTCCTGGGCACCTGCCTCCGCTGCCCCGCCCGCCAGCAGCACATCGGAAGGTGGCCCTGTACGCCACCTACGGCCTGGCCTTGGCAGGCACTCAGCCCGCTGGCCTGGCTGTCTTCACTGATATCAGAGGCGCACAAACTGTGTGTGCGTTTGTGTATGTGGTACCCGGTATTAAACCCAGGGGCATTCTGCCTCTGAGCTGCACCTCCAGCCCGTTTTGTTTTTTATTTTGAAACGAGGTCTTGCCAAGTTCCTGACGGTCTTCCTAAGTTGCTAACACTAGCCTCGAACCTGATCCTCCGCTCTCAGCCTCCCAAGTACTGGGAACACACGCCCAGCTTCGCAGACTCTTTTGACCTTGACCCACAGGAAGAATCGTGTCACACGCTGACACACGGGCCGTGCAGGGGTGCCGGAGCGCTGAGGGTGCCCACCTCTAGGCGATGCTGAGTTACTGCCATGCCGCCGCCTGTATGAAGGTTCTCGCCGCAGGCCTCTAAGTTGAAGCCATGACCCACGACGAGGTAGAGGCCCACAGTAGGAATACGTTATGTCCTACATCTGACTGCAAGAGCCTCTAATTCCAGCAATTTTGGAGGCAGAGGCCGGAGGATTGCAAGTTCAAGGCCAATCTGGGCAACTTAGCAAGACTTTGGTTCAAAATTTAAAAAATTGCCAGGTGGGGTGGCCTATGCATATAATCCTAGTACTTGGGAGGCCGAGATAGGAGGATTGCAGGTTTGAGGAAAGCTTTAGCAATTAGAGACCCTTTTCCCAAATAAGAAATAAAATCGGGCCTGGCGTGGTGGCGCACGCTTGTAATCCCGGCCTTCGGGAGGCTGAGACCGGAGGATCGCGGTTCGCGGCCAGCCTCAGCTACTTAGTGAGGCCCTCCGAAACTCAATGAGACCTTGTTTCAGAATAAAGGATAAAAAATAGGGCAGAGGGTGTAGCTCGGAGGTCGAATGCCCCTGAGTTTTATGCCCAGACCTGCAAAAAAGAAAGAAAGAAAGAAAGAAAGAAAGAAAGAAAGAAAGAAAGAATCGGCCTGAGGCTGTAGCTTGGAGGTAGAATTTGTCTTGGTTCAATTCCCAGTACCCCCAAAATAATTTTTTAAATTAAATAAAATTAAGTTCTAGGGTGTAACTCAGTGGTTAAAAAAATAAAAAAAGACTCCTGGACTGAATCCCCAGTTCCAAAGAAAAAGAGTCCTGAGCTAGAGAAGTGGGAGAAACTCAAGGCTGTGAGAGGCCTTTGGAGTCTACTTAGCAGGACCCCGAGTTGCAGCCGTTGAGCAGACCGCAGCCCATTCTGTGGATGGAGCCGCTGAGGCTGGGGCTGGGGCTGGTTCCCACGCCAGGCCGCAGCCTCTCCTTCTGCTGGGGACCGGGGATTTGGGGGTTGCTGCTTCCCTTGCAATTTCTATCAAAAATGAAGAAAAAAAAAACCCCAAAAAACGCAGTCAGTCTGATTCACCTCCAGGGGGTTGATTCCTGACGCAGAAAGAGTCTGGAAGCGGCAGGGTAAGGCTGGGGCAGCTGGCAGGCCAGAGCGGTTTCTGGCTCCTCCTCGGCCCCAGGGGATGTCGGGTCCCTGCCAGAGATTTGATGGCGTGGGGTAAGTGGGGGCAGCCGACGGCTCCCTAGGCCGTGAGGGTGGTCCTGGGTACCCCCCCCCACCAGCCTCCACAGGCAGAGAGCACTTGGGACCTGCGCCCTGCCCCGATCTGACTCCTCTGCGCCGCCTTGGCCCCCAGGTCTGACAGAGCCCCCGGGCAGCCGCGCAGAGCACGCGCTCTGCTCCCGGGCATCTGCTTTTCCCACCCGACGTCCCCAGGAGGCTGGTTTTCCAGTGTCTTCATTCTCTGAGGGGAAACTGAGGCTCACAGAGAAGGGGGCTCCCCGGGGCCACACAGCCGGCAGGATTAGATCCAGGTCTGCCTGGCGGTAAGATCACACCTGCCCCTCTGCACCCCGGCCCCGCGGGCCCGCGTGGACTTTCACACTCGAGGTGTCTGATGGCTGCCCGGTGCTCCTGGGGAGGCAGGGGCCACCGGGGGATTACATCCTCATCTCCCAAGTGCCAAAGAATGGGTACTTTTTTTTTTTTTTTTTTTTTTTTTTACTAGGGGCACTTCCGAGCTACACCCCAAATCCTATTTTATTTTTTATTTTGAAACAGGGTCTCATTAAGTTGCTGAGGCTGGCCTTGAACCCATGATCCTCCTGTCTCGGCCTCCCAAGCACGGGGATCACAGGTGTGCGCCACCGTGTCTGGCGTGAATACTTGAATAATGAATGTTGAACACTGAGTACCGAGGAGCTTTTGCTTTTGGGGAAGGACACCCAGCCTCCAGGGCTGGGCCAGGAACTCCTGAGCACCTCCCCTTCCTCTGGCCACCTGTCCCAGCCCTGGGAAACGCCCCCGGGCCCCTGAACTGCTCCCCCATCCAGGCCCACCTGAGAACTTTGTACCCACTTCCCAGGTGGGAACATCAAGGCTGGGGATAAGGCTGGTCTGATTTTCAGAGAGCTGAGATGAGATCCTAAACCCGGGGAGGGGGAGAGGGCCAGAGGGGGGGGCAGCCTGGGCAGTGGGGTTGCTGGAATCTGGGTCACTGGTCTTGGGGAATTTCCCATGCCCTGAGGGCTGCTTACCTGCTGAGTAACCACTGCTGGCTGCCCACACAGGATGCCAGGCCGAGAGGGTGCCTCCCCTCGGTGTCCACTGCCATGGGTCCCTCTCCCCAGTGCCCCGAGGCCCGGGAATGAGACAGAGCGCAGGCAGGCAGGGGGCTGCCCCCAGGGCTCTGCAGGGGGCGGCTGGTGATTCAAGCCCCTCTGAGCTCAGTCCTCAACTTCTCGGCTCAGCTGGGGCCCGGGGTGAATCAGCTCCGGAGGCGGCGAGGCCCGGTCAGCAGCTGTGGACTCCGAACAAGCAAGCCCGCCGCCGGCACCCACCACCTGATCTGCCTGGGCACCCCAAGCCGGAGGCTGGGGCTCGAGGGGCGTCCCCTTTCCTGCCTGATTTTGCCCTCAGCCCAGAGAGTACCCAGTTTTCCTCATCTGTAAAATGGGCCCAAACCTTCAGCAAATCCTCTATGCAGGTCCGTCCGTTTCACAGATAGAAACGGAGGCCGGTAGGCACGCACATCCGCAAGGTCTCCCGGCTGGCAATGGCACAGTGGGCCCGGGCGGGGCGGTTCTGAACGAGGACCCGGCGGGCTCCTGCGCCCCAAGTGGAATGCTCTCGAAGCCCACCTAGCAGCACCGTGGTGCGGGCCAAGACGAGTGCTGTCAGGGGACAGCAGGTAGCAGCCCCATCCGAGGCCTCCGATTAGGAGGGGTTAAGCTGGGCACGGGGCACGCGCCTGTAATCCCAGTGCTTGGGAGGCTGAGATGGGAAGGTCCAGGTTCGAGGCCAGCCTGAGCAACTCAGCAGGGCTCTCAGCGACTTAGTGAGACCCTGTTTCAAAGCAAAAAGGGTTGGGAGCATAGCTCAGAAGTAGAAAGCCCCGGGTTCCATCCCTAATACAAAAAACAAACAAACAAACAAAAAAACAAAACCCAAGAGGGATAAGATGTGCCCCCCTCTGAAAGGAGAGAGAGTGGACAAGGCCCGCGAGCTGCCGGCCGACGCTTCCCGCCCAACCGACTTCCTGGGGTGCTGTGGTCTGCAAGCCCAGGGCCCGGGTTCCAGACCAGCCTTCAGTGTCAGCTCTTCGCCTGGGCCCAATCAAAGGCCTTTACTCCCCCAGCCTCAGTTTCCCCATGTGAAAGAGAAGCAGCTGAGACCTCTAGGAAGGTTGCGTGGGGCTGGGTGGAGATCAGCGGAGACAGGAGGCTGACTGGCCGCGCGCGTCCGAGCTCATCCAAGAGTGAGTCCTAGGCGGGGCGGGGTGCACACCTGTCACCCCAGGACGTAGGAGGCCGGGGCAGGAGGATCGCGTGGCAACCTAGGGAACCCCAGAGCAACTTATCAAGACCCGGTTGAAAGAAAGAAAGAAAGAAAGAAAGAAAGAAAGAAAGAAAGAAAGAAAGAAAGGAAGGAAGAAAGGAAGAAAGGAAGAAAAGAAAGAAAAGAAAGAGAAAGCCAGGCAGCCGGCCCTGTGCTCGCTTCTTAGAGGGAGGACAGCCTCCAGGAGAGGGCCCGGCCTGGCATCTCTTCCCGATTGTCGCCCTGTCCCGAGGCTGTCAGGCTCCCCCAGCGGCCCAGTCTGCAGGAGCAGGCCCCCTCCACTGCGCAGATGAAGTCACAGCTGGAAGGGGCCGGGCTGGGGCTGCCACTCCAGGGTGGGGCCCGGGTCAGGACCCTGGGAGTAGCCAAGAGGGAGGATGCAGGGGAGGAGGGTAAACAAACTCCCGCCACGTTGCAGGCCGCTCGGCCTGGGCTCCGGGACCCTGTCCTGCCCGTCTCCCCAGAGGCCCGGGGCAGGTGGTTCCCAGGCATGGAGAGGAGGGGGAGGCTGGGCCCGGGTGCCGAGGGGCCCGGAGCACTCAGGGAGCACGGACTAAGCCAGGTACCGCGCGAGGGGAGACTGAGGCATGGGAAAGAACCAGTTGGGGCTGGGGGTCGAGTGACCCCGGCGTCAGTGTCTTCTAGACCCTTCCCCACTTCCTGTTTCCTGTGGGGTGGGGCTGAGATCCAGGGGGGAGGAGACTGTAGGGCTGATGAGGGTCCGGGGAGCCAGAGAGCAGTGTAAGGGCCAGAGGCCCGCGGGGAAGGCTGGGCAGAGGCCGGGGTGGGGGCGATGGCTGGACCACATGGATGGGGCTGTGGGCCCCGGTCACATGGGCTTGGGGTCTAGGTTGAGAGAACCAGGCCGAAGCCCATGGCTGTAATCCCAGTATTTGGGAGGCTGAGACGGGAGGATCCCAGGTTCAAGGACAGCGAAACCCTGTTTCAAAATTGTGTGTGTGTGTGTGTGTGTGTGTGTGTGTGTGTGTGTGTGTATTAAAATCACATGCTCCGTGTGGCCAGGACCTCAGTGGGGAGGCTGGGGTGGGAGAGGGGGCGAGCTGGGTGCTGTGGGATGTGGGGTGCTGAGCCAGGTCAGGGGGTGAGGTGCACATCGGTCCACAGCAGGTGAACAGGAGCAGTATCGATACCAGAGAAGCCTCCAGGGCCCAGGGAGGGACAGGTGTGCGGGGGGGGGTGGCGTTCTGGGCTCACGGCTGCCTCCCTTCTGGGAGGGACTGGGACGGGCACTTTTATCCCTGTACCTCGGGGCCTGCTAGGGCACCACGGGGCGGCAGGAGCTTGGCTGGGCAGGGTGGCAGGCGCGAGGAGGGAGGGGCTGGGCAGGCCCAGGATGTGGCAAGAGGCAGGACCGGGAGTACGGAGTGTGGGCGAGGGGTGGGCAGGAGTGGCTGGGGTCAGGCAAAGCTCCCTGGCTTTGGAGGACTATCCCCCTCTGGGATCTTGGGTTGGGGGCAGATGGGAGCGATGGGGTAGGGTCCTGGAGGAGTGAGACATCCCCCGGTAGCTCTCAGGACAGCACGGGTCCGGTGCGTGGCATGCCTTTTCTTTTTACTGCCTGTGCCATTTTGCCCTGGTCCCCACCGCTCCCTAGCACTCCGCTCGTATTCACCAATCTGCCTGGTGTGGTAGGCACCAGACACAGGGCCTTGCTAAGACCCTTGGAGAGAAGCTGCCATCATTCTCCAAGCTCAAGGGGCTTCTGAGGAGGGCCTGGGAGGCACCGGCCATTCCTCAGTTTCCCCAGCCATCCTTCAGCATCCCGAGAAGAAAGCAGGGCCCACGTTTTCCCGTCCCCCCTGGGTCTCTGCGTGAGGTGTTCCTTTCAGAACGGAAATGCTGAACCACCTGCCCTGTGGCTCCTCAAGTCACAGCCACGCGCGCCCCCGGGTCTTCCCAGCGGCTCCCGGCTCGCTGTGCAGGTGTCAGCGGAGCTGGAGTGTCTGATGGGGGAGGGGGCTGGCCCTCCGGGACCCTGGGCCACAGGTTCCCTTCGGAGTCTCTGCTCAGCGGCGATGGGCAGGTTGGAGTGGCTTCCAGCCCAGGTTCAGTTCCGCATCAAGCTGTCTAAAGTCCAAGCCGGGGCCCCAGCCCCTCTTCCTGGAGCCTCCTCCTGGCCAAGTCCCGTGCTGCCTCCTCCTGCTCCCCCGAAGCCCCCCAGCCAGGGCCGCACGTGCCAGGCTCTGTCTGCTTGTCCCATCTCTTGCCACCCCTAAACCCAGGTGAGTCAGGCGTCTGCAGCGCCCGTGGCCAGGGGACCCCTGTGCCTCCGCCTGGGCCCCCTCCCCAGCTGGCCCACCCTCCAGCACCGCCCGGGCAAGTCCCGCAGCAAAACCACGGGGCATTTGGGTCGCCGGCTTCATGATAATTTTATCAATCAAATTCTTAGAAGAGGGAAAAAAAAGTCTGCCCTCCCCTCCCCCTCCCCCTCCCCTCTCACTTTTCTTCCATTCATAATTTCCTATGATGCACCTCAAACGACTTCCTGGACGGGATACCGGCTAAATATAGCTGTTTCTCTGTCTTACAACACAGGCTCCAGTATATAAATCAGGCAAATTCCCCATTTGAGTATGAACCTCTGAAAACGGCCGCGTCTAAGGTCTCCTCCAAAGGCCTCTGGAGTCCAGCCCAGGATGAAGGTTTTGGCCGCAGGTAAATCCACCCGCCCCGCGCCGGCTTCCGCGTCGGCCACCCCGGACCTGGCGAGCCTCGGGACCCGCCTGCCGCAGACACTGGACACCGGGCACCCGCGCAGCCCGCCCCGAGGCGCTGGGTGGCGGCCGGGAGCGGCGCGGGCACATGGTCCGGGCACCGCGCGCCCAGCCGCCGGCCAGCAGGTTGGCAGTGAGCGAGGTGGCCGCCCGAGCCTTCCTCCTCCTCCTCCTCCTCCTCCTCCTCCTCCTCCTCCTCCTCCTCCTCCTCCTCTAGCGCTCGCCGCTCTGCCTTCTCTGCTTTCTCCCGATTCACCCTCCCTCTTTTCTTTTTCTTCTTTCCTTTCTTTCCGCTTTCTCTTTTCCAACCGCGTCCCGGCAGCTCCCTGGGAGGGGCGCGGGCGGCGGAGCAGCCTGCAAACTCCGGCCGGCCGGGACGGGAGCAGGTGTCACCTCCGCCTGCTAGTGCCTGGAAAGCGTGTGGCCTGCGCTAGGTGAGCCGGGCGTGGGCCCCCAACCACCCGGGGCCGCGCACTGCTGGGGATGCTGGGGGGAGCAGGGACCCTGGAAAAGTGAACCCTTGGCGCCAGCACCCTGGGATCCGGCGGGAGGTCCCCAGCCTGCCCTGGGGCTGGCCTCACGCGCCTTCTGCTGGGTCCTGGGGTGCAGGGGGCAGGCGCCGGGGGAGGGGTGACCTGGACAGGCCCGGACAGCTCCCAGAACCTTTCACTTTCCTGCCTCCCCGCCCACCCGTGGCCTGCGACCTTTTCCCTTTTCTCTTTCCTGGTTGTTCCATTTCCTCTCCCTCTTCAAAGCTAGGTGAGGCTGGAGGAACGTGGTCTTTGCCCTGATCCAGGGCCCGGGGCCAGGGACAGTGGAGGCCGCGTGATGGGCAGAGGGGATGTGGGGGGGGCGAGGGGACCTGCACAGCCGGGCGGAGCTGAGGGTCCGGGAGAGGGGAGCGGCTCCGGATGGCGGGCTTGGGGAAGGAGGACAGCGGGACCAGGGGCACTTGGTTGGGTGAGCCGGGATCGAGCAGCGGATCTGAGAAGAGGGCTGCTGGAAGTCCCCAGCCCTGTTGGGGGTCCAGCGTGGGAGGTCTGGCTGGCCCGGGCCAGCGAGCATGAAAGCAGGGCTTAGGCGTGGGTACCGGGTACAGTCCTAGGAAGTGGGGCGAGGGGCTCTCTTCTGCACCTGCTGGGTCTGTGGAGCGATGCCTTCCAGCAGGGGACCAGGGGCTCTGGGCTTTTGCCTTGCTGAGGAAGGGTCCCCTGGACCCAGCTCCCAGCGGGCCCTGCTCAACTCAAAGAGATCCCCAGAGAGATGTAGAGACACAGACGGAGACAGACAAACAGACATGTGCAGGAACAGGAACAGCGCCCAGAGCTGGGGAAGAGGAGCAGGTGGGGGCTCTCAGGGCCCTGGCCGCCCCCTCCGCTCACCTCTCCTCGCCCGTCCCAGGAGTTGTGCCTGTGCTGCTGGTTCTGCACTGGAAACACGGGGCAGGGAGCCCCCTCCCCATCACCCCCGTCAACGCCACCTGCGCCACGCGCCACCCGTGCCACGGCAGCGTCATGAGCCAGATCAGGAACCAGCTGCTTCAGCTCAACGGCAGTGCCGACGCCCTCTTCATCCTCTATGTGAGTCCCGGGAGGTCCCTCTGGTCCCCAGGGAGGGGCGGGAGGCGGAGGCTGCGCTGCCTGGGCAGGGGGCCCTCTGGAGCCCAGGAGACCGCAGGAAGGCGCTGGGTGAGAGGCCCTGCCACTTCTGCTCTTTTGACTGCACGGATATGTGTGTGTGTGGCTGGGGTGTAGGTCAGAGATAGAATGCCCCTGGGTTCCATCCCCAGTGCCACAGAAAAAAAGAAAGAAAGAAAGAAAGAAAGAAAGAAAGAAAGAAAGAAAGGAAGGAAGAGAGAGAGAGGAAGGAAGGAAGGAAGGAAAGAAGGAAGGAAGGAAAGAAGGGAGGGGAAAGGGGGCACTGAAGGGACACCCAAGAAGAGAGAGGTGCTTGGGGGAGCGGCCTGTGAGCGGAACAGCCGAGGCGGCCTCTTTCTCTCCGCACATGGCGGTGGTGATCAGGATGACCACAGCTTGTGCAACTCGCCCTGTTAGGCAGCAAGTGTGTCCCTCTTATGATCACGTCCGGCTCTAGTGACAGCTCTGGACGCGACGGGGCGGGGATTTGGGTCCCATGTCATAGATGGGGAAGCCGAGGCCCAGAGCGGCGTGCCAGGGTGGGTGGCAGGGCTGAAACTCCAAGCCGGCCCCCGGTCACCTCCGCTCTGCCCCTCTGCCCCCAGTATACAGCTCAGGGGGAGCCATTCCCCAACAACCTGGACAAGCTGTGCGCCCCCAACGTGACGGACTTCCCGCCCTTCCACGCCAACGGCACGGAGAAGGCCAGGCTGGTGGAGCTGTACCGCGTTGCTGCCTACCTGGGCACCGCCCTGGGCAATGTCACCCGGGACCAGAAGCTGCTGAACCCGCAGGCGCTCAGCCTGCACAGCAAACTCAACAGCACGGCGGACACCCTGCGGGGCCTCCTCAGCAACGTGCTGTGCCGCCTCTGCGGCAAATACCACGTGGCCCGCGTGGACGTGACCTACGGCCCCGACACCTCGGGCAAGGACGTCTTCCAGAAGAAGAAGCTAGGCTGCCAGCTCCTGGGAAAGTATAAGCAGGTCGTCGGCGTGGCAGCCCAGGCCTTCTAGATGAGAGGTCCTGGGAGCGGGTGCGGGGGTCACAGTGTGGCTGGGGCCCGGACACCGTTAACCCGATCGATCGGGGGCTGCTGGCAGACCCCGGCCATCCCCAGCCGCACCCGACCACAGGCCCTGCCCCTTTCCCTGGGAAATGGCAGCAGACCGGGAGGGAAGTACGGGCGGGATCTTTGCCCTGACTTGTCTCCTGGGCCCATGGATCACTTTGCAGGGAGAGAACCCCACAAGCTCTCCGCCCCGCCGCAGCCCCGGCCTGCAGCAGTCTGGGGACACCCCCCCTCCCCAGGACATGGCCGCTGCTTATGCCCTTAGGTAGACCTCAGAGGCTTGGTTGGGACTTGGGTGAGACCCGGGTGACCCCTTGAGTTTGGTGTGGAGCTAGAGAAGGGCTCTGGGAGAGGAACTGTCTTCTCCTGAGTGTGATTGGAGAGCACGGGTCTGGGGATTGTCAGGTGGAAGGTTCTAGGAGGTTGCTGGTGCCCAGGCTCTTAGTGGGGCAGAGAGAGGCCTCCTTTGAGCCTAGGAAGGAAGAGGCTAGAAGAGGGAGAGGCCCCAGCAGCCTCAAAGGACGGTCTTTCTTTCTCTCCCTCCAGCTTTCCAGACCTGGCATGGCTGGGTCTGGAGGCTGGGCCTGGAGGCTGGGCCTGGAGGTCGGGTATGTGGAGGCGGCAGAGGCGGGTTGCAAAGGCAGGTTTGGAGGTTCCGAGGGGACCTGGAGTCTTCCTTGTGGGGAAGAGCCCGTTGGGGGGCAGGTAGCACAGAGTAGCAGCTCACATCTGAGGCCCGTGGGGCCCCGCGAGGTCACACAAAGGTACTTGTGGGGGCCAGAGGTCATCTCGGATCCCTAGCGCAAGGGCAGCAGAACTTGAGGTCAGGGTCTCAGGGAAGCCTGAGGTCCGAGAGTTCTGTGTGTCCAGCCTGGCACGATTGTCTATTTATTATGATATCCTATTTATGTTAACTTATTGGTGCTTTAAATGGCAAAGTTTCCTTGGTCCCTATCCGGCAGGAGTAACCTGCTGGCTCAGGCTAGAAGCCAGGGCCCACTCAGCGGGGCCTGGTCGTTACAGGTGGAGTAAACCTTCCCGGTGGAGCTTGGCGGAGGGTCAGGATCTGAGCGCTGGCCGCCCTGGCCCCACTGCCACCCCGTCTGGAGCTGTCGGGTCCGGGCAGCAGGGCAGCGGCCTGCCGGGTCTTTTTCTTTCCTTCTTTGTTCCAGGGGCCCCTTTGCAGGAGCTACCTGGTGCCTCCTGGGGTAGTGCCACGGGGGGCATCATTCCTGGGTGAAATTACTGGCCCCGGAGCAGCAGACGAGGCAGCCCTGTTGCCTGTCTTGTTCCTGATTTCCTGGTCCTGGTCAACGAGCCGTTGAGAGACCCCAGAACTATCCTGACCAGGCACCCAGCGCGCTCCCACGCAGCGGGGAAGCTCCTGGGGAGGCCTGGACACCCACAGAGGCACAAACACGCATGCAGGAAGTTGGGGCGGTGCGGACCGTGTTGCTGTGTAAGGGGGAGCCGGCCTGGGCCTGGGAGGCAGACCAGGAAGCTGTGGTCCCTCCCTCCCACCCATGTCTGGGCTCCCAGGCAGGGAACCCGATCTGATCTCTTCTTTGTGCTGGGGCCAGGCAAGCTGAGAAACGCCCTCCTGTCTGGGAGCTGGGGAGGGAGGGAGACGCTTGCCCTGGCAGCTTCTCAAACCCGAGCAGGGCGGGCGGTCTTAGCAAGCAGTCTGCCCGGGCTTAGGGGACTGACCACCGCCATTAGCGTCCACTTTGCACCTTTCTGTTGTTCTCTAAGCACTTTACCTGGATGGTGGGCGGCAGGTCCCCAGGCCTGGGTGTGTGTGTGTGCAGAGGGGGCGGCCCAGGAGGCCACAGCCGCTGCATTAAAGTGGGTCGCAGCCCTCCACCCTCCTATCCCTCTGCTCCGTCGAACTCTGCGGGAACTGGGACTGCCTGCACTCCTCCAAGATCAACTACAAGAAAAACAACTTATCTGAAAGCCAGAATACTGATCCACCGCCCCTTCCCCCGGGGCCAGCTGGGTCCCGCCTCCATCTCTTCTCCCTGTGGACATGGATTCCCTGGGCTGGGCCTGCCCGGCAGCCTTCGCAGGCTCAGAAACCAATAGCATCTCCTCCTGTCTGCTCAGCCCCCAGGACTCCTTCCCAGTCCTCTCTCTTGATCCAGCTCCGGCCCTTGGCCCTCCTCACTGCCTCTGATGATGGAGCTGGTGTGCCCAGGCCTGCAGGAGCGCCCACTGCAGCTCAGCCCCTTCCATTCCCTGGTGTGGACGCCCACCTGGCACCAGAGGGGGCAGGACAGGCCATCGCAGAGGATGGGGTGAAACAGTCACTTCGCAGTTTAGGGAGAGAGAGGATTGAGTCCCTTATTTATTATTTAAAAGTTTCAACAAGAAAAGCACTGCTCACTGACTCTGTCCCCTCCCTGCGCTCCGTCCTCCTCCCGCCCCGGCTGTGACGGCGCCGGTCAGCTCTGCCCTGCTGGCCCTCCGGAGCAGACAGAGCGCGTGGGCTCAGAGCCCCGGGACCCAGCGAGGTCCCGTCTTCCTTCCGACGTTCCTACCTTAGAACACTGTCCAGCCGCCCCATCCCGGGCCCTGGGCTCCGGGGCTCCCGGCTGCTGGGGCCACCGGGCTCCCAGATGGTCCCCTCTTTCCATTCCGCTGGAAAGGATTTGGCCTCGGGCGATCAATTCTTCTTGATGAATGTGCCATGTGGGAATGTTTCATACTGACAGATTATTTTTATTTATTCGATGTCATATTTAAAATATTTATTTTTTATACTGAAGGAATACTTTTTTTTTTTTAAGAAAAAAGAGAAATGAATAAAAGAATCTGTTCTTGGCAAGCCTTCCAGACTGTGCTGATATGGGGAGAGGGGGCTACAGAGGCAGGAGGGCCCCATCCCGGGCCCCGCAGGGTGGGACCGGGCTTGGCTGAGGACCGGAGGGTGGGGAGTGGGGACGCTGGCTGGCGGGTGGAATTTTGGCCCAGGCAGAGGAAGGAAGATGGAGTCCAAATCGTGGGGTGCTGTTAAGGATGGGGTGGGAAGTGTTTTCTGGCCACCTGGGAAACTGTCGCAGTAACCCCATGTGTTCCCATTTAACAGAGGGAAACCCCATGCCCTGGGTTAGCAGAAGTGTTTAGGGCCAATGAGGGTAACCTCTTCAGCCCCAAAGCGCATGCCCTTTGCCCTCCATGGCGACTTAGAAGATACCAGATGCCCGGGTGTCTGTCGCCCAGGTTGACTGTCCAGTGGGGCAGGATGGACGTCAGCCCGAGGCGCTCCAGAGTGGGAAGGAGAAAGGTCCTGCCTGCCGCCACACAGGCTCCTGTCTCAGTCTCTCTGGTGCTGGGATCGCAGGCGTGCGCCGCGTGCCTGGCTTGGCTGCCTTGTTCTGGAGATGGGGATCAAACCCTGGACACTGCGTGCTAGGCTAGCTCTCTACCCTGGGACCCCGTTTTTGGGAAATCAGCTTGATAGCCAGAGACACGGGGGCTTCTGCTGCTCTGCCCTAGGGCTGGGCCCGGGGCTCCCCCAGGTGGCACTAGTTTTGGAGATCTGGGCGGGGTTCTGTCACCTACCTGCTTGTACACACGTGCCATCATTGTCTTCTGGAAGCTCACAGAAGTTGGTGGGACGATGCCTCGCCCCCTGGGAAGGTGTGGGTGACGGCGAGGTCCAGGTGGGCTGGCTCCTCATTCTTGATTGCACAGGGTCGGGCCGCGGTCCTCTCTGATCTTCTATGACGAAGGTGGTACCATCTGGGAGCGGATTAGGCCTCTGGACTCTGGGCCGCGCCCTCCACCCCAGACCTGCAGGACTGGAATCCACCTTAAGCAAGTTCCCAAGCAGTCTGTGTGCGTAGCTGAAGTCCAGAAAGGCCTCCCTGCCCTTTCATCTCGGGTTCCTTTCGTGGCCTCGCAGGCAAAGTGAAAACCACCAGCGGCAGGGTGGGGGACGGAGAGGCTGAGGCCCCCGCGCCCCGCCCGAGGCAGCCCGGGGTCTCCTCCCCTCCCATGGCTCCTGGGCAGGCAGACCAGACCCCGCCAGCAGCACGCCTCCCGGGCCTCCAGGTTCATTGCCAAGGGGGAGAGCAGGCTAAGTTAATCCGTAGGGGAGGGGGTCCTGGGAATTGAACCCCGGGGCCTCCTACCTCTGAACTCTACCCCAAGCTAAGTTTCGGAGACAACTTAGAAGCTGCGATCCTCCTATCTCGGACTCTCAAGAACTGGGATTACAGGCTCTCATCCCACTCAGCTAATTGTTTACCTCAGTTTTGAAACAGGGTCGTATCAAGTTGCTGAGGGCCTTGCTAGGGTGCTGAGGCTGGCTTCAAACCTGCAATTCCCATGTGTCAGCCCCCAGAGTGCTGGGATTACAGGTGTGGGCCGCCATGACCCAGCCAAGCTGAAGATCTTTAAAAGAAACTTTACGCCGGGCGTGGTGGGGCACGCTTGTAATCCCAGCATTCGGGAGGCTGAGACAGGAGGATCGCGGTCGCGGACAGCCTCAGCTACTTAGCGAGGCCCTCCGCAACTCAGTGAGACCCGCTTTCAAAATAAAGAATAAAAAATTAGGTGGGGGTGTGTGGCTTGGAGGTCAAATGCCTCTGGGTTCCATCCCCAGACCCACAAAAAAGAAAGAAAGAAAGAAAGAAAGAAAGAAAGAAAGAAAGAAAGAAAGAAACTTTACTAGAAACTAGAGCAAAGTGGCAGAGGGCGGCGTGCAGAGGAGGAGGGAGTTTCGGGGTGTCCCTTCCGGGCCGTGGGGCTGGCTGGGAGGCGTGGGCTCTTACCTTCTCCCCTGCCTTGGTCGCCCCAGTTTTCACAAGGATGAGGGCCCTGTCCTGGCCAGAGAGAACAAAGGGCCGTTAATTGGTTATTGGGTCACCCTCCAAACGAGAGGAGAAACAATCTCTCAGTGGGAGGAATGAGGCGCCTGTTCTGGGAAGGGCAGGGGCCTTGCCAGGCTCTGCCACCGCAGCCCGGTGACCCTTCCCGAGTCCAGCGCTCTTATCTGTGAACTTGCAGGAACGATGATGGATGCCACCCTATCTGCTTCTCAAATTCAGAGCGGGGAGATAGTGCTGGCTCAGGCCTGTGATCTCAGCCTTCGGAGACTGAGAACGGAGGCTTGCGGGTTCAAGGACAGCCTCAGAGACTTAACGACCCTGCTTCCAAAGGAAAATTAAACAGGGCTGAGAGTGTAGCTCAGAGCTAGAATGCCCCTGAGTTCAGTTGCCAGTTCCAAAAAAAGAGAGATACTCTGTGAGTTTTGTGTCTCTTGAGGTCAAGCCCACCCAAGGATGGGGATTCAGAGCAGAATGAATCTCAGACATCTTGTACCCTTTTTGCAGGGTAAAAGGGATTCCCCAAGTGAATGCAGAGGGATTCTCCTTCTCCTTCTCCTTCTCCTTCTCCTTCTCCTTCTCCTTCTCCTTCTCCTTCTCCTTCTTCTCCTCCTCCCCCTCTTCCTCCTCCTCCTCCTCCTCCTCCTCCTCCTCCTCCTCCTCCTCCTCCTCCTTCTTTTATGGTACTGGGGATGGAACCCAGGGGCATTCTACCTCTGAGATACCCCCCCCAGCCTTATATTTTATTCTTTATTTTGCAACAAGGTCTCAGTTGCAGAGGGCCTCACTACATAGCTGAAGCTGTCTGAAAACCCTGATCCTCCTGTCTCAGCCTCCCGAGGACTATAATTACAGCGTGTGCCCCCATGCCGGCCTGCAGAGGGAAGATTCTGACCACCCCAAGGCTTTTAGAAATGGAGCCACACGGGCACCTTAGCCTGGGGCAAACCTGAGTCCCGGGTCCCAGGCCTGGACCTCCACAAGTGCGGCAGCCAGCCGGCAGCCCAGACTGTGCCCTGGGCCGCTGCCCGCACCGACCTCGGGAATCCAGTCCATCCCAAGAGGATGAATGCCGGGAGCTGTCCCAGTGGGTGCACAGGCCCAAGGGGGTCCCACTCTTCACAGTTTACACAGTATTTTCTCACACATCCTTGTCAAAAAATATGAGGACAAAGAGAGCACAGCTCAATAGCAGGGGCAGATTTTATTCTGGAATAAAACCAGGGTGGAAGCACCTGACTGGGTGGAGTAGGGGTGGGCATAGAGCCCACGAGAGTCAGGAGCCCCCTTCCTTAAGACTTGGGGCCTTTTATGGGGTATTGGAAGGGAAGGACAGCAAAGTAGGTGTGTTTTCTCTGGTGGGCTTGAATTCGGGCCAGAGCAGGTCAATTTACGGGGCTGGGGGCAGGGGGCAGTTAGAGGCGTCTTCCCGCCTTCCTGGAGTCCCCTGTTCTCCACCTCCTCTAGCCCGACGCAGTCAGAGCGCACAGCGCCTACAGTCCTTGGGTCCTCCCAAACGCCAGCGACGGCGGCTGGGTCGCTCTATTTTATACATGATACAACGCAGGTCCAAGGTGGACAATGAACTCTTCTAACAGCCCCCTCCCTCCCTCCCTCTCTCTCCTCTCTCTCCCTCTCTCTCTCTCTCTCCCTCTCTCTCTCCCAGGTCCTGGGGATGGGACCCAGGGCTCGGGCAAGCCGATTACAAGCGTGCCCCACCACGCCTGACTCTGGTCAAGACTTTTACTGGGGATGGAACCCAGGGAAATTCTACCACGGAGCTACAACTCCAGCCCTATTTTTTTTTAAGTTTTGAAACAGTGTCACACTGCCTTGGATCTGCAATCCTCCTGTCTCAGCCTCTTGAATAATTAAATTATAGACATGTGCATCTGACATTTATTATTATTATTATTATTATTATTATTATTATTATTTTGGCACCAGGGATTGAACCCAGGAGCATTCTTTCTCCAAGCTACATCTAAGATTTATTTATTTATTTATTTATTTATTTATTTATTTATTTATTGTGTTGTAGGGATGGAACCCAGGGGCATTCTACCTCCGAGCTACACCCCAGCCCTATTTTTTAGTCTTCTTTTTTGAAACAGAGTCTCACTGAGTTGCGAAGGGCCTTGCTAAGTAGCTGAGGCTGTCTGAGAACTGTGATCCTCTGGACTCCGCCTCCTGAATGCTGGGATTACAAACGTGGGCCACCCTGCCTGGCACGAGCCCTACTTTTTATTCTTTATTTTGAAACAGGGTCTCACAGCGTTGCAAAGGGCCTCACTAAGTAGCTGAGGCTGGCCTTGAGCTATGATCCTCCTGTCTCAGCCTCCCAAATGCTGGGATGACAAGGATGTATTTATTTTCTGATTTATAAGCCCCTTTGTTCTCAACAGAAGCAGCTTACAACAGAAGGCACATAATAAAAACGACTGATAAGACTGATAAGATCAGTACCAGAGAAGACATCACCTGAGTGAGACGCTGAGACCACAGAAGCAGTGACTCGGGTCACCAGGGCCACGTAACTACTGTGCCTAAACTTCAAAGCTGGCTCTGAGATTCCTGGCAGCTAACGGAAACAGAGAAATGTGATCTTGTTATGTGATTCTCCTGATTAGGGAGGAGCGGCCTGGGCCTGGGCTCCGAGGGAATTCTCCCTGGACAGCCGTAGTGGGCAGCGGGCGAGCGAGGGTCCCACCTTCACGGTGTGGGAGTTCCTGGGGGGCTTTCCGTCGCAATCTGCAAAAGCTGCAGTCCAGCTTCCGACGGGACCCAGTGAACAGGGATTCTAGATGGGCCCTGGATGGTGTAGGCGCAACAGGAGCTTTGGTCATACCTGAGGGTCGATATTTGAGTCTCCAAGCTTGGGAGGGGTTGAAGGCCCCTTGCAAGTTTTCACCCGCACAGGTGTTTCTCTGGATCCGCGGTACACCTATGGGCCTCGGGTGGCTTCCTCTGTCCTGGAAGGTTCAGTGCAGCAAGAGGAGGGATGCCAGGGGCTCCAGGGGAAGCTGCAGGCAGGAGCGGGCATCCGGGCTTGGAGGCCTGCAGCCTCTGCTCACACCTCCCTCCCAGCCCACGTGGGTCCTCTGGGACCCAGATGGACCGGCCACTGGCTTCAGTGCCCAGGATGCTCCTCCGGCCCCTGCAGAGGGGAGCACCGCCCTGCTTCGGCCTTACTCCAGGGGTCAAATATTTCAATTATGAGGACGTGGTCAAGCCCGGCCCACTCCGTGTGAGTGAGGACGGGGTGTTGGGAGAGCCGCAGACAGGCGAGAGGTGGGGACCGCCGGGGTCATCGGAGCAGACGGAGCAGCGGGGCCTCCCCCGGCTGAGAACAAACCACCAGGAGAAAAATATGTGCGAGGCATAGTTGTAATTCCTAGTGGCTTGGTCCAGATCCTGCCCAGACGGTCAATGAATCAAAGCCTCAAAGCCGGGAGGGAAGGGCTCTACCTGTCAGCGGCTCCCTCCCGCTGGCGCGGCCCCCGCCCAGCCCCCCCACAGATCCTCCCAGACCACAGGGGCGCTGGTGCCACCTCCCACTGTGGGGGTCTCCTGCCCACCGCTCCAGAGCTGTGGCTGACCTGTAACCCCAGCACTTGGGAGGCTGAGACAGTAAGATGGCAGGTTTAAGACCAGCCTGGCAAACTTAGTGAGATCCTGATGCAAAATAAAAAATAAAGAGTCAGGCGTGGTGGCACACTCTTGTCATCCCAGCATTCGGGAGGCTGAGACCGGAGGATCATGGTGGAGGCTGAGACCGGAGGATCATGGTTCATGGCCAGCCTCAGCTCCTTAGCGAGGCCCTCCGCAACTTAGTGAGACCCTGTTTCAAAATAAAGAATAAAAAATAGGGCAGGGGGTGTAGCTCGGAGGTCAAATGCCCCTGGGTTCCATCCCCAGACCTGAAAAAAATAAAATAAAAAAATAAATGAAATTAAATAAATAAATAAATAAAAAGGGCTGGGGTGCAGCTTGAAGGTAGAAGATTCCTGAGTTCAATTTCTGGTGCCCCCTCAAAAAAAAAAAATATAGCTGAGTCCTCAGAACCTGTGACAGTGATCTCATTTGGAAAATGAATCTTTTCGCACATTTAGTCTCAAAGCAAGATTGCCCTCCGTCACCCCTGAGCCCTAAGCTTTTTTTTTTTTTTTTTTTTTTTGGTGGTACTGGGGTTCCTGGAAACCCTACTACCTCCGGGCTACACTCACAGACCTATTTTATATTTATATTTGGAAACAGGGTCTCCTAAGCCAGCGCGCACGGCTGGCTTCGAACCGGCGCGATCCTCCTGTCTCTGCCTCCCAAGCGCGGGGATTACAAGCGTGCGCCACCACGCCCGGTTGAGCCCTAAGCTTAAGGAAGCGTCCTGCTAAGAGATCTCAAAGGAAGCCAGATGCGGTGGCGCACACCTCAGTGCCGGCGACTCCGGCGGCTGCAGGGGCAGGAAGACTGCAGTTTTGGGCCAGCCTCAGCAGAGAGGAGCAGCTCAGCCCAACCTCCAACACCAAGGCCTCTTGTCTTTTTAGTTTGAAACAGGGTCTTGCTAAGTTGCTGAAACTGAACTCAAAACGACGACCCCTCGTCTCAGTCTCCCAGGGGCTGAGGCTGCAGGTGTGTACCCGCCCAGGTAGGAGAATGCGGTTCTGTCTTCTTTTTTTTTTTTTTTTTTCTCTTTATTTTTTTTTTAATTTATTTTTTATTGGTGCAATGTATTCATACATCATAGTGGTATAAAGAAAATACTTTTGTGGACATACATGCCGGTTCTGTCTTCTTAAGCCACCAGGGTGTGGTCATCTGTATGGCGGCTTCGGACACTTCCGTGGTGTGGCTGAGGGGCTCCCACATACCCAAATGTTAAGGCTTTGGCCCCAGCCTTGGTGGCGCCTTTGGGAGGGGGTCCTAGTGGGGACCCCAGGTCGCTGGGGGGCCCCCTAGTGCCTCTTCAGGCCACTGAAGGTGGGCAGCTGGCTCACCTCCTGCTCCCGCCACGACGCAGGCCCAAGGACCACGCACACAGACCTCCGCATCTGTGAGACAATAAACCTTTACGTGTTTAAAGTTGATTATCTCTGGTATTTTGTTACAGTAATAAAAAGCAAACTAATACACCCGCCTAGGGCTTTCCCACTCCTCGTTTGCTCCCTGCATTAGCTGTGTCAGATCGCTCTGGGCCCCGAAGAGCCTCCCTCCTGTCTCTGCCCCCGACGCGGTCCTAACCCGTAACTCTTGGACGGTTGACGCAGCTCGTCGTCCTGCCCCAGGCTTCCAGGCTGATCAAACCAGCCCCTCACTTCAAAAGCCTTCAAGGATTCCTGAGCAAGCCGACCACAGGGCGAGGCCGGCTCCTTCCTATGGACCAAAGGCTAGCGCTGGCTTCAGGGCCGGCTTCGTGCGTGCACGACCCAGGCAGCTGCGCAGTGTGGCCGTTCCGAAGGGCCCTGAGCTTGCTGAAAGGTCTCCTGCTGCTATCTTGAAACTTTGAGTTGTTTTCCAACAAAGGGAAGGGCATTTCCATGTGCGGAGGGGGCGGCTCGCGTCCCTCTGCCCATGACAGGGGCTTGGCAGCCTGTTAATGTCGACCTTTTACCTCTTGACCCCTTTACTCTGATCTAACCTTCATTTAGAGCTCTCCTTCTCTTTTGCTATGTGAGAAATTCATTCCAGTCCTTCAGGCTCTGATGTAACCTCAGCCATGAAGGCTCCTTGACTCCTTCAGGCTGGATTCTCCTAAGTCCATTTTATTTTATTTTTTGTGGTACCAGGGGTGGAACCCAGCGGCTTTCTACCTCCGGGCTACACTCCCAGACCTATTTTATACTTTATTTGGAAACAGGGTCTCACTAAGTTGCCGAGAGCCTCGCTAAGTAGCTGAGGCTGGCTTCGAACCTGCGCGATCCTCCTGTCTCAGCCTCCCAAGCGCGGGGATTACAAGCGTGCGCCGCCACGCCTGGCTCCTAAGTCCATTTTAGCGCAAATCATGGGTTCTGTTTGTTTCTATTTTCAAGGCTCTGGAATCCACCAAATTTTCCCTTAATATAATCATGTTTCATGAGGACCTACTCTATACTTTATATAGGTCATAGCAAGAATGGCTTCATTAATTAAGAGCTTGTGTCTGGCACTTGACCATATTATACCATATAAAAGGAATAGAAAAGCCGGGCGTGGTGGCGCACGCTTGTAATCTCAGCATTCAGGAGGCTGAGACCGGAGGATCGCGGTTCACGGACAGCCTCAGCTACTTAGTGAGGCCATCCGAAACTCAGTGAGACCCGCTTTCAAAATAAAGAATAAAAAATAGGGCAGGGGGTGTAGCTCGGAGGTCGAATGTCTCTGGGTTCCATCCCCAGTACCACAATAAATAAATAAATAAATAAATAAATAAATAAATAAAGGAGCCGGGCATGGTGATGCGTGCCTGGAATCCCAGTACTTGGGAGAGGAGAAAGAAGGATCGCAGGTTCATGGCCAAACTAAGCAAATTAGAGAGGCTTTCAGCAATTTAGTGAGACCCTGATTCAAAATAAAAAAGGACTGGGGGTGTAGCTCGGTGGTAGGCATGCCCCTGAGTTCAGTCCCCAGTACCAAATAATAATAATCATAAAATAAAACGAATAGAGAACAGATCAACCACAGCCACACCCCCTGGGAGCTCAGAAATACAAAATCCGAGTCCCTTTCCCAGCCAGCCCGACTGCGTTGCAACGTGATTCTCATTCCAGTCTAAAGAGCTGACACAGAGCACCCCGTGTGCGCCTGGGTTCTGACACCCCTCGATTAGAATCTGGCCTATGAGAGCTTAGGTAAGTTTCTTAAATTCTCTGTGCCTCAGACAGGCGAGGTGGCGTATGCCTGTTATCCCAGTACTTGGGAGGCTGAGACTGGAGGATCGCAGGTTCAAGGACAGCCTCAGCAACTTAAAATAAAAAAATAGGAAGGGCCGGGAGTAGCTCAGCCAGGAGTACCCTAGTTCAGTCCTCAGTGCCACACACACACACACACACACACACACACACACACACACACACCCTCTCTCCCTGCCTCAGTTTCTCCATCTGTCACACGACCCTCCTACGGCCACCCAGAGAAGTAGACACAATGGGATTGTCGCCAAGGGCCTGTGCGGGCAGCATCTGTGCGTCTGTGCTGGCCACTTGGTCCTGCTCTCAAGGGCTGGGCTTCCTGGGCTCACTTCTGGAGCCCCGCCCCATGGGGAGCCTTCCAGAGGGGCCTCCATCTCCCCAGGCTGCAGAGGCGGTTCTGGGATGTGGGGAGCCTCTGCACCTCCCCACCAGGTCTCGCATGCAGAATGGGCCGCTGGGCCCCTCCCTCCAGGGAGGTCCAACTTCCCAGCATCAGGGAAGCCCCAGGGAGGCCCAGAGGTCGGCGCCACGTCAGCGCCCCCCGCCCCGTGGCTGGGAAGAGGCCTCTGAGAGGGTGCCAGCCACGGAGGAGGTCCGTCCCCTGCTCCCGGGCCAGACCACAGGCAGCCAGGGCCAGAGCCAGACCCGAGGGGGAGGGGCGGCTCCTCTGTCTGGCCCTCAGGACCCCTCCGGATCCCTGATCCCAGCAGCCCCAGGGCAGGTGAGGTCAGTGCCTCCAGCTGGCCAGCCTGGGCAGGGAGGCTGCCACCCAGCCTCTGCCCGAGCCCCTCTCCACACTCCCCCCAGGCTGGGGGAGTCCACCCTGCTCCGGGACAGAGCTGGGAAGGCTGGGAAGGCCCAGAAGCACAGACCCCAGGACCACCACCCCCAGAGCCCACTGGGTCCATGAGCACTGAGTGACTTTGGCACAGACAGGTTCAGCTCTGTGTCTCAGTGACCGACCAGGGCACACGGGGCTGTGACGGATGGCATTTATCTCTCCTGCGTGCTCTGTGATTTTTATGACAGCTTGGCCAGGATAAGCCCTTTCTTCTGTTTTTGGGGTTCCTGCTAGTGCCTGGTCCCACTCTGGAGGCTCAGGAGGTTTGGAGAAAAGGCTTGCGGAGGTTCAAGGGCCCCTGGAGGGGACAGCGAGTGTAGAACCCCCCAGAAATCCTTTGAGGGATTCACATCCCAGGTAGGGCCAGGTGTGGCCACGTACATCTGTAATTCTAGTACTTGGGAGGCTGAGATAGAAGGACCACGGTTTCGAGGTCAGCCTCAGCAACTTAGTGGAGACCCTGTTTCAAAATAAAAAACAAGAAGGGCTGGAGGTGTAACCGGAGGAAGAATACTCCGGGGTTCGATCCACAGTACCCCCAAATCCCAAAACAAAAAACTGAGATCCAGAGAGGGAGACTCTGCCAAAGTCATTTGAAATTCTGCCAAGTTTCAACCCTAAACCCCGGGTCCCTGATCTGTCCCGCCCCCAACCCAGGCCTCAGCTGTTCCTAGTTTCTGTCAGACCGTGTCAGCCGGGCGACCAGGGTGCCCACCGTCTTCTGCACGCATCTCTGCCACCCACGGCCCGAGGTGGCCGTGGGCTCCAGCAACGCACCTCGCCACCCTCAGGCGATTACTTCCAGACATAGACCCGGGCTCGGCCAACTTTTTCTTTATTTCTTTTGGGCTTTGCCGATGTTAAGGTCTCTATCATGATTCGATTGTAGCACAAAAACCCGGCCTGAGACAATCTAAATAAACGGGCACGGCTACGTTCCGATAAAATTTTGTTTCCCAAAACAAGCGGTGGGCTGGATTGAGCAGAGCACGATTTTAGGACGGTTTAGGAGAATGCTGGTGTCCCGGGCTCTGCCTGCAGCCCTGGGCTGCTGGGCGCCGCTGCTGACCGTTGGCCTGGACGCCAGGTTGGCTCGGACCCCAGGCTCCAGGAAGCAACAAGTGTCCCGGATGTCGAGTCCGTGTGTGTGTGTGTGTGTGTGTGTGTGTGTGTGTGTGTGTGTTGACCTCACGCGTCCTCCCAGCGGTCTGGGAGGTAAATGTGGGGTCTCTAATTTACCCCAAGGAAGCAGGGACTCAGAGATATCAGGAGTCACGGTTCCCAGGGCTGGTCAGTCAGGGACACAGCTAGGATCTCTGCACACACACACACACACACACACACACACACACACACACACGCACACACACGCACACACATGCACACACACACAGAATCTGAAGCAGAGGAGCCAGACAGGGACCGTCCCCCTCGGGGGTGGAGGCTGGCTCTCAGCTCGGCTGTTACCATGATCTAGGAGGGGATTAGATGCTGAGCGATGGATGCTTCTTTCTTTCTTTCTTTCTTTCTTTCTTTCTTTCTTTCTTTCTTTCTTTCTTCTTTCTTTCTTTCTTTCTTTCTTCCTTTCTTTCTCTCTCTCTCTCTTTCTTTCTTTCCTTCCTTCTTTCTTTCTGTTTCTTTTCTTTTCTTTTCTCTTCTTTTCTTTTTGTGGTACTGAGGATTGAACCCAGGAGCATTCTACCTCTGAGCTACACCCCTAGCCTTTTTAATTTTTAATTAATTAATTGATTGATTTTGCGATTGGGAGCTGAACCCAGGGGTGTTCTACCCGTGAGCTACACCGCCGGCGACAGGTGTGTGTCACTGCGCCCAGCAGGACCTCAGATTTTACATCCTTCATTAAGTCAATGATACTTGGCAAAACGTCTTCCAAGTGTGAGAGGATGCCGAACGCGGGGCTCCATTCTTTTTTTTTTTGGGGGGGGGGATGGAACCCAGGGGCATTTGACCTCCAAGCTACACCCCCTGTCCTGTTTATTTATTTATTTATTTTTATTTTGAAACCGGGTCTCACTGAGTTGCAGAGGGCCTCACTAAGTAGCTGAGGCTGTCCGCGAACCGCGATCCTCGGGTCTCAGCCTCCTGAATGCTGGGATGACAAGCGTGCCCACCCTGCCCGGCTAGGGGCTCCACTCTTAAACGGGCTTCCTCCCAACCACACGGTCAGTCTTGGCTGCCCCCTCCGAGCCCCCAGACCCAGTGTCCTTGGAGCAGGAGACAGGACCCAAGCCTGCCTGATGGAGGGTGGCGTCGGGCCCTGCTCCCGAGCCCCCGGGGCCCCGCAGCGGGAGTTAGGCCCGCAGCGCGCTCCCCTCAGGAGAGCCCTGGTTCCGACTGTTTGCAGTTATGCGAATTCCTTCTGGATTAATCTGCAGAAGGACTTGCCAAGGTGGTTGCGTACACGCACTAGGTCACACATTTACATTTTCACTGTGGCTTCCGTGCCCTCAGGCAAGCGGTGACTAATAATGTAATTTTCGGCGCAGGGCAAGTCAGTGGAGGCTGAGGCCCTTGGGATACAGTGTGGATGAAATAGGGCCCCGCGGGCGAGCTCAGCTTCAGGTTCACTACAGGAAACCCGCCTCGTGGACGGTCACTTATTCAGTCCATAATCAGCCCATTGGAGAGGCCCCCGTTCAATTTATTCATGGATGGAGTCAGCACCTGGCCTCCCGCCAAAGCACAGGGTGCCTCTGCCAGCCAGGCCCTGTGGGCCCTGCACAGCAAGCAGCTGTGGGGCCAGGCATGGGCCTGGAATGCCAGTACTTGGGAGGCTGAGACAGGAGGCGCTCAGGCTGGAGGCCAGCCTCAGCAATTTAGCGAGACCCTCACATCTTAGCAGTTCCTTCTTTTTTTTTTTTTTTTTTTTTTTGCAGTACTGAGGATGGAACCCAAGGAGCATTCCACCTCTAAGCTACATCCCAACCCTATTTTTTATTCTTTATTTTTACTTTTTTTTTTTTTTTGTGGTACTGGGGGTGGAACCCAGAGGCTTTTCTACCTCCGGGATATACCCCCAGACCTTATTTGGAAACAGGGTCTCACTAAGTTGCTGAGAGCCTCACTAAGTAGCTGAGGCTGGCTTTGAACTTGTGCGATCCTCCTGTCTCAGCCTCCCAAATGCTAGGATTACACCATGCACGGCTCGGCATTCTCCTGAGCTACACCCTCAGCCCTACTTTTTTATTCTTTATTTTGAAACAGGGTCTCATTAAGTTGTAGAGAGCCTCACTAAGTAGCTGAGGCTGGCCGCGAACCTGCCATCCTCCTGTCTCGGATTCCCAAGTGCTGGGATTACAAGAGTGCACCACCACACTAGGCCTCAATTTAGTAGTTTTAAAATAAATAAATAAATAAATAAATAGGACTTGGGATGTGGCCTGGAGGTAGAATGTCCCTGGGTTCAACCTTTAGTAAAAATAAAAATGTATTTAAATGTTAAGAATCTCCAGGTAAGATGATCCAGGGCCTTAAACCCAATGCCACCCATCCTTGTAACAGAAAGGCAGAAGGCCCTTCGGGACACCCAGAGGGAGGCTGCCTGCAGCCCGAGGTAGAGATGGGAATGGCCGCGGGGGCGCGGCCTGGAGCTGCCTTCTAGAAGTCACCTTCAGGAGCCAAAGTTCCAGCCCAGACGGGCTGGCACAGCTGGGTCCAGATGTTTGGAATGCACTAGCCCCCAGCCACCTGCCCCTGCGCGGTTATCAGCGCGGCTGCAGGAAACCCATACAGTCTGTAGAGGGCTTGCCCAGCACCCCGGGCGGATGGACTCCGAGTCTCGAGTCTCACCGTGTCAGCCAGGTGCCTGGCCCCGGGGAGCCTGGGCTCTGGGAGGAGACACCTTCATTCCTCTCTCGCCCCTTCCTGGCCCACCAGTACCGCGGCAGGTCCGGTGGAGGAGTCCTGGAGACGCCGCGGCCTTAGCCCGAGTGCCCCCTACCCGGGGTGCTGCCCTGGCCGCCCCATCTTCCCCGGTTCCTCGGCCCCCGGGTCGGCTCCTCTGCTCCCTGCCAGCCACCGGCGGAGCCCGCTCCTGCCCCGTGTCCCAGGGCCGCGTATGCATTGGTTTCCCTATTAAAATGTCTGACTCAACCCTCAACCCAGAGCAAGCACCAGCCTGTGTTCACGGTGCGTGGCGGATGGACTCCCGGCTCACACCCCGATTTCCAGGGCGGGAGACCAGCCTGGGTTTGCTCTGGCACCGAGGGCCGTGGGAGGCCTCCGAGACGAAAGCTGGGAACTCCGGGCTCGCTGCTGGTGAGAGAACCGCCTCACTAAGCCCCAGTCCTTCCTTCCTTCCTCCCTCCCTCCTTCCTTCTTCCTTCCTTCCTTCCTTCCTTCCTTCCTTCCTTCCTTCCTTCCTTTCTCCTTCCCTCCCTCCTTCCTTCTTCCTTCCTTCCTCCCTCCCTTCCTCCCTCCCTCCCTCCCTCCCTCCCTCCCTCCTTCCTTCCTTTCTCCTTCCTTCCTTCCTTCCTTCCTTCCTTCCTTCCTTCCTTCCTTTCATCTTTGTACTGAGGCTTGAACCCAGGGGCATTCTATCACTGAACTATATACCCCCAGACTTTTTAATTTTGAAACAGGGTCTCACTAAGTTGCTGAGGCTTGGCTGAGTCTCAGTTTCTTAGTTAATTAAAAAGAGAGAGAGAGAGAGAGAGAGAGAGAGAGAGAGAGAGAGAGAGAGAGAGAGAGAGAGAAGAGAGCGAGCGAGCGAGCGCCGGGTATAGGGACGCACGCCTGTGACCCCAGCACTCGGGGGGGGGGGCTGAGACAGGAGGATCACAGGTTCAGCGTCAGCAACTTAGTGAGACCTTTTTGTGTGTGTGTGTGTGTGTGTGGTACTCGGGGTGGAACCCAGGGGCTTTCTACCTCCAAGCTATACTCCCAGACCTATTTTATATTTTATTAGGAAACAGGGTCTCACTAAGTTGCCTAGAGCCTTACTAAGTAGCTGAGGCTGGCTTCGAACCCGTGCGATCCTCCTGTCTCAGCCTCCCAAGCGCGGGGATGACAAGTGTGAGATCTTCTTTTAAAGTATAAAATAAAATAGGGCCGGGCGTGGTGGCGCACGCTTGTCATCCCAGCATTCGGGAGGCTGAGACCAGAGGATCGCGGTTCGCGGACAGCCTCAGCTACTTAGTGAGGCTCTCAGCAACTTAGTGAGACCCTGTTTCCAAATAAAGAAAAAATAGGGTAGGGGGGTAACTCGGAAGCAGAATGTCTCTGGGTTCTTTCCCCAAACTCGCAAAATAAATAAATAAATAAATAAATAAATAAATAATAAAATAGGGCTGAGAGTGTAGCCCAGAAGTAGAATGCCTCTAAGATCAATTCCCAGTACCTTAAAAAGAGAGAGTGACAGAGAAAGGAAAGGAAATGAAAGGTTGGCGAAGTTCAAAAGCAGAGAACAGGCTGGCAGGGCTTTGGAGCTGCGCCCCCCGAGCCGTTCTCTCAGGCCACGGCCGCCGCTGGGCTGGGGCCTACGGGGAGTTCCACAGGACTTCGTCTTGCAAAGACGGCAGGCCCGCCAGCCTGCGCGAGACCACGGCCTGGAGCCCTTTGGGGTAATGAGTTCCGTAAGTTTATCTTTTCTGGATACTGTGAATTCCTGTTTACCCTGAGACCCACAGAAATAAACATAATACTCAGATGACCAGAATTTTCCATCTCGGCATGTTCAAGGATAATCCTGGTTGCAGCGATCACCCTGGCTTTGCAAGAGGGGCCCTCTTGATACGTGCGGGGCACGTCACCGTTAGGCGGTCGGGTATATACAGAATCGTAATTTAAAGGGCTCAAGAGAGTTAGCTGGGTGTCATGGCGCATACCTTTGTACTTGAGAGGCTGAGGTAGGAGGATTGCTGATTAGAGGTCAGCCTTAGCAACTTAGACCCTATTTCAAAATAAAAAAAATAAAAAGGGACTAGGGGTGTGGCTAGGAGATAGAATGCCCCTGGGTCCAATCTCTAGGACCAAAAACAAAGAAAGAAACTCTATGAGTTCTTTATTTTGTACTGGGGATTGAACCCAGAGGTATTCTACTTCTAAGCTACGCTGCCAGCCCTTTTTATTCATTTATTTTTTATTTTGAAACAGGATCTTGTCAAGTCGTGGAGGATCTCACTAAGTTGCGAGGGTCTTGCTAAATTGCTGAGGCTGTCCTCAAACCTGTGAACCTGTGATCCTTTTATTTTGGCCTTCCAGGTACTGGATTACGGGTGCGTGCCACTGTACCCGGCTAAAACTCTCAGAGTTCTAGCCTGGACTCTGCTGAGTCTGGGGCCGAGTTGGCCCGGGGCCGCTTTGGGGTATTGCACGGGATTTTCCAGGCGCGGTGACACACACCTGTAATCTCAGTACCCGGGAGGCGGAGACGGCAGGATTTCAGGTTTGAGGCCAGCCTCAGCAATTTATGAAGATTCTTAGCAACGTGTGGAGACCCCTCAGCAGCTTGGTGAGAACCCGTTTCAGAATAACAAGGGCCGGGGTGGGGGTATAGCTTGGGATAGAAAGTCCCTGAGTTCAACCCCTAGTACCAAAACCCAAACCAAACAACCCCATAAACCAAACAAACAAACAAACAAACAAGCAGAATTCTTTTGCTACAGACAAAATAACACCCACAAAAAAAACCTTGGAAACCACCCATTAGTTCAAATCTTCTTTACATAAGAAACCCACAGTGACCGTGGCCCCGGGGACATCCTGTGGCGCCCACGTGGCCAGGGTACGGGGCTCCCCGGGACCCCGGCCCCCGGCGGTCAGTGGACTGGGCGCCCCCACTTACCTGAAGCGCCCTCTGTCCAGCTCCAGAGAGAGGGGCCGCTCGGGCGGGCGTGTGGGGCTCCGCGCAGGAGGCTGCGGTCACCTTCCCGGCCAGCTCAGTTCCTCCTGCTGGGCCGGTCTGTCCGCGGCCCCCTCCCCTCCCCCGCCTTTTTCCTGTGCATCTGGCTCTTTGGACGCCACCCGTGTCTGGGCCTGAGACCTGCAGGAGAAGGGGTGTGCGTGCGCCTGGCTGCGGAGCGGGGGTGGCCCACAGAGGGGGTCTCTGCTTCAGTCCCTGGTCCCTGCTGTGTGGGGGCCAGAGTTGAGCAGGGCGCAGGGCTGTCCAGGAGCGGGCCAGCTGGGGGAAGACGTACACAGACACTGAGCTCCTGGGGGTGTGAAGCTCACCTCAGAAACTTGGGGAGACCCTGTATTTATTTATTTATTTATTTATTTATTTATTTATTTATTTATTTATTTATTTTGGTGGTACTGGGGTTCCTGGGACTCCTTCTACCTCCGGGCTACACTCCCAGACCTATTTTATATTTTTATTTGGAAACAGGGTCTCCTAAGCCAGCGCGGCTGGCTTCGAACCTGCGCGATCCTCCTGTCTCTGCCTCCCAAGCGCGGGGATTACAAGTGTGTGCCACCACGCCTGGCCCGAGACCCGGTTTTAAAATAACAAATAGGCCAGGCGTGGTGGCATACGCTGGTAATCCCAGTACTTGGGAAGCTGAGACAGGAGGATTGCAGGTCCTCTGAAACTTAGGCCCTGTATCAAAATAAAAAATAAAAAAATAACCTGGGCGTGGTGGCGCACGCCTGTAATCCCAGCGCTTGGGAGGCTGAGACAGGAGGATCGCACAGGTTCGAAGCCAGCCTCAGCTACTTAGTGAGGCTCTCAGCAACTTAGTGAGACCCTGTTTCCAAATAAAGTATAAAATAGGTCTGGGAGTGTAGCCCGGAGGTAGAAAAGCCCCTGAGTTCCACCCCCAGTACAAAAAAAAAAAAAAAAAAAAAAGTGCTGCTGAAAAAAAAATTCTAATTAAAGAATAAAAAATAGAGCTGGGGTGTAGCTCGGAGGTAGGACACCCCCTGGGTTCCATCCCCAGGACCACCACCACCAGCACAACCCAGGAAATGTAAGTAGGTGCTTCCCTGAGTTCTGTGGGCAGCTTGCATGAAGGATCGAAGCCAGGGGAAGGGGTTGTGGGCACCCCGATTTGCAGTCGGCTGGTCAGAAGCACGGAAAAACACCCTGGGCTCGTGGCGGGTGCCAGGGGCGGCAGTCTGGGCCCGGGCCGGCCTGTGGATGGGTTGGGCTAGAGGAGACGCAGCCCCGGGCCCGCAGGTCAGGGCAGCCGTGTTGGGATGGCCTTCGGGGAGTTGCCGGCGCCCCTCTCCCCAGGCAGCCCGCCCGGGGAGGCTGGCTGGAGCGCAGAGTCCTTCTCCATGTCCTTGTGGCCCGGCGCGGGCGTCGTCCTCCGCCCATCCTGGGGCCACCTGGCCCCATCGCAGCCAGCTCCTACCTCGGGGCCTTCTAATGTCCGAGCACATGCTGGAGGGTCTTTCCTGCCGCACTGAACACCTTCCACGTGACCGGGAGCCTGGTCTGGGGTGCGAGGTGGTCTCCCGCCTGTGCCAAAGGACAGGGGCTCCCGGCCGGGGGCCCAGCCCCGCACAGCTCCCGTGAGCCTGTCACCCTGTCTTACGGGTTTAGAGAAGCTTGCCTGGCTTTGCTTGGTACTGCGAGGACCAGAGAGGTCGGCGGACAGGAAGGGGAGCAGGTGCGAGGCAGAGAGGAGGCCACGGGGAGCCCTTCGGGGAATCTGCACCCCGCCGAGTCTTTGCTCCCCCACTCCGTTCTCCCTCCCTCCTTCCTTCATCCTGGGGACTGAACCCAAGGGTGTTCTACCTCCAATCTACACTCCAGCCCTTTTTTGTTTTTTATTTTGACAGTCTCACTAAGCTGCGAGGGCCTCTCTTAGTTGCCGAGGCTGGCTGCAAACCTGCCATCCTCCTGTCTCTGCCTCCCAAGTACTGGGATTACAAGCGTGCGCCGCCATGCTTGGCTTATTTATTTTGAGAGAGTCTCGCTAAGTCGCTTGAGGGCCTCGCCAAGTTGTGGAGGCGAGGCTGTCCTTGAACCTGCGATGATCCTCCCATCCTCCCGCCTCAGCCCCCAAGCCCCGGGATAAGGGGCAGGCGCCACCGCGGCCGGATGGCGGAGCGTTTTCATCTCATTTCGTCTTCCTCCCGGCAGCAGCAGTGGTCGGGGACCCTCATCTTATGGACAGCAAGCTGAGGGTTATGAAATCCTCCAGAGCCGGGCGTGCTGGCCACGCCTTCACCCCAGGGCTTGGGAGGCTGACACGGGAGGACCACGGGTTCAAGGACAGCCTCGGCAAGAAGCGAGACTCAGCAACCTAGTGAGACCCTGTTTCAAAAACAAAAGTAAAATAGGGCTGGGGTGCAGCTCAGAGGCAGAATGCCCCTGGTTCAGTGCTCAGTGCAAATAAACAAACAAAAGCTTCCTAAAACGCGCTTGAGTCCTGAAAGCTGAACCCTCGGGGGTTCCAAAGCCAGGGCCCACAGGCGCTGGGGCCTCGGAGCCCAGGGCGGGAAGGAAGGGGTCCGCCGCGGGCGCGGCCTCTCCCGCCTCCCCTCCTGGGCTTCCTCTGGCTGCGCCTGGTCGCCTGGTCGCCAGCGCGGTGCTTTCTTGGAATCCGCCCAGGGACAGCCGCCTGCGTTTCTGTTTCGATTCCTGCTCAGGTGCAGCGTTTCCTGGGGGCCGAGGATGGGGCCTCGCGGGCAGCCGGAGAGGGCTGGGCCGGGGACAGAGGCCCGGTCACCTCCTGCGGCCCCGGCCGGAGCTCTGGAGTGGACACTGGGCTTCCTCCCGCCTCTGTCCTCTCTTACTTGTGAGGCCCATGGAGGCCGCACTTCAAATAGTTTATTTTCCTTCCTTCCTTCCTTCCTTCCTTCCTTCCTTCCTTCCTTCCTTCCTTCCTTTCTCTCTCTCTCTCTCTCTCTCTCTCTCTCTCTCTCTCTCTCTTTTCCTTTCTTCCTTCTTTCTTTTTGTGGTCCTAGGGATTGGTCCCAGGGACATTCTACGGCTGAGCTACACTTTGATTTTTGACATGGTCTCACTAGGTTGATGAGGGTCTCACTGCTGGCTGAGGCTGTTCTCGAACCTGTGATCCTCTCGCCTCAGCCTCCCAAGTACTGGGATTACAGGTGTGTGCCACCGTGTCCAGCTCCTACTCTTCTTTTTAAAATTATTTTTATTTTGAAACAAGGTCTTGCTAAAATGCTGAAGGTCTCACTAAGTTGTTGGTACTGGCCTCAAACCCGCCATCCTCCTGTCTCAGTCTCCCAAATACTGGGATTACAGGCATGTGTCACTGTACCCTAATCTAAATTTTTGTGTGTGTGTGTGTGGTACTGAGGATGGAACCCAGGTGCTTTCTACCTCCATGCTACACTCCCAGACTCATTTTATATTTTATTTGGAAACATGGTCTCACTAGGTTGCTGAGAGCCTCACTAAGTAGCTGAGGCTGGCTTCGAACCTGCGCAATCCTCCTATCTCTGCTTCCCAAGTACTGGGATTGCAAGCGTGTGCCACTATGCCTGGCTTCTAATCTAATATTTTTAAAAATTATTTAATTTTTTATTGGTGCATTGCAATCATACACCACTTTGGAATACATGACTTGAGAGGATATACAAGCACATATCATCCAATAAGCCCTTGTCCAATCCCCATCCCATTCCCTCCCCCTCCCTCGATCCCATGCTTAATTGGTGGTTATCTTTGATATATTTGTTTACACACCTCATGAGTTTTAAAGAGATTCCATCCTCCCCCATCTCCTCCCCTCTGACTGGTCACCTTAATTGCTTCTCTATAGGGCCCTTTCTACTACTCGACCTCCTCCAGTTACCCCTTTCCTCCTAGTTCTTGCTAATTAGGGGAAGCATCTGGATTTTATGTTCTGTGTTATTTCTCTGTGCATGCCGCATTGCAAGTTCCGATCCCACTCTTGACGGCTCCAGTAGTGGCCTGGCCACCCGGAGGACTCTGATCCAGACCTCGCTGGCTCCAGCACTGGCCTTGCCTCATGGGAGGCCCCGATCCTGGCCTCACTGGCCCCCGCACTGAACTAACCCCTCGGCTGGCTCTGCTCCCAGCCTCGGAGGCCCCAGCACTGGCCTAGCCTCACGACAGGCTCTGATCCCGGCCTCGCTGGCTCCGGCACCGGCCTAACCCCTCGGCAGGCTCCGATCCTGGCCTCGGAAGTCCCAGCACCGGCCTTGCCTCACGGCAGGCTTTGATCCCGACCTTGCTGGGCCCGGCACCGGCCTAACCCCTTGGCTGGCTCCGATCCCTGTCTCGGAGGCCTCAGTAGCGGCTTTGCCTCACGGCAGGCTCTGATCCCAGCCTTGTTGGCCCCAGCACTGACCTAACATCTGGGCAGGCTCCGATCCCGGCCTCGTAGGCCTCATCACTGGCCTTGTCTCATGGCAGGCTCCGATCCTGGCCTTGCTGGCCCCGGCACTGACCTAATGCATCAGCTGGCTCCAAGCCCGGTCTTGGAGGCCCCAGCACTGGCCTTGCCTCACGGCAGGCTCTGATCCTAGTCTTGTTGACCTCGGCACCGCCCTAACCACTTGGCAGGCTCCAATCCCGGCCTCGGAGGCCCCAGCACTGGCCTTGCCTCACAGCTGGCTCCGATCCTGGCCTCGCTGGCCCCGGCACCAGCCCAAACCCTCGGCAGGCTCCGGTCCCGGCCTTGGAGGCCCCAGCACTGGCCTTGCCTCACGGCAGCCTCCAATCCCAGCCTCGCTGGCCTCAGCACCGGTCTCACCCCTCGGCAGAGTCCAATCCGAGCACCCTCTTCACCCAGCGGGTTGTCCCACGTTCCCGAGGTGCGTGGTGGTAGTATTCCGCCTCTGAGGTAATTTCTTCAAAAGTTCCAGGTGTATTACGTTAGATCTCTGCCTCCCCTGAGTACTTGCCGCTGCCAATGCCGCTGCCTCCACCATTTCAAATCTTTCCCAAGCTCTTCTCCCATACCGCATACTGTCCAGTGTTCCTAAGCATGCGCAACAGTAGCATCGAGCTTTGGGGTAATTTCTTCAGAGGATCAGGGTGGGTTGGATCAGATGTCTGCCTCTCCCAAAGACAAGTCTCCACCGCCATCGCGGCCACTGCTGCTGCAGCCGCCTTCCTCCTAGGTCTCTGCTAGACTCTCTCCTTACAGGTGATGTCCAGGATTCTTAACGATGTAGAGAAGCAGCAGTTCTCCTTCGCGGGGAAGTTTTCCAAAAGTTGCAGTTCAGATGGATATGTTTTGTCTGCATCTCCAACATTCTAGCTGCCGCCGCGGCCATCTTAACCCCTCTCGAATATTTTTCTTTTTTTGTTTTCCTTTTTTTTTTTTTAAATAAGAGAAGAGAGTATGTGTGGTTTGGGGAGGATGTGGGATCAGGCACTCAGTAGTGATGAATTTTTTTCTTTCCTCCCTTCAAGAGCGGAGTCCAACAGCCTCACCACGCAGAGCAGAATCTGGTGTTCTAAGCGCACCGTGGCCTGGCGTAGCACCGCAGAGCTGAGTTCCTCTGTACCTTGTGGCTGGGCCTTCTGTTTGGTACTGGGCCTCCCGGGATTCGGACTTGGCCTCCTGCCTGGTACCATGCCTTCCCATGGGTAGGCCAGGCCGCCCCCCCTCCGCCCAGGGCCCTTCCAAGGGGTGGCGCCGGTGGGTGCCCCGCACGCGTCCGCCCCGGGGCCTTGCGGCCCAGGCCTCCGGCTAATCTAACATTTTTAAGGTTCTCTCATGTCATAGGATTATGTCAGTACTTTGTTCCTTTTTATGGCTGCATAATATTCCACTGTATGGATATACCACCGCACATTTTGTTTATCCATTTGGGTTGCTTCTACATTGTGGCTATTTTGAATACTGCTGCTATGAACATTCATCGACAAGTCTTAGTGTAGACGTGTGTTTTCTCATCTCTTTGGTATAGAAGTAGGAGTGGGGCTGTTGAGCCATCTGCTAACTCTATGATCCGCTGTCTGAGGGACTGCCGGGGAGTTTTCCTTGGTGGCTGTGACGCATGGCACGCCATCGGCAACGCCTCTAAGTTCTGGTGCCTCCACATCCCGCCCGTCTCCTCCTGCCATCTCGCTGGGATTCTACCACCCTCGTAGGTGTGAGGTGATAAGTCTTAAAGGTTTTTATTTTTTATTTATTTATTTTTAGTCATGGTACTGAGAATTGAACCCAGGGGCATTCTCCCTCTGATTTATACCCCCAGCCCTTTTTAATTTGGAACAGGACCTCACTAAGTTGCGGAGGACCTTGTTGAGTTGCGGAGGCTGGCCTCGAGCCTGCAAACCTCCAGTTTCAGCCTCCAAGTACTAGGATTATGGTACTTTTTCTTGCAGAGTAGTGAGTCCTGGAGCCTTGGAGGCAGGCCACGGGGTAGAAGTTGAAGCCAGCGGTGCTGGGGACTTCATCCGGTGGCCTTGGCATCCTCCATGGATAAAATATAGTCAATGAGCCGGGCGTGGTGGCGCACGCTTGTAATCCCAGCATGTGGGAGGCCGAGACGGTAGGATCGGTGTTCGCGGACAGCCTCGGCTACTTAGTGAGGCCCTCTGCGACTCAGTGAGACCCTGTTTCAAAATAAAGAATTAAAAATAGGGCTGGGGGTGTAGCTCGAGGTAGAATGCCCCTGGATTCCATCGCCAGTATCGCAAAAATATATATATATAGTCAATGAGAGCGGGGTGTGCTGGCACATGTCTGTAATCTCAGTACTTGGGAGGCTGAGACAGAAGGATCACAGGTTCAAGGCCAGCCTTGGCTACTTAGCAAGGTCCTCCGCAACTTGGTGAGACCCTCTTTCAAAATAGAACCTAAAATAGGGCTGGGGGTGTAACTTGGAGGCAGAGCGCCCAGATACACAAACACTACAGAGGGAGCCGCTGCCAAGAGCGCGGCAGAGCTGCCGGCAGCACCAGGCGCAGTACACGCCGACCCTACAGCGGCCACAGGGCCCCGCGGGCTCCCCGGTGCGGCGTGGTGTCCAGGGCTTCGAGGCGGCGCACGGCAGGCCCTCCGGTGGTTGGAATCAGAGCCGCTGCGGCCTCGGCGCCAGCCCAGGGAAACCGCTGCCGCTGGGGCCCTCCCTCCACTCGCCGCCCCTGGGTGGGAGTCGGGGCTCGTGTGGTGCCTGCCCCCCAAGAAGGGGCGAGGGGAGGGCACGGGCCGCGGGGAGACGGTGGCAGGCGGGCTGGACACTGCGCTCCGAAAAGCAGCTCTCGCAGCTGGGGAAACTGAGGCCGGGGCGTTAGTATTCACCGCTCACCCGCTCAGCGAGCCGCAGCCCCAGGGCCGCCGCCAGCCTGAGGCCCCAGCCTCGCCCCGGCCCCTAGACCTGGGCTGCGTCACAGGACCCCAGCCCACCCCGCGCCCCGGGACTGGCGCTACTAACCTCATCTCCCAGAGACGAGGCTGCTGCGCGGGACACTGGAGCTGGGAGCCGGGGTGCTTGTCCTACCTCCAAGCTACAGCCCCAGTACTTAAAAATATATTTTTTAAATTTTTTATTCTTTTTGGTGGTACTGGGATTCCTGGAAACCCTTCTACCTCCGGGCTATACTCCCAGACCTATTTTCTATTTTATTTGGAAACAGGGTCTCACTAAGTTGCTGAGAGCCTCACTAAGTAGCTGAGGCTGGCTTCGAACCTGCGCGATCCTCCCGTCTCAGCCTCCCAAGCGCGGGGATTACAAGCGTGCGCCACCATGCCCGGCTATTTTTTTTTTTATATATATATATGTTTTTCTTTGGAAACAGGGTCCCTCCCCGCCAGGCCAGAGGCTCCCTCCTGCTTCTGCGGTGTCTCTTCAGGTGGCAGCTGAGGGGCGGCGGCGAGCCCCTTCCTCGCCAGCGCCCGCCCCACACGCCATGGAGTCTCTTCGGGTCCAGCAGCAGACGCGACTTGGATCGGAGCTTTTGGTGGCCGTGACCTGTGGGCCCCGAAACCGGACAGAGCCGCGTCCCAGCTGTGTGGCGTTGAGGATATTACTCAGCCTCTCTGTTTATCTGGCAGAGACCTACTGGAGATCACGATGGCGCCTCCTTCGCGGAGCTGAGGATGTGGGCGCATCGAGGGGCGGTTGCGATGGCCGCGGCTGTGATCAGTATTGGAGCTGGTGGTGACTCAGAGGCTGTCTCCTCCCCGGTTAATATCTCGGTCTTTGAGAGCAGGCGCCAGCTCCTGCTGGCCGAGGGGGGAGCCTGGGAGGCGGCCTGCGCCCAGAGCCTCGCTCCGTCCGCCTGCAAACCAGATGCCGGAGGCCGCGGCGACCCTACTTCCTAATCTGCTACCTCACCGGGGCGTGGGGGCGAGATCAAACAGAGGAACGAGCGAAACTCGTTCGGTCCACAAATATTTGTTGAGCACCTAGTGTGTTCCGGGACTCGGGGAGCGGAGAGCGAGCCGCCAGCCCTCTCCTGGGCACGCACAGGAGAGCGGGCATTGAGGGGCCAGCGCCCGGCGCTTCCCCGCGCAGCTAGCGGTGCTGCGTGCGCCCCCCGGGCTCCTGGGCCGCGGCCCACACTTAGAAGTGGGTTTGAAGTGGGCATAAAGCACCTTCCTCCTGGCGCGGGTGCGGGACTGAGTTCAGGCGTGTCGGGGCTTAGGACCGAGCCAGACGCAGCTCAGACGTCAAAGGGACGGTGGTGATTATCAGGCCTCGCCGAGAACTTCCCGTGACCCCGCTGCCTGGCACGGGGCGCGGGCATGGCCGTGTCCTTCCAGAGAGGTGCAGGGCGTGGCCGGCACCTGAGGGCCGCGCTCCCTTCCTACCCGGGAGCTTAAGTCCGCCCGCACATGCATGATGAGCCAGGGACCCTGAAATGTGAAGAATCGGCGGCCACGCTGCACACCTGTGATCCCAGCACTTGGGAGGCTGAGGCAGGAGGGTCACAGATGTGAGGCCAGCCTCAGCAACTTAGTGAGAGGCTGTTTCAAATAAAAAATAAAAAGGTATAGCTCGGCGGTAGAACCCCCATGGGCTCAATTCTCAGACTGTAAACAGTATCCATATTTTTGAAAGAAATGATTCAAGGGTAGAATTGATTGGTTCACTGGCGATTGACACCAGAGCTTTAAGAAAGCTTAGCTATCCATACCCCGGCCCTTTTTATTCTATTTTAGGACGTCTCTCTGTTCCGTCCTTTCCTTTTATATGCTGTTTGCGCAACAGATTACTTTTTGTTTGAGTTTCTTTATTGTGGTCAAATGTACACGCAATGACATTCTTGGCTGTAGCTAGCTACTTTCTCCCCTTTTCTCTTTGCTTTTTAATTTTTTAATTTTAATTTTTTTTTTTTTTTTTGCGGTACTGAGGATGGAACCCAAGGACATTCAACCTCAGAGCTACACCCCCATCGCTGTTTTTTAGACTTTTTATTTTTTGAAACCGGGTCTCACTGAGTAGCTGAGGCTGTCCGCGAACCGCGATCCTCCTGTCTCAGCCTCCCGAATGCTGGGATGAGAAGCGTGCGCCACCGCGCCCGGCTAAGTTTTTCTTTTGAAAAGGGTCTGGCTAGGTTGCTGAGGCCGGCCTCAAACCTGCAGTCTTCCTGCCTCAGCCTCCCAAGTCCTGGGATTGCAATTGTGCCACTGTGACTGGGCAGGGCATTGTTTGACGACAGCAATGGGTGCAGGTGGCTGTGCCGGGAGGGGAGCCGGGCACCCAGTTCAAGACCCTCGCTGGCCGGGGAAGCCGAGTGCGGCTGTGGCAGGGCCGCTAGGCCTTCCTCGTGGGTGGAGCTGGACGGCGGGGGGCCTGGCCCACCCTCACTCGCCCGGCCTGGAAAGGGCTTGGCCTGTTCCCAGAGGCAGCCTGGAAAACCGGGAAAGGTCCCGCCTGGGAGGCGAGGGCCTAATAGCTTCCGGCGGCTGTGTGGCGTGGTGGGGCCCACGCCGCCCAGAGACACGTCCCTTATCTACAGAGGAACGAGGTGAGCCGTGCGGCGAGATTCCGTAACCCGCCGCCATCTCTTTAAAGATGAAAAAACAGGAGACGCTGAGCTAAACCAGATGTGGCGGATGAAGCCAAGATAATCAGCCAGCGGTTTTCTCCCTCAGTGCCCTGCGTCAGCGCGGCCTCGCTGCGTCCTGGGGCTTGCTCTCTTGATAGCTGATCAAGGCAACATCTGGGCCCGGCTTCCGGAAGAGCCCGGCGGACAGTTCCTGCCCTAGCCGCCTGCAGGCCGAGCGTGTGGCCCCCGAGCCCCGAGCCCAGGCCTTGGGCTCCAGACCCCGAGCGTCTCCTAGGCAAGGTTTCCATGTGCGCATGTGTGCGTGTGTTTGCACGTGTGTGTGTTCCTGCGCACACATCACCGGGGACTGAACCCAGGGGCATCCTGCCTCCGACCTACTTATCTTTATTTTTGTTTATTTTTGTTTATTATTATTATTTTATTTATTTATTTATTTTTTGGTGGTACTGGGGTTCCTGGAAGCCCTTCTACCTTGGGGCTACACTCCCAGACCTATTTTTACATTTTTATTTGGAAACAGGTTCTCTTAAGCCAGCACACGCGGCTGGCTTCAAACCTGCACGATGCTCCTGTCTCCGCCTCCCAAGCACAGGGATTACAAGCGTGCGCCACCACGCCCGGCTATTTTTGTTTATTTTGAAACAGGGTCTCGCTAGGATAGGGAAGGTTCTCACTACCTTTCTGAGGCTGCCTCAAACCTGCAATCTTCCTGTCTCCGCCTCTTCAAATACCGGGATGACAGACATGTGTCATGGCGTCCGGCTAAAGGAGGCTTCTTTACTCAGAAACCGGCCATCTCCCAACCTTCCCATGTCTGCCGGGTCCTGGAGATACCGGTTCCCTAAAGAAATACTTACTGGGTTTCCACAGTGCCTGGCACCGAAATCAAAAGCTCAGGGAGTCTGGTGCAGGAGGGAATCCCCACAGGGGCGCGGGGCGACCGTGCTCCTGACCCAGGGATCGGGGGGGGGGGGGGGGGCGGGGGCGGGCGAGGAAGGCTTCCATGGCCGGGGAGGCGTGGACAGGTGAGGCGGGGACACGCCAGCCGCGCAGTGGGCAGAAAGGTGACACTTTTTTTTTTGATACTGGGGATGGAACCCAGGGGTGCTCTACCATGGAGACCCTCCCCACTCCTTTCCTTCCATGTGTGTGCGTGTGTGTGTGTGTGTGTGTGTGTGTGTGTGAGCGGCACTGGGATTGAACCCAGGGGCATTCTACCTCTGGGCTACACTCCCAGCCTTATTTTTTCTTTATTCTTTATTGTGAAACGGGGCTTCACCAAGTAGCTGAGGCTGGCCTCGAACCTGCGAACCTGCAATCCAACTGCCTGGGCTCCCAAGCATGGGATTACAGGCTGCGGCCCGGCCCAGGTGACATTTAGCCCTGAGAGGTGATTTCCTGCCGAAGCCCCAGCCCCGCAGCCCCCCTCGACCTGGTCCCTCTTTCCTGGCAATGGGAAGCCCGTGCGGGCTGGGCACCGTGGGCCTGGGGATGGCGGGTCAAGGCCTTGAGCCGGGCAGGGGCCAGTGCGGGCCCTTGTCTTCCACTCGCAGCTCCCGCCTTTGCCAGAGCCCGGGCTGGAGGGATCCGGAACGCGGACGTGTGTGGGCGGGATGCGAAACTGCGCGGCCCAGAACAGAACCCGCCTTTGTCCTCCACGCTGCGAGCACCTGTCCCCAAACCCTTGACAAACAGGGCGGCCTTCCCAACAGCGCGGCCGCCCGGGGAGGGGGCGGCAGGCGGAGCCGAGCGCATTCCGGGCATTCCTCCCGCCTGACAGCTCCTGGTACCACGGCTGAGCCCGGGATGTCCAGAAATTCCAGCTGACTCATCCATCCGTGGGCGACCGGGCCGGCGCGGGGTGGGGGACGTCCCGGGCTCCGTCTCTGTCGAGGTCCCCAATTCACAGGGGGTCGTGGGAGCGGGGACGTAGCTGGGCCTGGATGGTGGCAGGGTCACCTGAGGGCCAGGAGGCGGACAGGTGCTAGTGATGTCATGGTGGACCCCGAGCCGGACCGCAGATGGCCACGGGGCCCCCTTCCTCAGCACCTGCCGCCCTTGACCCCTGGGGTCCTGTGCGGGGGTGGGCCGTGCTCCTAGAGCTGGGCGGGATGAGCACAATATGCAAATCCGAGGGCATTCCCGGGACCCCTCCTGGGAGGCCCTTCTGTGTGATGACGTGAGCGCATTTCCGGGCGGGCAGCCCTGTGGTCAGCCCCCCGCGGCCCCACGGAGCCTGCACTATTGCACGGCAGAGAAAGTCCCGGCCGGTTTTGGGACTCAGGGTAGAGTTTCTCTCTGAATTTCCCTAGCAGGCTGACTCCCGTGCAGAGAGCTGTGCGCACGCTCAGGACCGGCCCACGTGGAGGGCTTACAACCAGGTCCCGCCACGGTCCTGCCCTGCCCCAGGGTGCCAAAGCGCTTCCCAAAAGGGGGAAGCATGGTCCTTCCCCAGCTCCGTCCGGGGAGCCTGACGTCCCTGGACGCAGAGGATAATGGACCAGCCCGACCTCGGGCCAATCACGGGGTCCCTCGCTGCGCACCGTGTGAGGAGGCTGGCGGGGGCCACGCGGGGGCAGCTCCTGGTACCCGAGAGGGGAAGAGCCGGGCGGGTCGGGGGGCAAACGGCTCTGTGCTCAAGACCTCATCCTCTCCCCAGACTCTGTCCCCGTCTCCTGCTGGCCCGTGACTCCCTCCAGGCAAGGGGCGCGTCCCCGCACGTCCCTGCTGCGAAGCTGGCCTGGTCATGGCCACCCCGTGGCACCAGAGGACCGAGGGAGACGAAGCTTCTGGAGAACTCAACATGGTTCGATTTTTATTTTGTTCCCAAAGAGATCGGCCCGTTCACCTTTGCGGAACTGCCCGCTGACAGACAGAGAAACTGAGGCACAGAGGCGTCGGTGGAAGAGAGCGCGGACCTGGCGCCTGTGCCCCGGCCGCTGTGCCCAGCCAGCGCCAGAAGGAAGCTGCAGAATTCCGGGAAGAGTCCTGTGGCCTGCTGCAGCGCCTCAGGCGACTCTCAGGGCTCCTGCCAAGAGCCGCTTGGCGGCCGCACTCTGCTTCATGCCCATTAGCCTGTCCAGATGTTCTGGCGGCAGTCCCGGGAGCTCTTTGGGGTCTGTCTCCTTGGATCGCCTTCCCCAAAACTTGTCTTCCTCCCCTCTCCCCCAGCAGGACATTGTGGCTTTGAATACAGAAACCCATGTCTTTCCCATCACCTTCGAAATCACCCATTGTTCCTTCTCAGAAGATCCCAGAAATCTTGGCTGGCTAGCCTGCAGAGGGAAGGCTGGGACAACTGGATACCTCATAAAACGTGCTTTGGCCAGGCGCGGTGGCACATGCCTAGATCCCAGCGTGTGGGAGGCTGAGACAGGAGGATCACGGGCTTGAGGTCAGCCTCAGCAACTAGTGAGGCCCTCTGCAACGTAGCAAGACTTTGTTTAGAAATGAAAAATAAAGCCGGGCGTGGTGGCGCACGCTTGTCATCCCAGCATTCGGGAGGCTGAGACCGGAGGATCGTGGTTCGCGGACAGCCTCAGCTACTTAGTGAGGCCCTCTGCAACTCAGTGAGACCCGGTTTCAAAATAAAGAATGAAAAATTGGGCAGGGGGTGGAGCTCAGAGGTCAAATGCCCCTGGGTTCTATCCCCAGATCCGCAAAATAAATAAATAAATAAATAAATAAATAAATAAAAAATAAAAAGGGGTGGAGGTGGAGGTAGAATGCCCTTGGGTTCAATACCTAGTAACACACACACACACACACACACACACACACACACACACACACGCACACAGAAAAATAAAAAGAAAGAAAGAAAGAAAAGGAGAAAGGAAAGGTTAGCATGTGCCTTGGGACCAGGCACGAGCCGCCATTCGCACTTGGCCTCAGACCCCACGCTCTCCATCCTGAGCCCCGGGGCCTGGCCCGGGATGGGGGTTCTGGTACCAAAGACAGCACCATGGCCGAGTTCTCTCCTGACATTGGAGCGTGGCCCTGCATCCTCCCAGTCTCCCTGACCCCACCAGCCCCCTTCTCCACATAGAAAACATGCATGGAGCTCACGCGGGTCACTGAGCTCGCTTCATGGCCCACCCCGCGCCTGGCCGTCCCTGCGCCTGGGTACAGGCCAGGGCTCTGGGCCTCTGCCAGCCCGGGTGCCAGGCCACGAGCTTCAGACCGAAGCCTGGCTCTGCACACGCACTGGCCTGGCCTTGTCGAGGGGCGGGGGCTCGCGAAGTCCGCTGCGGCTCAGTGGTGGGCAGGCGCTGGCCCGGCCCGCGGGGGCCCTGGGCTCCGACTCTGAGCACCAGCAAACATGAGACTCAAGAAAGGGCGTGCGTGCGTGTGTATGAGTGTGCTTCCATGTGTCCACGTGTGGAAGGGTGTGCTTGAATACATGCATGCACATGTGTTTGCATGTGAGGACACACGTGTGTGTGTGCGCGCAGATATGCACGAGCACCTGGGTGTTTGTACGTGCAGGTGGACATATGTGCGCATGTGTGCATGAAAATCATGTATACGTTTGCTCTGAAACGCGCCTCTCTTCTCAAGGCCGCAGGGCAGCATGGGAGCCCAGGCCCGCGCCTTGGCCTGGGCCTTGAAGGCCAGATCCGCGGGGGCCGCGCCTGGGCCCAGCCTCCCGGCGGCCCTGCCGCCATGGCCTGCAGGGGCTTCCTTCCAGCCCAGCTTCGGCTAAGCACAAGCTTTGCTTTCCCTGGCGGGGCGTCCCGGCAGAAGGGGAAACACCTAGGCCCAGGCTGTTTGGTCTGCGGCGATTTGGGGGAGGGATTCGGTTTCCCGGCGTGGCGTGGGCCCGGCAGCTCTTGTGGGTCTGGGCTGTTTGTGGAGAGCTCGGTCCTCAGGGAGGGCGGGGTGAGCCTGAGAACGCTGTAATTGCAAGCAGGCGTGCAAAGCTAGACACGGGCAGATAAAAATCCTCCTCTGAGGGTCCTGCGCCTGACGGGCTGGGAGGCCTGCTGTTGTGCACGAGTCCTGCCAGAGAAAGCCCTGTGTTCACCGAAATCTGGGTTTTAAACATTTGTTCTGTTGGGTGGGCCGGCGCACGCCTGTAATCCCAGTACTGGGGAGGCTGAGACAGGAGGATCACAGGTTTGAGGCCAGCTTAGCAGGACTCTCAGCAAATTAGCAAGATCCTGTTTCAAAATAAAAAGGGCTGAGGGGTATAGCTGAGGGATAGGATGCTCCTGGGTTCAATCCCCAGTACGAAGAAATAAAAAATTAAATTAAAGATGGAAAAATTCATTCTACTCCCACTCTCCCCGGTCCGTGGCCTCCTTCACATTTTGTTCCTCAAGGATCCGGAAGACCCTGGAGCCTTAGCGCCGAACCCTCTCGACCCACATGTCCAGACGGCCGGGCCCCTTGCCGGGCCCACTGGACTGCAGGCGTCCTGAGGGCAGGGCTGCCTCCCTCCACGCCCGAGGTTGCCAAAAGAGCTGGCTCGGGCCTGCTGCCGGGCTCACATCGTCCTTAGGCATCCCTGTCAGGTGAAGGACGGGTGAGGTAACTCAGACTTGTGAGCCCAGGGCAGTAGTCGGTTGTAATCCAAAGATCCTTTGAGCCAAAATATATTGTACCAGATCCTTCCTTCTGAGAGCCGGCCCCTGGAACAGCGCCGACCGGCTGTGCCAGGAAACCCCGTATCTGCACGAAGGCGGACATTATCCCCCGACGGTCTAGAGCCAAGAGGAAGACAGCGGGAAAGGCTGCTCATACCACGTGGCCGCAGGACCTTCGCATGTGCTTCCCTTCACCAGGGCAGAGTGATTTTTTTTTCCCCCCAATACATATCTTGAAATGTGGTCTCCAAGCCGGGCATGGTAGTGCACGCCTGTAATCCCAGAATTTGGGAGACTGAGATAGGAGGACTGCAAGGTCTAGGCCAGCCTCGGCAACTAAGGCTCTCAGCAACTCAGTGAGGCCCTGCTTCCAAATAAGAAAAAATAGGGCTCAGAGGTAGAATGTGCCTGGGTTCCGTCCCCAGTACAGGAGGAGGAGGAGGAGGAGGACGAGGAGGAGGAGGAGGAGGACGAGGAGGAGGACGAGGAGGAGGACGAGGAGGAGGAGGAGGAGGAGGAGGACGAGGAGGAGGAGGATGAGGAGGACGAGGAGGAGGACGAGGAGGAGGACGAGGAGGAGGACGAGGAGGAGGACGAGGAGGAGGACGAGGAGGACGAGGAGGAGGAGGAAATGTGGTCCCCCATTTTTTTGTGTGTGGTACTAGAAATACAACCCAGAGGCCTTCTACTTCTGAGCTGATTTTTATTTTGAAACAGGGTCTCGCTAGGTTGATGAGAGTCTTCCTACTTGCCGAGGCCGTCCTCAAACCTGCAATCCTCCTGTCTCAGCCTCTCAAGTACCGGGATAACAGGCGTGCGCCACCATTGGGCAGGCCCCCAGCCAGCCCCAAATTCTAGACGTAGCCTGTCCAAAGACAAGAGCCCGGGACGTTGTGAGATTGTACCCCCACCCAAAAGGAGATGTGCTAAAGTCCTGACCCCCAGTACCTGTGAATAAGATCTCATTTGGAAATAGAATTTTATAGATGTAATCAAGTCAAGATGAGCTCATGTTGAATCAGGGTGGGCCCTAAACCGAGGTATAATTATGAGGAGAAAGATCTGGAGACACCCAGACACCCGGGGAGGACGCCAAGCGGAGACGGAGGTAGAGACGGGAGGGAGCCGAGGACTGCCCAGGAGGAGCCCAGAGGGCGTCCTGGGACAGATGCCCCTCGGACTTTTCCAGAGAGTCGCCCCGCTGGCACCTCGGCGCGGACGTCTGCGCTCCGGGACGGTGAGGATTTCGCTTGTATTGTTTTGAGCTACCTCGTTTGTGGTCTTTGGTGAGAGCAGTTCGAGGTCACTAATAACATGTTGGACTACTAACCCTCTTGGCTTATCCATCAATATAAAACATCATTCTTTGCAATCATGCGGTTGTGCCCTTAAAAACTGTAAAGGAACCAGCTTAAAAAAAATGACTGGAGTTAAAGGATTGAGACAGTGGCTGGATACCAGATAAACACAAGACAGGCAAAGCCTGACTCCTCTGTGCCCTGGTTCCGGTGAGAACCACCTCACAACGTTCATGGCACCCCAGGCCATCACCCACTTGGCAGCACTTTACCAAGTGTGGGTCCTGATAAGGAAGACTATAAGCTGAACCCATGCCTGTAATTCCAGTGCGTGGAGGCCGAGAGTGGAGGATCGCAGGTTTGAGGCCAGCCTCAGCAACTTAGTGAGACGCTGTCTCCAAATAAAAAATAAAATAGGGCTGAGAGTGTAGCTCAGAGGTAGAATGCTCTTGGGTTCACTCTCCAGCACCCCTCTCCCCCAGAAAGAAAATAAAAAATCACTATAAGATTTTACGGGGAAAATGTTAAAAATTAGAATAAACTGGATATTGTTAATCAAGAAAATGAAATGTAAAACTTTTCTTTAGCCCCAAATTAATTTGCTGATTCATTGTGACTTCAATCAAAACTCCAGCAGAACTGATTTTTAAAAATCTATATTTCAGCCGGGCGTGGTGGCGCACGCTTGTCATCCCCGCGCTTGGGAGGCGGAGACAGGAGGATCGCGCAGGTTCGAAGCCAGCCGTGCTGGCTTAGGAGACTCTGTTTCCAAATAAAAATATAAAATAGGTCTGGGAGTATAGCCCGGAGGTAGAAGGGCTCCCAGGAACCCCAGTACCACCCAAAAAAATATCTATATTTCGTGGGTGAGAGAAAAATGGTAAAGATGGCTATGAAAAAGAGGCGAAAAGCCTGGGAGAGGCCCGTCCTCCCAGATGTTAGAACACAGTAACTAAAAGTACTAAGAGGAGCCAGGAGTGGGGTAGCGCCCAGTGCTTGGAATCCCCGACTTTGGAGGCTGATAGGAGGGTCACAGGTTCAAAGTCAGCGTCAGAAACTTAATAAGACCCTCGGCAATTCAATGAGACCTTGTTTAAAAACTAAAAAATAAAACAGGGCTGAGGGTGTAGCTTGGAGGTCGAAGGCCCCTGGGTTCAGTTCCTAGTAACACACACACACACACACACACACACACACACACACACACACGTGCGCTCGAGTATAATACAAAATACCACCACAAACCAATGGTAATGTCTGTTACCTCTTCCAGAAACGAGCCCCGAGTGAGGAGAGAGGGTAACGTGGAGACCGGCGCGTGGGCACTCACACAGACGGAAGGAAGTCCCCGCAGTCGCCGTCTAGACCCTGGCCTATGAGCCCGCGGCTGGACGCTTTCTTGCTGGAAGGAAGCCCCGAGCCCCGCACCGCCATGACACGCAACGCTCTCTCTCTTTTTTAGAGGACTAAAAGTGGTTTAATCTGCGAACCTCTCTCTCTCTCTCTCTCTCTCTCTCTCTCTCTCGGTACTGGGGATTGAACCCGTGGGCATCCTACCTCTGAGCTACACTCCCAGCCCTTTTTATTTTGAAATGGTCTCACTAGGTTGTGTACGGTCTTGATAAGTTGCTAAGGCTGTCCTCGAACCTGCAATCCTCCTTTCTCAGCCTCCCAAGCACTAGGATTACAGGTGCGCGCCGCCGGCCCGGCTCAGCCTGACACATTTTGTCTTTGGAGTCCTAGCACGCTGCCCCGATGGGACCCAGACACCATGAGATCCAGCCCAAAGAGAAAAAATAAACAAAAGCGTCAAGGAGCTTCTGCGTGTGTGCACGCGTGTGTGCACGTGTATACACGTGTAACAGAGACCCTGGTACAGATCAGATGAAGACCTTAAAGAGAAAGTCCACCCCTTGCCCACAACCCAAGGCTCCCGGTGCGGGTGGCCCGACCCAGCCCATCCGCGGCGTGGCCTCCGGGGCGCCTGCCACCGATCTCCCTCTACCGGGAGGCTGAGCAGGGGCAGGAGAAGTCCGGACAGGGCCGGCCTGGGAGCCGGGCAAGGCCTCATTTCAAAATAAGAAATTACGCGGGCTGGGGCAGAAGCCCCTGAGCCCAACCCCAGAGACCACCCAAAACTCAAAACAAACCACAACAGAGAAAGACAAGGCTCCCACCTAAGACCCCTGCTTGGAGAAAGAAACCAGGTGCAGCCAGTCTCTCGGGAACTGCTAGCCAAGGAGCCAGCGCAGGGATAACAAGGCCGTTTGCTTCTCCTCCTCCCACCGAGTGTGTGTGTGTGTGTGTGTGTGTGTGTGTGTGTGTGTGTGTGTGCGCGTGTGTGTGTGACTGGGGATGGAACCCAGGGGCATTCACTTCTGAGCTACAGCCCCTGCCCTATTTTTTCTTCTCTATTTTGAAACAGGGTCTCACTAAGTTGCAGAGGGCCTCACTAAGTAGCTGAGGCCGGCCCTGAACCTGCGATCCTCCCGCCTCAGCCTCCCAAGTCCCGGGATTACCAGCGTGTGCCACCACGCCCGGCCTTCATTTTTTATTTTGAAACAGGGTCTCGCTGCGTCGCAGAGGGCCTCACCGGGATGCCGAGGCTGGCCGTGAACCTGCCCCAGCCTCCCAGGCACCAGGATTACAAGCCTTGCGTCACCGGGCTTGGCTCGCGGCAGGCTTCTGCACAACCTTCAGCGGAGAGAAGGGGAAAAAAAGAAAAGATTCCTCATTTACACAGAGAATAAACTTCCCGTGGCATTCAACAATGGGGCATTGAGGCCCGCCTGAGTCAGCCCTGATGCAATGCAAGCGGTGAGCAATGTCAGGCCGCGCTTACGGGATTCATGCAAGTCCCGGCGAGGGCTGGGGGGAACGCGGTGCCAGAGCCCTGAGCCCGAGCACTGGCCTCGGCCCCGCCGCCTGCCCACGGAGGGCCCGGGAGGCTGCGCGGCCGCGATGGCCCCGGGGTGGCCGGGCGGCCCTTGGCCAGCGCCGGCGTGCCGGGCAGCTGAGCACCCAGGGACGTGACGCCCTCCCGCCCCCATCACACCCGGCGAATTCCCCGGGGAGGCGGTGGCCGGGACGGGGGACGGGGAAATTTTCTTACATCACCGGCCGCTTTCACTCACGAAAATCCTGAGTCACGCCCAGCCGCCTCGCCTGCCTCCGGCTGCAATCGGAGGCTGGAGATTTGGAAACCCGACCCCCGGGGGCGGGGGGCCGGTCCCGCCCAGCCCGGGGGAAGGCGAGGGGACCCAGGCCCGCCACGGAGGGAGGGCTGCTGTCCGCGGCTTAGCCCCGCTCGCTCGCGCTCGGGATTTGACATGCGGGCGAGTTGACGGAAAGGGCAGGCTCTCTGTTTGTTTGAACCAAGATTAAGTGAAAGGAAAAGTTTTTCTTTCCCATCCCAAGGCAAATGGGAAACACGTGTTTTCCCCCGACTGTGTGAGTACCAGAAGGCCCGCGCTCCCGCCCCTTCAGCCGCCAGAGGTTCCCTCTGTGTGGCGGCGGCCGCAGCCAGCACAGCGCGGGCTTCGTATTTTCAGACGGAGGCTCATGGCGAGGGCCTCGCTGACCCCAGGCCACTGTGTGCGTGTTCCCGGGCCTCCCCTTTTATGGAGAGAGAGAGAGAGAATGTGAAGATCCAGTGCCATTCGGGCGGGGTGGTGGCGCATGCCCGGGATCTCAGTACTTGGGAGGCTGAGACGGGAGGATTGAAGGTTCCTGGCCAGCCTCAGCAACTCAGTGAGGCCCTGTTTCAAAATAAAAGAATAAGCCGGGCGTGGTGGCGCACGCTTGTCATCCCCGCGCTGGGGAGGCAGAGACAGGAGGATCGCGCAGGTTCGAAGCCAGCCGCGCGCGCTGGCTTAGGAGACCCTGTTTCCAAATAAAAATGTAAAAAGAGGTCTGGGAGTGTAGCCCGGAGGTAGAAGGGCTTCCAGGAACCCCGGTACCACACACACACACACACACAAATGCATGCCCAGAAATGTGTTTTGAATGATCTCACGGATGAAATAATCAATATTCTTTTTCGTGGTGTTTCTGGTACTGGGAATTGAACCTACGGACATTCTACCTCTGAGCTATACCCCCAGCCCTTTTTATGTTTTCTTTTGAAACAGGCTCGCTAAATTGCTGAAGCTGTCTTTGAACCTGTGATTCTCCTGGCTCAGCCTCCCAGTGTGCACCACCGTGCCTGGCTGGAAATCAATATTCTTGACTTTTTTTTTTTCTTTTTGCGGGTCTGAGGATGGAACCCAGGGGAATTCGACCTCCAAGCTGCACCCCCTGCCTTATTTTTTATTCTTTATTTTGGAACAGGGTCTCACTGAGTTGCGGAGGGCCTCACTAAGTAGCTGAGGCTGTCTGTGAACCGCGATCCTCCTGTTTCAGCCTCCCGAAAGCTGGGATTACAAGTGTGCGCCACCGCGCCCGGCTTTTATTCTTGACTCTTCCTTAAACCGCTACTGGTTCAGCAAATACAAGCACCAGTTACAAGCAGGATGTAAAAATCAGCCGTCTCCACTTTGGCCTCTCTGTCCGTCAGCCAAAGTGACGTTCCTGGCAGATTGCTTTGAACCTGCTGCTGCTGTGCGCAGAAACCCTTAGGATCCCGGCCGCCAAGGTCCAGTCTGAACTGGCCTCAGGCCCTGTGAGTGGGCCTTGATAAGTTGGGTCCCTCCCCCATGTGATCTCACAGCGGAAGCCAGAGGCTGAGACATCGTGAGACCCCAGGTGCCTCGAGACTCCAGACATCACGATGCTGCAGGTGTCGCGAGAGAACCGGCATGCCTATAAAACAGCGGTGCCCACGTGACTCAGCCGCCCATCAGGACTGTGCGCAGCTCTCCAGACGCGTGGCCTAGGTCCCCTTCCCCCACGGCCGGCTGACTCTCCGGAGGGGCCGGGTCCCAATAAAACAGCCGTCTCTGATAACCCGGCTGGTGTTTTTACCTCCCTCCCAAACCCCCTAGCTCTATTTTCAACCTAACAGGCCTCAGCGTGGCCTCAAGCTGCAGGAGTTACCGCCGTCTACTTAAGATCCCGGGACTCTCTGGGATCTCTGCCACAGGACTGTGAACTAAACGCCATGTTGTAAGCCTGGCCTGGTTGGTGGCGCTTGTATCCTAGGTTAGGCAGGAGATATGACAATACCTCCATGGCTTACAGAATACAAAATGCCTTTTCTCTGCAAGGAGACGATCTCTGAGGAGAGGGGTCCGGGCCAGCGGGCCGCCCTGTTCTCGCCGTCCGTCAGCAGCCCAGGCCCTGTCCAAGGCGGGCTCTGCTGTTCCTCGGGGCGTTCTAGCCCAGCTGGGTTCCTGCTAAGTCCCAGATGTGGCCAATAAGAAAGGGAAGACTAGTGGCCAGTGGTGCACACCTGTGACCCCAGGACTTGGGACGCTGAGACAGGATGAGCGCGTGTTCGAGGCCTGCCTCGGCGCGTGATCCCTGAAATAGGACCTAGTAAGGCCCTATTTCAAAATAAAAATTAAAATAGAGCCGGGCGTGGTGGCGTACGCTTGTAACCCCAGCATTCAGGAGGCTGAGACCGGAGGATCTCAGTTCGCGGACAGCCTCAGCTATTTAGTGAGGCCCTCTGCAACTCAGTGAGACCCTGTTTCAAAATAAAGAATAAAATTGGGCAGGAGGTATAGTTTGGAGGTCAAAAGCCCCTGGGTTCCACCCCCAGAGCCGCAAAAACAAAAAACAAACAAAAAAATAAAATAAAATAAAATAAAATAGGACTCGGGGTGTAGCTCAGAGGTAGAACTCTGGGTTCGATGCCCAGCACAAAAAAGAAAAAAGAAAAGAAAAAGAAAAAAAAAAAAAAAACAAAGCTCACGAAGAGGGTCTGCCCACGGCCGACGGGCTCCAACTCCCCGAACAGCTAACCTGCTAGCGTCCCACTCGCGAGAACTCAGGCCCCCCCCGCCATACTCGAGGCCGGGGAGCCTGGGACGCGGTCCAGCCCAGCAGCCCCGCATCCCCCATCACTACAGAAGCCTCTGAAAATGGATGTCGGCGGTCAGGAGGCTGCCGGCCTCGCTGGTCCTCCAGGGCCTCCGCCCGCCGCGTTCTGCCTCCCCGCCTCCTCTCCTGTGGCCTCTGGGAGGCCCGCCTGACCTCCCGGTGACCAGCGGGGCCCCTCAGTCTCTGTGTCCCTCCCGTCCCCGGTCCCAAGATGCCATGTGTCTGTGTGTGTGCGCGCGTGTGAGTGTGCATGCGTGTGTGTCTGTTACTGGGGACTGAACCCAGGGGCATTCTATCTCTGAGTTACACCCAGTCCTCCGTGTCTTTGCTCCTGAGCACGGCCTCACTAGGCTGCCGAGAGTCTCCCTAACTTGCTGAGGCTGGCCACGAACCTGCGGTCCTCGCGGCTCGGCACGCACGAGGGGTTCAGGCTTCCTCCGCCGCCGCCGGTTCACTGTTCCTGGAGCTGGTGTCTCTCCTGTCCCACCGCAGGCTCCTGGGGGGCAAGAAGGCGGCCGCCTCGTTCCCGCCTAGTCACTGCGGCGCGGTGCCCGACACGGGCCAGGGGTTCAGGAAGGACGGTTGAGCTAAGGAGCTCGAGGGAGGCGGGCGAGGGGCTGCAATCACCAAATTGCCTATGTGCGTGCACAGATACGGAAAGTGAATCCCACTACTCTAGGTACAGAACATGACAGCCTACCAAGAGAAGACGGAGGAGGGGAGCGAGGGCGAGGGAGCGAGGGCGAGGGAGCGAGGGCGAGGGAGCGAGGGCGAGGGAGCGAGGGCGAGGGCGCGGACGCGCTTGGTCACTGAGTGCGGTGTTTTCTGCCAGGCGCATCGCACCGCCGTCGCCAGCTCAACTAAAAGCCTTCCTTCCTTTTCCACATCAGCCCTGGGAAGACAGATTTCTCCAGCTGCTCTTTGAGAACGTTGGCTTGTTTTTGTACTGGGAATGAACCCGGGGCATTCTAAGTCTGAGCTACGCCCCAGCCCTATTTTTATTTTGAAACAAGGTCTCACTCAGTGGCTGAGCGGCTCGGTGGCTGAGGCCGGCCTGCAGCCTCCCGCGCGCTGGGATGACAGGCGATTCTTTCTTTTTCGGATCATTTTCCTTCCCGCTCCCGGCTCTGAGACGGCTTCACATGGATACTAACCTCTGCGAGAACCCCGCCCTTACCCGGGTTGTTCACAGCTACGCCCAGGTGTGCTGGGCCACGCTGCCGCCCTCCGTGCTGCCGGACGGCTCTGGGGCGTTCCTTCCTCAACAGGAGCCGTGCCCGCCCGGCCCCTCAGGCACCCTCTGGTAGATTCTCTCTCTCTCTCTCTCTCTCTCTCTCTCTCTCTCTCTCTCTCTCTCTCTCTCTCTGCGGTACTGGGATGGAACCCAGGGACATTCTACCTCCAAGCTACACCCCACCCTATTTTTTATTCCTTATTTTGAAACAGGGTCTCACTGAGTTGCAGAGGGCCTCACTAAGTAGCCGAGGCTGTCCGAGAACTGCGATCCTCCTGTCTTGGCCTCCCGAATGCTGGGATGACGAGCGTGCGCCACCACACCCAGGTTTCTTTCTTTCTTTCTTTCTTTCTTTCTTTCTTTCTTTCTTTCTTTCTTTCTTTTTTGCCTTGAGAGAGGATCTGGCCATATTGCCCAGGCTGGCCTCAAACTCACAATCCTCCTGGCTCAGCCTCCAGAGTACCGGGAGTACCGGTGCGTGGCGCCCTGCAGGGCTAAGCGCCCCGTGTTCCGTGTTCCGGGAGGCCTAGAGAACGCGGGACACGCGAGGGCGCCTCCCCTTTTTCTCTTGCTGTTAGTCGATCGATGGATTATTGGAAGATGACAGTTCGGGCCAAGAGGAAGCAGGACCTTTTCTCGACATGTCGACAAGTTCATTTATTTAGCCTTCCGGTTTCCTGTCACCTGAAACTCTGATGGATGCGCGCTGTGCGTTCCGGTGTCGCTGTCAGACAGGCACAGAGATGGACACGGAGGCGCCGGCCGCAGAGCCGCCCTCCGCCTCCGCCGCCGGCCCGGGCTGGGCGTTCACGGGCCCGGGCCTCAGCCAGAGTCCCCGCGGCCGGGCCCCTGCCTCGGCCCTGGCTCACAGACCCCAGGGCTCGTGGAGCCCGCGTCGAGCCAGCCCAGGCCCTCGCTCCGTCCCAAAGCCGGCAGCCCCTGGCTCCTGGCGGCCCGCCCGCGCGCGTGCAGGCCTCTGCTTCACAGGGGTCTGGGCCGTCCAGGGTCCCCTTTCTGGTCCTGCTCTGCTGCCCATTCCGACGCCAGCCTCCTCCACGCGCGAGGGGAGCTGGTCGTGCCTAGTTCCTCCGCGATGGAAGTGCTCTCTCTGCCCGGCTCCTCGGCATCAAACCTGACCTTCCCTCGGATTCCAGCTCAGAGCACCTCAGAGCTCCCCACCCTGCCTGGCTGTCTGCGCTGAGGCCGGGGTGACCTCCTCCAGGCCCCGCCCTCGCAGCTGAACCTTCCCCAGCGCAGACGCAAAGTGTGTTGACCCCGGGGCGCCGGCAGCAGAGGCTTAGCGCCAGCCAGCCAGGCGGGGTGGTACAAGCCCGAGATCCCAGTAAAAATTACCGAATGGAATCAGGCTGGGGTATAGCTCAGAGGTAGAATGCCTCTGGATTCAATCCCCAGGAACAAAACAAGAAAAACCAAGACGTGCACAGAGTCCCTCGGCCTCTGTGGGGCCAGCACCCGCGTGGATGTAAAAATCTGCAATGTGAGCCGGGCGTGGTGGCGCACGCTTGTAATCCCCGCGCTTGGGAGGCAGAGACAGGAGGATCGCGCAGGTTCGAAGCCAGCCGCGCGCGCTGGCTTAGGAGACCCTGTTTCCAAATAAAAATGTAAAAATAGGTCTGGGAGTGTAGCCCGGAGGTAGAAGGGCTTCCAGGGACCCCAGTACCACCAAAAAAAAAAAAAAAAAAAAAAAATCTGCAGTGTGCAAAGCTCCTATATAAAATGGTGTTGTATGTGCCTAGAATCTAAGCACGTCCTCTCATATGTTATTTTAATTTTATTATTTATTTATTTTGTGGTCCTGGGGTTCCTGGAAACCATTCTACCTCCGGGCTACACTCCCAGACAACTATTTTTTAAATATATATATTTTATTTGGAAACAGGGTCTCCTAAGCCAGCGCGCGCGGCTGGCTTCGAACCTGCGCGATCCTCCTGTCTCTGCCTCCCAAGCGCGGGGATGACAAGCGTGCGCCACCACGCCCGGCGCTTAGTTTTATTTTGAAACAGGGTCTTACAAAGTTGCTGAGGGCCATACAAAGTACTGGGCTTACCGGTGCGTGGTACCCTGCTGGGCTAAGCGCCCCTAAGTAGCTGAGGCTGGCCTTGAACCTGTGATCCTCCTGTCTCAGCCTCTCAAGTACCAGGATCTCAAGTCGTGCGCCCGGCTTCCTCCCACATGGCTTGTCTCCAGATTAGTTATAATACTTAACCCAGGTAAACGCTGTGTAAATAGTCATTCTGCTGTTTTATTAAGGGAATGATGACAAGAAAAGTCTGTACGTGTTTATTTATTTATTTTTTCTGGTGGTGCTGGAGGTGGAACCCAGGGGCTTTTCTACTTCCGGGCTACACTCCCAGACCTGTTTTCTATTTTATTTGGAAACAGGGTCTCACTGAGTTGCTAAGAGCCTCACTAAGTAGCTGAGGCTGGCTTCGAACCTGTGCGATCTCCTGTCTCAGCCTCCCAAGCGCTGGGATTACATGCGTGCGCCACCACGCCCAGCTCTGTATGTGTTTAATACATGTTCAACCATAACAGACCTAAGTACAGTGTGCATGTGTGTGTGTGTGTGTGTGTGTGTGTGTGTGTGTGTGTGGACCCAGAGGCATTTCACCTCTGAGCTGCATCCCCAGCCCTATTATTATTATTATTATTATTAATTTGGGAACAGTTGCCGCAGCTGTCCTGGACCCTGCGATCCTCCTGCCTCGGCTCCCACGTCCTGGGATCACATGCCCGGTCCTACCTACAATTGTGGACACGTGATTGGGAGAGTCTGGGCTGGGAGCCCACGGACGTGGCGGGACATAGGGTTAGAAAAGACTTCACCTCGCCGGGCGTGGTGGCGCACGCTTGTCATCCCCGCGCTTGGGAGGCTGAGACAGGAGGGTCGCGCAGGTTCGAAGCCAGCCTCAGCTACTTAGTGAGGCTCTCAGCAACTCAGTGAGACCCTGTTTCCAAATAAAATAGAAAACAGGTCTGGGAGTATAGCCCGGAGATAGAAAGCCTCTGGGTTCCACCCCAGTACCACCAAAAATAAATAAATAAATAAATAAAAATAAAAAAAGAAAAGACTTCACCTGTGTAGGTTTAAAACAATCGAGTCCCGCGCAGGCCGTCGGGTAGCGGCGCGGGGCCGCCCGTGCACACGCTGCCCTGGCAGCAGCGGAGACCGGAGGCCATGGACCCCGGGCCCGGAGGGACGAGCAGCCCCGTGGCCGGGCCCCGCGCCTGCGCTCCGGCCTCCTCTGCGCCCCGGCCCGCTGCCTCCTTCAGAAGGATCCGGGAGAAACTTTCCTTTCTCGCGAAATGCTGACGGCTCCGCTTGCAGACGTCGATGCAGACTCGCTCTCGCAGCCGGCTTCCTGAGCTCAATAAGCCCTGGATTAGTAGGAAAACCTCCCAGGCGCGGACTCCGCAGCTCCGAGCTGTCGGGAACGGCTGCTTCTCCGTGAGTGACTTCCCCAAGGCTTGGAGGGCGGCCGTGCCAGGAACCTGGAGAGGACGGGCGCTCGCAGGCAGCTCAGCCTCCTGCGCCCAGAGAGCCGCTGAGTCCTCACGCCTGGCCCTCTGACGGCCGGCTGCCACGCAAGCCGGCCAGCGCTCGGCCTCCAGGCTGCGCCCCCGCCCCTGTGCTCCCCTTTTTGGTTCTGGGGATGGAACCCCGGGGCCTTATATCTCTGAGCTCCACCCCCAACCCTGTTCTGAGGCAGGGTCTGAGCTGCTGAGGCTGGCCTCCAATCTGCAATCCTCCTGTCTCAGCCTCCTGGGTGCTGGGATCACAGGCGTGGGCCGTCACACCTGGCCTGTGTTACTTTTTAATGCCAACAGAAGTTGGGGTCCCCCGAGCGCCTCCAGTTTACAGCACGGGTGCTCAGGGGGAGCACAGCGCATGAGGTTCAGAGGAAAGAGGCGGCCTCCGCTCCGGGCGCTCCCCGTCACTGCCTCCGTCTCTCCCTCCGACTTCTAGGAAACTGCAGCCACAGCTGCGCTCTCCAGAGGACCACGCTCCGCTTCCGGCCTGGACGCTGGTGCTGCTGCCACCTCCTGTGAGCTCACGGCCACTTTCGAAGTTTCCGAAGTGTGCTGTCAGCCTCCGGTTGGTTCCTCTGGCCCCGAGAGAGCTGCAGGGCCGGGCGGGCGGGCAGGCGGCAGGTGGCCTTGGGCGGCCAAAGCTCTGGCCGAATGCTCAGCAGAGCTCACTGGTCCATGCGTCTTCCGTGTGCGCGGTGTAAAGAAAACTGGCCAGAGTGCAGAGGAAACTTGCCTTCTGTTTTTCTTAAAAAGTGTAGTAACGTGTATATATATATATAATTGGCCACCTTAACCCATTCTTAGTGTATGGTTTAGCAATATAAAAGTACCAGGGATGGTAACACACACCTGTGATCTCAGTACTGGGGAGGCTGAGACAGGAGGATCCCAGGTTCAAGACCAGCCTCAGTCATATGGTAAGCCTCTCGGCAGCCTAGTGAGACCCTGTTTCAAAACAAAATATCAAAAGAAGTGGGGGAGGTAGAATGCTCCTGGGTTCGATCCCTAGTACCACACGGTGTCTGTGTCTGTGTGTGCGTGTGTGTGTGTGCGTGTGTGTGTGTGCGTGTGTGTGTGTGCGTGTGTGTGTGTATAGATACTTGACCTTAGTTCCTCCTCGGCCCCAGTGTCTGAGCAGATGGCTCCCGCCGCGGCGGTTGGAGGAGTCCCTGCGTGGGAAGCCCCTGGGCGCCAGCAGGCACGCGGATTCCTCCAAGTCACGACAGCGAGCGGCCCAGGAACCTGCATTCATTTTATTTTATTTGCAGCATTGAGGGCCAAAGCCAGGGCCTCCTGGGCGACAAGGCCCAGAGAACAGGGGCGTCGGGCGGCGCGGCCGGCCCACCCCACAGCAGCCGCCCGGCCTGTCTCTCTTTTCTTCTAAGATTCCACGGAATTCATATGAGTAAATTTAAAACCAAGAAAGCCCCAAGAGAAAAACTATTAAATTTCAAAATTCACTTTAAATGAAAGAAAATGAAATGAACTTAAAAATTCCTAAGTGAGGTTTCTTGAAGTCATCGCTGAGTTTCGAACATGATTGTTTTATAAACGTTATTGGTTTATTCTCTCGTTTTGCATTAAAGCATAAGCTTGTTTTAATTTAATGTTAAGCTCTGGCGAAAGGTTTCCAGAGAGCAGGGGGTGGCCTTTCTGCCCAGCTGCCGACAGCTCCATTTTGCAAGTGGGCGGTTAGCACACCCATAGATCTGCCCCGGAGAACCCATACACCGAACTCTACCTAATCTCACTGTTTCTAATTCTTTTTCCGGATGTGTGGGAGGCATTGGGGATGAAACCCAGTGGCATTCTACCTCCAAGCCCCACCCCAGCCCTATGTACTTATTTATTCATTCATTCTTCCAGCAGGCTCTCATTAAGTAGCTGAGGCTGGCCCTGAACCTGCGTCCTTCTGGCTCAGCCCCCCAGTTCCACGCCTGGCTGCGCGGCGTCTAAGTTTTACTGCAGGGCGCGACCCTCGGGGCTGCCTCCTGCCCCCTCTTGGGCTCTCCCTTGGCCTCTGCCTCGGCCCGCCCCTTGGCGTCTTGGTAGGAGAGCCGGCAGCCGCCTTCCCGCCCGGCATTGTGGGAATGGTGCTGCGTGGTGCAGTTCATTGTGGGGTGCCCCTTCATCGTGGACACCCCAGCTCACTCCAAGGCCGTCTCTGAGGAGCCGTGCCTGGGCCCGACGGGCTGCCCGGCAGCCTCGCGTGGCTGGGCCTGTGACCTGGGAGCCGGGTACCACCATGGTTGGCCAAAGGACCGGAGAGGAGAAAGAGCCGCTGTGAGGAAAGAGAAGGGGTGCTCTGTGCAGGGGACGCAGAGACCAACCCAGCGCGCCCGGGCTTTGGAGGCTCATGGCGCCGGCTCCCTTGAAGGCGCCTGGCTCTGAGACCCCGCAGTGCTCACACGGCCCGGCTCCCCTCTTGTGTTCTGCTCGAGCGACCTCGAGCTCGTCCTGCGATCGGAGAGTCATCATCAACACGCTCTGTTACTGTGAGCCCCGCGCGGCTTGCAGAGTGTGATGAGTCCACGGAGGAGCCGCGCGCTTGCCACAGAAACGCAGTATCGCCGCCGTCACCACCCGAGCGCTCCTTTCCCCCTTCGGATTAGAAAAATACCGTGTTTCCTGGCCGGGCTTAGCATTCCAGCTCCTCTTTTACTTGGAACACAGCAACTGAGGGCTGGAAGGGGTTTTAAAATGCGAAGGGGGTGGGGATCTTGAAAGGCGAATATTTTCAAATAAAGAGTAACATGCTTAAAATAATCGGGCACATTCTATGTTCCAGGGCCGTGGCCAGGAGCGTCCATTCGCTCCAGCCCCGGCTTGCTCCAGGGTGGACGGGAGCCCGGGCGAGCGCGGCGCTGCCGGGAGCACGCCATGGGTGGCGGCCGCCGCTGGGCAGGCCTCCCGTGCTTATGATCCAGGCAGATCCCGTCCGGGCCAGGCGGGGGAGGCAGGGAGGCCGGCCAGGAGGCTGTTGCAGCCTCTGGTGGGAGAGGCTGGTGCCCTGAAATTTGCCTTAAGCAGGGAGACAGATTGGGGGCAGAAAAGGAAGCTAGCTGATAAGCAGCTATATTTTCAAATGACTTTATTTGATTCTCACTAATAAAGGACTCTGGACCCCTCTCTGCAGGTGACCTGGGGGTCACGCTGAGCGCTTGCCCAAGCTCACGCGGCTCGCGAGGGGGCCGAGGCCCTCGGGCTCCGGCGCCCTCGTGGTCTCAGCACAGACTGGTGTCCTATGGGGTCGTGGGGAAGTGGGTCAGGGCCCGGCGAAATGGGAAGAGAACGTAGGTGCTCGTGCAGGAGAGCAAGCCTGGAGGAGTGGCCTGGGGCCTGGGGGCAGAAGCGGGGGTCCAGGAGCGGCCCCTCACCACGCGGAGGGGCGCCCACATCACCCTGGCCACCCGACACCGGCGATGACCGGTCGCATTCACCGGGCCACAGCGAAGCCGGACGAGGACGGAGGGCGAGTGCGGCAGGGACACAGGCCGGCGCCCCCACCATCAGCCTGGCCGAAGAAACCAGGCGAGCGGGCGCTGCGTGGACGTGGGGAGGCGCCCACGGCAGACCTGCGGCGGGGGGGCTGGTCCTAGGGCCTCCCGGGGATGGAGCCGACCAGAGGGAGGACGCGGGAAGATGAGGACTAGTTTTTAAAACACTTGAACAAAGAGATTTGACCAGCCGGGCGCGGTGGCGCGCGCTTGTCATCCCAGCATCCGGGAGGCCGAGACAGGAGGATCTGGGGTCGCGGGCAGCCTCGGCTACTCAGCGAGGCCCTTCGCGACTCAGTGACACCCGGCTTCAAAATAAAGAAAAATTAAATATAGGGATAGGGCTGTAGGTCGGAGGTAGCATGGCCCTGGGTTTCATCTCCAGTACCGCAGAGGGGGGGGGGATTTGACCTTTGTTTTAAAGAAAATGCTCACGGTATTCATTTGGCTGCTTGGCATTATATCTTTTTTTTCAGTACTGAGGATGGAACCCCGGGGCATCCTACCTCTGCCCTACACCCCAGCCCTATTTTTTTATTCTTTATTTTGAAACAGGGTCTCACTGAGTTGCCAAGGACCTAACTAGATGAGGCTGGCTGAGAACCGCGATCCTCCTGTCTCCGTCGACGTCCCAAATGCTGAGATTCCAAGCGTGCGCCACCACGCCTGGCCTGGTATCTTTTTTTTTTTTGGTGGTACTGGGGTTCCTGGAAGCCCTTCTACCTCTGGGCTGCACTCCCAGACCATTATATATATACATTTTTTTTATTTGGAAACAGGGTCTCTTAACCCAGCCGGGCTGGCTTCGAACCTGCGCGATCCTCCTGTCTCTGCCTCCCAAGCGCGGGGATTACGAGCGTGCGCCACCACGCCCGGCTGTGTCATATCTTTTAATTTTTTTTTTTTTTGTACCAGGGATTGAACTCAAGGGGGATCTACCTCTGAGCTACACCCCCGAGTGTTGTACCACTAATTCCAGGCGTGTGCTACCACACCCAGCCCTATTCATAATAATTATTTATTGTGCTAGAGATTGAACCCAGGGGCATCCTGCCTCCAAGCTACACCCCCTGCCCTATTTTATTTTTTATTTGGAAACCAACAGGGGGTTGTAATAAATTGCTGAGAGCCTTGTTAAGTTACTGAGGATGGCTTCCAACCTGTGATCCTGTCTCAGTCTCTCAAGTTCTGGGATTACAGACATGTGCTACCATGACTGGCTATTTTTTTAAATTTTATATTAAAGAGAGTCTTTGCTGGGTATGGTGGCACATGCTTGTAATTCTAGTACTTGAGAGGCTGAGACAGGAGGATCACAGGTTTGAAGCCAACCTCAGCAATTTAGTGAAGCTGTCTGCAGCTTAGCAAAACCCTGTTTGCAAATAAAAAATAAAATAGGTTTGGAGGTGTAGCTTGGAGATAGAAGGTGCTTGCGTTCCATCCCCAGTACCACACACACAAAAAAGAACCCACAAAATAAATAGGGTCTGAGTTGCTGAGGGCCTAAGTTGCTGAGGCTGGCCTCCAACCTGTGGTCCTCCTGTCTCAGCCTCCCGAGCGCGGGGATTACAAGCATGTGCCACCACGCCCAGCCCACATCTTAAATTTCAAATGGTTCCAAAGGCACCCAGGGCCAGGAGCTCAGGGAAACGAGGGAAAGAAATTTTAAAGAGAAAAGGAAGGGGGAGGGACTTAGGGGCTCCAGGTAGCGAGTTTGGGCTTCCCTTTTGAATACGGTTTTCTGTCTCTGCCTCTTTAATTGGAACCAGAAGTTCAACTAAGGAAGAGGAAAAGGAGCAAGTGTTTTGGAGAACACTTTCTTGTGCGGCGAGGCCGGCCTCAGCCGTGCGCCTCTTCGGTTATTGACAGGATGGCGTGCGTCTTGGCCGAAAGCTGTAACTGGCTGCAGCAATGACCACTGCTGTCTTGGCTTTATTATTATTGTTGTTGTTGTTATTATTATGATTATGATTATTCTCGTACTAGGGATTGAATCCAGGGGCATTCTACCTCCAAGATGTATACTTTCAGCCATTAAAAAATATTTTTTGTTGTTGAAACAGGGCCCCACTCAGTTGCTGAGGGAGGCTGGTCTCAAACCCGTGATCCTCCTGTCTCAGCCTCCCAAATACTGGGACTCCAGGCGTGCGCCACCACACTCGGCTCTCTTGGGTCTGGACGCTGTTCTTTGATAGTACCAGTTTGTTTACTAGACAGATGCTTTTCTTTTCAAGCATATCATTATTATTATTGTCACACCTGTCAAAGAAAGAGGAAGCAGCGGCCAGGCCGGGAAGAGAGGCCCTGCGCCGTGTCCAGGAGCCTGGGCTTCCTGTTGACTCGCCCACATTCTTCTTCACACCGAGCCTCACCGCCTGCACTCACCCCTAAAAAGAGGCCCGTGAACAGCTTTGAAGGGAAAAGCCACGCTGTTTCTGTGTTGTTTTTTTTTTCTTCGAGTTACTTAAAAGAAGTTATATTTAGCCTGTGTTTGAGGGCAGCTCTTTGAGCTTGGGAATGAAGACATTTGCTAAATCAGCAGCCCCCCCCTGCCCCGGGCGTGGTGGCGCACGCTTGTCAGCCCAGCACTTGGGAGGCTGAGACGGGAGGATCGCGGTTCGCAGACAGCCTCAGCTACTTGAGGCCCTCCGCAACTCAGTGAGACCCTGTTTCAAAATAAAGAATAAAAAATAGGGCTGGGGGTGTAGCTCGGAGGTTGAATGCCCCTGGGTTCCATCCCCAGTACCAAAAATAATAATAATAATAATAAATAAAAAACCAGCAGCCCCCACCTCACCCACAATCTGAGTGCTTCCAAACCCGATGTCACTGGAATTTAAAACATAGAAAACGATCTGAATGTTCAATCGAATTAATCTCTTTCTATGGCAGAATGTTTACAAGGTAGAATTAACTTAAAAATCAGGAAAATTGATATACTGAGAAATAGTCCACTAAATTAATTGCTTATACCCCTCACACCAAAGAATATATATGCTAAAGAGGGTGGCGCGCGCTGGATAATTTTGTCCGAACTTTCTTTTCAGTGTCGTCTCCCGGCCGAGCTCGGCTGTTAAAGCGCAGCCTGCGTGGTGTTAAGCGAATCCCTCAAACGCCGTGTTCCTCGGTTTCCCCGTCTGTGAAGCAGGGTGTGGCTGGTACCCGTCTCAAAGGGCTGCTGGAAGCCGGGCGCAGTGGCGCCCGCTTATAATCCCCGCGCTTGGGAGGCTGAGACAGGAGGATCAGCACAGGTTCGAAGCCAGCCTCAGCTACTGAGTGAGGCTCTCGGCAGCTTAGTGAGACCCTGTTTCCAAATAAAATATAAAATGGGTCTGGGAGCATAGCCCAGAGGTAGAAAGCCCCTGGGTTCCACCCCCAGTGCCACCAAAAAAACAAAAAAACAGCAAAAAAAAGAAAGGGCTGCTGGAGAATCCATGCCTGGGAAAGTCCATCCATAGAGAGGACGCCCCTCTCGCATTCCTCAGGTTGCGGTCAGCTCGGGCACGCCTCTGCCTCTCCGCTGACATTCACACGTGTGTGTCGCCAAGAGACGGCACGTACCTCCCGCCGTGGCTGTCCTCAGCTAACAGCGGCAGGGTGGATGCGCGACCCTGGGCCGCCACAGAGAGCAGAGGTTCCCAGGGACGGACTCTAACCCCTCGTGGCTCAGAGCTGGCGGCCTCCCCTCCGCCGCGGCTGCCTGTCACAGCTGGGTCGCTGATGCCCACTAACCCCAGTGTGCTAGAGGGACCCGCCGAGGCCTCGGCCGTGCGGATGTCCACGTAACCAAGTTAGTGACCGGGGCGAAAGATGAAGGCTGCGAAGGCCAGGTGGCTGGAATGAGTTTGGAAGGGCCTTTTCCCAAGAGTTTCCACCCAAAAGGGAATCCATAGTTTTGTTTTTTGTTTTTGTTTTTGGTGGTACTGGGGGTGGAACCCAGGGGCTTTCTACCTCCAGGCTATACTCCCAGACTTATTTTATAATTTTATTTGAAAACAGGGTCTCACTAAGTTGCTGGGAGCCTCACTAAGTAGCTGAGGCTGGCTTCGAACCCGTGCGATCCTCCTGTCTCAGCCTCCCAAGCGCGGGGATTACAAGTGTGCGCCACCACACCCCGCAAGGGAATACATAGTTTAAAAAAGTCTCATGGGGTGCTGGGTGTGGTGGTGCACACCTTGCAATCCCAGTGCTTGGGAGGCTGAGACAGGAGGATCACAGGTTTGAGGCTAGCCCCCGCTCCTAAGTGACATTCTGATCTCAAAATAAAACATAAAATAGGGCTGGGGTGTACCTCAGAGGTAGAATGCCCCGGGGTTCAATCCCTGGTACCACACATAGAAAAAAAAAGTCTAATGTGTGGAAAGTAAGAAACGTATACTTTAGCCGGGCGTGGTGGCGCACGCTTGTAATCCCCGCACTTGGGAGGCTGAGACGGGAGGATCGCACGGGTTCGAAGCCAGCCTCAGCTACTTAGTGAGGCTCTCAGCAACTTAGTGAGACCCTGTTTCCAAATAAAATATAAAATAGGTCTGGGAGTGTAGCCCGGAAGTAGAACGCCCCTGGGTTCCACCCCCAGTACCACCAAAAAAAAAAGAAAAAAAAAAAAAAGAAACATATACTTTGTTATCTTTCAAGATTATAGAACTGAATAAAATCTTTCATATTTTTAAATAAAAACTGTTATGTTGGTAAAGAATTGCCCAAGACCGGACAGAAAATAAGCAAATTGTAAGAAAGACACAAAGCCAGGCAGAGTGATGAAGACTTAAAATCACGGTGCCTTGGAGACCGGGGTGGGAGGATCAGGGCGGCCTCGGAACCTCATGAGACGCCCTTTCAAAATAAAATATAAAACAGGGCTGGAGGCGGAGCTCAGAAACGAATCCCCCTGGGTTCAATCTCCAGTACCACACACACACACACACACACACACACACACACATCACAAATGGAGGCACGGAGGCGGCGTGCCCTGGCCGAGGGAGGAAGGCACTGAAATCACGTCAAGTCACTCCCGATGCCGCTTCCTTTCGGTTAATAAAGAATCTTCTAGAAGAAGGAAACTCCAAACCGCTTGTTTACCCAGCTGTCGTACAAAGTGAATTATTCATGATTAAACGTGAATAATAAACCTATGCAAATATTTGTCATCTTCTCAGTTTGAGGAGGTTAGGGAGCAGCAGGAAATGAAGTCACTGGAAAGTGATCTCGTTAACTCTCTCCTGCCTTCAGGAGTAAGCCGAAGATCAGGGCATGGCGGCGCCCGGAGGCCCAGGCAGGAGGACCGCGGGCTCCGAGGCCTCGGCCACTTAGTGAGGCTGTCAGCAACTTAGCGAGACGCGCTTTCAAAATAAAAAATAAAATAGTGCCAGGGCAGCTCAGAGGTAGAAGGCCCCTGGGCTCCAGCCCCAGGACCACCCCCAAAAAAACCAGAAAATGAGAAAATAAATTGCGTGTGTGTGTGTGTGCGCGTGCACACGCACGGGTACATTTTACACTGGGAATTGAACTTGAACTCAGGGGCCTTTTACCTCCAAACTACATCCCCGCCCTATTTTAGTTTTTATTGTGAAACAGTCTCACTAAATTGCTGAGGCTGGTTTTGAACCTCTTGTCTGTCTTCTAAGCACCGGGACTGCAGGTGCTGCCACCACGCCTGGATGAGAAAATGAATTTAGATGACAGATCTCTTCCCCCCAAAGGAAGCAGCCAGGCCGTCTTTTCTTAGGTTTCTGTCCTGTTGGGAAAGACATCTTAAAGGTCCTCTTGGTATCATTTCTTTCTTTCTTTTTTTTTTGGTGGAATTGGGGGTGGAACCCAGAGGCTTTCTACCTCTTGGCTATACTCCCAGACCTATTTTCTATTTTATTTGGAAGCAGGGTCTCACTAAGTTGCCGAGAGCCTCACTCAGTAGCCGAGGCTGGCTTCGAACCCGCGGGATCCTCCTGTCTCAGCCTCCCAAGCGCGGGGATGACAAGCGTGCGCCGCCACGCCCGGCTTCTCTTGGTCTCATTTCTTTAGAAACCGATCATGAAAGGTTTTTCCTTTTTCTGTCGCGAGGGTGAGGAGAGGCTTACAGCAGACGTTCTTCTCGCAGGGGAAGCCTTAACCGACGAGTTTCCCGGGCTGGCCGCTCACTGTCCGTCGTACCTGCAGCGTTGGGCGCGGGCTTCCGATAAGGGGCCATCAGAGCGACGAGGCCTGCAGGTGTCGGCTGTTTACCTTTTTGGTCGCAGAACTGGTAGAACAGTTTCCATCCGCCAGAACCGTTAAACGCCTGATGCCGAGCCGGACCTCTGCTGGCGTGCGCTCAGCCGGCCATTCTGAGAAGCGCCCAACAGCGGGAGCCCGGTCTTCATCATTCTGAAACCTCGCTGCCTGTTCTGAGTCACTTCACGGTGTACCCGCCGTCGTTTCTCTTTCTCTCTGTACTGGAGCTGGGAACCAGGGGCGTTCTACCTGCAGCTACAGCCCCAGCCTGTTTTATCGTTTAATTTTGAAACAGGGTCTCACTGAGTTGCTGAGGGTTCCACTCGATTGCTGAAAACTGGCCTTAAACCTGCAGTCCTCCTGTCTCAGCCTCCCTGAGGGATCACAGGCCTGCGCCACCACGCCCGGCTTCCTCCGATATACTTTAACTCATCTTCAGAGCCGGGCGCGGTGGCGCACGCTTGTGATCCCCGCGCTTGGGAGGCTGAGACGGGAGGATCACACGGGTTCCAAGCCAGCCTCAGCTACTGAGTGAGGCTCTCGGCAACTTAGTGAGACCCTCTTTCCAAATAAAATATTAAAAAAAATAGGTCGGGGAGTGTCGCCCGGAGGTAGAAAGCCTCTGGGTTCCACCCCCAGTACCACAAAATAAATAAATAGTAAAAATAAAAAACCAAAAGCATTAACATTGCATCTCAAAGTTAATTGGTAATAATAGCATACTTAGGCCTCAGACAAGAGGTGGTAGGTAATGAAGACCTCGGCTTCCAGTGCGGGGGCACACACCAAAATCTTAGTACTTGGGAGGCTGAGACAGGAGGATCACAAGCTCAAGGCCAGGAGGGTGACAGATCTGAGGCCAGCCCCAGCCACATAGCGAGACTCTGAACAACCTAGTGAGAACCCGTTTCAAAACAAAAAATTAGAAAAGGACCAGGGTACCGCTCAGAGGGAGAATGCTCCTGGGTTTAGTCCTCGGTACCCCAAAGAAAAGCAAAAACAGAACTCGAAATGTTTGGGGAAGCGTGGTCTCTGTCTGACGGAACCCCAAGGACGCGGTGGCTGCAGGCGAGGCTCCCGCTGCCGCCTCCCGCGGGCTCTCGGCAGGTGCACCTGCGTTTCCTTAGGACTCTTCTCCACGGGGATTTCCTTGGTTTTGTTCTGTGGTACTGAAGGTTGAACCCAGGGGACGCCGCCACTGACCTGCGAGGGTAGGGTGTGTGTGTGTGTGTGTGTGTGTGTGTGTGTGTGTGTGTACATGTTAGTTACTGAGGGCTTGGGCCACCATGTCTGGCTCCTTTTGTTTGAAGCAAAGTCTTGCTAAGTTATCCGCCTGCACTGGCCTCTAAACTGCAATCCTCCTGTCCCAGCCTCCCGGGTGTTGGGAGTACAGGTGTGCCCACCTGGCCCAGTTCATGGTCCCCTGTTGCTGTGTCTGGGGAGCATTTCCCTCGGCTGGGAGGAGGTTTCTGAGCACAGAGCAATGAATTCCTCTAGCAGGCTGCTCTGGGGGGCAGGCCATTAGCAGACACCACTGTAATGGATGTCTTAGTCCCAGAGAAAAGCTCGCCGGAGGCCGCCGTGGAACGGGTGAATCTTTGTTGAGAGGTGTGACCAGGGGACCTCACCACATTCCTTGTGGTTTCAGAATGACACGCACATTCTGGGGCCCCGCGATAGGCAGAGATAGTTGTAGTTCTTAGTATCGCCCTGACCACACCAGTTCTTTAGCATAAAGAGATAGTTCCAAATGTTATAATTTCCTAGAAGAACGCAGCGTGGCTGGGGGGCACGTCGCAGGCAGGGAGCACGGCCGGATTCTGCCCTCCAACACCTGTGGAGAGGAGAGGTGGCCGCTGGAGGCCATCTCTGTATCCTCTGCTAAGGATGCCCTCCCCAACTTTAACCGTAGTGAAGCTTCTGCTGGGGCTTACGTACTGTGTGCATCACCGGGTTGACCCCAGGCCTCCTGCACTGAGCTGCACCCCCCGTCCCTATTCTCTTTTATTCTGGAACAGGGTCTCACGGAGTCGCCGCGCACTAGCCGGGACCCTGCGCCCCGGGCTCCAGGCGTGCGCCCGCAGCTGGCGTGGGCCAGCTCACGTTTCTTATTTTCACTCACGTCCCTGAGGCTGGCTGTTTGGGTTTCAAAGGTCTGGCTTCTGCGCAGCCCAGGGCCGAGCGCCTGCACTTCCCTATCTCATCTGACACCGCGATGGGGCGGTGGGCGCGATGCCTACGTGCGCACACGCAGGCAGTGGAGGGGCTGGGGCCTTGGGGTGGCCGGGGGCCTTGGGGTGGCCGAGGCCGGGCCGCAGTCGGTCCCCCCACGGTCCGCAGACCTGCCGCTCTGGCCGCGGAGGAGCGCAGCCCGGCTGAGGAGGCCGAGGGGCTCACAGGTCACTGCCGGAGGTGACAGAGACGCCCCATCTTGATTCTAGTGATGGTCACCAGAGTGGAAGTCAAGAAGATTCAAGTCGGCCCAGTGGGGAGGACGCGCCTGCAATCCCAGTACTTGGGAGGGTGAGACAGGATCACAGGGTTTTTTTTGTAGTACTGGGGATTGAACCCAGGGACATTCTGCTTCTGAGCTACACCCCCAATCCTAATTTATTATTTTGAAACAGGGTCTTGCTAGGTTGCTGAGAGTCTATTTGCTGAGGCTGTCCTCAAACCTGCAATCCTCCTGTCTCAGCCTCCCAAGTACTGGGATTCCATGCATGTGCCAGCATGCCTGGCTAGCCTCAGTAACTTAGAGACCCTTGGCAACTAAGCAAGACCTTGTTGAGAGAGAGAGAGAGAGAGAGAGAGAGAGAGAGAGAGAGAGGGAGGGAGTGTGTGTGTGTGTGCTGGGCATGATGGCGCACACTTGTCATCCCACCATTTGGGAGGCTGAGACAGGAGGATCGCGGTTTATGGGCAGTCTCAGCTACTTAGTGAGGCCCTCTGCAACTCAGTGAGACCCGGTTTCAAAATAAAAGAATATAAAATAGGGCTGGGGGTGTAGCTCAGAGGTAGAATGCCCCTGGGCTCCATTCCCAGTACCACAAAAAAAAAAAAAAAAAAAAAAAAAAAAAGCGTTGGGTAGCTTGGAGGTAAAATGCTCCTGGATTCAATTCTCAGTATCAAATAAATAAATAAATAAATAGCCTTAAAAATGGTCCATTCTCCCCCCGCCGGCTCCCTTGGATACAGCAGAGCCCAGGGCCGGGGTGTAGCTCCTGGCAGAGTGCTTGCGGCTGAGTCCAGCCCCAGGACCCTCACGCCCCTCCCGGGCTGCCCCACATGCGGCCTGAGCAAGATGGTATTTGCTTAAAAAGGAGGGAAAGAAAGGAATGTGCGTCAGAGGCGCGCTGGCCTGTTTATGCCCAGAACGGACCTGGGGACACGTGAGAGGCTTCCCTCATCCTTTGTTTCCCTCTGAATTTTAAATCACGTGACCGTATTACCTAATCAAAAATAAATAAATGCAGTGTAGGAAATCATAAGAAGCCTGCCAAGCCCATCTATTCATCAAGCAGATCCCCCGCGCAGGAGAGGGCGCCGGTCCTCCGCTGAGGCCGCGCTCAATCCCAGCGGCCAAGGCTGGCACCTGGTCCCCGGAAAACCAGGCGGGGGTCAGTGAAGCCCCCCGGTGCCCCCACGCCCGGAAAGACGCGAAAGCCTGGAGGTGAGGGCGCCAGGTTGTACCGCATAGCCAACCCCTACTGCGCTGCCACTGTTTTTATTTATTATTTATTTTTTATTTTTTGTTACTGGGGATTGACCCCAGGGGTGTTATATCACTGAGCTACATCCCTAGCCCTATTTTTATTTTATTTTAATTTTTTGCAGGTCTGAGGATGGAACCCAGGGGCATTTGACCTCTGACCTACACCCCCTGCCCTATTTTTGATTCTTTATTTTGAAACCGGGTCTCACTGAGTTGCAGAGGGCCTCACTAAGTAGCTGAGGCTGTCCGCAAACCGCGATCCTCCGGTCTCAGCCTCCCGAATGCTGGGGTTACAAGCGTGCGCCACCACGCCTGGCCCTAGCCCTATTTTTAAATTTTCATTTGAAATAGGGTCTAAGTTGCTGAGAGCCTACGTTACTAAAGCTGGCTGCGAACCTGCCCCGGGAAGACAGGCGCCGCACGCCCGGCTCTGAGCACCGCTTCCTGCGTGCCAGCAGGTCTCCTGCGCATCCACCTGCCACTGAGTTCTCAGAACTGTCAGAAGCGCGTTGCTATCCCTTCTTACAGACGAGGAGACACCAGAACAGAGCTCAGATCGCCTGCACAGAGCCGCACAACCAGTAAGCAGGCGACCGAGGCTGCGCCCCAGGCCCGCAGGGCGGAGCTCGGGATGGAGTTCTTGCTTAGTACGCGACAGGCCCTGGGTTCAGTCCACAATACTGAAAAATAAATAGACTGCGTGAACCTCTGAATCTGTCCTCCTGCGCACTCTGAGAGCGTGGGATCGATCCCTCTGCCGCCTTTTGTCTACCCAGAGTCCCCTGCATCAGCGTCCTCCGCAAGCATCTCGACGCGCGCAGCGCCAGTGCCTCTGTACCCAAAAAGCAGTGCCTGCCAGACCTCAGTCTTAACCACTTCACTGCCTTTTGGGAAAGGGATTACGAAATATTCCTTGGTTCCAAAATAGCTCTGCTGAAATTTACCATTAGCCAAGCAAGATGGCGCATGCCACTAATCCCAGTACTTGGGAGGCTGGAACAGGAGGATAGTAGGTTTGAGGGCCAGCCTCAACCACTTAGTGAAATCCTCAACAAAAAATAAAAAGGACTGGGGGTGTAGCTTGGAGGCAAAACATCCCTTGGTGTGATCCCTGTCAACACACACACACACACACACACACACACACACACACGACTTGAACACTTGTAGTTGCCAGCTGGCAGCTTTAATTACTGATAAAAACAGGGAAACACCGCTTGCCTTCCGCGCCAGGCTTCTCGCTACCGCGCAGAGACTTTTCCAACCGACGAGGCCGGCTCGGGCTCCGGCTTGGCGCTGAGCGGCGTCTGAGGCCCCAGGTTTCACGATGGCCTCGGCTCCGAGCTCTGAGTGCTCCCTCTGCCCCGCGGTCCTCAGGAGGCACAGAGGAGTCTCGTCTTTCTTATTTCGAGCCTGTCTCGGAGCGCACGTGGGAGGGCAGCTCGCTGACAGTCTGAGGCTGCGCTTCCACCAAGGTCCTGGGGAGGGAATTCTGACTCGGGGGAGAGGCAGGCACCGAGGCACCGGCGCGTCGAGATGCTTGCGGGGGGCCCTGATGCAGGGACTCCGGGCAGACCAAAGGCGGCACAAGGATGGATCCCAAGCGCTCAGAGGTCAGGAAGAGCGGCAAGGACACCTGCAGCACGCCGCCCTCGCTCACCCCACGGAGGTCCCGTTACTCCCTACCCTGTAGGGACGGAGAGGAGAATACATGGTCTAGAAGGTGGCAGCTGGGTTTGGAGCCCCGCAGCCCAGGCTTCTTAACTACCCTGCTGATCAGAAGATGGACCACCATCTTTGCCGCAGACCTAGAGCCAATTCGCGATGACACAATCAGTGGGGCCCAGTGCCCGGCTTCTCCAGGCCTCCGGGAGAGCTGGGCCGCTGCTGCCCCTCACGAGCCCTGGTCGCCCATGTTTCCGTCCCAAACTCCTTGAGATCCCGGGGAACGCGCTCCAGGTGCCGGGGCCTGGCGGTCTCGACCAGCCGCCTCAGGGAGCCCTTGTGCTACCGAACCCCAGGGTGCAGCGAAGGCCAGACTGAGGCTGGGGCGCAGCCCAGTGGCAGAGGCCGGGCTGGATTCCCAGCACTGAGAACAGAAGCAAAAGACAGGAGAGACCAGGATCCCCCACCGCACAGCTCAGGGCGACTTTCCAGCGAGCTGCAGGTGAGTCAAGCGGGCACCTGTGAGCCACCGCCTCCCACAAGAGGGGTCTCTGGGCCGCCCGGGTGAGCCCCTCTTTCATTTGTAGAGATGTCCGTGCACCCAAGTGGACATTATGTAAGCAAAATTGACACTTAGGCTCACCACTTTTAAATAGAAACTTGGCTTTACCACTGCATAAACAAGGGCCATTAATAAAAACTTACCTTTTTTGTTTAAACTAAGACAATGTTGCCTGCAGAGAGGCACATGTTCTCGACAGAAACTGAAAAAGCATTTATCAAGTCTCAGCAGGGACCTCAGCACACAAACCATACCACCATATTTTAAAAAGTTTTTAATTTTATTTGTACTGGGAATTAAACCCAGGGACATTCTACCTCTGAACCAGACCTACAGCCCCATTTTATTGTTATTACTTTTTTATTTTTATTTTTATTTTTTGGTGGTACTGGGGTTCCTGGAAGCCCTTCTACCTCCAGGCTACACTCCCAGACCTATTTTTATATTCTTATTTGGAGACAGGGTCTCCTAAGCCAGCGCGCGTGGCTGGCTTCGAACCTGCGCGATCCTCCTGTCTCTGCCTCCCAGGCGCGGGGATTACAAGCGTGCGCCACCATGCCCAGCTTACTTTTTTATTTTGAAACAGGGTCTTGCTAAGTTGTGCAGGGTCTCACTAAGTTGCTGAGGTTGACCTCAAACCTGTGATTCTGCTGTTTCCGCCTCCCATGTGCTGGGATTACAAGCAAGCACCACCATACCTGGCTTTAAAATAGCATATTAGAAGTAAATGGGTTCCGTTGGGCGTGGTGGGCACGCTTGTAATCCCCACGCCTGGGAGGCAGAGACAGGAGGATCACGCAGGTTTGAAGCCAGCCGCGCTGGCCTAAGAGACCCTGTTCCAATATATATATCTGGAAGTGTAGCCCAAAGGTAGAAGGGTTTCCAGGAACCCCAGTACCACCAAAAAAAAAAAAAAAAGTGAATGGTTTCTTTTTTTTTTTTTTTCCTTCTTTTTGCAGTACTAAGGATAGAACCCAGAGGCATTCTACCTCTGAGCTATACCCCCGGCCCTAATTTTTTATTTTATTTTAAAAGAGGGTCTCACTGAGTTGCAGAGGGCCTCACTAAGTAACTGAGCCTGTCTGCGAACCGCGATCCTCCTGTTTCAGCCTCCCCAATGCCGGCAAAAGTGAACGTTTCTGAAGGGCATACATACACTTAGATTATTTTCTTCCCTTATAGCAGCTGGGATCTCAGTGTGAGAGATTTTGCCTTAACTCTAACAGGCACAGTGTAAGTTGTATTTTATTACTTGGGACATCCTTCTAAGTGATGATGGTTATACTGAGACTTACTTTTACTATAAAAATTTATGGAAGGGCTTTCATGTCCAATACTGTTGGGCTTGAAACCATACACTGACAATTTGAAGTTACATAAAAAATTGGCTCTAATAGTGAGTGAAATTTTACAAACACACTTGTGACTCTGAACCTGTGAATGCCACTTTGCGGCCCATGAGCTGGGGAATGAGAGGCCCAGACACCAGGGGGACGGACCAACAAGACGGGCAGGGGAAAGGAAGGTGCGGTTTCGGGGCCTGGCTTCAGAGCTGGCGGCAATCACGCGCCTAACCCATTTCTTTCCAGCTAGACTAACTTTCTGTAAAGACCGAAAAAAACCCCAACAGCCAAATTCAAACTTCCCCTGCATAATTGTTTAATTTGACAATGTCCCAGTTTCCAGGCTATCTCGTCTCATCTCTGCAATCGCGCTGAGGAGGCGCAGGGTCAGGGCGGAGGCGAGGCTGCTGAGCCCAGGCAGCCAGGGCCAGGCCCCCGGCCGCCTCCAGGGCCGGCGCCCGCTGCCTCCGTGCGTATTCACCCACGGCCAGCGACACGAGTGAAGAGAGATGGCTTTCCTGCTTACAAATCATTTGGCAAACGCAGTTGAGTGCCCTCCCATCCCGATGGCGGGCTGCACGCTGGGCTGTGCCGGTAGACTTGGCTCACATCTTCATGTTTCTCAGATCTTCTTGATAACAGGTTTCCTTCTCTGAGCCCGGGCAAAGGCACGCACCCAGCGGCTCGCTCTGCTGCGGCGCGCACCACGCTCCCTCGGAGACACTCCACCCACGGGCACGGATGAAACTGCTCGGTTGGGGAAGGGGTTTTTAAAATCACTACAGACATTTTCCAGACATTTCAGATTCTAGAGTCTGACTTACAGGATCTGTCAACCCGTTTCTGACAACTATAAATACAGATTGAGGGCTAAATTCCCCCTTTAGACACGGCTCCTTCTGAAATCCAGACCCCTACTTACTCGGCATACCTAATCTGCTTTGCAGGTCCCAAGCTCCTAGTCTTGGTCCCAGCGATTGGAGGGAAGGGAGTCTGCAAGGCCGCCCATTCCAGAACTGACCTCAAGGAGCGCAACAGCTCCTCCTGCACTGAGTCAAACTGACCTCCTGAAGCTCCCAATTTGGTCTTGGACCTGCCCTGGAGAGACACAAACAAGCCTAAGCCCTCTACTAGACGGCTAATCTCTGTGTGACTGTCTTGAAAGAACGATGGTGACTCAGGCTGCAGTTCCATCAAGGGTATAATAAACCAATACCTTTCCCTTCCTTCTCCATTTAGCGGCGCAGTGGGCTTACACGAACCCTCTTAATGCACTAGGCAGAGAATGCGCTCCCGGCAGGCCCTGCGGCTTCGGTCCAGCGCGCAGGCCCAGTTGGTCGGCTGCCCTGCGCAGGCAGGACTGGGTGAGTCCAGAGGAGGGTGGCGCTGGGCAGGCAGGCTCCCTCGGACGGCCTTCTGCTGGCTCATGTGCACCTGGCCCAGAGAGCCGGCTTTGTCTAGGTCAGAGGCCACAGGTCCTCAGTTTGTGTGCGCATGTTCGGATCCTGGGATGGATGAATGGGAAGAAGGACGGAAGGAATTCTGAGAGTCGGATTCAGCAGAAACCAGGCAGGCTCCACTAATCCATATATATATATAATTTTTTTTGAGGGGGAGGATACTGAGGATTGAACCCAGGGGCATTCTAACTCCAAGCTACATCTCCACTCCTTTTTTATTCTGGCCTCAAACCTGCAATCCTCCTGTCTCAGCCTTGCAAGTGCTGGCTAATAACCCCTATCCTAACGAGCGTGCCCAGCGCTGAGGCTGACAGCCTTTGCACCTGGAGAGACTGAGCGCAGAGAAGACACCCGGTGAGAAAACAGGAGCAAAAGATGCCGTTCATATTCTTTTTATTTAACTATAAAGCTCATACACTTAACATTTAACTTATCTGACCCACTTACATCATTAACTCAATTATTAAATCAATAACAATATTTTGTCATTTATTACTTATTTCATACTAATCATGAAGTCTACCAACATTCTCCTAGAAGAAGGAGGGGACAAAGAGCCTCCTCTGCAGGGCACAGACTGACGAGGCCAAGTGTTCACTGGAAATACTCAACACAGGCCGTAAGGGATCCAGGCTTGATTACAGCCGAACCCTGTTGTAGACGGGCCAACAGCAGGCACGAGGGCCTGTGCGGAGGAGCTTTACAGAGAGCGCATACTGGCCTCACCTTCGCTGGCCAACCTCGTGACTGAAGTTAGCACATAAATCACACCCAGCCAAGCACCCGCACACATCCTGTGCGGCTCTGTGGGAATTTTACCAAAGCTACAGAGACATTCCAACACACAGGCTCCAACAAGTTCAAACATTTCACAGTAGGCTAAATACCTGGAGAGTTTAATTATGCAAAGAAAACCCTGCTTTGAGAACAACAGTTTATACCTACTGTGGTTCTTTTACAAATAAAAAGGATGTCTAACTGCTAACTCAGCCTTGAAGTAATGCTGTCCCAGGTCAGCCCTCGGGACCTGGTTGCAAAATGAACCCACGTCCTTCTTGGTAGAGTAAACTAGCTAACGAAGCTGAGCTACCAGTTTCCAAAAAGGCTCTGGTGATAAGAACTTACTTTCCTGATAAGATACTTCACAAAGGTTTCCGCAAAATTCTTTTCTAATAAATGTAGCGAAGGCCTCTTTCGTTTTCGGTTAGAGATGAAGAAGTTTACTGTTCGCTGACCTTCCTCTTCTTCCCGGGGCTCTCAGAACTTTGCTGACTGCACAGAAAATTCATCCTTTGAATCTGTGAGAATCACCAGAGAGAGGCCCATTCAGCAGGGGTTCTGACATCTGCACGATATATGTAAGACAGGTAGACCAAGAATTAATCCTCCAACTGCATAGCGGATCCAAACCTGCTTTCCTGCGGCTGGTCTGGCCCGGCTGCCAGTAGCAGAGTCTGGATTCCGAGTCTCAGGAGCCGCGTTCTCCTGGAGGCAGCCAGTGTGGGGACAATTTCTTGGCTCACTAGTGACGGCTCTTGAAGCAAGAACTGTCAAGGTGTGGGGCCATGAGGAACACGTAAAGGTCAGGGGAGATCTAGAACACTGATAGCTTTAGAGACGGCCATGATTTAAGTCCCAGTTTCAGTTAGAGATTTACAGCCTTGTCTTTTCTATCGTTTGTTAAGATTAATGAATTAAGCTGGGCATGGCAGAACATGCCTGTAATCCCAGTATTTGGGAGGCTGACGCAGGAGGATCACAGGTTCAAGGATAGTCTCGGCAAGTGAGTGAGGGTTCTCAGCAACTTAGAGGGACTTGGTTTCAAAAGAGAAAATAAAAAGGGTTGGGGACGTAGCTCAGAGGTAGAATGCCCCTGGGTTTCCTCTCCAGTACAAACAAGCAAACAAACAAACAAACAAACAAACCCCGACCTTTCTGCTGAAGAGAAGTAGATGCGACTGGATGAAGAGACATGGATTTGTGAATCATTATTAATCACCATCTTCTTCATCTGGTTCAGCTTTGTAAAGATTTGGGGACTTATTTTTGATTAACTAAGTGAGTAACTGGATTACTGAAATCTGTCAGACAACCCTAACGCCTGGAATTCCAAAAAATACACAGAGGACACATATTTTCCAGCCACTAGATGGGAGGAAAGTTTTTTCCATGTCCTCCGTTCTTGCTTTGGAATAAAAATGGAGTATGATAGCCGGGTGTGGTGGCGCACACTTGTAATCCCCGCGCTTGGGAGGCTGAGACAGGAGGATCGCGCGGGTTCGAAGCCAGCCTCGGCTACTTAGTGAGGCTCTCAACTCAGTGAGACCCTGTTTCCAAATAAAGTATAAAATAGGTCTGGGAGTATAGCCCGGAGATAGAAAGCCCCTGGGTTCCACCCCCAGTACCACCAAAACAAAACAAACAAAACCAAACTGGAGTGCGACATATTTTAAAGCAAGACTTGTCAGAATGTCAAGTGGAGCTTCCCGCATTGTCCTTTCTCCTTTTTGTAGTAGATGCTGTTGTTAATTCATATGGCGTCACTAGAAAATAATGGGACTGTCAATGAAGCATTTGAGTACCATTTAGAAATAAAGATCGGGCCTAAAACAGTCATTTAAGTGCTAATTTAACCTTTAGTTTTAGAAAGCAGTTAAATTAATCTCAGAAACCACAAATTCCCTCTGGCTTTAAACTAAGACGTTGACTGAAATAGTGAAACTCTGAAAAAATAAGTAGAGCTGCGCGTCAGGTAACTGGTTTGCTCACACACGCAGAGGTGAGAACGAGCCTGCTCGGAAGGAAACAGCAACACAAAAGCCCCCAGTGTGTAAAGTCTTTATCTAGCAGGCGGATTTACCGCAGTCTGAGGGTCGGGAAGCTCTGAGAGTCAGCCTCTCTGGGGCTCGGCGCTGCTCAGCAGGTGGTCCTCACCGCCTGGGCGTGAGCGCGCGGGAGAAGAGGGGACGAGGGGACGGCGCACAGATGAACACAAGGCGGTCTCGCGGCAATAATTGTCCTTTTCTCTTCTATGGTTCAAATCAACCAGAGTTTTCTTCCCAGTTGCAGAGCCGCAGCTGTACTGCAGTGAGTTGGCCCCGGTGCTCAGGGGGCTGGGGAGTCTCGGTGGTTTACGGAACAGGCATGGGTTCAAAGCCAAGTGTGGAGTCGGTCGGGGGATACGTCCCCGTACCCTGTGTCACGGCCTTTATTAGACGGGTAAACAGAAGTGCGTGCCTCCCTCCGTTCCCTGAGCCGCTCAAGCCAATGAGCTGAACTGGAGAGGATCGTGGAACCCCGATCCGCGGTCAGCTGGTCAGAAGTCCAGGGGACACGGCCTGCAGCCGGTAACTCACATCTCAAGCGTGGGGGGGCTTCCTGGGCCCTGCGCCCTCACCCCGTGCAGCCCGACAGTCACTCCTGGGGACAGTGTCGGGGCCGAGGGGTTAGAGGACACCTCGCTGGTGTCCACGGCTGCACAACCGCTGGCTGGTGGAGGCGCCCCCCGTGTGTGCTGGCTGCAGCACGAGAGCAGAGGACAGACGGCTTGCTTTCTCTACACAACCCCAGCCCGGCCGCGTCAGGTCCCCCAGTCACACACCGTAGAAAGTTCTAGGTGGGCAGGAATGTGCTGTCTTGGTCACATTTAATCACTGACAGCTAGCAGTGTCTTGCACGTAGCAGGACATTTTTTTGATGAATATCAACTGAATGAATCTTCAAAGAGAGCTTTGCCGTGGTGGAGACGCACTGGGGGCCCCAAGCACAGGCAGGCACGAGTCTGCCGTAGGGCATCCACGTGGCCATCTGGCAGCAGTAGAGACGGAGCGAGGTCAACACGAAGGGAAATACTTAGAAGGTAGAGCCCAAATATTGGCCAGCTGAGCCGAGTATGGTGGCGTACACCTGTCACCCTCTCATCAACGTAGCGAGACCCTGTTTCAAGATTAAAAAGTAAAATAGGGCTGGGGATTGACGCCGGGAGGTGGAATGCTCCTAGGCTCAATCCCTAGTCAAAGGAGAGAGAGCGCCCAGGCACAATGGCCCAGGAGAGGGTCAGTGGCAACTCCGCGGTTTCTAGTCTGCCTAGTGCGTGGATGGAGATGCCGTTCCCTCAGGAAGAAAGCAGTGGGAATTCTGAACCTGCTGAGTTGAGGGTGACCTGCAGGACTCCCACAGGGACGGGCTTGGATAGGTGGTTGTATGTACAGTCGGAAGCTCAGAGAGGTCTGCGTGAGAGATGGAAATCTGAGCGTCATCTGCATATGGAGGGCAATTAATGCCACGGGCGTGGAAGCGAGCTTGCTTACTGAGAGATTAAAGCGTGAGAAGGGAAAGGGGCCAGCACACAGCTTAAGGAACTCCAGCGCTTGGAGATTAAGTGGAGGATGAGCCAACAAAGAGGACTAAGAAGAAGAGCGATTGAAAAGTAACAGGCTGTCGGGCCAAGAAAGAGCAGCCAGGTGCGGCGGCACACACCTGTAATCCCAACAGTTGGGAGGCTGAGCCAGGAAGATCACGGGGTTGAGGCCAGCCTCAGTAACACAAGCGGAACCCTCAGCGACATCGGCAGACCCATTTACCCATTTCAAAATAAGACATAAAATAGGGCTGGGGTGTAGGTCAGAGGTAGAATGCCTCTGGGTTCAATCCCCGGTACTCCCTTCCCTACCCCCCCAAAAAAAAGGAAAAGGAAAAAGGAAAAGAAAGAAAGCCAGCTGCCATCCAGCTGGGGAAGAGGGGGTGTCGGGTCGTCAGCCACATGGAGGCTGGGACGGGCGCTGATCAGCAAACCGCCCTCAGGTCAACTGAACAGCACAAAGTAACTGATACAAATACACGGAGTCTGCCGGGCGTGGGGGCGCGCGCTTGTCATCCCCACGCTTGGGAGGCCGAGACAGGAGGATCTCACGGGTTCGAAGCCAGCCTCAGCTACTTAGTGAGGCTCTCGGCAACTCAGTGAGACCCTGTTTCCAAATAAAATATAAAATAGGTCTGGGAGTATAGCCCGGAGGTAGAAAGCCCCTGGGTTCCACCCCCAGTACCACCAAAGCAAAACAAAACAAAAACAAATACACAAAGTCTCACACCCAACAAAGAGGGGAGCGAGCAGCCAGCCTAGGAGACCCTTCCACGCTGGCTTCTGAGGGGCCCAGGCTGCTGCTGTGGGTGGCGGAGCCCAGGAGAAGGTCCTCGTCAGAAGCTTCAGCTGCTTAACTCGATCGAGACTCTGAATCAGGAAAGGGCACGAGAGGTTTGTATGGGACGGTGAGAAACGTCCCCTTTAGGATCGGCTCCCAGGGTTAGGTGTGACGTACCCAGCACCCTCCTATTAAAAATGTAAATTCTCCGGGGATTATTACTCAATGTATTAGTATAAATTCACTTATCAGACGATCTCCAAGTGGCAGACTGCGGGACGCAGTGCTTCTCAGGTTTAGGAAGGCACAGGGATGTGCTTCCCCAGCGCAGGAGCACCGCCTCCAGCTTGCTTTGCATTGGGAGGTACCGGTGTTTTGAGAATGAGGGGCGGGGTAGCCCCAGGCCAGCAGGAAGTCTCCCCGGTACATTTGGTGCTGGGATGAGAGCTGAGGGTGCAGTGCGTTGCATTTATTCAAAACTATTTTCCAGGTCAGATTTGGCAAAATGTTTTCTCTTTAGAAAATGAGTCCTCACCGGTATCAATTTATGAGCAAGACTCAAATCTAAAGTCTTCTGATCTGGTTCCTTGGTCAAGGAATTCTTAGGTTCAGGACTGGGCCCCATAAGGAAGTTCTAGCGCTGATGTTTTGATTTCTCTCTCCCACTTACTTTTTTGGCACGGTGAGGAGTCGAGAGCAATTGCACGTAAACAACATCAGCATAAATGCAGCTGGTGAGCGCAGTGACGAGCAGAGAATGCAAACGCTTAAGCAGGGTGCGCGCTCCCAACCCGGCTGCGTCACAGACCCGCTGGGAGTGTCCCGGGCTTTACAGGGACTTTTGAAGGGCATGCCCATTCATTTCCTTTTCTTATTTTTTGCAGTTTATGAACAGGGTTCTGAACCCTAACTATCTCTACCTAGGAGATAAATGTGTTTTTTGTTTGTTTGTTTTTGTTTTATTTTTGTGGTACTGGAGATAGAACCCAGGAGCATTCTAGCTCTGAGCTAAACTCCTACCCCTATTTTGTTTTTATTTTATAACAGGGTCTCACTAAGTTGCTGAGGCTAGCTGTGAACCTATGATCCTATTTCAGCTTCCCAAGTACTTTAAATATGTATTTTTAATAGAGTCATAGCCAGATGTTTACATTTATCTCCAAAAGTTATTGTGTTCATTCTCTCTCCATAGCTTCTAAGGCTCAGTATGACTTAAAAAGTTATAATTATCTGGGTGTGGTGCATGCCTAAAATCCCAGTTCTTGAGAGGCTGAGACAGGAGGATCACAGGATTGATGCCAGCCTCAGCAGCACAGCCGCTCAACACCTAGTGAAAAGCTGCTATGTATGTATGTATGTATGTATGTATGTATGTATGTATGTATTATTTTGTGGTACTGGGGCTGGAACCCAGGGGCTTTCTACCTCCAGGCTATATTCCCAGACCTATTTTATACTTTATTTGGAAACAGGGTCTCACTGAGTTGCTGAGAGCCTCGCTCAGTAGCTGAGGCTGGCTTCGAACCTGCGTGATCCTCCTGTCTCAGCCTCCCAAGCACTGGGATTACAAGCGTGCGCCACCACGCCCGGCTGAAAGCCTGTTTTAGAAAAACAAAAAATAGGTGGGTGTGATGGCATACAACTGTAATCCCAGTGTTTGAAAGACTAAGACAGAAGACTGCAGGTTCACGGACAGCCTTAGCAATTCAGCATCTTAGTAAAATCCTATTTTTAAAAATAATAAAAAGGAATGGGGGTATAGCTCAGAGATAAAACACCCCTGAGTTCAATTCAGTAGCATACCACCAAAATTTTTAAAAATGTTTTATAATTACTTAGGTGTGGTGGCACACACCTATAATCTCAGTACTTAGGAGACTGAGACAGGAGGTTTAAGTGATGGATATTGAGCCTATATTGATTGTTAATAAGAGCTGTATTAATTGCTAATAAGTTTCATACTTAGGCAAAACAATAAAATCCTTTTCTCTGCCTCTAAGCTGTCAGCCGAGAGCTGCAGCCAACACTGACCTTGGTGAGCTAAAAGCTGTTAGCGCAGCTGGACATGGAATGTTAAACACTAAATTCTCACAGTACTTTAAGGTTAAGAGAACCTATGCTAATTACCAAGTACACAAAAGAGTTATAGCCCAAAGCCTCCATACTTTAAAGACAAGTGTTTAACATAATAAATAATTTCGAGCACACAGATAGAAAAAGGCTGAGACTCCCCAAGGACACGGGTGGATGGTACAGGCTTCTCCAAGGTGGGCACGCGCCCTGCCACCCTGCCCTTGTTAGCCAAGTGGCGCAGCTTGCACGTCTTGGTCATAATCTAACAAGGAAGGCCGGCACATGGAGATCGCGGTGGGCCCGGGCCTGCGCTGGGTCAGGGGGAGGCGAAGAGGCTGTTGGCCAAGCAGGATGGGAAGGAGGAGAGACGAGTCCTCATAAAAACTGTTCTCTGCTCAAAACTCCAGGGACTTGTCTTCGAGTCCCTCTACCGCCCCTCAAAAGCAGTGCGTCCTGTCCCTTTTTCCCTGCCTTTGTAATAATAAAAATCGCTTAAGCTTACAGCAAGAGTTCAGGCTATTCTTTTTCTGAAAATAGCTCAGAACAAGAACCCGGGCTACATCTCTCACTGGTACAGTTTTGCTGTACCACCGTAACATAAGGACAGCCTCAGCAACCTAGCGAGACCCTGTTAAAAAAAAAGTATATATATGAGGGAGGGTGGATCCAGCCTGCTAACTTATGATGGGCGCAACTTGCAATGGTCTGACATATATATATAGAGAGAGACAGAGATAGAGACAGAGAGAGACAGAGAGAGGGAGAGAGAAAGGGCTGGGGTATAGCTCAGAGGTAGAATGCCCCTGGGTTCAATCTTTAGTACCACACATACACAAAAAAGTTTTATGATGTAGTCATTCATCTGACCCATGGTTTTTGAGTACCATCTCTGTTTGGCCACTGTGCAAAGCACAAAAGAACCAAGTCGATCACCACACACTTTGCATCCTGAAAGAGAGTCTGGCAGGGTGCACAAGTGCGTAAGAGGTGCCGTGACAGATCACATATAGGGTAGAGCAGGCTTCCCAGGCCCGTGGGCTCCCCAGGGGCGGAAGCCTAGAGGAGCAGAATGGCACGAGGGATTGAGAACGTGGAGAGTGCATTCTTGACAGCAGGCGCACAGAGGTGCACGCTTGTAATCCCCGCACTTGGGAGGCGGAGACAGGAGGATCGCACAGGTTCGAAGCCAGCCTCAGCTACTGAGTGAGGCTCTCAGCAACTTAGTGAGACCCTGTTTCCAAATAAAGTATAAAATAGGTCTGGGAGTGTAGCCCGGAGGTAGAAAGCCCCTGGGTTTCACCCCCAGTACAAAAAAAAAAAAAAAAAAAAAAAAAAGAAGGGATGGGAATGTAGCTCCGTGGTAGAGGGCTGCTGGGTTCAATCCCCAATAATTACCAAAAAAAAAAAAAAAAGGATAACAATAACAATAGTACAGAAGTGGATACAGCAGGTGTAAAACAAACCTATGCATGTGTGAGAATTTGCTTTATGGGAAAGGTGGTGTTTTTTTAAGATTTAAAGAAGTTTATTAAAAAGATGGAAATACAGAAGATAGTTACAGCCCCATGCCACTCAGGAGTGGCACAGGGGTGGGGGGTTGAACGAATTCACCCAAAGGTGGTGTTTTAATTAGCAGGGAAAGGGCAGACTATGCAGGTGGTGTCACTGTAATGGGAAAAAGTTCTTGTGCCAGGAAACAAAAGTCCCAGCTAGCTTAAGGAGTGAAATGTAAAAAGCAAAATGATTAGAAGTAAATGCAGACAATTTGGCTTATAGCGTTAGCCACTGGGAAGACCTCAAGCAATACGTGACATGAAGAGCCCACGGAGAGATAGCGCATTCATGAACGGAGGGCAGCGCTGTCAAGATGTCGACTGCTCAAAGCAGTCAGCAGATTCGGTGTAACCCCCGTCAAATCTCAAAAACATGCTTTTGCAGAAATTACAAGAAAATCTTTAGAATTCATACAGGGACTGAAGGTGTAGTCAGTGGTAGAACACTTGCCTAGCATGTGGGAGGTCCTAGGTTCTGTCCCTAGCGCCACTAAAAATAAACACACAAAATAGAACTCACAAGGAGTTCTGAAGGGACTCTAAACAGCCAGATCCTTACTAGGAACAAAGCCGAGCCGGTGGGTGGCGCATGCCTGTGATCCCAGCACTTGGGAGGCTGAGACAGGAGGATCGCAGGTTTGAAGCCAGCCTCAGCTACTTAGCGAGACCTTGTTTCCAAACAAAAAATAAAATAGGACTGGGAGTGCAGTTCTGAGGTGCGATGCCCCTGGAGTCAAACAAAATAAAACAAAAACAAAAACAAAGTTGGAGGTCTCACACTTCCTGATTTCAAAACTTACTGTTAAGCCATAGTAAGTGAACCAGTGCGGCACCGCTACGAAGACAGCCGTACGGGCCAACAGAGGAGAGCAGGGAGCCCAGAAACAAGTGTTCACACACACGGTCAAATGGTCTTCAACTCCACGAAGAGTCAACGGAGGCCAGGAAGACTTGCAACAAATGAACTGAGAAGACTGGATATCTACGTCTACAAGAGTAAAGCCACACCTTTATCTTAGATCATATACAAAAACTGAACTTAGATCAAAGACCAGAATTTTCTGGGCATAGTGGTGCACTTCTGTAATCCCAGCGACTCAGGAGGCGGACACAAGAGGATTGCAAATGTGAGGCTAGCCTGGGCAACTCAGCAAGACCCTGTCTCAAAATTTAGAAAATAAAAAGTTCTGGAGATGGAGCTCAGTGGTACAGTACTTCTGGGCTCAGTCCCCAGTACCTCCCCTCCTCTTCCAAAAAACTTAAAAGCCAAAACTATAGAAGTCTTTCAGACTAAAACTCAGGGGGGAAAATGTTTTATAACACTGGATTTAGCAAGAATTCCACAGACATAGCATCCAGAACACTGGCAACAAAAGAAAAAAAACAGGTAATTTAGACTTGATCAAAATTTAAAACTTGTACATCAAAGGACAGTATCTGGACAGTGAAAAAAACTGGAATGAGAAAAATACAAACCATGTTATCTGATAAGGAACTAGTGCCACATTACAGAAAGATCACCTACAATTCAACAATAACAAACCACCTAGTTTTAAAACAGGAACTCCAGCCAGGGGTAGTGGCCCACGCCTATAATCCCAGTCAGTACTCATGGGAGGCTGAGACAGGAGGATTGCAGGTTCAAGGACAGCCTTCGCAAGTAGCGAGACTCTCATCGACACAGAGAGACCATTTTTTAAAATAAAAATAAAATAAGGCTGGGTTGTAGCTCAGATGTAGAATACCCCTGAGTTCAATCCCCACTGCCACAAAAATAAAATAAAATAAAATGGGAAAATACTTAGAGACATTTTTTCTTAAGTTATTCAAATGGCCAATAAGCACATGAAAACATGCTCAGCGTCACCGATCACTGGAGAAGCACACGTCACAACCACAATAAACCGGGCGCGGGCGCGCACACCTGCAATCCCAGTACCTGAGAGGCTGAGGCGGGAGGATCACGGTTCGCCGACAGCCTCGGCCATTTGTGAGGCCTGTTCCGACTCAGCGAGACTCCGTTCCAAAGAATAAAAGCTGCTCTTTGGTCTCGGCCACAGAAGCGAGATGACGAGGGGAACGCCGTCCTTTGGGAAGCGTCGTAATAAGAAGCACACAGTGCGCCGCCGCTGTGGTTCGAAGGCCTACCGCCGTCAGAAGTCTACTCGTGGCAAATGTGGGCGCCCTGCGAAGCTCAAGAGAAAGTACAACTGGGGTGCCAAAGCTAAAAGACGAAACGCCACCGGGACGGTCGAATGAGACATCTAAAAATTACGTATCGACGCCGGGCGTGGTGGGCACGCTTGTCAGCCCTGCACTTGGGAGGCGGCGACAGGAGGATCGCGCGGGTTCGAAGCCAGCCTCAGGTACTGAGTGAGGCGCTCAGCAACTCAGTGAGACCCTGTTGCCAAATAAAGTATAAAATAGGTCTGGGAGTATAGCCCAGAAGTAAAAGGCCCCTGGGTTCCACCCCCAGTGCCACACACACACACACACACACACACACACACACACACACGAACATTCCCAGAAGCAATGTCCCTAGGAAAGTAAAAACAATTTAGCCGGGCGTGGTGGCGTACGCTTGTAATTCTCTTACTTGGGAGGCAGAGAGAGGAGGATCGCGCAGGTTCGAAGCCAGCCTCACTGGCTTAAGAGACCCTGTTTCCAAATAAAAATATAAAAAATAGGTGTCTGGGGGTGTAACCCGGAGGTAGAAGGGCTTCCAGGAACCCCAGTACCACTAAAAAAAAAAAAAAAAATTAAATGTTCCATCAACAGTTAATATTTGAAATCAACTAAGGTATTTCAGCATTAATAAACACCATGATACAGTAAAAAATGAGGTTCATTTATATATAATGAGAAGTTTAAAAATCTCTAAAACATATGTTAAATGAAAGAAGCAAGTTTGGATAAAACCCAGTATCATCCATTTATTCTTTTACGGTGTCTACAAATCAAATATATGCATATATATGCAAATATATCTAGTATCTATGTGTGTATACATAAATATATAAATTATCTAATAGAAATAGCATGCAGAACACAATCCACACATGTAATTTCAGTTTTCAGCCATATTTTAAAAAGTAAAAAATAAATAGATGGAATTAAGTTTTAATTATATATGTAAAGCTCTCTGTGTGTATGTGGGGGGGCTACTGAGGATGACTCAGGACCCAGCACATGCTAAACCGCTGAGCTCCGCCCCAGCTCAAGAATATTTTTACTTAATACGATAATAGCAAAGATAATGTCAGTCAATATCAAATAATGTCAATAGAGGCAATATAAAACACCATTCCAATGTGACCAATATAAAACTGAGATGTCTGACATTTTTCATGGTATACAGCATCTCAATCCAGTATCTTTCTACTCATGACACATCTCAGTTCCAGCTAGTCACATTTCACGTGCTCAGCAGCCACACGTGACTAGTGGTGGCCACATGGCACATGTTTTAACTGCAAAGTAAAAGGTATATAATATCCTTATTGGTAGTTTTGAATGATCTATGAAGATGTATATATGTGTAAGTTGCACTATTAATTTTTTTTGTGGCACTGGGGAGTGAACCCTGGGCATTCCACCTCTGAGCTATACCCCAGCCCTATTTTTTATTCTTTATTTTTTTTTAATTTATTTATTTTTATTGGTGCACTGTATTCATACATCATAGTAGGATACATACTTTTGTAGACATACATGCACACTTTTCCCAGTCAGCCCCCACCCAATCCCCACCCCATTCTCTCCCTATCCCTCCCTCCCATGCTTGGCTTAGTAGTTGACATCTAGTATTATGGCAATTTATCTAAAATTAAAAATGATAATCTCACATAACAGTTTCATTTGTCTGATACCAAGCTTTTGATGACTTAAAGATAACATTTCAATATTTCTTTTTGCTTTCTTTCTTACCAGAGAATATTTTTTTTCTATTTTTTAGGTGAAACTATCATATATTTATATATTTATTTTTCAGAAAAAAATCTATCCTAATATGAAATATGGACTCTAGGTACCCAAAACGATCTTGAAAAAGAACAAAGCTAGGAGATATATATTTTCTGATTTCAAACCATATAAAGCTACAATAATTGAAACAGTGTAGTACTATTCTAAAGGCAGATATATAAACCATGGAAGTTAAATAAAAGCCTAGAGCTAAATTCTTCCCTATATTGTCAAGTTATTTTTGACAAGGTTTCCACGAACATTTGGTGGTGGAAATATTAATCTTTTAACTAAATATTGTTAAAAAATAATAATTACATGGAAAAGAATAAAATTGGACCCTTACCTAATCCCATATACAAATATTAACTCAAAATAGATAATAGACCTAAATATAAATCTTAAGACTATAAACTTTTAAGAGAAAATCTGGGTCATAAAACCTCACAACATTGAAATTGGCAGTGATTTCTTGGTTATGATTTCAAAGGCACAGGCAACAGAGGAGTATACAAACTCCCTAAAAAAAAAAATTGTATATCCAAAGACAATGTACACAGAGTTAACAGTTACTAATAGAATGGGATAAAATATTTCCAAATGCTATATCTGAAGGTGTATTAATATTCCAACTAGGAATCCTAAAAATTAACAACAATAAAGGCAAACAATACCCTTTAGAGATAGGTAAAAGACTAACATAAATAATGAATCTCCACAAATAACCAATCTTAGTTGTTTGTTGGATGGAAAATCTTGTTTCTCTAGTTCTGGAGTGTGTTACCTATTTCTTCTTTGTAGTTAATCTCTTTGAGTATTTTCTCTAGTGCTGGTTTTGAAGACATAAATTCCTTCAGTTTCTGTTTGTCATGGAAGCTTCTTATTTTTTCATCTAATTTGATAGAAAGTTTTGCTGGGTAGGAAATTTTTGGCTGGAAGTTGTTTTCTTTCAGAGTTTGGAATATGTTACTCCAAGCCCTTCTGGCTCTCATAACTTGGTTTGGGAAGTCTGGAGTGATTCTAATTGGTTTGTCTCTGAATGTCACTTGGCCCTTTGTTTTTGTTGCCTTTAAGATTCTCTGCTTGGCTTCCACAGTGGTCATTTTGACAATTATGTGGCGTGGGGATCCTCTTCTCCGATCCTGTCTAAAGGGAGTTCTATACGTTTCCTGGACCTGCATATCGACCTCTTGCTCTATGTCTGGAAAATTTTCTGCTATTACTTCCTTGAAGAGATTGTTGATCCCTTTGGTTTCACTTTCTTTTCCCTCCTCTATTCCAATTATTCTTAGGTTAGCTCTCTTAAAATGGGCCCATATTTCTTCAATATCAGATTCCTGCTGTCGGATATTTTTTTCTAGATTAGAAACTATGCGTTCATTTTTGGATTGCTCATCTTCTAAGAGCGAGATTCTGTTCTCCATGTGTTCTAATCGGTTGTTTGTGCTTTGAATTGAGGCCTTTACTTCATTAATTGCATCCTTTATCTCTTTTTGGCTCTCTCTGAGTTCTTTTCGAAGCACCTCTATTATTTCTACAGTTATTTTCCTGATTTGATCTTCTAGAAATCTCTGATTTTCAGTTTTATCGGGTTCTGATGTTGTGGGGTTGTGGGCATTTATTGCTCCAGTATTATTCCTCTTTCCCATGATTTCGGATGTTTGTGCCTTCTCTGGGTTCTTCCCTTGGGTCACTATGACTTCACTTAAGGTGCTCTGGATCTCGAGTCAGTAGTATCTCAGACCCCACTACACCTTTACTGGGTTGTATCACAGAGTCTCCGACCCAGAGAGTCGATAGAGGCTGATTTAGACTGTGGGGGGTGCCAGGTTGCACGTTCTCCTATGGTGTGATATCTCTGCCACCGCCCCTCCCCCACTGGGTCAAGTCCCAGGGAGTACAGTACTGGGATTTCTCCTCTGTGGCCCGCAATTTGACTCACTGTTCTTGAGTACGCAGATGTAGCTGTACTGAACTCCTTGAATTCTCTGCTGCTGCCGCCGGTGGCAATATGGCGCCGCTGCTACGCCCTCGGCTGTGGGGCTGGTGTTTTTCTTCTTGGTTTTGGTTTCCACTCTGAATCCCTGCAGCGTGTGCTGAGCTCGGCCACTGGGAACTTTAGATGCTCTCTGCGCGGAGAAATCCCGCCTGGCTGTTCTGCAGTGGCTCACCTCGGCTTGCTGTAGCCGTCCCGTGAATTCGCCGGCAGTATGGCGCTGCTGCCGCCGCGTCTGCCGCGTCCTCGGGCAATAGGCCGGTTATCTCCTCTGTGGTTCTGTTCTCAGTCCGCTTTCTCTCTGGAGCCTGGTGATTTTTTGTTTCACTGGTGATGGTGTTTTCTGGCTATGAAAGGCGCTGATTTTGTGGTAATGGAGGTTTGTTGTTAGCGGGGCTCTTAAGCCCCGCTTTTCTCGGTCGCCATCTTCCCGGAAGTCCTATTCTTTATTTTAAAACAGGGTCTCACTAAGTTGCAGAGGGCCTCACTAAGTAGCTGAGGCTGTCCGCGAACCTGAGATCCTCCTGTCTCTGCTTTCCAAGTACTGGGATGACAAGTGTGTGCCACCATACCCGGCTCATACTATTAAATTTTAAAGATGACAGCTTAGGCCTCGATGGTAGTGTGTGTTTAGCATGTACATGGCCCTGGGTTCAATTCTCAACACCAAAACAAAAACAAACACGGCATTCCGTGTTAATTATGAGTTCTGTTAAGACTGTCTTTTATGATTTGATATGTTCATAATCAATGTTTGCTACATTCATCTGTTTCTGGTATTTTAATATTTCAAAAACTTTACTATGATACTCTATTTGTAAGCTAGAAAGGTAATAAATTTTTTTTTGGCAGCACTGGGGATGGAACCCAGGGGCATTCTTCTCTGAGCTACACCCCCAGCCCGATTTTTTATTCTTTATTTTGAAACAGAGTCTAACTAAGTTGCAGAGGGCCTAAGTAGCTAAGGCTGGCCATGAACCTGGATCCTCTTGTCTCAGCCTCCCAAGTACTAGGATTACAAGCACGTGCCACCACGCCTGGCTGTTACTTTTTTAAATTATAAAATATTCTAAAATATTGTTAGATGCTTTCCAATAAAAAAGTCAATTATCCCCTACTTTCACGTGCTTGAGTAATTAATCTTGAATTCTGTGGTAGCCGCTGCTGGACACATGAGCACATGAACGCATTCGGGCACCTATTCAAATACTTATAAAAACGAAAACGTTGTTTCTTGGTTCGTGGTACGGATGAAGGAAATCTACAGGCAATGACAGGAAGATGTGACTAGATGCACTAAACTTGACATGTTTGCTGATTCTCAAACGAGATGAACAGATAACAGCTACCGAATTGGAAACGGGCTGGGCTGGCCTGATGGCTGTGGAGGCCCCGCCGTGTCTGCCGCCCAGCCCGCGCTTCAGCAGCGGCGAGGCAGCTCGTGCAGCCGCCGCGGTGACCGCGGGCAGGGCACGGCCGCGCCGAGGCCGCTCTGGTCGGAGGCTGGCCCGAGGTGCGAGGCCTCCGCTGGCGTGAGCGCCAGTCCTTGGGCCGTGTCGACACTGCTCCCGAGGGCAGGAGGGGCCGAGCGGAGGTGACACTCGCAACCCTGCAGTGTCCCCTGGATGGGTGGGAGCAGAGTCGTAAGACTTGCTAGGAAGTAGGATGACCTCTTTCAGTTGGCCCTAGGTTCACTTAAAGAGAAAAAGAAAACCTTTCAGGAGAAGTATCTGGATGTTTAAGAGTGTGGCTACCCTGTATGTGAAGAACAGACACTTCTTACTTATCCAGGGTTGAATGTGGTCACATACCTATAATCCCAGTGCTTGGAAGGTTGAAACAGGAGTTACAGGTTGAGGCCTGTCCTGGAAACTCAGCGAGACCCTGTTTCAACTTAAAAAATAAAATAGGGCTGGGGAAATAGCTCAGAAGTAGAACTCTCCTGAGTTCAATTCCCAGTACTGAAAAAAAAATCCAGCAAACAATAATACAACATATGCTTAAAGTTTCTATAACAGAATAGAAATAACCACACCTTTCTTCCTGGCTTTTTTTTTAACACATCCAAACTCGCTATTATGAACAGAATTTTCTACATCCTCAATTTAGTTCAAGTCTAGTTATTTAAGTATCTTTTTTTGGTGGTATTACTGGGGATTGAACCCAGAAGCATTCTACCGTTGAACTACACCCTAGCCCAGTTTTTACTTCTTATTTGGAAACAGGTTCTCGCTAGGTTGATTTGAGTCTTACTACTCGCTGAGAGGCTGTCCTCGAACCCGCGACCCTCCCGTCTCAGCCTCCCAAGTACTGGGATTACAGGCGTGCGCCACCGCGCCCGGCTCCATTTTTGTTTTATCTACTGCAATGGTCAGTGCAGTCACATGCCAGCGATAGCAAGGTGCACGGCGAGACGCCCCTGCCCCCAGAGCACCATCCCCCAGGACGGCGGGGCTTGCACGCCTTACAGACGCCGCCTGCTCTGTTTTCATTTTGAAATCAAATGACCACTGAGAACCTAAACTGCTAAGAAATTCATGCCATCGCTCTCTGCCATTGTGCTATTAAAGCTGGAAAAGGCCTGGCCACAGTAAGAGCAAATGAGGAGCCAGGCGTGGTGGAGCATGCCTGTAGCCCCAGTACTTGGGAGGCCGAGACAGGAGGATCACAGGTTCACGGCCAGCCTCAGCCACTTAGCAAGATTCTGTTTCCAAATAAAGTAAGACAGGTTCAATCCCCAGCACCCCCCGCATGAAGAGGACTGTCTGCTGTGCTGCAGCGCCCGCCACTGCGTGGAAGGGCCTCTGTGCCGCTGCCTTCGGTCATTTTCCCCATGGAGGAAACGTTTCCCCACACGCTTCCCTCCTGACTCAAGGGCAGGAAGGCAAAGCCAGTGCAAGGGCTGGAGGAGGGTCAGGAGAGCGAGACGCAAGGATCCGTGCAAAGTCTGCGTGGGAGACCGGAGCAGGCAGGGCAGCGAGACAGCAGGGAGGACAGCAGAGTCCCCGGGCAGTGAGGGACAGGCGCATGAGCCAGACTCCGGCCACACCGACACACGCCGCTGGAGGGCTAAGGACAGGTCCACGCCGCCAGCCGTGAGGACGCAGAGAGAGGACAGAGGGACAGACGCCATCAAGTCGTCCAGCGCTGGCTGGGCATGTCTGACCAGCTGCTTCTCAGAGGCCACCCGTTCCCCTGACTCATGAAACCCTAGAGCTGGGGAACGCCAGACCGGCGCGCTGAGCCTCAGTCAGTGAGGAAGTGTTTTGAAACAACACAGAGAGGAAAAAACGAAGAGCGTTGCATGCACGCAGTAGGAACACCCATCTGAGCGCCGCTGTCACTTACAACTGGTCTTCAGTTGCGAAGCAGAGAAACACACGAGCATCGCCAAAAACTTCATTATGCTTAAGACCAGGGATGCGACACCGTTCGCCCCAGGGCGCCAGTCTCACTCCGGCCCATGCTCTAGGCCTCTCTGGCCGGGCTGTGCACAGCAGTCCAGCTGTGCCTGCTGCCCCACTAGGGCAGGCATTGGGTTCTTGACTCTTTCTAAATTTCCCCGTTACTAAATTTTTATTTGGGATACAGGGCATTCCTTTTGACTATGATTTTCTGAGAGAAGAAAAACAAAACAAAGGTTTGGGTAGATGAGGGAATAAAAGAATAGTCTCTTAAAAACCCTAGGCTGTTGAGTATACACTGCAGCGTAGCTGTGCTACACAATATAGCTAGATCACACACCTAGAGTATGACACGCTATTCAGTTTCCAACTATAAACATTTTCCATGAGTGGTAGAGCCGCTCAGTCTCAAACACCACTTATTTAGAAAGGCAGGCAAATGTAACTGGGCCAGAGTCAGCATGTGGCACAGTACGCTGGGGCTTTAACATTGATTACAAGTCGAAAGCATCCGCCTGTTCTAGAAGAGCCTTTCTGATCTCCCTCCCCTACTCTTTCTTATTTCGTGACAGTCATCTAATTCAGCACGGTACAGACGTCTACCAGCTTGGAAGACAACACGACGGGTTATAGAAAATACTTTTAAAATGAGATGTGAAACTAATTTCTGCGTTTTAAAGTCATCCACTGAAGGCCAGGCATGGTGGCACTCATTTGCATTCCCAGGACTTGGGAGGCCGAGACAGGAGGAGCGAAGGTTCTCAGGCAGCCTCAGCTACTTTGTGAGGCTTTGTGCAACTTAGGGAGATTCTGTTGCAAGCTAAAAAATAAAAATAGGGCCGGGGGTACAGCTCAGAGGTAGAAGGCCCCTGGGTTTAATCTCCAGTACCACACACACACAAAGTCATGCCACTATATTTCCTAATTTCTGGATTTATAATCAATCGTGATTAGGAAGTATCGAACCCAGTGAAATCAAGAAATATTTGTTATCTTTAGATATGGCTAAAGTTTTTCTTCTTTGTGCTTGGCATTAATTGCAAATGAACCAGTCAATTGAGGGCTCTTTTTTTCTCTTTGTGATACTGGGGATTGAACCGAGGGACATTCTACCTCTGAACTACACCCTGGGCCCTATATATATTTTTTAAATTTTGAAACAGGGTCTCATTAGGGTGATGAAACTCTCGTGCTTGTTGAGACTGTCCTCGAACCTGCGATCCTCCCGTCTCAGCCTTCCAAGTACTGAGATTACAAGTGCGCCACCGCGCTCAGCTGAAGGTTTTTTCTTTTTCCTTTTTCTTTCTTTCCTTTGTTTTCTTTTGAACTGGTGAGTAGTGAGTTAATTCCTGGTGATTTTATAACTCACTCATATTTTCCCCTTTTGTGGAAATATTTACCCTGGGGATTTCCACTAAGGGAATGAGAGCTAACTGAGGGAATTTCTTATTTTAGGATATGGCAAGCTGGGTCCATACTTCTATCAGTGCCTCTTTTGACCTTGCCCTACTTTAGGGGGATATTCTATACACCTAAGACTTAAATGTAATGGGTGCTCATGGAATATTACATATGTAAAATATGATTATGTATTTGAAAATGTCTGGCACGAAGTTAGGTAATGTTAATCACTCAATACAATTTGGTTGTTTCTAGTTGAGCATTACCTGATTTTGTTAAACATGAGATTGCTATAAAATGAAATATGTCCTGAGCTGGCTTGGACACCTAAAAAAACTACTTTGGGGTATGAGAAGTATAAAACATCTCTCAGTATGGCCAGGCGTGGTGGTGCACGCTTGTCATCCCAGCATTCGGGAGGCGGAGACCGGAGGATAACGGTTCGCGGACAGCCTCAGCTACTTAGCAAGGCCCTCTGCAACTCAGTGAGACCCTGTTTTAAAAAATAAAAAAAGACTGAAAAATAGGGCCAGGAGGGTAGCTCAGAGGTAGAATGCTCCTGGGTTCCATCCCCAGTACCGCAAAACAAACAAAAACAAATAAAACTCCTCTCAGTGTTAAGTGAAATTACATACCCAATACAATCTTCACTTCTAGCCACGCGTGGTGGTATGCTCTTGCAATCCCAGTACTTGGGAGGCTGAGACAGGAGGTTTGTGGCCAGCCTCAGCTACTTAGTGAGACCCTGTTTCAAAATAAAGAATAAACATAGGGCTGGGGGTGTAGCTCGGAAATAGAATGTCCCTAGGCTCAATCTTCAGGACTGGGGAGAAAAAGTCTTTCACTTCAAATTTCAGATTCAAATGTCTAGTCTTCTTCAAAATGCAAAGGTGAAAGTTAAACTGTCAATGATTTCTTTGTATGTTTTGGGTGGTACTGGGGGTGGAATCCAGAGGCCTTCTACCTCCGGGCTATACTCCCAGACCTATTTTATATTTTATTTGGAAATAGGGTCTCGCTAAATTGCTGAGAGCCTCACTCAGTAGCTGAGGCTGGCTTCGAACCCACGCGATCCTCCTGTCTCAGCCTCCCGAGTGCTGGGATTAGAAGGGTGCGCCACCACGCCCGGCTATTAAACTACCAATAATTGAACCTACTGAGTTTGCAATGAAGAAAACGGAGGATCGCAGCTGGAGAGGCTGAGCAGGAAAGGCCCACAGCGAGCCGTCCTCTTGCATCCCACCCAAGGAGCAATGAATAAGAGTGCAGAGGTATTCGTCTGGCTTTTTTCATGGTATAGTGAGTGCATAGACTAAGAACCAGGGGGCTGGGTTCCATCACTGACTTGCAAGTTTCCATCACAGAAAAATAAATAAATAAAAAGGAGGGGCATTATATTTGCCCTGTACCAAACAGGGATGCTTTGAGGATTAATGACATAATGTCTGTAAGGAGGCTGGAGTTCCTTGGAAAAAAGACACGACATAAATATAAAGTTCTAATGTTTAGGCTTAGTCCACGATGCGAGGCCTGGTTTCTTGGGCTCTGAGGTCATCACGGTTCTGTAGAATGCGCTCAAACCCCCACAGAGGAGCTGTGTTAGCGTCCTCTCGGGTGGACCTGACCTGGTTCCCTCTTCCCTCTTCCTGGTCTCCCCAGGACACAGAGGGGAGGGCCAGCTCCCCAGGGAGCAAGCGGCAGCCAAGAGCACTTGCATAGCACTTAGGGCTTCCCAGGAATGTAGGGGAGTTTGGGTGTGCTTTGGCTTAGAATTAAACAAAAGTCCGTATCATATCTTGCTTTAGAAGAAAGGCCAAATTTGTGATTCAGACAAGGAAAATGTGGAGTAAAGTAGGAATACGCCAGCTACTTTGTCAGAAGGGTTAGTTTATATCTGGGAGCTCTCTGGAGACGACTCAGGTGTGGTGTTTCCGTCCTGGGAAAGCTGTCGCCTTCGGGAGTCCAGGCTCTGTGATGGCTACGTCCGTGCTTCTTTCTGTGAGAAGTCATCAAGGGCCATCTTTGAGAGGCTCCAGTTCTAGTGTTTCAAGGGAAAATCAATTCAGTGCAGACACCGCCTTGCAAGACCTTGTGGTGTGAGTGACAGCGATGTTACTTGGCCAAATAACACTTGTATTTATCAGTTTTTAAAGATAAGATACGTTTTTATAAAAAGCCTCAGACATCAGAAACCGCTGTCTTCAAACCGCAGGCGCATGCACACCGATCATTCGTGCTCGATAGTGATTCTGACATTGTATTCGTAATACCAGAACACTTGAGCAAGCACCAAAGAAGTGAGGAAATTTTTCTTTTTCTTTTTTATCTGGTTGTCTAGTTTCCTTGTCTTCTAAATACTGCCATGTGTTTCAGACAGTGCCACTGATACGTGTGTGCTTTCTTAGGGAAAGGACAGTGTAGTGGCCTTGGGCGCAGTCGGATGGCCTTCGGTTTTCTCCTCCTCCCCACCCCTTGCTGATCACCTCCATTCTGCAGGCAGCGCCTGGCATCACGGAGCGCGGCGGGCACCACAGTGGCGGGCAGCAGAGCGTGCGCAGGGCGGGCACCGTGCAGAAGGCGGGAGCGGCGTGGAGTCGGAGCTGGAAGGAGGAAGGAGTGGCCCAGCATGGGTCAGAGCAGGGTGAGAGGACATTTGCCTGAGGAAGAGGCCCGGGCAGTGCGCACGCTCAAGCAGGGGCAGAGCGGGCAGGAGGCGGAGGTGGCTGCACACGCGTGTGCACGCAGCGGGGAAGGCGGGGGGGATGCGCGGAGTATTCTGGGGAACTCGGCAAGTAAACCGCTAAGGGTACAGGAGGCCGGGGTTCTCGTTACACTATGGAAACAGAAAAACAAAATGATCTTCATGCTGCTGGATTTGGAGTTGGCAGTATAGGTGTGAACTCGAATGGGACTTCCACACAGACACACAGATACAGGTGCGTGTGTGTGTGCGCACGCGCGCTCACATCTGCTCTCTAGTCTTTCCATTGAGAGAGCCAACACTGGCTGCTAAAAGGAACTGCTGCAAAACCAGGGGTCTTAAGAGATGACTGATTTCAGAACTGGAGTGAGGAAAGAACAGCCAGAGGTACGCAGCGCTCAAGACTCAGGGCGCGCAGGCTCCCGCGGCGAAGGCTTAGAGGGTGTGAGCAGCGAAGTCAGCCACGGAGGCCGGGCGTGGTGGAGCAGGACTACAGTCCCAGACAAGAGGACGGTGAGTGTGAGGCCAGCCTCAGCAACTCAGCGAGACCCTAGCAACTACTGAGACCCTGTTTGAAAATCAAAAATAACAAGGGCTGGGGTGTAGCTCAAAGGTAGACTACCCCTGGGCTCAATCCCCAGTACAATAGGTAAGTAGATAAATAAATAATCAAATAATAAGAAAGCAATGGAGAAAATAAAGGACTCATGAGTTCGTACTGATATAAGTAAATAAATGGGATGTTTGATGATTAAATTTACATTACAAAATACTTCCCTATAAACTACTTATTGATTGCAAAGGGAGAAAGAGAAAGTTCACAGTACAGAGCCTAACAGACAACACCTTAATCAAGTGATCAAATAAACACCATAATGAGAGCAATCAAAGTCATATGCCGCTAGAGGGAAGGAATGGCCACTCGGCACCGTTGCTGTGGGGAGCACCCTGGAGGGATCCCTCAGGAGCTTCGGTCAAACCCCCCTGAAGGGTGTTCTGCAGCGTGACGGACTGTCCTGTCAAAACACGCAGAGGAAGCCGGGCGTGGTGACTCACGCTCGTAACCCCAGCATTCAGGAGGCCGAGACCGGAGGATTGCAGTTCGCGGACAGCCTCAGCTACTTAGTGAGGCTCTTCGTAACTTAATGAGATCCTGTTTCAAAATAAAGAATAAAAAAGTGGGCAGGGGGTGTAGCTCGGAGGTCAAATGCCTCCTCTGGGTTCCATCTCCAGACCCGCAAAAACAAAACAAAGCAAAACAAAACACACAGAGATCATGGAAGCCTGTGCCAAGCTGGAGGAAGACGCCAAAGAAATCGAACGACTCAGCTGACACGGGCTCTGACCTGGGCCCTTCTGCTCTAGCAGCTGTTCCGGGAACAGCTGGCAAAGCCCGAGCAGGGTCTGAGGGCTGAGTGACAGCGACAGCGTCCGGCTGTCCTGGTACTAGGGAAGGTCCTCGTTTCTAGGAGTTACATCTACGGTGTTCAGTGGTGGTGAAGCAAATGGTAAGAAAAAACAAAAAGTATGATTTGTGCTATACTTGCAGCTTTTTTGGTAAACAAGATTACTTCAAAATAAATACATATAAAAATTCTGATTTGAAAAATTCATTTTTTAAAAACTTGTATTTTTTCCCTTTGATGGTATACATCTTTTACTGACAAATACTGTGTGATTACGGAGGCATTCTCTTTTGAGATGCTGCACATGGAGGTAAGGCTCCACAAGCTCAGGGGTCTAGAAAGGCAGGGAAGGCCACGGGGCCTGGAGCTGCGGGGAGCCGACGGGAGGCGGGGAAGAGCCACAGTCTCGGCCGGCACCAAGGCACAGCAGGCAGGCCAGGGAAAAGGCTGTGCGGGGCAGATTCACACCTTTATCTATTTATTTTTCGTGTACTGGGGATGGAGCCCAGAGGCATCTACCTCCAGACTATACTCCAATCCCTCCTTTTTGAAACAGGGTCACACTAAGTTGTGGAGGGCCTAAGTAGCGGAGGCTGTCCGCGAACCTGCGATCCTCCTGTCTCAGCCGCCCGAGTACTGGGATGAGAAGCCGGTGCCACCTCGATTCACACGCTGAAAGGTGATTCTGGGTGCTCCCTGTCATACAAACTGCACGGGCAGGAATAAGATCAGAAAGCCTGCTGCATAGGCACTACTGGCTTGGGCTGGAGTGCTAAGTGAGCTTGTGTGAGTGGTCAGGTTTGACATCCATGTGAAGCGGGAAGCTGACTGGACTTGCGATGGGCTGGACGTGGGTCGCGAGGGAGAGGAACCAGAAAGGGCTTCTGCTTCTAGGGGTGTGGCTGAGAACAGGATAAGCCATGGTGGTGCTTACCAAGATGGGAAAGACTGAGGCAGTGACATGACAGAAAAATAAAAAGAGCTGGGCGTGGTGGCATACGCTGGTAACCCCAGGACTTGGGAAGCCGAGCCAGGAGGATCGCAGGCTCACTATCAGCCTCAGCTACTTAGTGAGGCTCTCTGCACCTTAGTGAGACCCTGTTTAAAAAAAAATATGGCTGGGAGTGTAGCTCAGAGGTAGAATGGCCCTGGGTTCCATCCCCAGTATCATAAAAAATAAAAATAAAAATAATCATGGAATGGAGTTGTAGGAATGGGTGTCTGATTCAAAGGGGTTCTTTTTTTTTTTTTTTTTTTTTGTCTTCTTTGGAACCGGGGATCGAACCCAGAGCGCCACACCTGCAAAGCAGGTGCTTTGCCACTGAGCTACACTCACATGCCGGCCCCACGCCTGATTCAGATGGGTTAAAAGGAATAGAAGGCAGTGAAGTGGACAGAGGAAACAGGATCATTTTGCAAGATGGGTGTGATTTGGGCCAATGGGAAGAGAGGCGTTCTGGACAAGAAAAAATGTATTTATTAAGATATTGGGCCTGGCCGGGCGTGGTGGCGCACACTTGTCATCCCCGCGCTGGGGAGGCTGAGACGGGAGGATCGCACGGGTTCGAAGCCAGCCTCAGCTACTTAGTGAGGCTCTCAGCAACTTAGTGAGACCCTTTTTCCAAATAAAATATTTTTAAAAAAAAAAGGTCTGGGAGTATAGCCCGGAGGTAGAAAGCCTCTGGGTTCCACCCCCAGTACCACAAAAAAAAAAAAAAAAAAAAAAAAGATACTGGGCCTGAAATGAACTTGACCTGCTCTACACGTTGGGTAACATTGGGACATAAGCTGGGTGAGGTGGAGCAGGGCAGGAGCAGCCTGAAAGCCAGGCAGAGGTGTTCAGACTTGACGTCGTGGAGACAGGGGCAGCGCGAGAGTCCCCGGGGAGTCATACGCCGAGAGTGACGCTCAGAGCAGACCAGCCTGCAGCACACGTGGGGAGGAGGCCGTGGCGAGCCTGGGGGTGACGCGTGATTCAGATGGGGCGGCGGGGTCTGCCTGGACTCCTGACACAAGAGCACCAGGGAAGGCTGGAGTCCCGACACCTGACTGCTAGGGAGAATGCTCTCACGACTGCACGTAAGACCTGAGGCGGAGGCCATTCCGAGAGGCAGGAGGCCCTGGGTGTGGAAGGGGAAGGGCAGTGGTTAACAAACTGACACACGCACGTGCCCAGGGCTGCCACGGCGATACGCACAAGGCTAGAGCTGAAGGAGGGGTAAGATGTGTACACGGTGACAACCCACACGTGATGCTTAAGTCCCGACACTGGAAAATCCTCCAAAGGAAAGCGTGCAGACCCCCAAGAGTGTGGCGGCACGTGCCTCTAATCCCAGTAGTCGGGAGGCTGAGCCAGGAGAATGGCAGGTTCAAGGACAGCCTCAGCAACCTAGTGAGACTGTTTAAAAATAAATATAAAATAGGACAGGGGTAGAGCTCAGAGGTAGAATGTCCCTGGGTTTAGCCTCTAATGCCAAAAAAAAAAAAAAATCCAGTTGTGGTGGCGCATACTTGTAATCCCAGTACTTGGGAGGCTGAGAAAGGAGGATCACAGGTTCAAGGACAGTCTCAGCTACTTAGTGAGGCCCTCTGCAACTTAATGAAACCTTTTTTCTAAATAAAGCATAAAATATAGGGCATAAAAAAAACTAATTAGGAAAGTATCTATGTTGACTTTCATGCTATCTTTTTATTTCGTGTGTGTGTGTGTGTGTGTGTGTGTGTGTGTGTGTGTTGCTGGGGATTGAACCTAGGGGCATTTTACCTCCAAGCTACACCGCCAGGCCTATTTTATTTTTCATTTTGAAACTGGGTCTTGCTAGGTTGTTGAGAATCCAACTAAATTTGTTTTCTGCAAAGTACTATTGACTAAATTTGTGTGTGTGTGTGTGTGTGTGTGTGTGTGTGTGTGTGTTACTAGGATAGATCGGAGGGGCATTCTCCCTCCGAGCTAAACCACAAGCCCTATTTTTTATTCTTTATTTTGAAACAGGGTCTCACTGAGTTGCAGAGGCCTCACTAAGTAGCTGAGGCCGTCCGCGAATCGCGATCCTCCTGTCTCGGCCTCCCAAATGCTAGGATTACAAGTGTGCGCCACCACGCCCAGCTTATTGACTTAATAAAGTTATTTTGAAAAATCTGGATTTAAATAAAGCCTAATATTTCACTGGTTTAGTGTAATTATAACATTGTATTATTACAGATTTTAACCAAACAGAACATTTCGGTATTACTTTTAAAATAAAACCTTTCTTTTAATGCTAGTACTTGATAATACTAACGACCGAAGTGTTCCTACTTCAGATTCCTCACTATGCTCACTTGTCTTCTGCTCTAACACACTGCTACATTCTGGATACACACAGATTGTCAGTGTGGCTCTTCCCACTCACAACAGAAAAGAAACAATTCTCTGATAAGTTATAAAATGACTCATCCAAAAAAAAGAAATGACTTGTAATACTGATGGGAAAGTCAACTAACTTTAATTTCTCTTTGCATGGTTAACTGAGAATAACAATTACTGTCTGCAATGCAAAATAGGAAAAGAAACAGAAACACTTTTACTATTTAAAAAAAGAAATTTAATGAAAAAGGCTGTGTCTCAATGATCAAGAGAGAATGATGTGTGGTTTTCAAGGCCGAGTAATATTTTCTATAAATAATGTGCCCCCTTCAATGTTTTCAATAATCAAATCCACTTTCAAGAATCTGAGCTAAAGCCGGGCGTGGTGGCGCACGCTTGTAATCCCAGCATTCGGAGGCTGAGACTGGAGGATCGCAGTTCCTGAACAGCCTCGGTTACTTAATGAGGCCCTTTGCAACTCAGTGAGACCCTTTTTCAAAATAAAGAATGATAATAGGGCTGGGGGTATATCTCAGAGGTAGATGCCCCTGGATTCTATACTCAGTACCACGAAAAAAAAGAAAGAAAGAAAGAAAGAAAAGAAAAGAAAAGAAAAGGCCGGGCGTGGTGGCGCATGCTTGTAATCCCCGGGCTTGGGAGGCGGAGACAGGAGGATCGCGCTGGTGCTGGTTCGGAGCCAGCCTCGCTGGCTTAAGAGACCCTGTTTCCACATAAAAAAAGTTAAAAAATAGGTCTGGAGTGGAGCCCGTGGGAGTGTATTACGGAGGTAGAAGGGCTTCCAGGAACCCCAGTACCACCAAAAGAAGAAGAAGAAGAAGAAGAAGAAGAAGAAGAAGAGGAGGAGGAGGAGGAGGAGGAGGAGGAGGAGGAGGAGGAGGAGGAGGAGGAGGAGGAGGAGGAAGAGAGAAACTGAGCTATTCTTTTTTGGTTTTGTTTTTTTGTGGTACTGGGGATTGAACCCAGGGACATTCCACCTCTGAGCTATACCCCCAGCCCTTTTTACTTTTTAATTTTGACACAGGGTCTCACTAAGTTGCTGAGACTGGCCGTGAACCCGGATCCTCCTGTCTCGGCCTCCAAGTACTGGGATTATGAGCGTGCACTACCACGTCCAGCTAATCTGAGCTCTTCTTGCCAATACTTCATTGTATTGAACAAGATCTGTCTCATGAATGTGATACTGTAGAAATCATCAGACTACATCTTTAACAAAATACTTCAGAGTTTAGTGGGAAGGAAAAGAGAGCTGAATGACAGGGCTCCTGCTTTCAGCCACTGGCCAGGGTACAGAGCAACTCTCAGGGATTCGGAAGAGAGCTTTCTGGTCGACACTTAAGTGTAACTGTTTACTTTGGCACCAACGTACTTAAGAGTCTAGTTTCTTAAATCACAGAGCTGGGCAGTGCAGGTTTGCGGCCAGCCTCAGCTACTTAGTGAGGGCCTCTGCAACGTAGTGAGACTCTACTCCAAAATAAAGAATAAAAAATAGGGCTGGGGGTGTAGCTTGGAGGTCGAATGCCCCTGGGGTCCGTCCCCAGGACCATAAAAATCAAATCGTAGTCGGATCACTCCCAGTAGTTGGGAGTCTGAGATAGGGAGATGGCAGGTTTGAGCCAGCCTCAGCAACTTAGCAAAGCCCTCAGCAACTTAGTAACACCCTGTTTCAAAATCAAAAATAAGATAGGGCTGGGGTGCAGCTCAGAGGTAAGGTACCCCAGGTTCAATCCCCAATCCCACACACATACAGAAAAAACCACTTGCATTTAAATTAAATGCTTAGCACAAAAGATACTATTTTTAAATTGAAATAAGATATAGAAATCCATGCAAAATGCAAACTCTTTTATTCCATTTAGAAAGTAGGGATATAGTGTGTAGGTCTGGAACATGCTTACAAAGTGAACTGCATCAGAGCTTAGCTACTGTATAAGCTTCGGGAAAGTTTTTGGCTCTCATAAACTAACAAGAGTCATCTTCAAAAGCCATCATGTATATGAATTATTTATGCTTCAGTGAAATGAATGTGCTATAGGTTAAAAACATATTATTTAGATCAAAGTTCTTGCTTACAAAGAAAACTCTTTAAAAAAAAATCCGGCCAGGCACGGTGGGCACGCTTGTCATCCCAGCATCCGGGAGGCTGAGACCAGAGGATCACCGTTCGTGGCCAGCCTCAGCTACTTAGTGAGGCGTCTGCAACTCAGTGAGACCCAGTTTCAAAATAAAAAATAAAAAATAGGGCAGGGGGTGTAGCTCGGAGGTCGAATGCCCCTGGGTTCCATCCCAAACCCTCAAAAGAAAAAAAAATCTGGACAGAGTATTTAAACATCACTCTCTAAGATAGATACCAAGGATCAGGATCTCAGAAAATTAGAAAATTGTAATTACCTAAAAATATGGTGAACATATTAATTCTCAAAAAGCCGTATGGATTAATAAACTAGGACCACTAGTCTCCAAAGCAGCACAGTATGAACCAGTGTAGTGATAAACACCTGGAATCCCAGTATTTGGAAGGCTGAGATAGGAGGATTGCAGGTTCGAAGCCAGCCTCAGCAACTTAGCGAGGTCCTCTTAGTGAGGGCTCTTAAAGAGATCTTATTTCCAAATAAAAATAAGAAAGGTCTATGGGTATAGCCTGGAGGCAGAAGTCTCATGGGTTCCATCTCCAGTAACACACACACACACACACACACACACACACACACACACACACACACACAGTACATCTCATGAACAGTCTAGGAGACAGCATGAGTCCTCATCATTTTTACACTTGTCTTTATGTCTCTGTCAGAATTACTGAGTCCTTTAAGGAGACTGAGTAAACTGTCTCTGTTAGAAAAAAAGCATTTATTCTTCTCATCTTTTTATGTGTGTGTGTGTGTGTGTGTGTGTGTGTGTGTGTGTGTGTGTGGTCCTGGGGGTGGAACCCAGGGGCTTTTCTACCACCGGCCAAACTCCCAGACCTATTTTATATTTTATCTGGAAACCGGGTCTCACTAAGTTGCTGAGAGCCTCAGTTCGGAGCTGAGGCTGGCTTCGAACCTCCTATCTCCACCTCCCAAGCGCGGGGATTACAAGCGTGCGCCACCACGCCCGGCAGCATTTCTTCTTTAGCATCTAAACTTAGCATAAATTTGAATAAGATTCTGTCTCCAGTTCCTGAGCATATGCTGATTGGTTTCTTTAGGGAAGCAAGCGGGTCTGGGGCCGCCCTCCACGTGCGCGTGCCTGTCCAACTGAGAGCTGGGAGAGCAGGGCCAGCTCCCCGAGCGCTGTGAGGTGCCCTGTGCGCATGTGGCCTTTCAGGTAGGACTTAACCCAAAGCACCCCTGTTAGAAGTAGACACCTATCCTGCAAGTGTCAAAGGCGCAGAAAGTAATAAGGACACACTGAAGATGGGGTTTCCCAGGTGGCCTTACGTAAGTACCACTGTGCTGCTCTGTAATTCCTGGATCTCTTACTTGTGCTCCATGTCTATTATCTGAGTGGAATTAGGTTTTCAGAGTTCTTATAATTTAAGAATTTTTAAGTTTCAAATGTGTGAGCTGGGCGTGGTGGCACACGCTTGTAATCCCAGTCCTTGGGAGGCTGAGACAGGAGGGTCGCAGATTCAAGCACAGCCTCGGCAAGTAGTGAGGCTCTCATCAACCTAGCAAGACCTGTTTCAAAAATAAAAATAAAATAGGGCTGGGGACATAGCTCGGAGGTAGAATGCCCCTGAGTTCAATCCCAAGTACAAAAAAAAAAAAAAAAAAAAAAAACCTAAAATAAAATGTTTTAATTCCGAAGGGAAGGAGCCAGTTAGATGAACTTGTCTCCGTTGTAAAGGCGCTAGCCTCAGGGTGCCGCCACATCAAGTTAAAAACTGACTGCAGACACCTTGCAGCTCATCCTGACTTCCCAGCCGCTTGGTTCTCGGGTGTCCGGCCCAGCCATTACTGAAGTCAGTCTCCTGGTTATGTGGGCACGGCCCAAAGTTTAAATGCAGTTTTGTGACTCAGCCAAAATTTAGAAGATGCTGTGAATATCATTTTCAACTCGTGTAAATATATGGAAGTTTTAAAAAAAAATTTAAGCGTTTGCTTTCCTTATTTCTGAATCCATTGCTCAACTACTATCTCAGTTTGATTTTTTCTTAAATCTTATAGGTCACACTGGAAAGAGAATAGTGCAAATACTGAATAATTTCTACTGGTAAAAATTTTGCTATGTTTGCCTTTCTATGACTGACATAAGAAATAATTGAGAAAATTTGTATTAAAATCTTTTCATTTTAAATATTACAGTATTTTTATAAGTTGATTATGTTAAATCTTTTGGTCATTGTGTGGACTGGTATAAAAGCAGTGCAACTATTAAACTTAAATATGTAAACTTTCTAATTTTCTTTGTGTGTGTGGTACTGGGGATTGAACCCAGGGGTATTCTCCTGCTGAGCAATACTCCCAGGCCTATTTTTTATTCTTTATTTTGAAACAAGATCTCGCTAAGTTGCCGAGGGCCTCACTAAGTAGCTGAAGCTGGACACAAACCTGCGATCCTCCTGTCTCAGCCTCCCACGTACTGGGATTACAAACGTGTGCCACCAAACCTGGCTAAACCTTTTAAATTTAACAGAAAACTCTTATAATCTAAAAAGCTTTTAAAATTTTTGAATCAGAGGTTGCCAAGAGTAAAAAGATCTCAGCAAAGCCATGTGAAATATAGGAGAGTTGTGGAAAGTTCAGTATTGGAACTGCAAGTCACAGAGACACCGTTCTGATGCCACCACACTGGAGTTTACAACTTGCCTGCAATGTCTTTTGCCCTAATTTCTGCCAGTCAAAATATGATTCATCCACAAATCTCCAGCTTGGTGAAGCCTTCCCGCACAGCGCACTTCCGTATCCTGAAAGCACGGGCTTTAGAGCCCGAATGTGGTTGGAATTCCAGTCCTACTGCTTAGTCACCGTATGGGAGCTTTGGGCTAATCACTCCAAGTCTCAAATTCCTGGTTTGTTTGTTTGTTTGTTTGTTTGTTTGTTTGTTAAGGTTTTGGTTTTTTGTGGTATTGCGGGTTGAATCCAGGGCATCTACCTTCGAGCTACACCCCCAGCCCTATTTTTTATTCTTTATTTTAAAACCGGATCTCACTGAGTTGCAAAGGGCCTAAGTAGCTGAGACTGGCCGTGAACTGCCATCTTCCTGTCTCGGCCTCTCAAGCAATGGGATTATAAACGTGCGCCTGGCTTCAGCTTCATTTATAAAATCAGAATAATAGTACCTACCTTTTGAAATAGCTGGGAAAATTAAAAGCAACGATACACGCAAAGCCACAAGAACCGTGCGTGATCTCATTTATGGGCAGGAATATGTATGAGTGGCAGAGGGCTCGCCTCGCGTCATTCACAGAGCTCTAGTATTCTTCACCATAGTGCACAGGTGCAGTCTGTTCAGTTCTCAAGGACAAAAACTATTTCTTACACTTTTTTTTTTTTTTTGGTGGTACTGGGGTTCCTGGAAGCCCTTCTACCTCCGGGCTACACTCCCAGACCTATTTTATATTTTTTATTTGGAAACAGGGTCTCTTAAGCCAGCGCGGCTGGCTTCGAACCAGTGCGATCCTCCTGTCTCCGCCTCCCAACTGCGGGGATGACAAGCGTGCGCCACCACGCCCGGTGCTTTACACATCTTTTTGCTTAGCAGGGCATTAGCTATTAACAGGAATTCAAGAATTATCCCAGTGAATGTTAGCTTGAAAGAGATCTCAGAGGCCAACCTAGTCCAACTATCCCGCAAATCATGATTTTCTTTTGCAACATCTAGAGACACTCATCGACACTCTCACCTTGCACACAAGTACACACTTACATGTGAGTACAACTGGTGCACGGAGCTCACCCCTCAGAAAGCAGCCAGGACTACTGAGTGGTTGCCATTATTAGAAAACGCATCCCGTGGAGGTCGAGAAGTTGGCAGTTCTGTGAAGGGGTTTGATAATACAAGAGCTATTCTCAGGTTCTATAAAATTGCACTCCTGGTGCCAAATCCAAAGGAAGGAAGGAAAAGTGCTCTCACGTGTACAAAGGTGTTTGTTACAGAGTTATCGACTGATTGATTGTGGTTTTGGGGATACAACCCAGAGGCATTACCTCCTGGCTCCCTTCAGCGCTACTTTTAATAGCAAAATTAAAAAATTAAGCCGGGTGTGGTGGTGCATGCTTATAATCCCAGCATTCAAAAGGCTGAGACAAGCTGGGTGCAGTGGCGCACGCTTGTAATCTCAGCGCCTGGGAGGCTGAGACAGGAGGAGGATCACACAGGTTTGAAGCCAGCCTCAGCTACTGAGTGAGGCTCTCAACAACTTAGCGAGACCCTGTTTCCAAATAAAGTATAAAAAATAGGTCTGGGAGTGTAGCCTAGAGGTAAAGTCCCTGGGTTCCATCCCCAGTACCACAAGAAAAATAAATTTTTAAAAAAGGCTGAGACAGGAGGATTATGGTTTGAGGAGAGCCTCGGCTGCTTGGTGAGGCCCTTTGCAACTCAGTGAGACCTGTTTCAAAATAAAGAATAAAAAAATAAGACAGGCATGGTGGTGCATGCTTGTAATCCCAGTATTCAGGAGGCTGAGACAGGAGGATGGCGGTTCTTGGCCAGCCTCAGCTACTTAGTGAGGCCCATTGCAACTCTGAGACCCTGTTTCAAAATAAAGAATAAAAAATAGGACTGGGGGTGTAGTTCAGAAGTAGAATGTCCCTGGGTTCCATCCCTATTACCTCAAAAAAGAAAAGAATAAAAAAATAGGGCTGGGTGTGTAGCTCGGAGGTAGAATGCCCCTGGGTTCCATCCCCAGTACTTCAAAAAAAAAAAAAAAAGCCGGGCGTGGTGGCGCACGCTTGTAATCCCCGCGCTTGGGAGGCAGAGACAGGAGGATCGCGCAGGTTCGAAGCCAGCCACGCGCGCTGGCTTAGGAGACCCTGTTTCCAAATAAAAATGTAAAAATAGGTCTGGGAATGTAGCCCGGAGGTAGAAGGGCTTCCAGGAACCCCAGTACCACCAAAAAATATATAAATAAAATAAAATAAAATAAATAAAGAAGAAAAAGTAGGGCTGGGGTGTAGCTTGGAGGTTGAATGCCCCTGGGTTCCATCCCCAGACCTGAAAAAAATTATAAGACTTTCATTAATAACTTCATACCCAAATGAATGAATAGCTAGAGAGGAGAGAAAGGCCCGGTCCAGTTTTTGGTACGAAGTTATACGCAGAAGTCTGTTGCTGCTGTCTCTGGTTTTCCCCTCAGTGCTAGGAACTGAACTGCGGTCACACATGATAAGTGTGTTCTCTGCCACTGTGCTATGCCCATAGCCAAAATTTGTTTCTTATAATTTAAAAAGACCTTTTCTGTTTCTGTAGTTATTTCCCCTTTTTAGAGAAAAACATAGAGTACATCTCTGTAGACTCTGGAGTAAAAAAATTTCTTATGCAGCACCCTAAACTGCTGAATATAGCTGAAAAGATTGACAAATTGGACTATTTGAAAACTAAGAACTTCTGTCTATAAAATACTCTCTCATTAAGAGAGTAAAGGGCAGTTTATAAAGTTGAAGAAGATACTATACTCTAATGTGTCTGACAAAGGACTTCTCTGCAGAAGTCCTACGTGTCAATAAGAACAAAAGACAACTCAATATAAAAGCTGGAGCCGGGCGCGGCAGCGTGCCCTCGTCATCCCAGTGCTGGGGGGCGGGGACCGGGGGATTGCAGCTGAGTGTCACCTCAGCTACTGAGTGAGACCCTGTTTCTAATGAAATATAAAATAGGTCCGGGAGTGTAGCCTGGAGGTGGAAGGCCCCCGGATTCCACCTCCAGTACCACAAAAATAAATAAAGAAAAAGAAAAAAGAAAAAAACTGGCAAACAATTTGCAGAGGTAACTTCACAAAGATATTCAACATGGCCAATAAACATGAAAAATTGCTCATCTTCGTTAGTCATCAAGGAAATGCAAATTATTTATTTATTTTTCATTTATTTATTTTTTTTTTTTGCGTGTCTGGGGATGGAACCCAGGGGCATTTGACCTCCGAGCTACACCCCCTGCCCTATTTTATATTCTTTATTTTGAAACCAGGTCTCACTGAGTTGCAGAGGGCCTCACTAAGTAGCTGAGGCTGGCCACGAATGTGATCCTCCGGTCTCAGCCTCCCGAATGCTGGGATTACAAGCGTGCGCCACCATGCCCGGTTTAGGGAAATGCAAATTACAACCACAATGACATGCCATGTATGCCCAACAGAATGGCAAAAATTAAAAAGAAGCAATTCCAAGGGTTGATAAAGATATGAGGCAACCATAACTCACATACTATTTTCTTTCTTTCTTTTTTTTTTTTTTTTTTTCGGTACTGGAATCAGAATCCAGGGACATTCTACCTCTGAGCTACACCCCCAGCCCTCTTTTTAATTTTTATTTTGAAATGGGGTCTGAGTTGCAAAGGGCCTCATTAAGTAGTACTTGAAGCTGTCCTGTCCGTGAACTGCGATCCTCCTGTCTCAGCCTCCCCAATGCTGGGATTACAAGCGTGCCCACCACACCCGGCATGCGCGCACACTACTGAGGACTGAACCCAGGGGCATTCTACTTATGAGCTACACCTCCAGCCCTTTTATTCTTTATTTGGAAACAGGGTCTCACTAAGTAGCTGAGGCTGTCTGGGAACCTGCGATCCTCCTGTCTCAGCCTCCCAAGCGCGGGGATTACAAGTGTGCGCCACCACACCTCGCTTAGTTTTTACTTTTGAAATAAGGTTTTGCCCCCTGGAGAAACCGGGCTCAGTACCCTGGGTTCCGGGCAGGGGTTGCGCGGAGCACACCAGCCGGGGCCCGGGTCGTGGGACCCTGGGCCCCAGGCGGAGTAGTGCGGATCACTCTGGACCCATAGGGAAACCGACAGGGTTACAGTGCTACTGAGTGCCTGATCCCACTACCTCCTCAAACCACATATATTGTCTTCTCTTATTAAAAAAAAAAAAAAAGGAACAGAAAAAGAAAAATAAAAATATCGAAGAGGAGGTAAGAAAGCCGTTATGGATGCCAGGACACTGGAGATGCAGACAAAAGTTATCTAAATGCACTGGAACTTATGGAAAAATTCCCCGTGAAAGAGGACTGCTATTTCTCTACATTGTTAAGAATCTCGGATATCACCTGTAAGGAGAGAGTTTAGCGGAGACCAAGGAGAAAGGCGGTGTTGAAAGAGGTTTCCGTGATGGTGGTGGAGACTTGTATTCAGGAGAAGCAGAAACCGGATCCTACCAACCTTATTTTTTTGGAGAAATTACACCAAATGTCGAATGCTACCATCACGCATGCATGCTTAGGAACACTGGACAACATTCAGAGTGGAAAAAGAGCCTGGGAAGGAAGGATTTGAAATGATGGAGGCAGTGGCAATGGCAGTGGCCAGTACTCAGGGGAGGCAGACATCTGATACATTACACCTGGAACCTTTGAAATAATAACCACAGAGACAGTGATCGGAACCTGCTGAGGGTTTAGGCAGGCGCCGGGGCCAGTGGCCGACATCGGAGCTTGCAGTGAGGCAAGGCCACTACTGAGGCCTCCGTGGCCGGGATTGGAGCCTGCCGAGGGGTTAAACCGATGCTGGGGCCAGCGAGGCCGGCATCGGAGCCTGCCTTGAGGCAAGGCTGGTGCTGGGGCCTCCGAGGTCAGGTCTGGAACCTGCTGAGGGGTTAGGCCGGTGCTGGGGCCAGTGAGGCCGGCATCGGAGCCTGCCGTGAGGCAAGGCTGGTACTGGGGCCTCCGAGGCCAGGATAAGAGCCTGCCGAGGGGTTAGGCCAGTGCTGGGGTCAGCGAGGCCAGCATCGGAGCCTGCTGTGAGGCAAGGCCGGTGCTGGGGCCTCTGAGGACGGGACCAGAGCCTGCTGAGGGGTTAGGCCGGTGCTGGGGCCAGCGAGGCCGGCATCGGAGCCTGCCATGAGGCAAGGCCAGTATTGGGGCCTCTGAGGCCAGGATAAGAGCCTGCCGAGGGGTTAGACCGGTGCTGGAGCCAGCGAGGCCGGCATTGGAGCCTGCCGTGAGGCAAGGCCGATACTGCGGCCTCCGAGGCCGGGATAAGAGTCTGCCGAGAGGTTAGGCCGGTGCTGGGGCCAGCAAGGCCGGCATCGGAGCCTGCTGTGAGGCATGGCCGGTGCTGGGGCCTCCGAGGCCAGGATCGGAGCCTGCCGAGGGGTTAGGCCGGTGCTGCAGCCAGTGAGGCCGGCATCGGAGCCTGCCATGAGGCAAGGCCGATACTGGGGCCTCCGAGGCCAGGATAAGAGCCTGCCAAGGGGTTAGGCCGGTGCTGGGGCAAGCGAGGCTGGCATCGGAGCCTGTCGTGAGGCATGGCCGGTGCTGGGGCCTCCGAGGCCAGGATTGGAGCCTGCCGAGGGGTTAGGTCAGTGCTGGGGCCAGCGAGGCTGGCACCGGAACCTGCCGTGAGGCAAGGCCAGTACTGGGGCCTCCGAGGCCGGGATTGGAGCTTGCTGAGGGGTTAGGCCGGAGCTAGGGCCAGTGAGGCTGGCATCGGAGCCTGCCGTGAGGCAAGGCCGGTGCTGAGGCCTCCGAGGCCGGGATCAGAGCCTACCTTGAGGCAAGACCGGTACTGGGGCCTCCGAGGCCAGGATAAGAGCCTGCCGAGGGGTTAGGTCGGTGCTGAGGCCAGCGAGGCCAGCATCGGAGCCTGCCGTGAGGCAAGGCTGGTACTGGGGCCTCCGAGGACAGGATAACAGCCTGCTGAAGGGTTCGACCGTTGCTGGGGCCAGCGAGGCCAGCATCGGAGCCTGCCATGAGGCGAGGCCAGCAACGAAGCCTGCCGTGAGGCATGGCCAATGCTGGGGCCTCCTAGGCCGGGAGTGAAACCTACCGAGGGGTTAGGCTGGTGCTGGGGCCAACGAGGCCGGCATTGGAGCCTGCCATGAGGCTAGGCCGGTGCTGGGGCCTCCGAGGCCGGGATTGGAATCCTGCCAAGGGGTTAGGCTGGTGCAGGGGCCAATGGCCAGCATTGGAGCCTGCCATGAGGCAAGGCCACTCCTGCGGCCTCCAAGGCCGGGACCGAAGCCAGCTTAGGGGTTAGGCCGGTGCAGGGGCCAGCGAGACCAGAACTGGGGCCTCCCATGAGGCAAGGCCGCTGCTTGAGCCAGAGAGGTCTGGATCAGTCCACTGAGTAGCCAGGTCAGTACTGGGGCCGTCAAGAGTGGGATCGGTACTTGCAACGCATCATGCACAGAGAAATATCACAGAAAATATATAGCAGACGCTTCTCTTAATCAGCAATAACTAGGAGGAAAAGGGCAACAGGAAGAGGTTGAGCTATAGAAAGGGCCCTATAGTGAAGCAACTAATGTGACCAATCAGAGGGTATGTAATACTGGAGGACGGAGCCTCTTTAAAACGCAGGAGGTACATAAACAAATGTATCAAAGTAAATCACCAAAGAAGCATGCGATGGAGGGAGGGGGAGGGATTGGGGTGGGGGCTGGAGGAGGGCTAATTGGATAATGTGTGCTTGTATATCCTCTCAAGTCCTGTACTCCAATGTGATTGATATATGACTACAATGCACCAATTTAAAAAATAAATTAATTTAAAAAAATAAAAAAGAAATAAGGTCTTGCTAAGTTACCAAAGAAGAAACTTCAATTTTTCTAAACTTATGGGTACCTTTAATAAAAGAAGTATATTGAAAAACATTTTGCCTTTTTTCTCCTAGTCGTGGACAGTTCCATCTAAGATCCTATACTTTCTTCGTGAAGACTGCACTTTTTTAGTTTGAAAACCCCTTGACGTCAGAGCTAGCTTTGTCTCAGGTTTTATACCTGGCACGCCCCACTGGACTCTGCTGTTGTGATGTGACCTGGCAAGTGTCAGCTGTGTTTAGCCGAGCAGGGAGGCTCCGGCACCTGGCCTTACTTGGTTGCTGGGCTCCTCCTCCTCCTCCTCCTCCTCCTCCTCCTCCTCGCAGTCTAGACCCTGGTGGGCAATCTCAGTAATGCTGTTCTCCTGGAAGAGGCTGTGGTCCAAATCAGGCGCTCTGACTGCGTCGGCAGTGACCTTCACCTTCATGCCGTGAAAGCCAGAGGAGACCAGTCCTACTCGCAGGGTGACGGGCTCCCCCTCAAACAGCAGGAAGCGTGAGCTCACCGCTTCTCTAAAACCAGGAGGCTGGTAATCATGTGGGGTCACTGCAAAATAAAAAGGGCAAAAGCCATGAAATTCATCTCAATAGAATAAATCATATGAGTATTCATGTATAAAACGGGGTGCTTTGGCACATGCCTGTAATCCCAGGACTTGAGAGGCTCAAACAGAAAAACTGCAGGTTCGAGGTCAGCCTCAGTAACTTAGTGAGATCCTCAACAACTTAGCAAGACCCTGTTTCAAGATAAAAATTGACAAGAGCCCAGGCTGTATGTTATAGATACAATGCCCCTGGGTTCAGTCCCCAGTATCAGAACAATAACAACAACATCCACAATAATAACATCTCACGTACACCATCAGAATCAACTCAGAGGCTTGCAAAGTCTGCGCTTTATCACTAGGGGAATTAGACTGAAGGCCCACCTACCTGCATTGTAGTAATGGAGCTGCATGGTAAGGACGACCTCATTAGGAAGCGGGCCGAGGTTCTGCATCAGGGTGTACAACTTGCGGACCAGTACAATACTGGCTTTCTTAATATCCTCACTTTTTGTCCCACTTTCAAAGCTTGTGCTGCTGCTATGATCACACAGAGAAACAGGATACTTTTCAATCATTTGCAATATTGACAATCTATTCCAAACAAAATAACACTTTTGACTATCTGATCAAATAAATACAAATTAGCTGGGCGTGGTGGTGCACGCTTATAATCCCGGTCCTTGGGAGGCTGAGACAGGAGGATCGCAGGTTCATGGCCAGCCTCAGCGACTTAGTGAGGCCCTTTTTCAAAGTAAAGAATAAAAAAATAGGACTGGGGGTGTAGTTTGAAGGTAGAATGCCTCTCAATCCCCAGTACTTCAAAAGTAAATAAATAATACAAATTAAACAGCAGGATATTTTTGGGACCATGTTTAGAATTAAGGGGATGGTTGTACTTTTTAAAACTGATATACAAAGGATTCTGGTTTTTGTTTTTTGTTTTTTGTGGGGTTTTTTGGTGGTACTGGGGTTCTTGGAAGCCCTTCTACCTCCAGGCTACACTCCCAGACCTATTTTATATTTTTATTTGGAAACAGGGTCTCTTAAGCCAGCGCGGCTGGCTTCGAACCTGCGCGATCCTCCTGTCTCCGCCTCCCAAGTGGGGGGATTACGAGCGTGCGCCACCACGCCCGGCAAAGATTTTGAAACAGCAAGTTCCCCTAATGCACTTAAAATATGACCTCCTATTTTTTAATTTGGCTTTCAAATAACCACATGTCATTATAATGAGAACAATGGATTTGAATTAGGTGCCCTGGCATCTAGTGTCAGCTCTGCGGTTAACTAACTGAATGACCTCGGTCAAGTCATTTAGAAACCCTCTAGGTCAGTTCACTCATTTGTGAGATGAGCTTACAAACATTTCTACGGCTCTGCAAGTATAAAATCAGTCACTAGCTCTGCGCCTATCTGCTATCTCCTTGTCTCCAGAGCCTCCTCACAGGTACACAGTTCACTACAGTGCAAGCTGGTTATTCTTCCTGCTTCCCCTCTTGTCCACACTGCAAAACAATCTCCATAACACTGCCCAAATAATATCCCTAGTGGGAAAACTGGCCCAGGTCACATTCTTCCTTAATATTCTTCTAGTAGCCAGGGTCGGTGGCACATGCCTGTAATCTCAGTACTCGGAAGGCTGAGACAGGAGGATCACAGGTCCCAGATCAGCCTCAGCAATTTAAAAAGACTCTTAGCAGCCTAGTGAGACCCTGATTCAAAACAAAAAATTAAATAAAATTAAATAGGGCTGGAGGTATAGATCAAAGGCAGAATGTCCCTGGGGGCTCAATCCCCAGTCACACACACACACACACACACACACACACACACACACTTATTCTGTTACATCACCTTGTAATCAGACATGAGGATGGTATATGTACAGTACCTTTCCATCTAACCACACACTCCCCTCGCCTTACCTGCAGCTGTGGCCCAATCTCTTCTCAACCATATGCAAAGTACCTGCTGTCCACTCCACCCGCTTTGCCATTTTCTCAACTCTCCCACTCGATCCTCTGCTACCTAACACAAGAGCCGCCTCTCCAAAGAGTCTTCCCACAGTCCCTCCCCTTCAAGAGACCTGCTGTCCCCTCTGGGCTGCGAGCAGCTACATCTTCTGTCCCCGCAGTATTGGGTTTGGTGTTCAGCTTCCCAACAGATGTCTGCTGGATTCATGAATAAATGAACAAGTTGGACTAAACTGCCTTCCAGTTCTAAATGTTTTCATTTCTCTCCCAAGTTGTCTTTCCCTGTGAGTCTCCTGTGAGCAGTTTCGAGGAGGAGCTGTCCACTGCTGTGTCCGCACGTAAGTAGCAGTGCAGTAGTGGACTGCAGAGGCTTCTCCTAGCTCACCTGTGAAGGTGGTGTGTGAACAGAGCAAACGTCTATTAAGGGAATACATCAGCTCCTCTAGCAGTTTCAAACAGCTTAGTTTTGTCTGGCAGGACTTAGCCAACTTGAACACAGGTAACACAGGTAACACAGGTAGCCACACAGCTCCCGGACGCTCCCGACACCGTGGAAGCACGCGCGGACTCCCGTCTGAACAGCGGCTTCTCTTTGGTTTCTAGGAAACGGTAGTACGCATTACCTCTCGCCTCCTTAGTATCTGGAAGATGTGGCCATTTTTACTGCTTAACTCTTGGCACATATGCGTCCAAAACAAGAGACATCAATCTGGTTGTCAGTAGTACTTATATTTGACTTTTGGAAGTGTCAAAGCAACTGTTTAATGTAAGAAAATGTGTATGAAATATGCTGTAATAATCTATATAGTGCTGTACAAGTGTGACCTAATGATGGCTAATATTTTAATTTTCATTTCTGGAACTTTTCTTCACATTCAAGTGCTGTCTGCACTTTTACAAATGAGAGGATCCCTAGAGATAATAGCAGGGAAAGGGACACTTCTGCCATCTCTCTTCAGTCGGTCCTGGGGGCCCACTAAGAGCCCTCGACTGCCCCGGGCCTTGGCCGTGTCTCCACCTTCTGCCTCAGCTCTACCTCACCTGCAGGCCTGAGCCCTCTGCACATCCTGCTGAGCTGAAGCCGAAAGCTACTGGGAGAGAAATAAATGTGGCTCCTCAAAGACATCTCCCCCTGCCCTGGGCCTTCGGAAGCATGCACCTTGTCTTTGCTATTTAACCCACTTGTGGACCAAAGCCATGGAGTTCCACAGCTGAGAGGGACATACGGTGCTTCCCAGTGCATAGGAAATGGTATTTATATGTCCTTGTGGAGTAAGCAGATGACAGTAATCGTGTCTGTAGGCCCAGTCCATGGGTTTTATCTATCCCAGGCCCCATCTGGCCTCAGCAACTTCATGAGGCTCTCAGCAACTAAGTGAGACCCTGTTTCCAATAAAAAATTAAAAATGGGCTGGAAATGTCGCTCAGAGGTAGAACACTCCTGGGTTCAAGTCCCAGCAGCGCGCACACACACACACACACACACACACACACACACACACCACAAAAACACCAGGGTCTGCCAGGTGTGGTGCCGCATGCCTGTCATTCAGTACTTGGGAGGCTGACACAGGAGGATCAAAAGTTTGAAGCCATCACCAGGAGTGGTGGTGCATGCTTGTAATCCCCGCACTTGGGAGGCGGAGACAGGAGGATCCCGCAGGTTCAAAGCCAGCCGCGCTGGTTTAAGAGACCCTGTTTCCAAATAAAAAAATATAAAATAGGTCTGGGAGTGTAGCCCAAAGGTAGAAGGGTTTCCAGGAACCACAGTACCACCAAAAAGTTTGAAGCCAGCCTCAGCAACTTAGTGAGGCTCTCAGCAACTTATCAAGACCCTGTTTCCAAATAAAAAACATGATATAGCTGGGAGTGTGGCCCAGAGGTAGAAGGCCGCTGCATTCCATCCCTAGTATCGATCAATCAATAAATAAACAAAGTAGGGTCTCACTAAGTTGCTGAGGGCCTAAGTCGCTGAGGCAGTCCTCAAGCCTGTAATCCTCCTGTCCCAGCCGCCCAAGTGTGTGCCCACGTCCAGCAATTACAGTAGCTTTTTCTCACAGTGGGGTTTCTGTAGTTTGTGGAGAATGACAATAGCAGACAGGCCTAGAGGAGCTTACGTTTACTCCTGTGTGTTTTTCGTGTTCACTAAGCAATTAGATTCTACCTGTCAAAATCCATAGTGGCTCCTTCTTTAGTGTATTTGAACTTAAACTGGTATATCTCAGTCACTTTCTAGAAAAACCAAAGGGGATAAAGAAATGTTAATTTTAAAAATAAATCCAACATTTTACTACTATCTTCCTACATACCTGGTTTTCCCATGCCATTAAATTAGTCAGGAGTAGTATTCACAGATATAAAGTTTTTCTCTTATATGCTAAAAATGAGTTAGAGGGCAAATACTTCCATTATTAGTATTTACGTGTGTGTGTGTGTGTGTGTGTGTGTGTGTGTGTGTATGTGTGGTACTAGGGGTGGAACCCGGGGCTTTCTACCTCTGGGCTACACTCCCAGACCTATTTTATACTTTATTTGGAAACAGGGTCTCACTAAGTTGCCGAGAGCCTCACTAAGTAGCTGAGGCTGGTTTCGAACCCACGCGATCCTCCTGTCTCAGCCTCCCAAGTGCTGGGATTACAAGTGTGCGCCACCGCGCCTGGCAATGCTTCCATTATTATTAAAGCTGGAAAAACTAAGGCACAGAGTCAAGTCTCTGACCCAACGAGGTCAAAGACAATGGGCCACCTGAGGAAGCATTCACTCATGGAATAAATATTTCATTGACTAGTTTGTACCAGGCACTGAAGTGACAGTGGTGAGCACACAGAAAAGGTTCCTGTTTTTTCTTGAACCTACAGTCCATTTGAGGAGATAGCCAATAAATAAGTGAATAAAGAGAGTAAGTGCAGAGAGTATGAGTGCTGTGAACATTACGGAGCAGATGCAGTGACACCAGAAAGTAGATGAAAGGGAGAAGGGCCTTTGGGAAGGCCGAGGAAGACCGCCCTGAAGCCGCTCTGAGCCTGGCGTCGGAGCCTCCCCCCCCCACCCCGCGGGAAGAGCAGAAGACCCCACGGTGGGAAGGGAGGCCTCGTCCAGGAGGCCGAGTGGCTACGCCGGGAGCAAGGACACAGGACACGAGGTCACAGAGGGGCTGTGGGCTGGCTGTGGTCATCTTGGGAGGGTGTAGATCTCATTAAGTGACAGAAGTCTTTGGGAGGGTTAAGCAGGAGAGTGGCTGCATCTTTAAAGCTCATCCCGGCGACCTTCAAGTACAGAGGGGAAGATGTGAAAACCAGGAGCGCAGTCAGAGGCTGCTGGGGCCACTCAGGGAAGACCAGACCACAGAGACATGAGGGAACACTTGGAAGTCTTGGGAAACATCACGTCGTGTGTTTTCAGCCCTACACTAAAAGCTAGACGCCCCTGCTGTCTGCTCTCCTCACTGTGCAGATGTCCTCACGAAAGACGTATCCCATTCTAAACCAAGTGACGTCTATTAGTTGAAGAAATGTTTAGCACAGGTATGTTGTAGACTCTGTCCTCAGCTGGAGAAGGTGCTGAAGGCAGGAGAGTGTATGGATTTAAGTCACAACACCCCCAGAATGTCCCTCATTCATCTGGTTTAGTATGCGACCCTTAACAATGTGGGAATGAGAATGTTAGATTGACCAGAAAGTCAGTACTTCTGATACTTTACTCTTAAGGTTTGGTCTCCTGACTGCAGAACTTACAGGGGGTCAGGTCCACAGAAAACTGGCTCCTGCTGCTTAAACTCTGAGTAGACTGATTTGTGACCGCGTTAATTTTATCTTTTGTGTGGTACTAAGAATTGAACTCAGGGGCATTCTACCTCAGAGCTACACCTCCAGCCTAATTTTATTTTTTATTTTGAAACAGGGTCTAGGGATGGAACCCAGGGGCATTCGACCTCCAAGCCACACACCAGCCCTATTTTTTACTCTTTATTTTGAAACAGGGTCTCAGTGAGTTGCAGAGGGCCTCACTAAGTAGCTGAGGCTGTCCGCGAACCGCGATCCTCCAGTCTCAGCCTCCCGAATGCCGGGATTACAAGTGTGTGCCACCACGCCCCGCTTTATAATTGTTTTATAGAAGTTCTAGTCTTTAATAACTTCAGACTGATTTATCAGGGATATATATCAGGAGATTTATAAATGTAAATATTATATATGTTATATGCACTTAAATATAATATGCATATTCTTATCTGATAAGTCAGGAGATTCGGTACTGGGGATTGAACCCAGGGGCATTCTACCTCTGAGAGATACACCTCCAGCCTTTTCAATTTTTTCTGTGTGTGTGTTACTGGGAATTGAACCCAGGGGCATTCTACCTCTGAGCTACATCCCCAGCCCTATTTTATTTTTATTTTGAAGCAGGGTCTTGCTAGATTGATGAGTCTCACTACTTGCTGAGGCTGTCTTCGAACCTATGATTCTTCTATCTCAGTCTCCCAAGTACCTGGATTCCGGGTGTGTGCCACTATGCCTGGTTAAGATTTTTATTCTGAAATAAGGTCTCACTTAGTTGCTGAGGCTGGCCTTGAACCTGCAATCCTCCGATCTCAGCTTCTCAAGGACTTGGACTACAGAAGTATACCACTCCTCTAAGGATGCTTTAAAAGGAAAGTCTCTAAAAGTATACTGTGGTTAGCAACAGGGCCCACCTATGTTCAGTTCCTATTAAACCTAGTGTCAACCACCGCCAAGGCCCAGAGGAGCCCGTGGTGGGGCAGTCAGGCTGTGCCGAGGTAGGGATCTTCCTGACCTTCTGGACACGCTGACCCCGCTGGCACACCTTGTTATGCCCACCGCACTGCACTCTAGAAAAGCTCGGGCGTTCTTCACTACTTCAGCTACCTTCGCCACTCAGCAATGTCAAGAGATGGACGGCCAGAACAGAACTCCCTGTGCGGAAGCATCACAGCTGGTGCGATACCCCACGCTTTGTTGGCCTAGGAGCTAGGGAAGGGTCCTCCATTAAGCCAAGGCCCTGGACTACATACTGTACCGACACAGAGCGCTACACATTCTAACGCAGGTCCAAAGTGTGTTTTTGCTGCAGGTAAATGTTAACATTGTTATTGTTTATGCAGCTTTGTTTAGGGAAGTCTATACTTCTAGGCATATGACTCAATGTTTGGCACAATCTCAGTAAATGTCAAAGACTGTGTTTATGTGAGAATACTGCTTTGTGAACACCCAGGGAGTGTGAGTTGTGACTTCACGGCAGGAGCAGCCTCATGGATGCTGGGGTGACGGCGCTGTAAGAGCGCTGCACTGTGGTCACTGCTGACTTGGTTCTTGGTTGTTCTTTTGAGGGTTTTGTGTTTTGTTTTGGGGGGACCCAGGCCCTTTTAATTTTTTATTTTGCAACAATGTTTCATTGAATTGCTGAAACTAGCCACCAACCTGCAATTCTCCAATCTCAGTTTCCCAAGGACTGGGATTACAAGTATATGCCACCGTGCCAGGCTTAACTAAGTCTTTAATACCACCACTTAGATAAAATCTCTTGTTTTAGAGAAGGAAAACTGAAGTAAAAAAAAGAAAGAAAGAACATTAAGAGGAAGATGAAAATCATGAACAGGGGCTTCCCTCTAACTCTGCCTCAGCCACAGAAGCCACTCAAAGTGGCCAAGGAACTGTCACACGTCTAGGACTATAATATGCACTCCGAGAAACAGAAAGCAAGGCAAGAAGCTAGTCCTCAAGAATGCACAACGTGCTTGGGGGAAATAATCTACATAGATGAGAGCATTAGACTGTGAAGCTCTAGCTGGGCGTAGTGGCACAGGCCTGTAACCCCAGCCCTTAGAGGGCTGAGACAGGAGGATCCCAGGTTCAAGGACAGCCTCAGCAGTGTAGGGAGCTCAGCAACCGGGCAAGACCCTGCTTCAAAACAGAAAAGTGAAAAGGGCTGGGGGTGTAGCTCGGAGGTAGAACGCTCCTAGGTTCAGTCTGTAGCATCACACACTCATACAAAAATAATCTGGGGGTTCTGTTAGCAAAGGGATTTACAGAAGGAAGACATTAGTGTAGACAAACTGGCCAGAGGCCCTGTGGACATTCTGAGTGTAAGTGAGCCTTGAGGACAGACGGCACTCACCAAGCAGAGGAGGAAAATCCAGAGAGAAGAAGCAAAGCCCTGAGCGTCTGTGTGATGTGAAAGTCAAAAAGGAGAAGATTCAGGTAGCAAAGTGGTTTAGAATGACATAGTATCTGGAGCCGGGCGTGGTGGCGCACGCTTATAATCCCAGCATTAAGGAGGCTGAGACGGGAGGATCACAGTTCACACACAGCCTAAGCTGCTTAGTGAGGCCCTCTGCCAGTCAGGGAGACCCTGTTTCAAAATAAAGAATAAGAAAGAGGGCTGGGGTTGTAGCTTGGAGGTAAAATGCCCCTGGGTTCCATCCTCAGTAACACACACACACACACACACACACACACACACACACACACACACACTTACATTGTATCTCACTTATTTTTCCTAAGGCCACAGACATAAGGAATTCAGAATCAGCTAAGACAAATAATAAAATGTGGCCTTTATATATTTGCACACTGGAGAGTCAACATGTCAGGGAAGAGGCTCGGTTCTGCTCAGTGCTTTTAGTTTCCTAACACCCCTACAGAGTCCTTGAAAATCTCATAGTAAACAATTGTTCAGCCAGGTGAGGTGGTGCACACTTGTAATCCCAGCTCTTGGGAGGCTCCAGTCTCGGCTTCAGATAGGAGGATAGGAGGATATCCTCCAGATAGGAGGATATGGGCTCACAGCCAGCCTCAGCTACTTAGTGAGGCCTCTGCAACTTAGTGAGACCCTGTTTCAAAATAAAGAATAAAAAAGCAGGCTGGGGGTATAGCTCAGAGGTAGAATGCCCCTGGGTTTAATCCGCAGCACCACAAAAAAATAATAATAAAAATAAAGGATTGGTCACATTTATAATAAAATATACTGCAAGAGCTCCGTATGAGTTACTCTGTCCCTCCAATAACACAATCTGCGGCCTTCAATCAGGCAATCACACTTAACAAAACACATGTGTGCTACCCACCTATATGTGTCTTCTTACCTCGGGTTCCTCGGGATTTGTGTAAAGCTGTTTAAGGGAAAATGAACAGGATTTAACTTCAAAATTTACTAGAAGACTCTTCATGAAATATACTTGCTATATAAAGAGTTCAATTTGTGCTCTATAAATTGAGTACTGTATTGACATGTATTTCAAACCAGATATAGGATAAGCTCTTATTTTATGAAACATGGTGTCTTTAGAACATTCTATAAATAATAAATATAAGAAAATTCCTTGTAAGAAATGTAAGGTATTTATAATTCTATGACTAAACTATAAATAAATTTGTTATGATTTAAGATTTTTAAATCATATATATATATAAGGCTTTCAATGGTATCTTCTTATTTTCTTTCTATTTTTAACTATGTATATTATTTTATACCCAAAGGTATAAAAAACTAAAAAAATCCACAAAATTTTATAAATAAAAAACTTTGATTCTGTAAAGTAGCTTTAAAAAATATCAAAATCCTGAGAGCCAAGAAGTAAAGCCAATAGCATATCCTATGTTTTATCCACATCATACCAAATAAACAGCTTATAATATTTTATTAAAGTTTCTGATAATTAAGCCTATTTTTTTTTTTTTTTTGGTGGTATTGGGGGTAGAACCCAGGGGTTTTCTACCTTCAGACTATACTCCCAGACCTATTTTCTATTTTATTTGGAAACAGGGTCTCATTAAGTTGCTGAGAGCCTCACTAAGTAGCTGAGGCTGGCTTCGAACCTGCGTGATCCTCCTGTCTCAGCCTCCCAAGCGCGGGGATTACAAGCGTGCGCCACCACGCCCAGCAAGCCTTTTTTTTTTTTTTAAATTGCAGTGTCCATAGACAGATAAAGAAAGGGAAAGTACTGTTTAAATGTTTTACTTGCCAAAATTCATTGAAGTAAAGACAGAGGCTTCATTTTTAAGTGTGTACTTACTGTAAGTATTGCCATGTGTAGCTTCAAGGGAAAAAAAAAAGAAAATTTTGTTATTATATACTTGCATGTATTCATGTATTTCATATATTTTATTCTCTTTCTTCCTTTCTTTTTTTGTGCTGGGGATTGAACCCAGGGGCATTAACTCCAAGCTACAACCTTGGCCCTTTTTATTTTTTATTTTGAAATAGGGTCTCACTAAGTTGCTAAGGCTGGCCTTAAACCTGTGATCCTCCTGTATCAGCCTCCCCAGTACTGGTATTATAGGAGTGTGCCACCACATCCAGCTTATTACTGTTATTTTCAGCAGAGGCTAATTAAAATATTGTTTCAGAGAGGTCTCAAAGATTTGAGTAGAAAAATATTCAGAAAGTCAGGAAAAGGGATACTAATTATTCATACATTCAAACCGTACCTATTACCTATATAGGGATCTGCAAGAGAGGAAAGGGATCTAAAAAAGAAGACAACTATCTCTACTTTCAAGAAGCTGCACTGAAATCTGAGAACCAAAAGATATGTAAAATAATTCATTACTGCTAAAAACTAAAGATACCATAAGAGTCTCAAATGTCCCTTTCGAAACTAATCTAAGTAAAAATTTAAAAGTCATGTCTGTAAAACACTTGCCTCTCTACATATACACTACTTTAAATACATTCTGATTGAAAGAGTAGCAGAATACATAATTGATACAAATATGATCAAGCTTATGATAATTTAACAACAAAAACAAAAACCTAGACTTCAAATCAGAAAAGTTCAGGACTGTGATTTCATAGCCAAGGACTAAACGTTAGCGACATCTGGCGGCTCTTTTGATTACTGCAGTGCGCGCTCCCCCTGCAAGCCCACACTTTTTTTTTTTTTTTTTTTTGTGGCACTGGGGGTGGAGGCTTTTCTACCTCTGGGCTACACTCCCAGAACTATTTTATACTTTATTTGGAAACAGGGTCTCACTAAGTTGCTGAGAGCCTCACTAAGTAGCTGAGGCTGGCTTTGAACCTGTGCCATCCTCCTGCCTCAGCCTCCCAAGTGCAGGGATGACAAGCGTGCGCCACCACATCCAGCTTCCCGAAAAGTTTTTAGGCAAAAGGATTACATGATCATAGGCTTCTGAAAGAGTGTACTGTGGCTACATGGAGTGTCAGAATGAGAATGGAAATAAGAAGATATATTAGGTAGCTATACACAAAATAGTCACTTTATATAACATTTACCTAAAATACATATATGTGCTTATTTTAAAGAATTTGAACATAATATAAAGTACAAAGAAAATAATGGAAAACTCAGCCAAAACTTTTTAACTAGGAATAACTATGTTCTTCAATGGAAAATCTTTGAGATCTCTAGATACTCAAATTTGACATTACTTAAACTGCTTCTAAAATACTGTTTCCTACTAGTGACAAGACCATCTGAGAAAAATTATAAAATATTAAAAACTAGCTGGGACTCTGGGCCCCAGGCTGGACCACACGTAGCACGCCAGACCCCTGGAGAAACCGGGCCCAGTACCCTGGGTCCCGGGCAGGGGTCACGTGGGGCATGCCAGCCGGGGCCCGGGTCGTGGGACTCTGGGCCCCACGCGGAGTAGTACGGAGCACGCTGGACCCACGGGGAAACCAGGCCAGGTCACAGTGCTACTGAGTGCCTGATCCCACTGCCTCCTCAAACCACACATACTGTCTTCTCTTATTGAGAAAAAAAAAAGAAAAAGAAAAAAGAAAAATATCGGAGAGGCGTTAAGAAGGCCGTTGCGGAAGCCAGGATACTGGAGATGCAGACAAAACTTATCCAAATGCACTGGAACTTATGGAAAAATTCCCCGTGAAGGAGGACTGCTGTTTCTCTATATTGTTAAGAATCTTGGGGACTTCCGGGAAGATGGCGACCGAGAAAAGTGGGGCTTAAGAGTCCCGCTAACAACCAATCTCCATTACCACAAAAAGAGCGCCTTTCATAGCCAGAAAACACCATCACCAGAAAAACAAAAAAACCACCAGGCTCCAGAGAGAAAGCGGACTGAGAACAGAGCTCAGGGCCACAGAGGAGACACACGCGCCCGAGGACGCGGCAGCAGCGCCATACTGCCGGCGGCAGCGGCGAACTCAGCGGACGGCTACAGCAAGCCGAGGTGAGCCGATGCGGAACAGCCAGGCGGGATCTTTCGGCGCAGACAGCATTTAAAGCTCCCAGTGGCTGAGCTCAGCACACGCTGCAGGGATTCAGAGTGGAAATCAAAACCAGAGAAGAAAAAATACGCCAGCCTCATGGCCGAGGGCGTGGCAGAGGCGCCATATTGCCACCGGCGGCGGCAGCAGCAGTGAATTCACCGAGTCCAGTACAGCTACATCTACGTAATCAAGAACAGTGAGTCAAATTGCGGGCCACAGAGGAGAAATCCCAGTATTGTGCCTCCTGGGACTTGACCCAGTGAGGGAGTGGTGGTGGCAGAGATATCACACCATAGGAGAGCGTGCAACCTGGCACCCCCCATAGTTTAAAGCAGCCTCTATCGACTCCCTGGGTCGGAGACTCTGTGATACAACCCAGTAAAGGAGTAGTAGGGTCTGAGATAATACAGACTCGAGATCCAGAGCACCTTAAGTGAAGCCATAGTGACCCAAGGGAAGAACCCAGAGAAGGCACAAACCTCCGAAATCATGGGAAAGAGGAATAACACTGAAGTAATGAATGTGCACAACCCCACAACATCAGAACCTGATAAAACAGAAAATCAGAGATTTCTAGAAGATCAAATCAGGAAAATAACTAGAAATAATAGAGGTGCTTCGAAAAGAACTCAGAGAGAGCCAAAAAGAGATAAAGGATGCAATTAATGAAGTAAAGGCCTCAATTCAAAGCACAAACAACCGATTAGACCACATGGAGAACAGAATCTCGCTCTTAGAAGATGAGCAATCCAAAAATGAATGCATAGTTTCTAATCTAGAAAAAGATATCCAACAGCAGGAATCTGACATTGAAGAAATATGGGCCCATCTTAAGAGAGCTAACCTAAGAATAATTGGAATAGAGGAGGGAAAAGAAAGTGATACCAAAGGGATCAACAATCTCTTCAAGGAAGTAATAGCAGAAAATTTTCCAAATATAGAGCAAGAGGTTGATACACAGATCCAGGAAACTTATAGAACTCCCTTTAGACAGGATCCGAGAAGAGGATCCCCACGCCATATAATTGTCAAAATGACCAATGTGGAAGCCAAGCAGAGAATCTTAAAGGCAACAAAAACAAAGGGCCAAGTGACATTCAGAGGCAAACCAATTAGAATCACTCCAGACTTCCCAAACCAAGTCATGAGAGCCAGAAGGGCTTGGAGTAACATATTCCAAACTCTGAAAGAAAACAACTTCCAGCCAAAAATTTCCTATCCAGCAAAACTTTCTATCAAATTAGATGGAGAAATAAGAAGCTTCCATGACAAACAGAAACTGAAGGAATTTATGTCTTCAAAACCAGCGCTAGAGAAAATACTCAAAGAGATTAACTACAAAGAAGAAATAGGTAACACTCACCAGAACCAGAGAAACAAGAGTTTCCATCCAACAGACAACTAAGATTGGTTATCTGTGGAGATTCATTATTTATGTTAGTCTTTTACCTATCTCTAAATTGTATTGTTTGCCTTTATTGTTGTTAATTTTTAGGATTTCTAGTTGGAATATTAATATACCTTCAGATATAGCATTTGGAAATATTTTATCCAATTCTATTAGTAACTTTTAACTCTGTTTACATTGTCTTTGGATATACAATATTTTCTTTTATTTTTTAGGGAGTTTGTATATTCTTCTGTTGCCTGTGCCATTGAAATCATATCCAAGAAATCACTGCCAATTTCAATGTTGTGAGGTTTTATGACCCAGATTTTCTCCTAAAAGTTTATAGTCTTAAGATTTATATTTAGGTCTTTTATCTAGTTTGAGTTAATACTTGTATGTGGGATTAGGTAAGGGTCCAATTTTATTCTTTTCCATGTAATTATTATTTTTCAACAATATTTAGTTAAAAGATTATTATTTCCACCACCAAATCTTCGTGGAAACCTTGTCAAAAACAACTTGACAATATAGGGAAGAAGTTAGCTCTAGGCTTGTATTTAACTCCAATGGTCTATATATCTGCCTTTAGAACAGTACTACACTGTTTCAATTATTGTAGCTTTATATGGTTTGAAATCAGAAAATATGCCGGGCGTGGTGGCGCACGCTTGTAATCCCCGCGCTTGGGAGGCAGAGACAGGAGGATCGCGCAGGTTCGAAGCCAGCCGCGTGCGCTGGCTTAGGAGACCCTGTTTCCAAATAAAAATGTAAAAATAGGTCTGGGAGTGTAGCCCAGAGGTAGAAGGGCTTCCAGGAACCCCAGTACCACCAAAAAAAAAAAAAAAAGAAAGAAATCAGAAAATATACATCTTCTAGCTTTGTTTTTGCTTCGAGATTGTTTTGGGTATCTAGAGTCCATATTCCATATCAGGATAGATTTTTTTCTGAAAAATAAATATATGATAGTTTCACCTAAAAAAAAGAAAAAAATATTCTCTGGTAAGATAGAAAGCAAAAAGAAATATTGAAATGTTATCTTTAAGTCATCAAAAGCTTGGTATCAGACAAAAGAAACTGTTATGTGAGATTATCATTTTTAATTTTGGATAAATTGCTATAATACTAGATGTCAACCACTAAGCCAAGCATGGGAGGGAGGGATGGGGAGATAATGGAGTGGGGATCGGGTGGGGGCTGACTGGGCGATGTGTGCATGTATGTTTACAAAAGTTTGTATCCCACTATGATGTATGAATACAGTGCACCAATAAAATAAAATTAAAAAAAAAAAAAAAAGAATCTTGGACATCACCTGTAAGGAGAGAGTTTAGCGGAGACCAAGGAGAAAGGCGGTATTGAAAGCGGTCTCTGCAATGGAGGTGGAGACTTGTATTCAGGAGAAGCAGAAATCGGATCCTACCAACCTTATTTATTGGAGAAATTATACCAAATGTCGAATGCTACCGTCACGCATGCTTAGGAACACTGGACAACATTCAGAGTGGAAAAAAAACCTGGGAAGGATTTGAAATGGTGGAGGCAGTGGCAATGGCAGTGGCCAGTTCTCAGAGGAGGCAGAGATCTGATGCATTACACCTGGAACCTTTTAAATAATATCCCCAGAGGCAGAATGCTACCACCACGCACCCTCAAGAATGTGGGACAATTGGTTGGGTGAAGAGGGTGCTCGGATTGGAGCCTGCCAAGGGGTGAGGCCGGCGACAGACACAGCAAAGCTGGGATCGGAGTCTGCCATGAGGCAAGGCCAGTGCTGGGGCCTTCAAGGCCAGGATCGGAGCCTGCCAAGGGGTTAGGCTAGTGCCAGGGCCAGCAAGACCAGGATCAGAGCCTGCTGTGAGGCAAGGCTGGTGCTGGAGCTTCGAGGCAGTGACTGGAGCCTGCCGCGGTGTTAGGCGGGTGCCGGGGCCAATGGCTGACATCAGAGCCTACCGTGAGGCAAGGCCACTACTGGGGCCTCCGAGGCCAAGATCGGAGCCTGCCGAGGGGTTAGGCCGATGCGGGGGCCAGTGAGGCCGGGATCGGAGCCTGCCGTGAGGCAAGGCCGGTGCTGGGGCCTTCAAGGACGGGATCAGAGCCTGCCAAGGGGTTAGGCTGGTGCCAGGACCAGTGTGGCCGGGATCGGGGCTCACTGTGAGGCAAGGCCGGTGCTGGGGCCTCCGAGGCTGAAATAAGAGCCTGCCGAGGGGTTAGGCTGGTGCCGGGGCCAGCGGCTGGCATTGGAGCCTTCCGTGAGGCAAGGCCGCTACTGAGGCCTCCAAGGCCAGGATCGGAGCCTGCCGTGGGGTTAGGTCGGTGCTGGGGCCAGCGAGGCCAGCATCGGAGTCTGCCATGAGGCAAGGCCGGTGCTGGGGCCTCTGAGGCCAGGATAAGAGCTTGCCGAGGGGTTAGGCCGGTGCTGGGGCCAATGGCTGGCATCAGAGCCTGCCGTGAGGCGAGGCCGCTACTGGGGCCTCCAAGGCTGGGATCGGAGCCTGCCAAGGGTTTAGGCCGATGCCGGGTCCAGCGGCCAGCATTGGAGCCTACCGTGAGGCAAGGCCAGTGCTGGGGCCTTAGAGGCCAGGATTGGATCCTGCCGAGGGGTTAGACCGGTGCTGAGGCCAGCAAGGCTGGCATCGGAGCCTGCCATGAGGCAAGGTGGGTGCTGGGGCCTCTGAGGCCGGGATCGGAGCCTGCCAAGGGGTTGGGCCTGTGCTGGGGCCAGTGAGGCTGGCATCGGAGCCTGCCACGAGGCAAGGCCAATACTGGGGCCTCTGAGGCCAGGATAAGAGCCTGCTGAGGGGTTAGGCCAGTGCCGGGGCCAATGGCCGGTATCGGAGCCTGCCATGAGGCAAGGCCGCTACTGGGGCCTCTGAGGCTGGGATCGGAGCCTGCCAAGGGGTTAGGCTGATGCCAGGGCCAGCGGCCAGCATCAGAGCCTTCCGTGAGGCAAGGCTGCTACTGGGGCCTCCGAGGCCAGAATCAAAACCTGCCGAGGGGTTAGACCGGTGCTGGGGCCAGCGAGGCTGGCATCGGAGCCTGCTGTGAGGCAAGGCCGGTGCTGGGGCCTCCGAGGCCGGGATCAGAGCCTGCCGAGGGGTTAGGCCAGTGCCAGGGCCAGCATGGCCGGGATCAAAGCTCACCGTGAGGCAAGGCCAGTGCTGGGGCCTCTTAGGCTGGGATCGGAGCCTGCCGAGGGGTTAGGCCGTTGCTGGGGCCAGCGGCTGGCATCGGAGCCTTCCATGAGGCAAGGCCACTACTGAGGTCTCCGAGGCCAGGATCGGAGCCTGCTGAGGGGTTAGGCCAGTGCTGGGGCCTCCGAGGCCAGGATAAGAGCCTGCCGAGGGTTTAGGCCGGTGCTGGGGCCAATGGCTGGCATTGAAGCCTGCCGTGAGGCAAGGCCACTACTGGGGCCTCCAAGGCTGGGATCGGAGCCTGCCAAGGGGTTAGGCCGATGCCGAGGCCAGAGGCCAGCATCAGAGCCTGCCGTGAGGCAAGGCCGGTGCTGGGGCCTCCGAGGCTGGGATAAGAGCCTGCTGAGGGGTTAGGCCGGTGCCAGGGCCAATGGCCGGCATCGGAGCCTGCTGTGAGGCAAGGCCACTACTGGGGCCTCCGAGGCCGGGATCGGAGGCAGCTGAAGGGTTAGGCTGGTGTCGGGGCCTGCGAGACCAGAAATGGGGCCTCCCATGAGGCAAGGCCGCTTCTTGAGCCAGCAAGGTCTGGATCAGTCCACCGGGTAGCCAGACCACTACTGGGGCCGTCAAGAGTGGGATCGGTACTTGCAACGTGGCATGCACAAAGAAATATCGCAGAAAATAAAAATCAGATGCTTCCCCTAATCAGCAAAAACTAGGAGGAAAGGGGTAATAGGAAGAGGTCAAGCTATAGAAAGGGCCCTATAGTGAAGCAACTAAGGTGACCAATCAGAGGGTATGGAATAGGGGAGGGTGGAGCCTCTTTAAAACGCAGGCGGTACATAAACAAATGTATCAAAGTTAATCACCAAACAAGCATGGGATCCTAGTACTTGTGAGGGAGGGGGAGGAAATGGGATGGGGGCTGGATGAGGGCTAATTGGATGATGTATGCTTGTATATCCTCTCAAGTCTTGTATTCCAATGTGATATATGATTACAATGCACCAATTAAAAAAATAAAAAATTTAAAAAAAACTAGCTGGATGTGGTAGCATATGCCTGTAATCTCAGTACCTGGGAGGCCGAGTCAGGAAGATTGCAGGTTTGGCACCAGCCTCAGCAACTTAGCAAGGCCCTCTGCAACTCAGTGACACCCTTTCCAAAACAAACAAAACAAAATTAAATAGGGCTGGTAAAAATGAGTATACCTCAGAGGCAGAATGCCCGTTTCAATCTTCTTAGTACCACAAATATATATCTACCTAAGGTTTTTCCTCTTTGTTTTTTTTTTGTTTTGTTTTGTTTTGTTTTTTGGTGGTATGAGTATTGAACTCGTGCATTCTATCTCCAGCTCTATTTTATTTTTATTGTGAAACGGGGTCTCCCTAGGTTGATGAGAGCCTCAAACATGTGATCCTGCTGTCTCAGCTTCCCAAGTACTGGGATTACAAAGTGTGCCATCCACGCCAGGCTACGCTTTGCCTCTTAATCTTCCTAAAACAGTTCATTTTAGTCAGAAATACAGGTAGTCCTTTAGTTTAAAAAACGCATCAAACTAATTAAGACATTCTTTGCACATTACACTGCCATTTTAGAAGATGTAATGTTATTTTTTGTAGTTCTGGGGATAGAACCCAGGGCCCTTCTACTTTAGGCTACACCCCCAGACATTTTTTATTTGGAAACACGGCTTCATTAAGTTGCTGAGGCTGGCAACTCGTGTCTTAGCCTCACAAGTACTAGGATTATAGGCGTGTACCGCCCGCCACGCCCAGTTATACATGTAATGTTATTACGTGCGTTTTGTTTAAGAAGCACCTCTTTCTCTTAGCTATGGCCTCCCTGAGAGGAGGAACTACATTTTTATGTTCATTGGTATCCCATCAGTGCCTGGGCACAACGTCTGGCACAGAGTGCAGAGCCAATAGGGAAAGAAGCCGAAGGTGGTCAGCATTTCCCCGGTTGTCTATTATGTGCCAGGCATTGTTCTCAGTATTTCAGATCAGTGGTCCTCAAAATGTGGCCCTCGACCAGCAGCCAGAGCACTGCCTAGAATCTGTCTGGAACTCAAATTCTCACATCAGAAATGTGGGGTGGGGTGGCCATCTGTGCTGACGAACCTCCAGGGGATTCCGTGCAAGTTAAAGTCTGAGAACCAGTGTCTTCAATCATCAAGTCCCTGAGTCCTCAAATGAACCCAAGAGGTGGGCACTATGACACCCTCATTCATACGTAGAGGAATGAAGTATCGAGAGGCAGGCTGCTTGAGCAGTCACACACACTGAGGGACAGACTGGGCTTCACTCCGACTGTCTGCCTCCAAACGTCTAGCTCTTAATTATACTGTGATGCCCCTCGGGGACAAACACCCGGAAAAGCTGGGCAAAGGAGAACGAGGAGCACGATTTGGCATGCCAGTGGCTAGCTTCTCCCCTCCTCAATCCATCTAAATGCTCAGGGCCCCCGAAGCTCTAAAGTTATTTCTCTCAAAGATCACCCTCATGTCTTCACTGCCCCTTGTCAGTGTCTCCTTGGCCTCACTCTGTGCCTATGTGAGTTGCTGGGACTGAACCCAGGGCTCAGCTAGGCACGCACTCTACCTGAGCTACATCCCCGGCCCTTTCTGCTGGTAATAACTTATACACACACACACACACACACACACACACACACACACACACACACATACATACTAGGGATTGAACCCAGGGACATTCTACCTGCAAGCTTCACCCCCAGCCCTTTCCATCTTTTATTTTGAAACAGGGTCTTGATAAACTGCTGAGAGTCTTGCTAAATTGCTAAGGCTGCCTGCAAACCTCCAATTCTCAGCCTCCAACTACTGGGATTCTAAGTGTGTGCCACCATGCCCAGCTCCCCAGCTCTTTTTGGTCTTAGTTTGGAGACAGGGTCTCCCAACATTGCTCAGGTAGACCTCAAACTCCCCTGCTGCTTAAGCCTCCCAAGTGGCTGGGATTACAGGGGGTGCCGCCACGCTTGACTTAGCAGCATCACCTTCTAGTGGGTATTAGTTACACTTATACTTGTGATAGGTAGGGGTGACAGTCAAAATATCTCTGGTGCTTTTACATGAAAAATATCAAAATGATATGAAAAAACATTTGAATTCCAGGATGGCACAAGTGATGGCCAATAAGAAAGGATGCCAACTTAGCCTAGAGCAGGGTTCATGGAAGCAACCCTTAGACTAGATGTTAATCTTTAGTCGCTGGATTTCTGAGAAATCTAAAGAGATCTCAGAAGAAACATGAGTGGGGAAAAGGAGAAGATATTGGTGGAGGTTCAAACAGAGCCTCAAAAAGCAATTATTTATCATCAATGAAGAAGTACCACCAAGCTGGGTGTGGTGGCACACTCTTGTAATCCCAGCATTCGAGAGCCTGAGACTGGAGGACCACAGTTCATGGAAAGCCTCAGCTACTTAGCAAGATCCTTTGTAACTCAGTGAGACCCCATTTCAAGATAAAGAATAAAGAAAAATAGGGCTGGGGATGTAGCTCGGCGGTAGAATGCCCCTGGGTTCAATCCCCAATACCTCAAAAAAAATCACCAATATTTTACCCACAGGTATAGCTGGGTCAGTGTGTGACCACTGACCATCGATCCTGCATATAAGGTACTTAGCAAAATAACTAAGAAGAAAAATCAAGTATTCAAGTCTTTTTTCCTTTCATATCTTCAAATTGAATCGTCACTACTTTGAGCACTGTCTCCCTGATCCCACATCTTGCGGATCTCTTCCAGTGACTTCAAAGAAAATTCTGTGGTCAAAAAGATATGAATACGTAGAGGAGAAAATGAGGGCTTCTTTCTAATCGGTGTGAGAGGGACATCAGCAAGACAACGCAGACGTGAAACGGAGGCAACTGGCTCCTAAATGCAATGGCAGCGCTGTTTGCTGCTAAACAGCAGAATGGGATGCAAAACTCAAATCCAAACTTTTTTTCTTAAGGGATAAAATATGAGCCTCTGATTCTGGGGTAAACTTTAAGATATTCTTACGTATTTCTTTTCCAAAGCATCAAAGCAACCTTGAATCCTGTCAAGAAATAAATGTTTGATGTCAATTTGGACCACATGTAAAACCCAAAATATTTTTTTTTTTTTTTTTGCGGGTCTGGGGATGGAACCCAGGGGCATTTGACCTCCGAGCTACACCCCCAGCCCTATTTTTTATTCTTTATTTTGAAACCGGGTCTCACTGAGTTGCAGAGGGCCTCACTAAGTAGCTGAGGCTGTCAGCGAACCGCGATCCTCCAGGTCTCAGCCTCCCGAATGCTGGGATTACAAGCGTGCGCCACCACGCCCGGCTAAAACCCAAAATATTTCTAAGTACAGAATTAGTTTACTTTTTTTTTTTGCTTTGAAGTATTGATAACCATTCTTTTTTCATTTAATAATTTTTAAATTCCTAGTATCTTTTAATATACTTATAGAGCTTTATAAATAATAAGTAAGCAGTTCCGAGAGTAGGAAATGCATCTTTTTTTTTTTTTTTTTTTTTTTTTTTGGCAGTACTGGGGGTAGAACCCAGGGGTGTTCTCCTTATTTCGAAACGAGGTCTCGCAAAGTTGCAAAGCCTCACTAAGTAGCTGAGGCTGTCTGTGGACCCATGATCCTCCTGTCTCAGCTCCCGACTACTGGGATTACAAGCGTGCGTCACTATGCCTGGATGCTACTTTTTATTTTTTCTTTCTCTCCCATTATGTTAAGTGCACTGACATACATATGATAAATAATGGCATCTTGAATATTTATTCTTACCAAAGTCCACTTTCTTATTTCTTTTCTTTTTCTTCTTTTTCATTTTTTTAACATCTGGGCATCCATGGAACCCAGGGGCATTCGACCTCCGAGCTACATTCCTGCCCTCCTGCCCTATTTTTTATTCTTTATTTTGAAACAGGGTCTCGCTAAATTGCGGAGGGCCTCACTAAGTACCTGAGGCTGGCCACTAACCGCGATCCTCTGTCTCATCCTCCTGAATGCTGGGATTATAAATGTGTACCACCATACCCATCTCCCAAGTCCATTTTCTTTCAAAACCAAAATTAAATCACTATCTTAAAATAGTATTAAATGATTGCTACAAATTTCTAGAAAATTTTATTTTTTGAAAATAGAAAGAAATGGTTTTAAGAAAATTATCTTACCAAGTCAAATCAAACTCAAAAATGTTTAAGTTTGCCGGGCGTGGTGGCACACACTTGTAACCCCAGAACTTGGAAGGCTGAGACAGGAGGATCGCACAGGTTCAAAGCCAGCCTCAGCTACTTAGTGAGGCTCTCAGGAACTTAATGAGATCCTGTTTCCAAGTAAAGTATAAAATAGGTCTGGGAGTATAGCTCAGAGATAGAAAAGCCCCTGGGTTCCACCCCCAGTATCACACACACAAAAAAAAGTTTAAGTTTTGGCCAGGTGTGGTGGTGCACGCTTGTAATCTCAGCATTTGGGTGGCTGAGACTGGAGGTTCACAGTTCAAGGACATCCTCAGCTACTTAGTGAGGCCCTTCACAACTCAGTGAGACCCTGTTTCAAACAACAACAAAAAAAGAATATAAAAGAGGACTGAAGCTGGGTGTAGTGGCACACGCTTGTAATCTCTGCTTGGGAGTCGGAAACCGGAGGATCGCACTGGTTTGAAGCCAGCCTTGCTGGCTTAAGAGACCCTGTTTTCAAAAATATATATATAATAGGTCTGGGAGTGTAGCCCGGAGGTAGAAGGGTTTCCAGGAATCCTGGTACCACCACCCAAAAAAAAAAAAAAAGAGGACTGGGGGTGTAGCTCAGAGGTACAATGCCCCTGGGTTCCATCCCCGCTACCACACACAAAAAAATGTTTAAGTTTTGTGGATTTCAATTACTTACCATTTGATAATATGCAGTGACCCAGGACATTTTTTGTCTTCTCGGAGGATTTTTAAATTGAGGTCTACAAAAACAGAAACACAGTCTATTTTTATCTACTAAGTGACTGTTACGCTGAAAATGTTCATGCTAAATACAGTATTTCCTTCAACTTATCTTGGTTACATAACATTTAGTTCATTCTTATAAAAGTATTTTGAATCTCTAAATACTTTGAAAATAAACTTTATAGATTGTTAATTATCTTAGTTCTAATTTTGATGGCAGCTTAATAGCCTTCCTTATCTATAATGTAGCATAACTGAGTTGTCTGCAAAATCAATGTGTTACTTCTTTGCTTCTTTTCACTTGTAAGAAATTATAAAAGCTGGGCACAGTGGCACAGGCTTGTAATCCCAGTACTTCGGGGGCTGAGACAGCGGTTTGTGATTCGCGGACAACCTCAGCTACTTTGGCCCTTTGCAACTCAGTGAGAACCTGTTTCAAAAATAAAGAATAAAAAATAGGGCTGGGTGTGTAGCTTGGATATAGAATGCCCTGGTTCCATCCCTAGTGCTACAAAAATAAATAAATTAATTAATTAAAATAAAATAATAAAATAGGGGTAGGGGTATACCTCAGAGGTAGAATGCCTCTGGGTTCAATTCCCAATAAAAAAAAAATAGTAGTACTGCTTCTAATGACCTATTTATTTATTTACTTATTTGTGTGTGGAAGGGGGGTTATTAGGTATTGAAACCAAAGACATTCTGCTTCTGAGCTACACTCTCAGCCTTATTTTTATTTTTGTTTTGAAACAAGGTCTCACTAGGTTGATGAGAATCTCCCTTGAGCCTGCAGTCCTCCTGTCTCAGCCTCCCAAGTACTGGGATTGCAAGCGTGTGCCACCATGCCTGGTGACAATACAGTTTTTAAACAAATAGATGTTAATATTTTGAACAACTGAAGAGTCCCAGGTATATATTTTTTAATATGAAGGAAAGAAAGGAGCTACAAACAGCTTATAATAAAAGGCAATAATATATTTGGGGCTCTTTTGTTTGTTTGGGGTACTAGGGATTGAACCCAGGGGGATCCTGCCTCTGAGCTACACCCACAGCCTTTTTTATTTTTTATTGTGAAATAAAGTCTTGCTACATTTTGGATGGCCTTACTAAGTTTCTGAGGCTAGCCTTGAACCTGCGATCCTCCTGCCAGGCTCCCAGCACTGCGACTGCAGGCGTGGAGCACACGCCACCACACTCATTTTAAAATGGTATGTTTAAAGGTACAATGAACAAAAGGACTGAAAGTACAAGACCTGGCAAGAACAGAATTGATTACAATAACAGTCAATTAAATATCCGTGCTAATCGGCAAATAGCCCTGCCTTTTATGACCTCCAGCATATGTTAATTGGGAGAAGAGTTTTTCACCCAGTTCCTTTGAACTTCCTCAAAGAACAAATTTAATTGAGGCACAAACAAGAGTGAATCTTCAGCATTCAAATAGGTTTGTGCTAGCTATCGCTTTTATAGCCAGTGGCTTAAAATTGCTAAGCCTGTCCATACAGAGCTCTCTTTTCATTTGGTATCTAGCCAAAAACTAATGATTCCTATAAGTAAAACCACTAAACATAGTGCAATTGAAACGGAAAACAGATTAGCAAATTGGGCTTGAAGAACAGGCCATGAGATGGGATTGGTGCACTCTGAGAAATGAAAAGTTCGCTCTTGCTAAATAGAGAAAAAGGCCACAGCAGCTATTTAATTATATTTACCATCCAAATGGCGTTCTCCATACGAGCTCTCTGGAAACAGGCCCCTTAGATATGTTATACAGGAGATAGAAGTAGCAAAAAGTTTCTTCACCAGTATCAATGACTCACGCTCACTAGTGATTTCGGATGGAAAAACTGTTTCCTGGAAAAAAACAAAGGTAAAAATGATGAGCATTCTTGAATATATTCAGCCCACTGCCCCATTACCATAGATAGGATGGAAAGATTTTTCAGACTTCAAACTTGATAAGGTTGTAGGCAATCAAAAAAGAGACAGCTGCTTTCCATACCTCATCCAATCTGATGCTCGTGTGGGCTGGAGACGCAGCTCAGCAGTAGAGCCCTTGCCTGGCATGTGCAGGACCCTCGGCACAATCCCCGGCACTGCACTAAGACGCGTGCATACCCACAGACACATAGACGCACTTACATACGTATACATACATGTGTGTATCTTCCCGGAGCAGAAAGGCAAAACCAATTACCTAAGGAATTCAAGACTAAAACCATTTATTTTACAATGACCCATGGGTTTGAGTTCAGCTAGGCCTGCGTACCTCCCTTCCTTCTCGGTCCTGCTCACACTCACTAGTCAGCACCGGGGCTCCTCCACTGTTGGCCCCAGGCCACCCTCGTGTGCGGCCACCACCTCTGCTCGTCCCTCGCGGACGCGCTCCTCTTCACTCACTCTCCTCTCTCTGGCCATAACATTGTTTGTTGTTTCGGTGGTGCCGGGACTCTAACCCAGGGCCGTGCTCCCGCTAGGCAGGCGTGCCACCGCTGGGCCGCACCCAGCCAATGCACTATCTCTGGGTCTCCGCCTCTGTCTGCAGGCTGAGCTCCAGCTGTTTCCAGCTGTGCAGCCTTCAGGTGCTGACCTCCCGAGCCCTGTCTTCAGGCCTCTCCTCTGCCCTGGCTCGTCTAGTCGCACAGCGTCAGCTGCACCCTGCACTGAGAGCTTCAAGCCCTGGCTCTGTGCGAGCCCCGCCTCTGCATTCCGATGTCTGAGCATCTGCTCCTGGACCACCTGGTCCACCCCTCCAGCCTGGTTTCTCTCTCCCGCTGCTGGCTGACCTGATCCCAAGTTCCCTCTCAGACAAGTGCATCGGCATCCACTCCGTCACGCAGGCGAGACAGAGCGGCTTCACTGTCGGCTTCTCTTGCTCCTCCATTCTCCGCATCTGATCTGATCGCTAAATTCTACTCATTGTCTCTAAAAGTTTTCTCTTTCCCCGCCTCTGCTTGGGCTCAGGACATATCGCTCCCCTTTACTGCGGCAGTAGTGCCTCATCTTCCTGCCATGATTCTTTTCATCCTGTTTTCCATGTTGCCATCAGAATTAACTTTCAAGCACACAGATCTTATCAGGACACTCCCAGTGTTCACGCAGAACAGAGTCCACACGAGGTGAAAGAGAACTGTCTCTGACAGGATCCCAGCGTGTCCTTGTCCTCTACAGCCTGCCTCTGCTCCTTCCTCTCTGTCTCACTCCTTCTCTCCCATACGTACTACTCTCGAGTCATGTCCAGCTTCTATTTACCTAATTGTACTACCATGTGTTGCCTTATTTTTATGCTTTTCTTAAACTAGATTCTTGGAAATCTTCAGATTCTCTAAGATATCAGATGGGTGTGACAGTAAGCCAGGTGTGGTAGCGCATGCCTGTAGTCCCAGTACTAGGAGGCTGAGACCGGAAGTTTGCAGGTTTAAGGACGCCTCAGCAACCTAGCGAGACTCAGCAACCTCACAAGACCCCGTTTTAAGAGAAACTTACTTCACAAAAGAAGAGATACAAATGGCCAAAAGATACGTGAAAAATTGCCATCAGGGAGATGTAAATCAAAACAACACTGAGATTCCATCTAACGCCAATCAGAGTGGCAAGCATAAAGAAGTTAAAACAACAAATGCTGATGAGAATGTAGGGAAAGAGGAACTCTTTTACACTGTTGGTGGGAGTGCAAACTAGTTCAGCCACTATGGAGATCAGTGTAGAGATTCCTTAGAAAACTGGAAATGAATCCACCATACCACTCCTGGATATCTTTCCAAAGGGGTTGAAATCAGAGAACTACAGTAATATATGCATACTCCTGGAGGTAGAATGCCCCTGGGTTACATCCCTAGTACTGCAAAAAAAAAAAAAAAAAACATTTGTATCTAGTCATACATTTGCATGCACTGTATAAAAATATACTGTTTTTTTTTTTTTCCAGTACTAGGGATGGAACCCTTGAGCATTCTACCTCTGAGCGATATCCCCAGCCCTATTTTTTTTCTCTATTTTTTTTTTTTTTTTTTTTTTTTTTTTTGGTGGTACTGGGGTTCCTGGAAGCCCTTCTACCTCCGGGCTACACTCCCAAACCTATTTTTTATACTTTTTTATTTGGAAACAGGGTCTCCTAAGCCAGCGCGCGTGGCTGGCTTCGAACCTGCGCGATCCTCCTGTCTCTGCCTCCCAAGCGCGGGGATTACAAGCGTGCGCCACCACGCCCGGCATTTTTTTCTCTATTTTTGAAGCAGGGTCTCACTAAGTTGCAAAGGGCCTCATTAAGTAGCCAAGGCTGTCCATGAACCGCAATCCTCCTGTGTCAGCCTCCCGAATGCTGGGATTACAAGCGTGTGCCACTATGCCCGGCTTGTATAAACATAGATTCTTGATTAAATTTCATATATATATATATATGCCTTTTTCAGTCAGGCGTGATGTCACATGCTTGTAATCCCCGCACTTGGGAGGCTGAGACAGGAGGATCACACACTTTTGAAGCCAGCCTCAGCTACTGAGTGAGGCTCTCAGCAACTTAGTGAGACCCTGTTTCCAAATAAAGTATAAAATAGGCCTGGGACTATAGCCTAGAGGTAGAAAAGCCCCTGGGTTCCACCCCTAGTACCACTTAAAAAAAACAAAAGATGTATTTGTGGGTAGTACCTGTCTGTAAGTAACAGAATTATCAAAAGTTGAACTGTGGCCAGGTGTGGTAGCTCATGCTTAAAATCCCAGCATTTGGGAGGCTGAGACAGGAGGATCGCGGTTCGAGGACAGCCTCGGCTACTTAGGCCCTTTGCAACTCAGTGAGACCCTGTTTCAAAATAAAGATTAGAAAATAGGGCTGGGGTGTATCTTGGAGGTAGAATGCCCCTGGGTTGCATCCCCAGTACCACACACACAAAAAAAGTTTTTTATTCTGGTCAAGTAAGTTTGGAAAATGTCTTCTGCATTTGTTTTGGCCAGGAAAAGAAAATGCTTTTCTTCCCATTTCTAAAATATGGAAACTTTAATTCGTGTATATATATATAGTGTGGGGGGGGGGTCTGAGGATGGAACCCAGGGACATTATACCGCCGAGCTACACCCCCTGCCCTATTTTTTATTCTTTATTTTGAAACCGAGTCTCACTGAGTTGCAGAGGGCCTCACGAAGTAGCTGAGGCTGTCCGCGAACCGCGATCCTCTGGTCTCAGCCTCCCAAGTGCTGGGATTACAAACGTGCGCCACCACGCCTGGCTTAATCCGAATATTTAATATCATTATATTCTAGGTGCCATTGGAGATTCAGACTGAGCTGCCGCTGTGAGCATTACAGACACATGCCCCCTTAAGAGCTTATGTCTAAGTGTCACTTCCGGCCTAACGCTCACCGTGTCTTCAAGGCAGAAAGAATGACTTCTTCTGTTCCACCTTTCCAACAAGCTCAGTGCCCCTGGACAGAGGTCAGCGAGCACTTCTAGAAAGGGCCAGGGGTAAACATTTTAGGCTTTGCAGGTGACTGCACCATTGGAGAAGGGGAAAGGCATAACCCCTCTGTAACTGAACAGGTACAGCTGTGTCCCAGGGACGCTTTACAGCGTCTGGTGGCGAGCTCCTGGTCCTGCATAAATTATTTAACCTCTCTGCACCTCAGCTCCTCCATCTGTACAATGCGGGCGTTAGTGATCCCCACCTTACTGCATTATGAGGTTTAGCAAGTTATGTCTATAAAGTGCTCAGCATGGTCCCTGGCTCGACATGTATGGCTTCACCTATCATTGCAACCAGCAGGTATTACTTTGGTAGTTTGTAAAACATCAAATAAAGAAAACCAGAAGTAAAATAAAGAGAACACCTGTACCCTCATGCAACTGACAATCCAGTTGAAGAGAAAATAGTTGGACCTAAAAGAGGAGTTGGCAACACAGCAGCAGAGACCTCATAGGAACGAGGCTTCGGGGCCAGGAGGCCCGAGCGGGAGGCTCTGTGCGCAAAGTGGGTCTCAGCTGCGTCCTGAGGACTCAGACGCGTGGCCAGGCGGAGCCGTGTCATCAGTGCCCGCAAGGGGCAAGAGCGCTGCCTGTCCTGGACTCAAGGGCTGGACAGCACCACGGAGGTGGAGAGCTCAAGCGGGGCAGAGTGGGAGGGAAAATAAGGTGCACAGAAGCCAAGGTGTAGCACATCCAGAATGATACTTTTTAAAAATTGTCAGTTCAAGTGCCGGGTGCGGTGGCGCACGCTTGTAATCCCCGCGCTTGGGAGGTGGAGACAGGAGGATCACGCAGGTTCGAAGCTAGCCCTGCGTGCTGGCTTAGGAGACCCTGTTTCCAAATAAAAATGCAAAAATAGGTCTGGGAGTGTAGCCCGGAGGTAGAAGGGCTTCCAGGAACCCCAGTACCACAAAAAAAAAAACCCAAAGATATTTTAGCTGGGCATGGTGGTTCACGCTTGTCATCCCAGCATTCAGGAGGCTAAGACAGGAGGATCATGGTTCGCAGAAGGCCTCAGCTACTTAGTGAGGCCCTCTGCAACTTAGTGAGACCCTGTTTCAAAATAAAGAATAAAAATAAAAATAGGGCAGAGGGTGTAGCTCAGAGGTCAAATGCCTCTGGGTCCATCCCCAGACTCACACACAAAAAAGATATTTTACTTTAAATATGCAATCTAAAGGGTGATTTGTAGTAATAAAGATCAACAGACAGAAAAGGCCTCTACATTTTGTTAACTCCAGGAGTGAGGTTTTTTTCTCAGCTCAGCTGTTATAGTATTTTAAGGATTATTCTTGATGTTTTCAATAAATGTGTAGTACATGAAAATACTATAGCTTAAAATAGAAAACACTATAACATTACTTTAAAATATGGTGTGCTAGGGTCACAGTGGTGTTTGACGGTTTAGCTGTCAAGTTGCATGACTTCAGGCAAGTGACTTAGATTTCTCTAAGCTTCAGTTTCTTCCTCATTGTGAGGTTTCGATGAAATAACATAAAGCCCTTGGCACAATGCCTGGCACATAGTTAAGTGCTGAGTAAATATTGGCTTATATAATTGTTGTTGTTTTAATATTAAATAACATTACACAGTCACTTAAAATTTACTGGGAGAAGTAGATCATGCAGTCCAAACGACAAAAGTTTGATTATATGAAAGGTCAATTTGTTCTTTTACAGTGAGAAAAATAACCGCCGCGCTGCCTGGTTCTCTCACACCAGCTCGGCATCTTCCCCAGGAAGGAAGCGCACGTAGGAAGCCAGAGGAGATCAGGAGTCGGCCTGGAGAGTGCCTGAAATGAGCCACGAGGAGGACGCTTTTTCTCTGCCTACTTCTCTTTCAATTCCAATCTTCTCCCTTTATGCTACAATTTAATTTCCCTAACGCAATTACTTTGCTTACTGTCTTGATCAAACCTTCGGATTTGCCATTAACTACAGAATACAGCACAAATCCTTAGCTGGCTTTTAAGAGCATACTGATGTATTCTGAAAGTTCCTCTACAGTCCTATTTCCTCCCGTCCAACATGCGGAGCGTTCCACCCCAGCAGAAGGGGCTCTTTTACTCTCTAGACGTGCCGCCGTGCTTCTTTCCCATTCTAAGCCGAGGCGTGAGCTAGGACTTCCTCGTGCAATTCTCTCCTCTCTCCAGAGCCTCTTCACCATCTGAGTTCCAGCTTCAGTCTCACCTGCTCCATGAGGAACAGACAAGTTCTCTAAAGTCCTCTGATTTCTTTATTTTTTTCTTTTTTGGGTACTAAGGGTTGAACCCAGGGGCATTCTACCTCCAAGCTACACTCCCAGTCCTTTTTATTGTTTTTATTTTGAAACAGGGTCTCACTAAATTACTGAGGCTGGCCTTTAACCTGTGACCCTCCTGTCTCAGACTTCTAAGTACTGAGATTACACCCGGCTTAAATGCCCATAATCTGAATTGACTTACTCTTTTTCATGTGTATGTAAACATAGGTATATCAACTTAACTCTTACAAATCTTATTTCCCTAACCAGATTCTAAATTTCTGGAAGAAGTTTATTTATATATTCTCTTAGGAAAGAAGACAGTATAACAAGCATTATATAATAATAAATCTATTGACTAAACAAATGCTGCACTCATTGATAAATGTCCTAACCCAGCAAGCTTGGCCGGCCCCGGCATGCATCCATTATGGTCCATTTCTTAAATGTGCTCCAACGGCCCGAATACCAAAGGCCTGGTCGCAACTTATGACGCTAATGGGAGATGACGAAGCCTTCAGTGGGTGGGTGCTAGAGAGGAAGTTAGATCACTGGGGGTTCTCTGAAGGGAATACTGGGGCCCTGGCCCCTTCCTCTCTTTCTCTGCCACCTTGAGATGGGCACCTGTGCTCCGCTATGCTTTCCCTGCCATGACAGTCTGCTCTGCCAAAGGCCCCCAAACGGTGGAAGCAGGCACACTAAGCAGACCAGGACCTCTGAACCCTTCCCCCTCTCGAGCTGACCCTCGCAGGTGCTTCGTGACAGTGGCAGGGTGCTGGCTAGCACATCCCGGGTCCCTGCACCGAGCTCCCCTCCGTGCTCTCCCTCCGGTCCCTGTAACCACATCACCCTGTTGAAAACGCACACGTTTCCTAATCATCTCAGGAAGTGGCTGTCTAACAAAGAACCATTCTCTTTCAATGTCTCTGTTTCCGATTGCCTTTTCTCTAGAAGATGCAAATACACGGACAGGACACAAGTACCCAGCGAGTGGCTTTGTAATCTGTTTTAATTTCCTGAATATCTTCAGTCCATTAGGCAGTTAAAATGTAGACACACTCTCCCAGAATATTATGTGCCAATTAACTGATAAAACTGCTCCCCCAAAAAAGATTAAACTTGTGATTTTGAAGTGACTCACTAAATGGCCATTGATTTTCTTTTAATTCTTAACAAATACCTTAGAAGCCTTGTGTATTCTGATGGCATGAGAGAGCTGAGCAGTGGCCATCGTGGGACTGTCTCAGGATTCTTTCAACAATTACAACCTGTTAAAAAAATTTAATTAGAGATCTCATCTAACACAGTGCTTCCTATCTTACTCTACCCAGAGTAGGCTAAAAAAAAATCTGAAAACAAATGAAAAACTAAAATAAAGGACATAAAAAATTAAAATAAGATTGTTAAGGAGAAATTTACTGACTTCAACTTTGAAAACAGAAAGGAAAGCTGAATACTAAAATAGTTCTATCAACAGAGATTCAACCCAGAGGCACTCTACCTCCCAATCACATCCCCTGCTCCCCCTCCCTTTCTGTGGTACTGGGGATTGAACCCAGGGGCATTTTACCTCCACGGTACACCCCTAGCCCTATGTTTTTTGAAACAGGGTCTCACTGTGTTGATGAAAGTGTACTTGCTGAGGCTGTCCTCGAAACTGCGATCTTCCTGTCACAGCCTCCTAGTCCTGAGATTACAGGCATGTGCCACCAGGCCACAAATTGCTGAAGCTGGCCTTCCACCTGCAGTCCTCAGTCTCCTAAATACCGGGATTACAGGCACGCGCATCCAGCTCTATCAGGCTCTATTCTAAACAATAAAATAAACTTAGGCTGGAAAATCCTTATTGTGAATTTTCCAAAGGAGAACTATATAAGTAGACTGTATTCTCTGATGAATAAGTTTAATAAATATTTTAATCTCTACTACCATTGTCTATAAATTTAGCATAAGATCCCTAGATTAATTTCTTCAACTACCCCATAAAAATCATATGATAATTTACTTATTCACAACAGCATTTTGGTGAAAAAAAAATTTTATTTTTATTTTTTTTCAGTACTAGGGATTGAACCCAGGAGCATTCTACCTCCAAGCTACCTTCCCAGCCCTTATTATTTTTTGTTTTGAAACAGGGCCTCCCTAAATTGCTGAGGGTCTGGCCTCAAGCCTGAGATCCTCAAGTCTCAGCCTCCCAAGTATATGTACCACCGACCAGGCTGAGAAATATAAGCTTTAAATCACCTAAAGACAACAATATGTCTTTATTTCCTCAAAGTGTAACAGTTCTCTGTATAAAGCATGATGTACTCTGTATAAAGCATGTACTCAAAAACATTTCTTGAATTAACTCCACATGTAATTTACTTGAAAATTCCAAATTCTAAAGTTAATGTATGAACCCAGTGAGGTGGCACTCGTAATCCCAGCACTTGGGAGGCTGAGACAGGAGGGTGGCAGGTTTGCTGCCAGCCTCAGCTACTTAGGCCCTCCTCAATTTAGTGAGACCTGTTTCAAAATTAAAAATAAAAGAGGGCAGCCAGGCGTGGTGGCGCACGCTTGTAACCAACCCCAGCACTTGGGAGGCTGAAACAGGAGGATCGTGGCTCACAGACAGCCTCGGCTACTAGTGAGGCCCTTTGCAACTCAGTGAGACCCTGTTTCAAAATAAAGAATAAAAAAATAGGGCTGGGGGTGTAGCTCGGAGGTGTAATGCCCCTGGGTTCTATCCCCAGTACTGCAAAAATAAAATTAAATAAATAAATAAATAAAAGAGGGCCGAGAGTGTAGCTCTGAGGTAGAATGCCCTTGGGTTCAATCCCTAGCACCACAAAAACAAAAGGCTAATGTATATACTTTCTACTCATTAGAATGGCTACGTAAACGAAGAGGAGTGCTAGTGAGGATGTGGAGAGACTGAAACCCGTATGCACTGCTGGTGAGAGTGTGAAGTGGTCCAGCCACTGTGGGAAGCAGTATGGCTGTTCCTCAAAAATTAAAACCACCATAATACCCAGCAGTACCACTTCTAGGTATACAGCAGAGAGACAGACATGAACCAGATACCTGTGGACTAATGCTCACAGCAGCATTCTTTACATTGTCAAAAGGTGGAAACAATCCAGCTGTCTATCAGTAGTTGAAAGCATCAACAGTTGGGCACGCTGGCGTGCCGGGCGTGGCGGCGCACGCTTGTAATTCCAGGATTTGGGAAGCTAAGACAGGAGGATCGGCAGGTTCAAGGACAACCCCAACAAGTAGTGAGACTCTCATCAATCTAGCGAGACTCTGTTTCAAAATAAAAAGATAGAACTGGGCGTAGTGGTGCACACTTGTAATCCCAGTACTTGGGAGGCTGAGACAGGAGGATCATGGGCTCAAAGCCAGCCTAGCGACTTAGTGAGGCTCTCAGCAACCTAGCAAAAACCTGTTTTCAAATAAAAAATAAAATCAGACTTGGGGTGTAACTTGGAGGTAGACTGTCTCTGGGTTCAATCCTCAGTTCTAAAAAAACAGAGGCTGGGGTGTATCTTGGAGGTAGAATGTCCTGTATTCAGTCTCTAGTACCACAGGGGGGAAAATCTCATCCCGGGTCACACAGGATAGCCCGTGACCTGTTTCATTAAAAATTAATGCACGATTCTGGAGGATTTTTGCCAACAAAAGACAGTAAAATTATTTGAGAACTCTGACCACAAGGTGGTGGTAGAGATTATAAACAGCAATACTTAATTTCTCTCAACGTACTTCCTCAGAGCAGCACTAGGGGACACTATTACAATATGTTAAGATTCCAAGGTATTTTTGTTGACTTCAGTATAACCTTCAAATCTCACCCAGCACATCTGTTGCCTCCCTTAAGTCTCGAGAATTAAGATGAGGAGGCAGGGGAATCGCAACAAGAGTTTAAGATCTGGTTCCAGCCCATTAAACCACGGCCCCCTACTGGGGTAGTTATTAGTTTTAGAGACAATAAATAAACAGAATAATGACTCTTAAATGGGTTTCTATATTGGTGGGTTTTTATTTCTCTGTGATCATAAGATATTCTGATGGCATGTCTAGAGAATCAAGGCCTGCAAATAGCTCCCAGACAATTGCAGAACACAGGCCATGACTACACCTCTATTCTTAGAATGTATAGATGGCCTGGAGAAAATTGATATTATCAAGACAGGCATTGTGCCTCATGCCTGTAATCCCAGGACTTAGGAGGCCAAGACAGGAGATTCGCAGGTTTGAGGCCAGCCTCAGCACCTTTGTGAGATTCTCAGCAACCTAGTGAATCCTTTTTCAAAACAATAAATAGCCTGGCAGAAAGGAGAATTGCAGGTTCAAGGCCATTCTCAGCAATTTAGCAAGGCTCTCTGCAACTTAGGAAGACACTGTTTCAAAATAAAAACGGGGTGAGTGTGCAGCTCAGATGTAGAATGCCCCTGAGTTCAATCTCCAGTGTAGAAAGAAAGGAAGAAAAAAGAAAGAAGGAAGGAAGGAAGGAAGGAAGGAAGGAAGGAAGGAAGGGTGGGTATCAGCACCTGGGCTCAATCCCCCCCCAAAAAAAAATATTATCACTGAAAACTCTGAGATATCCTGGGTACTCGCTTTGGACAAATGATTCAAGTTATTAAGGTAACCATTATCTGCACGGCAGGAGGAACACTATTTTTGTTTTTTGTTTTGTCATACTGGAAATTGAACTCAGGGGCATTCTACCTCTGAGCTATACCTCCAGTCAATTTTACTTTGAAACAGGGTTTTGCTAAATTGCTGAAAGTCTAAGTTAGTGAGGCTATTCTCAAAACTGTGAACCTCCTGTCTCAGCCTCCTGAGTACTGAAATTACAAGTATGGTGGTTCTCTTTCTTTCTTTCTTTCTTTCTTTCTTTCTTTTTCTTTTTTTTTTTTTTTGCAGTACTGGGGATAGAACCCAGGGGCATTCTACCTCCGAGCTACACCCCCAGCCCTATTTATTTTTCATTCTTTATTTTGAAACAGGGTCTGACTGAGTTGCAGAGGGCCGCAATGAGTAGCTGGGAACCTGCAACCCTCTTGTCTCCGCCTCCCACGTACTAGGATCACAAGCGTGCGCCGCCGTGCCCGGCTCGGTGGGACACTTTCACACACGCATTTCATTACATGTAACAGAGCATGGTAGCTCTAAAACATTTCTGGCAAGAACTGTTAGAACTCCGGGTTTCCTTCCAGCCTTCTAATTGTTCCTGTAACTTTGGAGTTCCTCCAGGTTCTGACCTAGAAGCTTCTTCTTCTCTTTTTTAACTTATAAACACACTCACTGGACACACACACACACAACAAAAAAACAGTGTTTCTACTGACTCCTCTCCTCGTGGTAGACGGGTATACATGACGGGCGGCCCTGGCTGCTCTCGGAGCCGCTGATCAGGAGTGCTTCTACCTGTCCAAGACAGTTCCACTTCCACTTCAGTGTTCTCACACATCCAAATGTGAATTCTTCTTGCCAAAAACCTACGACTGCTTCCTAGGTAAGTGGGAGACATCGTCAAATACCAAGTCTCTGAGCCCAGATGTGAGGCTGGCCACCTTCCCACTCCCTGTCGCCCGCCCTTGGCCTCGCTGTCGCCCGCTCTCCTCAGACAGGCCACCTTCTCTCTGGGCTGCTGCCTGCGGCTGGTCCTGCCCTTCCCCTTTCTGCTCTTTACACTACAACCAGTTTTCTTTCTAAGTAAGAAATTTGGTCATGAAGTATTTCCCAAATTGAAATACTCCAGCAGCTCCCCACCCTCAGAACAAAACCCAAACTCTTACCATGGCTTCAAGGTCTGGTTCATGCCTTCAGAGCCGTACCTACAAGCATTTCCCCTTGCCATTCTTAGCTGCTTTAATTACCCTAAAGGACGATATTCCCTCTGGCTTTAAGGCTTTGGCAATATTCCCTCCGTGGAATATCTTCCTCTATTCCCAGTGCCTACTCATATTCTAGACATGATTTAGTATTTTCTCAGGGAATAATTTCCTGATTCTCACTCTCACCACTCTAAGTCCAGGCTTTGTGTCCACTGCAATGTATACTGTAGACCAGCTGCCTTCAGGTCTAACCACCTACTATGAGCTAACCTGAGGGCAAACATGTATCTATCTAGCTTAGTTTTTGTTTTTGGTAATGAGAATTCCTACCTCCCAGCTACACCCCCAGCCCTTTTCATTGTCTGTTTGTTTGCGGTACTAGGGACGGAAGCCCAGGGCATTCCACCTCTGAGCTACACCCCCAGACCTATTTTTTATTTTTATTTTGAAAAAGGGTCTCACTGAGTGGCAAAGGCTCTCTATGAACTGTGATCCTCCTGTATCGCTGGGATTACAAGCATACACCACCATGCCTGGCTAGTCTTTGTTTTTAAAAAGTTTTTTTGTTTTTTTTTTTTTGTTTTTTTTTTTTTGCCAGGGGTGGTGGCGCACACTTATAATCCCGTGCTTGGGAGACAGAGACTGGAGGATTGCACAAATTCGAAGCCAGCCTTGCTGGCTTAAGACACCCTGCTTCCAAATAAAATATAAAATTGATCTGGGAGTGTAGCCCGGAGGCAGAAGGTCCCTGGGTTCCATCCCCAGTACCAAAAAAAAAAAAAAAAAAAAAAAAAAAAACCACACGGCCATCAGCACTCTCTAGTTCCAGAACATTTCATTGCCATCAAAGAAACTCCAGACCATCCACATCACTCATTCTCTCCTTCCCTCGGTCCCCAGCAACCACCGATCCACTCTTCACCCTGAGTTTGCCTGTTCTGGACCTTTTACATACAGACTCCTATAATATATGACCTTTTGTGACCTATCTCCTTCTTGAATCCTCAGTATCATCACAGTACTAGAACAAAGTAGGCATTCAATCCATGTTTGCTGAATCAACAGAGAATCACTAAAAAGAATTAAGGGCCTAGAAAAGAATGACCAAATTTTGGAGGGGGGGGTACTTTAAATGTCATCTAGCCCAAAGACCCCATTTTCTAGAAAAGGAAATCTAGATGCAGAGAAAGCACCGCTAACCCAGGGTTGGTCAACCATTTAGTTGCAGAGCTGAGTCTATGAAAGGCAAGGAAGTGGACACGCGATGTAGGAGTTTCTAGGCTGACTCCGCAGAACGAAACCCCTCGGCTTTCACTTCACCTGCTGCGATGCCCTGCCCGCTCCTGCCTGGTGGTTTCTAAACATGGTAAGGTCTCTTCAGGGATTCTACAAGGAGTTTGTTTCATGATGATAAAAAGACCCAAATCATTTCCCAAAAGAGCCAGGCCCATGTAACCTCTAACTGTCCTTTGCCGCTGCTGCTCCCTGAGCGGATGTTTTGTGGAGGCCTGCCGTCAGGACGGGCCCTGCTTGGTTTGGAAAGCGCAGGGCTGCCAGCCCCAGGAGGTGTGCGCTCGGCTCAGGAAGCTCCGATGCATTCTTTTTATCACCTTGTTCTGATTCATTCTCTTAACACCTTAGAAGAGATTTCATATCTACGGGCTTTAAGAACTCTTAACTTTCAAATATCTTTTTCTTATGTATCTGCTTGCACATCGGCTCCACAAACATCTGAAACCCCACAGGGCATCCGTAACATTTGCTCCTCTGTTTGAGCGTGTGTATGTGTGTCACTGGGGATTGAATCCAGGGGTGTTCTACCTTCTAGCCGTACCCCCAGCACTATTTATGTTTTGTTTTGAAAAAATAAGTTGCTGAGGCGGGTCCCAAACTGTCTCTACCTCCCAAGTACTGGGATTACAGGCATGTGCCACCATGCCTAGTTCAAATACCTTATTGTAAATGGCGGCACAATTACTTCTGTACCTGAATACCAGAGTCAGTTAAAGATTAACTATTTTTTTGTTGAGAACCTAAACCACCTTTTTCCCCCTTGCCATTCCAAATGAAGAAAAACCAAGTTTTCTAAGGCTCTCTACACCTCTTCCTCAGCCTTCCCAAACATCTATATTGTGTGTGTGTTGAGGGGTAACTGAGGTCTAACCCATGGGCATGCTACCTCCCAGCCCTTTTTACTTTTTATTGTTTTGTTTGTGTGTGTGATGCTGGGGATTGAAAATAGGGGCATTCTGCTGCTAAACTACACCTCCCAGCCCTATTTTATTTTTTATTTGGAAACAGGGTCTCATAAATTACTGAAATTGGCTTCAAATCCGTGATCCTCCCGTCTCTGCTTCCCAAGTACTGGGATTACAGCTGTGTACCACCCCTCCCAGCAACAAACCATATTTTATATTAAAAAAAAGCCCCTAATCAAGTGAACATCATCCTAAAGTTAGATTCCAAATGGCCCCGGGCCTGCGTCGCATATGTATGACCCAAGGACTGTTTTTATTAAACAGGAGCAAAACACAACTGTTACTAATCCAGCTCCTTCATTTTAAAGAAGAAAGCCAATTTAATGGAGGATTGAGTCTTTTCAACAAATGCTGCTAGAACAAGAGAATGTACAAGGAAAAGAGGGGAGAAGGGAGGGAGGAAGAAGAGAAAGAAAAGAACCTAAATTTCATACCATATAGGAATGGGAAGTGTGTGTGTGTGTGTGTGTGTGTGTGTGTGTGTGTGTGTGGAGTGCACACACTTGTCATCCCAGTACCTGGGAGGCTGAGACAGGAGGCTCGCAGGTTTGGCACCAGCCTCAGCTACTTAGTGAGGTCCTCTGCAATTTAGTGAGGTCCTGTTTTAAAAATAAAGAATAAAAAATAATCGGGCTGGGGGTGCAGCTGAGAGGTAGAATTCTCCTGCACCAAAAATCCCCAGCACCAAAACTGATAAAATAAAGAATTGTCGGGCATGGTGGTGCACACTTGTAATCCCAGTACCTGGGAGGCTGAGGTAGGAGGATTGCAGGTTCATGGCCAGCCTCAGCTACTTCATGAGGCCCTCAGCAACTTAGTGTGACCCTGTTTCTAAATAAAGTATAAAGAATAAAAAGTAGGGCAGGGGGTGTAGCTCGGAGGTCGAATGACCCTGGGTTCCATCCCTAGACCCGCAAAATAAATAGTCAGGTGTGGTGGCGCACGCTAGTAATCCCCGCGCTTGGGAGGCTGAGGCAGGAGGATTGCACAGGTTCCAAGCCAGCCTCAGGTACTTAGTGAGGCTCTCAGCAACTTAGTGAGACCCTGTTTCCAAGTAAAGTATAAAATAGGTCTGGGAGTATAGCCCAGGGGTAGAAAATCCCCTGGGTTCCACCCTCAGTACCATAATTAATTAATTAATTAATTAATAAGTAGGGTTGAGGGTGTAGCTCGGAGGTAGAATGCCTCTGGGTTCAAACCACAGTATCACAAAATAAGATAAAATAGATGAAATGGGAAAACCTCCAAAAAATCAAAAAAGAGTCCTGGCCACTTTGGGGGAATTCATGGCCATCTTTCTCATGTCTTAGTATTTACCAGGTATTGATTATGGAAGGAAAAAAAATCAATGGCTGAAGAAAACCTGGCCCAGATTCAGATAACCCCAAAAGCTGCACCAGCGACTCCTCCCCGCACACCAACGTGGCCACCATCCAGCTAACTGCTGGTGGCTGGTGATGGCTGCTGCTCCTTTGCCATTTCTTTAAAGTGTAAATTTTTTAATGTTGAGGGTACTGCATGCAGATTTAACCCGGTGGCAGTCTACCTCTGAGATACACCCGAGCTCTTTTTATATTTTATTTTTTTTGCGGGACTGTGGATGGAACCACGGGCATTACCTCCGAGCTACAGCCCTAGCCCTATTTTTTATTCTTTATTTTCAAACAGGGTCTCTCCGAGTCGCGGAGGGCCTAAGTAGCTGAGGCTGCCCGCGAACCCGGATCCTCCTGTCTCAGCCTCCCGAAGGCCCAGCAAAATTCTGAATTTTAAAGCTATCTAGCCGACGGGGGCGCGGGATCTCGGCCCTTTTTTTTTTTTTTATTTCCAACGTCGGCAAGTTTCCCCCGTTAGACGACGCGGGCAGCCGCCCCGCCTGGGCCCGGCTCCTCCCCGGCCCGCGTTCCGGCTTCTCACGACTATTTCTGTCGCCTCCTCCCTACCCCGCCCGGGAAATACTTTAAACAACACTTCAAGTCCCCGGTGAAAACAAAAGGGAGGAAGAGGAGTCCATTTTACCCGGCCCGACCGAGGGCCCGCGCCTCTCACCGCGCCGGGACCGACCGCGCCCGCGCCCGCGCCCGCAACGGCTCCTCGGGCCCCGTCCCGAGGCCACGCCCCTAGACCACGCCTCTAGACCACGCCTCTAGGTCGCGCCCCCAGGCCACGCCCCCAGGTCGCGCCCCCAGGCCACGCCCCTCTCGGGCTCATGCGTAGTCAATGAGCCTCTGGGCGGGGCCAGGCCGCACGAATAATGATGAGCTCCCGGGGACCCCGGCGGCCTGCCGCGCCCGCCTCATGAATATGCAAATCAGGCCGGCGGCGCCGGGCCTGGCCACGCCCTCGGGCGGCCGCGTCGCTGTGGTCCAGCTTCCCGCCTGCTCCGCGCTATCGGCCGAGCAGCTGGGGTGAGGGACTGCAGGGGAGGGGAGGCTACGGCCCGGGGGAGTCTCCCACCTGGTCCCTACAGGTGACCCAGCTGTATCCATCATCTCTCTTTCCTTCCCTTCTTCTGTAGGACCCAGAGGCGGTTTACCTCCGAGCTACACTCTTATTTTTTATTTTGAAACAGGGTCTCGCTAGGTTGCTCAGGGTCTCAGATCCTCCTATCTCAGCCTCCTAAGTGCCACCACACCTGTCTCCTAATCTTTTTTTTTTTTTTTTGGTGGTGGTGGTACTGGGGTTCCTGGAAACCCTTCTACCTCCTGACTACACTCCCAGACACCTATTTCTTATATTTTTATTTGGAAACAGGGTCTCTTAAGCCAGCGCGGCTGGCTTCGAACCTGCGTGATGCTCCTGTCTCCACCTCCCAAGCGCGGGGATTACGAGCGTGCGCCACCACGCCCGGCTTTTTTTTTTTTTTTTTTCCTAACAGTAATGTGTGATTGTGCAAATAACACGGGAATATATTCGCCTTACCCTGCCCCCGATCTCAGCCTCCTCCTCAGAGGTCACCCTGGGAGCAGCAGGCCCGCGTCTCTCGACACACAGTCCCTGTCTGAGCACATATTATTCCCCTGGGGAGCTCCCCAAGGGCTCCCGGGGTCCCTTGAACCTCTGCAGCGCCTGAGTGGGCTGCTGGACACCTGTTCTTGTTCCTGGGGGAAGGAAAAGAAGCTTCAAGCTGCCGAGAACACGAGTCTCAAGCACAGCGACTGAAGCCGCAGTTTGGGATGGAAGACGCCTTTCCGGCAGGTTTCTCAGTCCCAGTCGCCGCCCCCTCCCGGGTGGAGGCAATCACAGCTGTCTCCAGATGTGCCAAATTAATGTCTCCTGGGGGCACAATCACTCTGGTCCTGTCCTTTTTCCCAGAAGTAAGTCCTTTCCAAGCTCCAGCCAGCGGCGCCTGGGCGTCCTCACCGCAGCTACCTCGGGGTCTGAGCTGAGCCAGCTACCACCATGTCTACACTACGCACTCCACCGCCTCCGTTATTCTCTTGCTTTTTATTTTTCTGTTTCCTTCGCAGACCATATCTCAGTCTGGATTTCTTTGTTAACCTCGTCTTTTCCCACCATCTGAAATGTCAGTGGGTTTCACAGAGGCCTGGTCTGGCTGAATTTCCATCCCAGGATCCCTGGTGCCTGGTGCGCGGTGGGTACCAGTCAACACTGGTGAACGGAAACAGTAAATTACTCTTAATCGGGCATGGGAGCGCACACCTGTAGTCCCAGTACTTGGGAGGCTGAGACAGGAGGATCACAGGTTCGAGACCAGCTTCAGCAATTTAGGCAGACCCTGTTCCAAATTATTATTATTATTATTATTATTATTATTATTGTAATACTGGAGATTGATCCTAGAGGCATTCTACCTCCAAGTTATACCCCCAGACCTATTTTATTTTATTTTTTATCTCTAAACAGGGTATCACTGGGTTGTTGAGAGCCTTACTAAGTTGCTGAGACTGGCTTCGAACCCACAGTCCTCCTGAGTATTGGGATTACAGGCATGCACCACCATACATGGCGTTTATTGCAAATTAAAAAAATAAAAATGGGCCGGGGGTAAGCTGGCTGTGGTGGCGCACACTTGTAATCTCCGCGCTTGGGAGGCTGTGACAGGAGGATCGCACAGGTTCGAAGCCAGTCTCAGCTACTTAGTGAGGCTCTCAGCAACTTAGTGAGACCCTGTTTCCAAATAAAATATAAAATGGGTCTGGGAGTGTAGCCCGAAGTCTAGTAGAAGGCCTCTGGGTTCCATCAGGTTCAATCCCCAGCACCAAAATAAGTAACAATAATTAAGTAATTACTCTCTCGTGCGGGCGGCCCTCCTGGCCTTTCTCCAACTCTGCACTGGGCTCCAGGACTTCTCAGCAGCTGGTGCAGGAGCTGGAAGGAAGGCCTCCTCCTTCCCCACTGGCCTGGCAAGCCAGGCAGGGGCGGCTCATTTTCCTCCAATTATTATGCTCGTGGAAGGTATTCAAGTAGATAATGAAAGGAACTAATCAATAGCTTAAAGAAAATGTTAAACAATTAAAAACTGATAGGGCTGGCAGGGGCTGTAGAAATCTTGAGTATCTAGTCTTTACAGGTGAGAGTTTAAGGCATTTGCTCAAGCTCCCTAAGCTTGTTAAGAGACCAAGTCACCAGCACGGGCCAGCGCCCGCCTCTCACTTCAGGGCTCTCTCGCCTCCAGCCAGGCTATTTTCTGATTACTTTTCTACAAACCCTACTTATTGGCTCAAACACAGAAATCCCAAGCCAGAGACCTGCTTCATATCAACTAAAAGGCTTTGAGCTTGTACTGTCTGCCTACATCCACCCTAGGGATAATGGCCTAATCAACTCCAAAGTGTCATATGATATTCAAACAATTGCCCAGTGCGGGTGTGTGCATGTGTGTGGGTGTGTGTCTGCGTGCGTGCATGTGTGTGGGTGTGTGTGTTGGGGGGCTTTGGGGAGGGGGGTAACCCAGGGGAATTCTATCTCCAAGCTGCACCCCAGCCCATTTATTTATTTATTTATTTATTTATTTTTATTTTGTGGTACTGGGGGATTGAATCCAGGGGTGCTCTACCTCCAAGCTTTAACCCAGCCCTATTTTTTTATTCTTTATTTTTGAAACAGGATCTCACTAAGTTACAGAGGGCCTCACAGAGGAGCTGAGGCTGGCCACAAACCTGTGATCCTCCCATCTCAGCCTCCCAAGTACAGAAATTACAGGCATGTGCCACCATGCCCAGCCAGCTCTTTTTATTTATTTATTTATTTTGTTTTGAAACAGGGTCTTCCTACGTTGCTGAGAGCCTTGCTACATTGCTGAGGCTGTCTTCGAACCTGTGGCCCTCCTGTCTCAGCTTTTTTTTTTTTTCCTCTCCTTACCTTTCAGTGATAAGAACTAGAAATTGTCCTTCTCAAGGCAAAGTGTTTCTTTTGGAAGGGTAAAATGTGCATTGTGCTAACGACAAAGGTCAAAATTTTCCAGCTGGTAAGGTTTTGCCAAACCCTGTGTCTGGGAGTAAAATAACACTTGAAACAGGTGAAAAGAAGAACAGGGAAAATCTTATTTGAGGTGACTTTTACTGGCCAGATTTCAGATTTTGCTTTTCTCTCTTTAGAACTATTGTGTCTGCTGGGTGTAGTGGCATACACCTGTAATCCCAGTACTTGGGAGGCTGAGACAGGAGGATTGCAGGTTTGAGGCCAGTGTCAGCAATGTAGTAAGCCCCCGTTTCAAAATAGGGCTAAGTTGTAGCTCAGAGGCAGAGCACCTCTGGGTTCAGTTTCCAGGGCCATGCACACACATGCACACACACACATGTATCTGAGTGGTTACCAAAATAAACAGATTTATTATTATTATTATTATTATTATCATTATTATTATTATTATTTTGGTGGTACTGGGGTTCCTGGAAGCCCTTCTACCTCCAGGCTACACTCCCAGACCTATATTTTTACATATATTTTTATTTGGAAACAGGGTCTCTTAAGCCAGCGCGGCTGGCTTCGAACCTGCCATCCTCCTGTCTCCTCCTCCCAAGCGCGGGGATTGCAAGCGCACCACCACGGCCGGCAAAATAAACAGATTGAATATAAAGTGTATTTGTCAGGAGGACAGCTGTAGCGGTCCTCACTGTGCCTACAGTCCTCCTGTCTCAGTGGCCTCAAGTGGCCTCAGGCCTGCAGACCTCCGGTCTCGGCCTCCCAAGCCCGGGGCTCACGGACAGCACGCACCGCCATGCCGACGGCCCTTTCCCGTGTCTCAGTCGTTTCTCTCAGCTACATTGGTCACGGCGACGAAAGCTAACAGCAGCAGCCGCGTGATTTGCGGGCCGGGGAGGTAGTGTATGGTGTTTCTAGATGTATTTCTGAATGTGATTCTGGAACGGTAGCATTATAAATATCACTGAAAGAGAAGAGAAGACAAACTATTTACATTCAAATGAAATCGATTTTTTTTTTAAGCGAGGCCCTTTGCAACTCAGTGAGACCCTGTTTCAAAAATAAAGAATAAAAAATAGGGCTGGGGGGGGGGCGTGTAGCTTGGAGGTGGGAATGCCCCTGGGTCCCATCCCCAGTATTGAAAATAAAAGATATTTTAGTTTTATTTGGGGGTGGGGCACCAGAGATCGAACCCAGTGGCACCCTATGTCTGAGCTACACCCCCAAGTCCGTTTTACTTTTTATTTTGAAATGGCATCATCTTTCTAAGATGCTGAGAGCCTGGCTGATTTACTGAGGCTGGCCCTGAACTTGCAATCCTCCTGTCTCAGCTTCCCAAATACTGGGATTACAGGTGTGCACCACCACACCAGTTTATAATTTTTTAGTCTTAGAAAATTGGAGATTTGCAGTTATTACTCATCACCACTTCGTATTGTTTTTTCTCCTTTCTTTCTTTCTTTCTTTCTTCCTTTCTTTCTTTCCTGTTCTGGGGATGGAACCCAGGGGCATTCTACCTACAAGCTACACCCCCAGTCCCAGTCCTATTTTTTATCTGTCCTGTGAAACAGGGTCTCACTAAGTTGAGGGCCTCACTAGTAGCTGAGGCTGTCTGTGAACCTCCAGTCCTCCTGTCTCAGCCTCCCAAGTACTGGGATTACAAGTGTGCACCACCACGCCTGGCTTAGTTGTTTCTAATTTTAGCCATGTGTGAGGTGTTACAGTGATAACTCATTGTGGGTTTAATTGGTATCTGCATAATGACTAATAATTTTGAACATCTTTTCATATCTTTATTTGCCATCCTTACGTGTTCTTTGGTGAGGTACATGTTCAATATTTTTTTGATCCCAGAGGTTGGACCCAGCGACATTCATTCTACCTCCAAATTACAACCTCAGCCCTTTTTTTATTTTGAAATAGAGTCTCGCTAAATTCTTGAGGCTCCAACTTACAATCCTCCTGTCTCAGCTTTACTTGGGCTGGTATTATAGGCACACACCAGCACGCCTGACTTCAGCACCATCTATTTAAAAAGCTTTTCCTGGGAGTGGTGGCGTATTTTTGTAATCCCGGTACTTAGGAGGCTGAGACAGGAAGATCACAGGCTTGAGGCCAGCCCAAGCAACTTAGTGACACCTTGTTTCCAAATAAAAATAAAATAGTCCTGGGGTGTATGTAGCTCAGAGGTAGAATGCCCCCTGGGTTCAATCTCCAGTACCACAAAGATATTAATTAATAATAATGATAATAAATTTTATTTTTATTTTTTGTGGTATTGGGGGTGGAACCCAGGGGCTTTTCTACCTCTGGGCTAAACTCCCAGACCTATTTTATACTTTATTTGGAAACAGGGTCTCACTAAGTTGCTGAGAGCCTCACTAAGTAGCTGAGGCTGGCTTCGAACCTGTGCGATTCTCCTGTGGCAGCCTCCCAAATGATAATAAATTGTAAAAGGCTGGAGAAGAGTCGGGCATGGTGGCCCGTGCTTATGATTCCTGCTCCTGGGAGGCGGAGACAGGAGGATCGCAGTGGTTCGAAGCCAGCCGTGCTGGCTTAAGAGACCCTGTTTCCAAATAAAATATAAAATAGGTCTGGGAGTGTGGCCCGGAGGTAGAAAGGTTCCATCCCCAGAACCACCAAAAAAAAAAAAAAAAAAATGCTGGAGGGGGTGTGACTTAGAGGTAGAATGCAGCTGTGTCCAGTCCCCTATACCAAAAAAAAAAAAAAAAAAAAAAAAGAATTCTGTGAAATTATTTTGGCACCTGTATAGACAGTGAGTCAGCCTTGCATGTTGCACTTACTTCCGGCCTCTCTGTCCAGGTCCACAAATCTCTCCTGAGGCCTTTCCTGATCTTGATAACCATAGTTACATAGTAAGTCTCGGCAGCCTGCCATTTACTTTCTCTACATTCTTTCTTCTTTTTCCGGATTGTCTTGGCCCTTCTAGGTTCTTTGATTTCCCATAACTGAGTTTGAATCTGCTTGTCAATCTCCACAGAATCACCCGCTGGGACTTTGACTGGGTTTGCGTTGAATCTCCAGATCGACTGGGGGGGAATTAACGGCTCAGCACAGGAGTCTTTCAATCCATGAACATGGAATACCTCCCTCTGTGTTCAGGCCGCCTTTCAGTCCTCTCAGCGATGTTTTGTAGTTTTCCTTGTGCAAGTCTTCTGCATATTTTGTTCAATCAATCCTTGGGTTGATGCTTCTGTGAATGTTACTTTTTATTTCAAATTTCAGCAATTTGTTGCTAGCACAGAGAAATACAATAAATTCTGTACATTTATATATTCGTACCCTTTTTGTTTTTGTGGGGCTGGGCATTGAACTCAGGAACACTACATCCAAGCTACAGCCCCATCCCCGTTTTATTTTTTGTTTTTGAAACAGGGACTTGGTTGCTGAGGCAGGCCATGAGCCTGCGGTCTTCCTGTCTCAGCTTGCTAAGTACTAGGGTTATAGGCATGTGCTACCATTTGGGAGGCTGACACAGGATCATGGTTCATGGCCATCCTCAGCTACTTAGACCCTGTTTCAAAATAAAGAATTAAAAAATAGGCTGGGGGTGCAGCTTGGAGGTAGAATGCCCCTGGTTCCATCCCCAGTACAGTGAAAAAATAAAATAAATTATTAAAATAAGAAAAATGCGGCAGGTCCCATCGGTGCACAGATACACGCAGGAGTCCGGTATAAATGATATGCATGCCTTTATCGTCCCCGCTCCCGCCGGGGAGGGGTCCAGGAGCGGTGCGAGCCTGTGCCGCTTCTCTCTGTGTGTTAGCAGCGGTTGCCTTAAATCCAGGGGAGTGGTCTCCTCTGGGAATCACGGAGCTCCGCCTCCTAGCTTCCGGCCCCACCCCCTGTGGGGGCAGCGGCTCAAACCTTTCAATAAATAAATAAATAAATAAAAACAGGGTCTCAAGCATGCGTGGTGGTTCATGCTTGTAATGCCAGTACTTGGGAGGCGGAGACAGGAGGATTGCAGGCTCATGGCCAGCCTCAGCTACTTAGTGAGGTTCTCAGCAACTTAATGAGAACCTGCTTCCAAATAAAGTACAAAATAGGTCTGGGAGTAACTCTCGGAGGTAGAAACCCCTTGGTTCCACCCCCAGTGCCACCAAAAAAATAAATAAATAAATAAATAAATAAATAAATAAATAAAATAAAATACAGGGTTGTGGATTGTAGCTCGGAGGTAGAATGCCCCTGGTTTCTGTCACAATAAAAAAAATTTAAAAAATGCATCTGGGGTATAGTTCTATAGCTCTAAGGTAGAATACCCCTGGGTTCAATCACAAGTACCGCAATAAATAAATAAATAAATAAACAAACAAACAAATAAGTAAGTACAAACGAAGGCTCACTAGGTTGCTGCGAGTCTGCTGTGTTGCTGAGGCTGGCTTCGAATCTGAGATCCTTCTGTCTCAGTCTCTCAAGTATGGGGATTACAGGCATGAGCCACCTGTCCAACCCAAACCCTATTCTGATTTGTTTTGTTTCGTTTTTTTTTAAATTTTGAAACCGGGTCTCGCTAAGCTGATGAAAGGCTTGCTAAATTACTGAGGATGGCCTCAAACCTATGATCCTCCCGTCTCAGCCTTCCAAGTACTGGGATATTACAGACCTGCTCCACTGCCTGCAGCTTAAGTTATTTTAAATTATAAAACAGAAGAACAAGCCGGGCGTGGTGGCGCACGCTTGTCATCCCAGCATTCGGGAGGCTGAGACTGGAGGATCGCGGTTCGCGGACAGCCTCAGCTACTGAGTGAGGCCCTCTGCAACTCAGTGAGACCCGCTTTCAAAATAAAGAATAAAGCCGGCCGTGGTGGCGCACGCTTGTCATCCCCGCGCTTGGGAGGCGGAGACAGGAGGAGCGCGCTGGCTTAGGAGACCCTGTTTCCAAATAAAAAAATATAAAAATAGGTCTGGGAGTGTAGCCCGGAGGTAGAAGGACTTCCAGGAACCCCAGTACCACCGAAAAAATAAAAAAATAAAAATGAAAAAAAAAAAAAGGAATAAAAAATAGGGCCGGGGATGTAGCTCGGAGGTCAAATGCCCCTGGGTCCCATCCCCAGACCCGCAAAAGTAAAATAAAATAACATAAAATAAAACAGAAGAACAGATCTGAAAACTGTGGGACAGGTATTCAGTAAAAGCTTTTTGGTTCCACAATTCTGAACTGCGTGGACTTAAGAAAGAATATCTTTAATGGGCAAAAAACTTGGAAAAGCTAAGGAAAAGCAGGCCACGGCTGCTCGTGCTCACGTATCGCAGCGCGGCGGGGACAAAGCTTTCGATGCATTGTGCAAGGTGAAAGGAGGCTTCGGAGTCGCAGGATATGATTAAAGCCTCCTGACGATCGGGCCCGTCCCGACGGTTCCACCCAACACCAGCTCCAGGGAGCCCAGAGCCTTTCAGAGCCGGGAAACGACCCGCGGTGCTTAATCACACACAGCTCAGGGCGTGCGGACCAGCTCCCTTACAAAAGCACTCTGAGTCTCAAAAGGGTTTTGAGCGACTCCCGTATCCCTTTCTCTGTCCCACTAAACTGGTTTTCCAGTGCAGAGAATAATTCTGCCCACATTTGTTATGGCCTGGAATAGACCTATCCCCGCGGAGTAAATACAGATCAAAACAGGGATTCCCCATTTCAAGGGGTTTCGGGTCTATGCAGGCCTGTGTTTGGGGGACGCCAGCACAGAAGGATTCGGATGAAGAGGTCAGGGGGGTGGGGGACTAGCGCGAGAGGGACGAAGGTGAGAACCAGGCCCTGAAAGACTTGGTCAGACTTTTGACAGATAGGGATGAGAAGAGGGGGTGTGGGCGCGTATGCCTGTAATCGTCGTTGGGAGGCTGAGACAGGAGGGTCACGGGGTTGAGACCAGCCTCAGCAATCTAGCGAGGCTCTGTTTCAAATTAAAAATAAAAACAGGGCTGGGGGTGTAGCTTAATGCCCTTAGGTTCAATCCCCACACGATGGATGGATGGATGGATGGATGGATGGATGGATGGATGGATGGATGGATAGATGGAAGGATGGGAGGAAGGGAGGAAGGGAGGGAGGAAGGGAGGAAGGAAGGGAGGAAGGAAGGGAGGAAGGGAGGAAGGGAGGAAGGGAGGGAGAAAGGGAGGAAGGACAAGCACTGGTTGGTCCATTCCTTTGCACATCACATTTCTCTGATGTGACTCCTCTGTCTTCCTCTTCCATGATTTTTTTTTTTTTTTGGTGGTACTGGGGGTGGAACCCAGAGGCTTTCTACCTCCGGGCTATACTCCCAGACCTTTTTTTTATATTTTATTTGGAAACAGGGTCTCACAGCCGGGCGTGGTGGCGCACGCTTGTAATCCCTGCGCTTGGGAGGCTGAGACAGGAGGATCACAGAGGTTCAAAGCCAGCCTCTGCTGGCCTAGGAGACCCTGTTTCCAAATAAAATATAAAATAGGTCTGGGAGTATAGCCTGGAGGTAGAAGGCCCCTGGGTTCCATCCCCAGAACCACCAAATAATAATAATAATAATAATAATAATAATAATAATAATAATAAAACTAATTTAAAAAATAAAGTCTTCTCTTAAAAAAAAAAAGAAAGAAACAGGGTCTCACTAAGTTGCTGAGAGCCTCACTAAGTAGCTGAGGCTGGCTTTGAACCTGTGCGATCCTCCTGTCTCAGCCTCCTAAGCGCGGGGATTACAAGCATGCGCCACCACCACGGCTTTTCCTCTTCCATGTTTAAGGACCTTGGTGATGACCGGTCTAAGAGCCAGGCGTGGTGGTACACACTTGTAATCACAGTACTTGCGAGGCTGAGACAGGAGGATCACAGATTCGTGGTCAGCCTAACAGCTTAGTGAGGGCCTCCACAATTTAATGAGGCCCTGTTTTAAAATAAAAGAATAAAATAGGGCTGAGAGTGTAGCTCAGAGGTAGAATGCCCCTGGGTTCAATCCCCAGTACCCTATACAAAAAAGAAAAAAAAAAAAAAAGAAAGAAAAAAGAAAAGAACAGAGTCTAAGTTGTGGAGGGCCTCACTAATTTGTGGAGGCTGTTCTTGAACCTATGATCCTCCTGTCTCAGCCTCCCAGGTAGAAGGATTACAGGTGTCACCACCAGGCCCAGCCAGAAGGGAGAAGCCTTTGAAGTGCCTATTCTGTTACTCTAGGTACAGCGGGCTGGGGCCTCCGACGGGTGCAGTGAGGCTTATTCTGGGAAAGCTGCAAGAGGCTGGAAACGGGATGTGTGTGTGTGTGTGTGTGTGTGTGTGTGTGTGTGTGTGCGCGCATGCGTGTGTTGCTGAGGACTGAACGCAGGGACATTCCATCTCCAACCTACACCCCCAGCCCTATTTTATTTGTTATTTGGAAACAGGGTCTTGCTAAGTCGATGCAAGCCTCACTGATTTGCTGAGGCTGGCCTCGAACCTGTGACTGTCCTGTCTCAGCCTCCCAGGTACTGGGATTATAGGCACGTGCCACCATACCTGGCTTGAAACTGGGATCTTTAGCACATTCATACGTGTACATTTGTAGCCGGGCGTGGTGGGATGCGCGTGTAATCTCAGTATTTGGGAGGCTGGGACAGGAGGGTTGTAGTTTCATGACCAGCGTCAGCAATTTAGCAAGACCCTCAGGAACTTATTGAGACCATGTTTCCAAAATAAATAAATAAACAAACAAACAAACAAATAAAGTTAGGGGTTAACTTTCTACTAAAAAACAGCACATTTCTTTATAGCTAAAGAGTTTGTGTTGGAAGCCAGGTGTGGTGGCGCACGCTTGTAATCCCCCCGCTTGGGAGGCTGAGGCAGGAGGATCACACGGGTTCGAAGCCAGCCTCAGCTACTCAGTGAGGCTCTCGGCAACTTAGTGAGACCCTGTTTCCAAATAAAGTATAAAATAGGGCTGGGAGTAGAGCCCGGAGGTAGAAAGCCCCGGGTTCCACTCCAGTACCACACACACACACACACACACACACACACACACACGCAGAGTTTGTATTGGTGGTGTCAGGGTGTGGCCTTTTTTATTTACAAGAAGCCTGCATTTTCTGCATTTTGATTTTTATTTAAGAGACAAACCAAACCAAACCCGGGGCAGCTCCGCCCCAACCCGGCTCTGCTGTTCACTCTCCTCGCCTGGAGCCCACGGCTCTGCCTCCTGACTTTGGCGGCCTCTGTCTCCGCCTTTCCGCCCTCCCTCTCCTTTTCTCTGTGGGGCTCTCTTCTGCTTGCCCATCAAACTCTGTTTCCTATTTTGTTTTGCTTTGTTTTAGTGTGTGTGTGTGTGTGTGTGTGTGTGTGTGTGTGTGCACGCACGTGCACATATGTGCGCTCCTGGGGGCTGACTCCAGGAGCACCTAACCTCCAAACTACACCCCCAGCCCTAATTTATTTTTATTTTTGTTTTGAAACTGGGTCTCCCTAGGTTGCTGAGTCCCGCTACTTTTCTGAGGCTGGCTTCAAACTGTGATCCTCCTGTCTCGGCCTCCCAAGAACTGGGAATTACAGGTGTGTGCCACCACACCCTGCTGCAAGGCTCTGTTTCAAAACAAAAATTAAAAAGGGCTGGAGGTATATCTTGGAAGTAGAGCACCCCTCGTTTCCATCCCCAGCATCAAAAAAAAAAAAAAAAAAACTAGTATGCTGGGGTGCCGGCCATGGGGGGAGTGCTGGAAAGGTTAGTCCATGTCAGAACAAGGAAGCCATTCAGAAGGAATTGGGGTGCACTCTGTGAGCTGAGGGAAGTCAGCCAGCCAAAAGAGCAGAGTGCAGGTGACCCCCCCAGAGAGGAAGTTGGGGTACACCGGCGCACTTTTAAAATCCTTCAGCCATCAGTTTGGATTGATACTGCCTCTGTCTCCGGGGACAGGGCGTTTTGTGTTTTGGGTGGATGTGCTTTCTGCACGCCATGTTCATTAGGTCTTTGATATTTTAAGAGGACAGTACTGGAGGACTTTCCCTCAGTATTAAACTACTGCACCCAGGAGCTCACCCATGGCTGTGATAATAATCAGTGGAACACTACTGCAATTTTTAGCAAGAAATTAGTATAATATTGGGGATTGCGCTTGGGGGTGTTCTGCCTCTGAGCTACAACACAGCCCTATTAATTAATTAATTAATTTAGTGGTACTGGGGTTCCTGGAAGCCCTTCTACCTCCGGGCTACACTTCCAGACCTATTTTTATATTTTTTTTAATTTGGAAACAGGGTCTTTTTGTGTGTGTGTGTGTGGTACTGGGGTTCCTGGAAGCCCTTCTATTTGGGGACTACACTCCCAGACCTATTTTTATACTTTTGTTGTTGTTGTTGTTGTATTTTTGGAAACAGGGTCTCTTAAGCCAGCCCGGCTGGCTTCAAACCTGCGCGATCCTCTTGTCTCTGCCTCCCGAGCGCAGGGATTACAAGCATGCACACCACGCCTGGCCATTTATTTTTATTTTTATATATTTACATATTTTTTGCGGTACTGGGGATGGAACCCAGGGACATTCTACTTCCGAGCTACACCTCCAGCCCAATTTCTTATTCCTTTTTTTTTTTTTTTTTTTTGAAATGGTCTCACTGAGTTGCAGAGGGCTAAGTAGCTGAGGCTGTCCGCGAACCTCAGTCCTCCTGTCTCAGCCTCCCAAATGCTGGGATTACAAGCGTGTGCCACCATACCTGGCCTCATTATTTTTTTAAAATAGGGCCTAAGTTATTGAGGGTCTTGCTAAATTGCTGAGGCTGGCCTTGAACCTACAATCCTCCTGTCTCAGCCTCCCAAGCACTGGGGCTATAGGTGTGTAGCACCATGCCCAGCACATCATCATTAATACTATTTTTGCTGAGAACCCAGGGCCTCTCCCTACAGGATGCCCCTACAGGGAGAGCACGGACCACTTCCACACCTGCTGGGCTCAGAGGAGCTGGACTCTCAGGTGCGTGGCCCCTAACTCCCAGGCTGGTGAGAGAAGGCCCTCTAAAGGGAGACCTGGTGGCCGTGGAGGCCTCAGGAGCCAGGCTGGGATCACGCTGCCTCTCCAGGGGCCCCGGAGTATTGGAGCAGCCCTCCTGTAACCCAGCCAGGGCAACTCAGCTGAGCCTCCACTCTAAACCATAAAGAAACAATTAAGCACAGTTCATGGTCCATAATTTGTTATCTCTGTATTCTATTCCCAAGGGTTCCCTCCTAAGTTATTACCCAGCAAGAAACATAAAACTGCACATAAAATTGTGTTGTTTTGCAGAAACAAAGGAAGTGGGCTCTTTTTTTTTTTTGCTGCACCTCCCCATGACTTAAGGCAGCAGCTCTTCCTAGCCAGAAGCAGAGACCTCCGCTCGTGGGCGGGCGGGAGGGCCAGCTGTGCAAATCGCGGGCCTCTCAGAAGGTATTTCTAGACTGCTAGGGATGAGCGTTAACTAAAGGTGGGGCCGGCGCCTCTGTAGAAAGTACAGCCGCAAAGCCAGCCCTGCGTGGACGGGAAGGTACGGGGACAGCAGGACGAGCCCCGGGGAGGCTGCTCTCTTTGCAGGACCTCTGCAGACACAGGAGGGGCTGGGGAGATGACAGACAGCAGGGCCGGCCAAGAGGCTGTTTCTGAGGGAGACAGTGGGGTGGCCAGGACAGTCCCCTCTGCAGCCGTCCTCCTGGTCCTGGTCTGCCTGGGTTGAGTAGTAGGGGCCCGAGGAGCGGGAAAAAGCCAGTGTATGGGAGGAAGAGGTCATAAAGGGTATTAGATTTTTTTTTTTTTTTCCCGTACTGGGATGGAACCCAGGGGTATTCTATGTCCGAGCTACACTCCCAGCCCTATTTTTGAGTCTATTTATTTATTTATTTATTTATTTATTTTGTGGTACTGGGGTTCCTGGAAACTCTTCTACCTCCGGACTACACTCCCAGACCTATTTTATATTTCTATTTGGAAACAAGGTCTCCTAAGCCAGCAAGGCTGGCTTCGAACCTGCGCGATCCTCCTGTCTCCGTCTCCCAAGCGCGGGGATGACAAGCGTGCACCACCACGCCCGGCGAGTCTTTTTATTTTATTGAAACAGGGTCTGACTGAGTTGCCAAGGGCCTCGCTAAATAGCAGAGGCTGTCCGCGAACCCTGATCCTCCAGTTTCCGCTTCCTGAATGCTGGGATTATAAGCGTGCGCCACCACGCCTAGCTGAGTGCCTAGCTGAGTGTTAGATTTACTAAAGCAGAGGGTATCAAATTTAGATAAAAATGCCCCATCCAAGCCTGCCTCTCCCTTTCCCACCTTGGTGAATGTGCATTGCTATCTACCTCACTGACCAAGGCACAAACTGAGGGTCTTTTTATTTTTATTTTTTAGTACTGGGGGTTAAACCCAGGGGTGTTCTACCTCTCAGCTACATTCCCAACCCTACTTTTTTTTTTTTTTTCATGTCTGGGGATGAAACCCAGGGGCATTTGACCTCCAAACTACACCCCCTGTCCAGTTTTTTTATTCTTTAATTTGAAACAGGGTCTCACCGAGTTGCAGAGGACCTCACTAAGTAGCTGAGGCTGTCCTCGAACTGCGATCCTCCAGTCTCGGCCTCCCAAATGCTGGGATGACAAGCGTGCCCCACCACGCCCGGCTATTTTTTTTTTTAAACAGGGTCTTGCTAAGTTGCTGAGGCTGGCCTTGAACCTGCGATTCTCATGTCTTAGCCTCCCAAGTACTGGGATGAGAGGCATGTGCCATCACAGCCAGCTTGGAAGTCATCTTTGACTGTCCCCTCTTTGCTATGGTGCCCCATGCGGGCACCAAAACTGTGACAGTGTGAGATGTAGCCGCGGGTTCTTGTTCTTAGCTATTTTTAGAAAAGAGGAGCCAGAACTGTTCTGCTGTAAGCTTAAGCAATTTTTATTATTCCAAAGGTAGAAAGAAGAGACAGAAATTATAAAGCACTACATCAAAGATTATTATCTCTCGTCTTTGCTTATAGTCTTCCTGACCCATCCAGATGCGCCCGTTCCGCGGGGCGTGCTTTTTGATGTGATTATGGGGATTTACTATACTACCTTACATCCTGCTTAACCAAGAACGTTCTTCCTGCAAATGTGGGCCTGCCTTGGTCCCCACCAAAATGTGTGCCTTGGTTATCAGAGTCAGAGATCATGGTATCTGCCCTCTCTGAAGGCCTGTACCATCCTCTCGGCCCTTGGGGAGTTTTAGCCTGTCTTCTAGAAATTATTTATTATGTAAAACTTGTCTTTAAAATATGAAGATGCTGGGCTACAACTCGTGTGTGTGTGTGTGTGTGTGTGTGTGTGTGTGTGTGTGTGTGTTGTTTTGTTTTTGTTTTGTGGTACTGGGGTTCCTGGAAGCCCTTCTACCGGCGGGTTACACTCCCAGACCCATTTTATACTTTTTAAAATTTGGAAACAGGGTCTCTTAAGCCAGCGCGGCTGGCTTCCAACCTGCGCGATCCTCCTGTCTCCGCCTCCCAAGTGCGGGGATTACAAGCGTGCATCACCACGCCCGGCCCACTCTTGTGTTTTTGCTGATCACTCTTGGTGCAGGGAACTCTGCAGGGTAATCACTGCTTCCTTCCTTTTCCTGCCTGAGTGCCTGCTCTGACCACTTTTACATTTTAAAATTAATGGCCATGCCTCTGAAATCCATACATTTTGAAATTAGTACCAAGGACATTTCCCAATACCAGCATGCTCTCCTTGCCCCATCGCTTCTCCTCTCTCTTCCTTTCCTGTGTATTTATTTATTTATTACTTATTCATTTGGTGGCGCTGGAGTTTGAACCCAGGGCGTCGCGCACGCTGGGCAAGTGCCCGCCGTGGAGCGCCATCCACACCCATGGCTTCCCTTCTCTCGCGCCAGCACCTGCCCTTCGCCGCGTCCACCACCATCCCACCGCTGTTCCTTAACGACTGCTTTGTGGATGATGCCGACTAGTTTACGGTCTGTCTCTGCCACACGTTTGCTGGGTGACCTCCCAGGACTTCCGGCCCCCTGTAATAAGCTGGGTGTGATGGCCCACGGCCGTAATCCTAGCCCTTGAGAGGCTGAGACAGGAGGTCCGGAGGTTCGAGGCCTCAGCAACTTAGCGAGACCCTGTTTCAAAATAAAAAAATAAATCAAATGGTCTGGGGGTGTAGCTTGGAGGTGGACTGCCTCTGGTTTTAATCCTCAGTACAAAAAAAAAAAAAAAAAAAAAACGAGAATAATGATACTGTCTTTCACGGCTAGTGTCAGGCCCTGAAATGGCAACAAGACCTGAAAGGGTCATCTCCCTTGTTCTCCTTCCTCCTCCTCAGCCTGAGCGCCTCCTTTCGGAGCCTTTCCCGCTCCGCAGGCTCCCGGGCCCAGCGGCTCTGGCCCACTGAGGAAACTGCCTCTCCCTGCGGTCCCCTCACAGATCCGCACCGGGCTCCAGCTGCGCCAGTGCTCCCGCGGCGGTGCCTCAGTGTGAGACGGGGCTGGGGGGTTGTAGGGGACAGAAGGGAGGGGACAGAATTGGCAGCATTTCTGGCAGGAGGCACAGGGCAGGTGGGAGGTGCAGAGAAGGCCTGCGGGCACCAGGACCAAAGAGCCTTTGGCGTTGGTCCTGTCCAAGACAGGAGGCGTGCAGCTCCCTGAAACGGGTCAGGCCACCCTCGGCCATCTACCTGACCCCACTTCTCTACCTTTCTGGGGTGCAGGCCGGCTCTGAGTGCACAACAAGCCAGGCAAGAAGCCCAACACACTGGCACGCACCTGTAATGCCAGAACCTGGGAGGCTGAGAATGAAAGATTACAAGTTCGAGGCCAGCCTCAGCAACTTAGCAAGCCCCTCAGCGACTTAGTGAGATTCTGTTTCAAAATAAAAAGGGCTGGGGGTATAGCTCAGAGGTAGAATGCCCCGGTTCAGCCCCCAGTATCAATGATAATAATAATGTAGAGCCGTGCTCCCCCGGAGGGCACCTCTGTCACTCTGATGACGGCCCGCATGTTCCCTGGATGAGTATTTACTGCTTCCATAAATAAGCCTCTGTCTGCTGCTCTGTGTTGGAAATTCTTTTCCAGCCCCTATCTGTGCCACCGTAAGTTCCTGTCTACCATGTGGCAAAGAGCTGGGCGCAGGCGCGCGCCTGGGCCAGCATGAGCTGTAGCTTTGCTGGGCTGAGGGCGTCACAAGCTCCCGTGGAGCTGGTGTTTCTTGCAAATTGGTCCGTGCAGACCGTCCCCAAGGTCGAGCTGAGAGAAGTCATAAAACAGACTGAGTTTCTGGGAGTTGCTGATTCCTTCTTGCAGCATTGACAGCTTGGTGAATAATTTAGTCCAATCCTGAGTTTTGGAAATAAATGGATCTATGCACATCCAGGCTGGCCCACACCTGTTCTCCTAGTACTTGGGGGGCTAAGACAAGAGGGTGGCAGGTTTGAGGCCAGCCCCAGGAACTTGGCGAAACTCTCCGCCATTTAGAGAGATCCTGTTTCCAAATCCCAAATAAACTGGGCATGGTGACGCACATCTGTAATCCCAGGACTTGGGAGACTGAGACAGGATTGCAAGTTTGTGACCAGACTCAGCAACTTAGTAAGACCCCTTGCAACTTAGTGAGACTATTTCAAATTAAGAACTAGAAAGGGCTGGGGGTACAGCTCAGAGTTGCAGAATGCGCTTGGGTTTTATCCCCAGCACAAGTAGATGCATAAATAAATAGCACGGGTGCTTTAAAATTCAGTGTTCTCTCTCCCCGGGGGAGACCTTTATCAAGCCGGGCTCTCCCACGCCTCTCCTCTCCCCTTGCCCTCAGCAGCCCACTCTCAGGAAGATGGCGCTGCTGGGGAGAGGCCTCTGCAGGCGCAGGGCCCCAGGCAAACCTGGCTGCCGGTGCCTGGCCGGGGTGACCTGGCCGAGGGCTCCGCGACTTTCCAGTTTGCCTTAGTGTGAGGAGAGGCGGGGACGGCTCCCAGTTCACAGGCTCCACAGGGGTTAGTAATTGTGCTGTGTCAATTCACCGAGAGTGCTGAAACTGTGCCCAACATAAAATTAACCTTACCTCATCGCCATTTTTACTTGTTCTCTGTTCAGAAACTTCAAATAGCTACAGAAAGGAGACCCGTGTTGGGCCTGACATAGGACACTTTTTGTACCTAAACTTTTTGGGAGGGGGAAAGTACTGAGACTTGGACTAAGGGCAGTTCTACCTGAGCTATACCTCAGCCTTTTTTTTTGTTTGTTTTTTTGGTGGTACTGGGGGTGGAACCCAGAGGCTTTCTACCTCCGGGCTATACTCCCAGACCTTTTTTATATTTTATTTGGAAACAGGGTCTCACTACATTGCTGAGAGCCTCAATCTGTAGCTGAAGCTGGCTTCAAACTTGCACAATCCTTCTGTCTCAGCCTCCCAAGTACTGGAATTACAAGCTTGTGTGACCACGCCCAGCTCACAACTTATTAAGATAATTTATGCAATATTTGTGTGTGTAGTACTGGGGATTGAACCCAGAGGCATTCTTCCTCTGAACTCTACCCCCAGCCCTATTTTATTTTTTATATTTTGAAACAGGGTCTCACTAAATTCCTGATGATTACAGACACACACCACCATGTCCAGCTTTTATGCAGTGTGTGTGTGTGTGTGTGTGTGTGTGTGTGTGTGTGTGTGTAGCAGGGGTATTGAACCCAGGAGCATTCCTCCTTTGAGCTTAGCTTCAGTCCTATTTTATTTATTTATTTATTTATTTATTTATTTATTTATTTATGTGTGTGTTACTGGGGGTGAAACTCAGGGCCTCTTCTACCTCCAGGCTATACTCCCAGACCTGTTTTATACTTTATTTGGAAACAAAACCTCACTAAGTAGCTGAGGCTGGCTTTGAACCTGTGCGATCATCCTCTCAGCCTCCAAAGTGCAGGGATTACAAGCGTGTGCCACCACGCCCAGTCTCATATATATATATATATATATATATATATATATATATATATATATATATATATTTTTTTTTTTTTTTTTTTTTTTTTTTTTTTTTTGTACGGGAGATTGAACCCAGGGGCATTCTACCTCTGAGCTACACCCCAGCCCTATTTTATTTTGAAACAGGAGGTCTCACTAAGTTCCGGGGCTGGCCCAGGACCCAAGATCCTCCTGTGTCAGTCTCCCAAGCACTGTGATTACAGGTGTGTGCCACCATGCCTGGGTGGCTTTTGTTTTTTGTTTTATGTTTGCAGTACTGAGGATTAAACCCAGGGGTATTCTACCTCTAAGGTACATCCCTAGCCCTATATATTTTTTTAAGTTTTTATTTTGAACAAGGTCTCACTGAGTTGCAGAGGGTCTCACTAAGTAGCTGAGGCTGTCCACGAACCTGCGATCCTCCTGTCTCCGCCTCCCAAGTCCTGAGATTACAAATGTGCACCACCACGCCCAGCTCTGACACTTGTTTTAATAGTTTCATTTTTTATATACTTTTTTGCCGTGGAGGAGATTGACCCAGGGTGCTTAACAGCTGATCTACATCACCAGCCCCTTTGTGTATTTTATTTTGAGATAGGGTCTTGCTAACGTTCCCAGCCTGGCCTTGAACTCATGATCCTCCTGCCTCAGCCTTCTGAGATTCTAGCTAAAATTCCGATCATACTTTTTTTTTTTTTTTTTAATTTTGTTGTGGTACTGGGGATTAGACTCAGGGGCATTCTACCTCTGAGTTATCCCCCCATCCCTATTTTATTTCTATTTTGAAACAGAGTCTCACTAAGTCACTGAGACTCTCACAACTTGTCGAGGCCGTCCTCAAACCCATGATCCTTCTGTCTCAGCCTCCCAGGTAACTGGGCTTACAGCCATGTGCCACCAAGCCCAGCTCTTGGTCATACCTTTATTTATTCGTTTCTGTATCAAATTCTAATCTCCCTTTTGAGCGGGTCGAATCTTCAGGGGCTTTTACGGTCCCAGTTCTTTTTGGATAATGAGTCTTTTGAATCTATTCACCTGCCTGATCGTTCCTAAAAAGTGGCATGCTGGGGGCTTTCCCTCTCGGGACCCCTCCCCTTCTGGGGAGCTCTTCTCTCTCTCTCGCCGGCCGTGTTGGCCCTGAGAGAAGGCAGAGTGCATCTGAGGGCACGTGGCTCGGGCGGCTCTCGAGTAGTGACCTGAAGGCCTCTGCTGGACATCGTGGCTGGCCAGGCCCCTAGGGGTGACCTGTACCTCTTTTCTGGCAGATCGCGTGGACTCTGGGAGAAAGTAGTTTGCAACTGATGGGCACTTGGCTCGGGCGACACTCGGGTAGTGACCCTGAAGGCAGCTACTGGACCCCGGAGTTCCGACCGCCCCTTTGGGGTGTTCGGCCACTTTTCTCTATTCCCTTCTGGCAGATCGCGCGGACTCTGGAAGAAAGCAGCCTGCACCTGAAGGCAATTGGCTTGGGCTACTCTCAAGTATTGTCCTGAAGGCAGCTGCTGGACTCAGAGTTCCAGCCCCTTTGGGGGTGTTCAGCAATCCTCCCCCCATTCCCTGCTGCTTCTAATAAACCTTAAAAAAAAAAAAAAAAGTGGCATGCTCCTGTGGGCAAATCGTGCCAGAAATGGAAGAAACACCAGGTTTTCTCCTGAGACGACAGGGGTGGAGATGTACCAGAGTCAACGATGACGCCCCTACAGACCCAATTCCAGGGTACCCCAGAGCTACTGGGAGCAAAGACCTCGCGGCCGAGGCCTCGGCCGGGTCCCGCCACGCGGGGTGGCAGGGTGCCGAGGGCAGGAAAGCCAGCGGGTGTGCGCAGCTATCCAGCCACCACAGGGAAATAAGAGGCAGCTTCCTACCTGGGACTGGAGGCGAGGGCAAGCTGGCCTCGACCTTCGCCCTGCCCTGGGCACTGGCCGTATCCTGCATCCTGCAAGCAGAGGACCACAGCGGAGGCCGGGCTGGGCCACGCACTCGACACGTTCTGACGCAGTCCCCGGCACCTGGGAAAGGAGGGTTCCCTGGCAGCGTCCCTGCAGACTCCTATGGAGCTGTGCTTAGGAATGGGTCCCCCTTTTCTTCCCTGGCACTGGGGATGGAACCCGGGGGCATTTTACCTCTGAGCTACACTCCCAGCCCTGCTTTTTATTCTTTATTTTGAAATAGGGTCACACTAAGTAGCTGAGGCCGGATGTGAACCTGTGATCCTCCTGTCTCAGCCTCCCAAGCGCTGGGATTACAAGTGTGCGCCACCACGCCCAGCTGGGTTTCCCTTTTGAAAACGTGTGTGCGGTGCTGGGATGGAACTCGGGGCCTAACACACGTAATGCACACACTTTCCCACTGAATTGTCTGGGAAGCATGGAAGGAGGGTGGAGCAGCCCAGGGAGCAGGGAGAGGGGGTTGGAGGCTGCTGGCCGCAGCAACTGCACCCGGGGTTGGGGGGAGAAGGCGGGAAGGAATGCTTTCCAGCGGTCGGTCGTGTGAGCGGTGTGAGGCCGCAGAGACAGAGCAGGCCCAGGCCCGGCAGCTCATCCCATCCCATCGGGAACGCACTGTCGAAGAGAGATGAGTGTTGGGAAGAGAGGAAGGCTTTACTCTGTGGCCCGCGCTTGCACACCAACTCAGTGCAGTGCGGCGAAGGGCAGGTGCAGGACAGGAAAGGCGATGCGTGGGGGAGGGGCGCCCACGCCTTTCTGGGAGCAGGCGAGGTCTTCCGGCTGATTGCTCCTTCCTGGTCTGGTATTTCTCATGGTGGTGGGGTCTTTAGCCTTGAAGGGGGAAAGAGAGCTTAAGCAGTCGAGGTCAAGTTAACCCTGTTATAGTTCTGCACTAAACATTCCTCAAATGTTCAACATGAGCTTGGCGTGGTCGCACATGCCTGTAATCCCAGCACTTGGAGGCTGAGAAAGGAGGATCACAGGTTTGAGGCCGGTCTCAGCAATGTCGTGAGATTCAGTAAAACCTAGTGAGACCCTATTTACAAACTAAAAATTAAGATAACAGGGCTAGGGTGTAGCTCAGAGGTACAACGCCCCCGGGGTTCAAGCCCCAGAACCACCACCAAAAACAAAAGTTCCACATGTCCACAAGCTGAAATCTGACCTGAGGATTAAAGCCAGCAGAGACAGACAGCCCTGCCTTCTCCCATCCAGCGCCTCGGCGGACGCCTGCAGGCCAAGTGAGGGGCCAGTGGCTTAGGCCTCTGAAGCGTGCCTGAGACGACCCAGCCTGGTACTGGGGGTTAAACCCCGCATTCAGCCCTGGCTGTCACCCCAGGTGTGGCCAGGAGCCTGGAGGCAGCAGATCGCCCACTTGTTAGCAGCAAGTCAGAAACAACGGAATCACGGTGGCCCTGAGGTGCAGGGGGCGCGATCACGTCCCCAGGGTGACGGGGACTCCCGCAGAAGGAGCCGCCTCCGTTCAGGGTGTACCCCAGCGGGTAGCAAGGCCTTCGGGGGACTGGAAAGAAGCTCCCGTTGTAGGGATTGATCTCCCAACTGGCAGACACCGCTCAGGAACGTGACCTGCTCTAACTCGATGACAAAGCCTTCAGTGTGCTCGGCCACCTTGGCTCTGGATGGCAGGGAGGCCTTCTCCGCGCCTGGGCTCCTCTTCCACTCCTGGGTTGAGATTCCTCTGGGCCCTGGCCTGGGCCGCGGCGCCGCCTGGTCCTCAGCCTAGAGAGCCGCTCCGGGCCTCAGGGCACGATCTTCAGTCAGGAGCTTAAAACCTGGTGTCCAGGCAGTCGAGGCCACGCCAGGCTCTCAGGACTGCGGCTGGGCCAGGACTCGGGAGTTCCGAGTGCCACCTCGACCCCAGTTACTGTGGCCCTCCCTCCCGCCGCTGCTTATACGTTGGTGTGCGGTGCTGGGTGGGAGCTGGGACCGCCCAGGTGCCGGGCAAGCGCGCTACACTGGGCCACCCCGGCCCTTTATGCCATTTAAAGCATCAGGGCAGACAGACTACGCGTGCTAAAGAAAAAGGGCATCTTAATTCTTTTAATAAAACACGTGCATGAACTTTGGCTAGTGCACTTTGCAATTTAGTGCAAAAGTGTGATCAGAATTCTTCAAAGTCAAAATTTTATCCTTCTGAGGGGGAAGCAACCAGGCCCACAGCCTACTGATTTAAGGTATTACGTAGTAGTGGGCCTGACGGCACACACCTATCATTCAAGACTTGAAAGGCTGAGATGGAAGGATGGCAGGTTCATGGCCTGCTACAGAAACACAGCAAAGCCCTCGAAGCCTAGTGAGACCCTATTCCAAAATAAATATGCTAAGGTATAACTCGGAGGTAGAATGCTCCTGGGTTCAATCCCCGGTACCAGGTGTCCAGCCAATCGAGGCCACACCAGGAGAGAAGGTAATTAAGTTATCATGGAGAGGCTGAGACAAAACGATCGCAGGTTCAAGGCTAGCCTCAGCAAGTAGTGAGACTTGCTCAAAATAAAAATCAAGCCAGGGCCAGGCACAGCGGCGCACGCTTGTAATCCCTGCGCTTGGGAGGCTGAGACAGGAGGATCGCACGGGTTCGAAGCCAGCCTCAGTTACTTAGTGAGGCTCTCAGCAACTCAGTGAGACCCTGTCTCCAAATAAAGTATAAAATAGGTCTGGGACTGTAGCCTGGAGGTAGAAAAGCCCCCCTGGGTTCCATCTCTAGTAACACACACACACACACACACACACACACACACACACACACACACAATCAAGCCAGGCGTGGTAGCAAATGCCTATAATCCCAGTACTTGGGAAGCTGAGACAGGTAGATCTCAGGTTCACAGCCAGCCTCAGTAACTTAGTGAGGCCCTCTGCAACTTATTGAGGTCCTATTTCAAAATAAAAAACTAGCCGGGCATGGTGGCACATACTTGTAATCCCTGCGCTTGGGAGGCTGAGACAGGAGGATCGCACGGGTTCACAGCCAGCCTCGGCTACTTAGTGAGGCTCTCGGCAACTTAGTGAGACCCTGTTTCCAAATAAAATATAAAATAGGGCTGGTAGTATAGCCCGGAGGTGGAAAAGCCCCTGGGTTCCATCCCCAGTACCACCCCAAAACACAAAAACAAAAACAAAAAACTAGGCTGAGGGTTAGTGGGTTAGCTCAGAGGTAGAATGCTCCTGGGTCTAATTTCCAGTGTGTGTGTGTGTGTGTGTGTGCGTGTGTCTGTCTGTCTGTCTGCCTCTCTCTCTCTCTCTCACACACACACACACACACACACACACACACACACACACACACACACACACACAAAATAGGGTTGGGAGTATAGCTTGGAAGTAGAGTGCCCCTGGGTCAATCACCAGTACCACAGTAAATAAATAATAATATTTTTAAAAAAGATTAAGAACTGGCCGTTGCCGGGCGTGGTGGCGCACGCTTGTAATCCCCGCGCTTGGGAGGCAGAGACAGGAGGATCGCGCAGGTTCGAAGCCAGCCATGCGCGCTGGCTTAGGAGACCCTGTTTCCAAGTAAAAATGTAAAAATAGGTATGGGAGTGTAGCCCGGAGGTAGAAGGGCTTCCAGGAACCCCAGTACCACAAAAAAAAAAAAAAAAAAAAAGAACTGGCCGTGGTGGCACACACTTGTAATCCCAGTATTTAGGAGGCTAAGACAGGAGGATCGCAGGTTCAAGAATAGCCTAGGCAAGTAGACTCTCAACTTAGCAAGACCATGCTGCAAAATAAAAATAAAATAGTACTGGGGCGTAGCTCATAGGTAGAATCACCCTGAGCTCCATCCCCAGTAAAACACACACACACACACACACACACACACACACACACACACACACGTCTAGATGTAGAGCTCAGAGGTAGAATGCCCCTAGGTTTAATTCCTAGTCCCCCAAATAAAACAAACAAAACCCAGATATTATAATCTGAATTTAGAGGCTTCATGTTAACAGCATCGTTTGTTTATATATATTTGAAAAGGCAAAAACAAGAACACTGGATTATACCTATTATTAGTTTTGAAATATGATTAGAAACTACTGGGCTCTAATAGTTAAGAATGTCTATTGGAGCTGAGCATGGCAGCCCACTCTTGCAATCCCAGCACTTGGGAGGCTGAAACAGGAGGATCGCTGTTCACAGACAGCCTCAGCTACTTGGTGAGGCCCTCTTCAACTTAGTGAGACCCTATTTCAAAATAAAGAATAAAAAAAAAATAGAGCTGGAAAGTCGGGCGTGGTGGTGCACTCTTGTAATCCCAGCATCTGGGAGGCTGAGACAGGAGGACTATGGTTCTTGGACAGCCTCAGCTCCTTAGTGATCTTTGCAACTCAGTGAGACCATGTTTCAAAAATAAAAGAATAAAAAAAATAGGGCTAGGGGTGTAGCTCAGAGGTAGAATGCCCCTGGGTTCCATTCCCAGTACTGCCAAGAAAAAAAAAAAATGTGTATCAGCAGTTGGACAGACCGCCATCCTGTACCATGGGATAGTGGGAGCGAGGCATTCCTGAAATGCCCACCTGCAGCTGTGTGTGGCGGCACATACCTGTAATCCTAGTACTTAGGAGGCGGAGACAGGAGGATCACAGGTTTGAAGCCAGCCTTGGCAACTCAGTAAGGCACTCTGTAACTTAGTAAGACTCTGTTTCCAAATAATAATTTAAAAAAGGGGGCTAGGGATATAGCCAAGAGGTAAAATTCCCCTAGGTTCAATCCCTAGTACCAAACAAACATAAAAAAATACTTTCTTTGCACCAGATACTCTGTTACACATGAGGCAGAGCTCCCGGGCAGCGCAGCCGTGACAGCTCCTGCAATTTGCAGCTCAGTCCAGTTCTAAACAGTGGTTCTCTCTCTTTGTGGTGCTGGAGCTTGAACCAGTATTTGCCAGGGATGGGTGCTTTACTACTGAACTACACGTCTCACGCCTAGCCCTTTTTAGTTTTTATTTCCAAAAAGGGTATTGCTAAATTAGAGCATACTGGCCCCAAACCTGTGATCCTCCTGTCTCAACCACCCTAGGATAATACGTGTGGACCACTGTGGCCGGCCACAAACTAGTAATTTTCAAGCCTTTGTGGAACTACTTTGGGGGTTCTCTGCATACATTCATTTCAAACACTGTGTTAAATATTTAAACGATCTGTGATATACACACACAAATGTTCAAACACAGCTCAGCGTGGTGGTGCACGCCTGTTAATCCCTGTACCTGGGAGGCTGAGACAGGAGGATCACAGGTTCAAGTACAGTCTGAGCATTTTTTTGCAAGACACTGTTACAAACAAACAAACAAACAAACAAACAAAGTAAAACAGAGCTGGAAATGTAACTCAGAGGTAGAATGCCCCTGGGTTCAATCCCCGGTACCAAAAAAAAAAAGTTTAACTGCACACATACACACATTAGCCGAGACTGCCAAGACCCCAGAGTAAGGGCTCCGTTGCTGTGCGTCCTCAACAGGGGCCACTGACCGGAAGAGCGCTGTCCCGGGGTTGTGATCGGGAAGCCTGGTGGTAACTTAATGTTGGAGTCTGGCCCCAGTACTCAGTTTTTGGGTATTTCTTACTTCAAATACAATGTATAAGGCAAGTGGCAATTTTTTTTTCCCCAGTACTGGGGATGGAACTCAGGGGCATTCAACCTCTGAGCTACACCCCCTGCCCTATTTTTTTTATTCTTTATTTTGAAACAGGGTCTCACTGAGTTGCAGAGGTCCTCGCTAAGTAGCTGAGGCTGTCTGTGAACCACGATTCTCTGGCCTCAGCCTCCCAAATGCTGGGATGACAAGCGTGCGCCACCACGCCCAGCTTAGAAGTGACAAGTACTCTATTAAATTTTTTCAAATTTCAACTTTGGTTTTGTCAGTAGTCAGAGAATGCAGCCAAGCTGTGACATTTACTATTGACAACCACTTATCTATAGGAAATCGGGATTTTTCCTTTTATTCTGTACCAAAAGAAAATTCAGGAGTAAGTCAGATGCTAAGACATTTCATGATTAGTCCATTTGCATTAATCAAGGAGCCCTTTCCTGCTCCACTGATTTAAAGATGTTATGACTTGAATTTAGATGATTTATGCTAAATAGCATCATTTGTTTTTATGTATTTGGAAGAATAAGAAGAAACAAAAACATTGAAAAATATTGGCACAACCTTTTAATTTTAATTTGGCAATGTTAGGATGGAGAATAGGGCTCATAATTTAAGCTTTTGCTTGTTCTTTCTTTCTTTCTTTCTCTTTTTTTAAGTACTGGGAATGAAACCCAAGGGCATTTTTAAACAGGGTCTCACTGGGCTGCAAAGGGCCTCACTAGGTGGCTGGGCTGTCCTCCCACCAGGGCCAGGGTCTCAAGTTGTTGAGGCTGGTAACAATTACTAGGCCACCTCTCTGAGATGTCCGGCTTGGCTAATTCAGAGAACCAAGGCGAAGTAGCTGTTTACCTAAGGCTGTCTTCTGGAAGTATGGAAACATGAAGGGGGAGCCAGAAGTTTTTATTCAAATTTTGCTATTACAGCTGGGTGTGGTGGCATACACCTGTAATTCTAGTACTTGCTAAGACAGGAGGATCGCAGGTTGAAAGCCAGCCTCAGCAACTGAGACTGGCTGTGAGACCCTGTCTCTAAATAAAAAGTGCTGGAAGTATAGCTCAGAGGTAAAATAACCCTGGATTCAATCAAAAGAAGCAAAGCCTGGCGAGGTGGTGCACACTTGTAATCCCAGCATTCGGGAGACAAGAGGATCATGGTTCGAGGACAGCCACAGCTACCTAGTGAGGCCCTTTGCAACTCAGTGAGACCCCGACTCAAAATAAATCAAATAAAATAAAGTATAAAAAATAGGGCTGGGCCGGGCATGGTGGTGCACGCTTGTAATCCCCGCGCTTGGGAGGCGGAGACAGGAGGATCACGTAGGTTCGAGGCCAGCCGCGCTGGCTTATGAGACCCTGTTTCCAAATAAAAATATAAAATAGGTCTGGGAGTGTAGCCCAGAGGTAGAAGGGTTTCAAGGAACCCCAGTCCTACCAAAAAAAAAAAAAAAAAATAGGGTTGGGGCTGTTGCTCAGAGGTAGAATGCCCCTGGGCTCAATGCTCAGTACCACAAAATCAAAATCAAAAGGTAACTGCTTTTCCCTCATTGGGCAATCTGGATAACACTCTGCTCCTCCTGAGTCTTTTTTTCTCAATGAACAAGGAGACTGGATTAAGTGAATAAATGAGTTTCCGTCTTTTAAAAGCCAAAGCTTTTCTTTTTATCAGATTTTTATGAAATTTAATAGAGCTCTGAATGGGACTGGGGCTCCCTCCCCACAAGGAGCACAGAAGCAGGTGCCCAAAGGCCGCTCTGCTGCCGCAGGAAGACGATGCTTGTCTCCTCGCAGAGCCTCCTAGCCCAAGGGGCTGGGCTAACCCTGCACCCGAGCCTCATGGCACTGCTGAGCCACAGAGGGCCGCTCAAACCAGGGGCTCAAGCAGCTGTTCGTGGGTGACGATGACATATTTATTCAATGGAATAATTTATTCCATTTATTTCCATTTATAATTTATTTTTTATATATATTCCATTTATAATTTATTTCCATTTATTCATGGAAATGGCTACGGGAGGGCTGCTGCTGTTACAATACTCTGTCAGCAGCAGCACACCAGGACATTTCTCAACAGCATCCGAGCCTCATGGGTTACATTCTCCCTTTTTTGTGATACTGGGGGTGGAACCCAGAGGCTTTCTACCTCCGGGCTATACTCCCAGACCCATTTTTTTTAAATATATTTTTTTGGAAACAGGGTCTCACTAAGTTGCTGAGTGCCTCACTAAGTAGCTGAGGCTGGCTTCAAACCTGCGCGACCCTCCTGTCTCAGCCTCCCAAGCGCGGGGATTACAAGCGTGTGCCACCACGCCCGGCACATTCTCATTTCTTAAAAAAAATCTTAGAAACCAGTTAAAGGCCAATTTTAAATACCAATGTAAAACAAACGTCACTGGGAATACAACTCAAATGTAAATCCTATGATCAATGTAAGAAAAATTGACTAAGAATTCAGATATAATAGAAAAGGTTGCAAATGGTAAATAAAATACAAGAGCCGCATTGAAAAACTCTACTTCCTGGTCCAGAGGATGCCTGGCCCTGGAGGCCGAGGGCGTGCACAGGAACACAGGTGCGACCTTCCCCAGCCCGGGGAGCAGGGCTTCGTGCGGCCGTGCGCTAGGGCAGTGGGAATCGTGTTTAAGTGTCAAGGCTCAGAAGGGTCACCTCCTACTCCAACAGGAAGCCCTTGAGAGATCTTGCCTGCTAACCACAACAGTAACCACAACACAACTGCTAACCACAACTTACAGTAACCTCCTGGGAAATGCAACTAGAAATTAAACAGCTGGGCCTCCAAAAGTGTTTCCAACTCTTTTTCTCCAGCCCCGGGCCCATTTTAATTTCTGCTGTTAGCTCTTCTCAGCTACTGTGATCTGTAAGGTCCAGCTACAGCCCTGAGGATGGATCACTTAACAGGCCCCAGCTAAATGAAATCCTGCCATGGTACCTTTGAATCAGCCCTCATCCTTAAAAGATCAAGAGAGGTCTGGGCTGGAGTTAACAGCCGCGGGCACAGGAACGCTGGGCTTCACGGGCAGCCAATGGTATTAGCGATCTCAAGGACCAGAGTTTATCCCCTTACTCAATTCCCATTTTGGTACTGATAGCTAGAGAGTAAACAGATTCTATGGTGCCATTTTTAAATTTCATTCCCCTTTAGACCTCCACAGTACTTTCTTTTAGGATAGTCTTTGCTAACCTGGAAAGTTAATAGACCACTTGTAAAAAAAATAAATAAATAAATAACTAGAGAAAGGCAAGCTCTGTACATCCTTCACAGAGAAATCCCAGTGGGTTAAGGCAGCCGTATCTTTTTTTGGACTGGGTTTAAGAAGGTCAGAGTATACAAGAAAAAGGGTATTGCTAAAGTGCCTGGGTAGGGAAGTCTGGAGAAGAGGCCATGCTGGCAGCTCGAGCTCACTGTTCCGCCCTGTTGCTTTAGGTCCAACTCCTCAGATGTTCCCAGAGCAGGGGCTTCACCACCTTGTTTAAAAGGCAGGTTTCCAGCAGGGTACCAAGTAATTTTTTTTTTTTCTGGACTGGGAGCCTCTGCTCTCCGTAGTGGCGGGAGAAAGCTGGCCTTGCCTAGAGAGAACTGCTTCTCTCCAAGCAGAGCCGCCTTCCCGAGGGCCATTCCCACCTTCAGGCCACACTGCGCAGGCGCCATCCTGCCTGTCTACCTTGGCAGTCCTCTGCGCCCCCAGGGCTTGCTGAGCTGCGCAAGTGTTTGACCTCAGTGAGGATGAAGCCATCGGACCTCAGGAGCCACAGTGCTGTGCACACACAAGTCACCATGCACTTGGGTTAAATGCAGACTCGGTGAACCAACAGAGTTGTTTTTTACCTCCTTTAGGGAAGGCACACCCGGAAAGGCCCCCGGAGGGGCCCTGGGCAGGCCGCTCTTCAAAGCCCAGCCAACTCACCAGACACTGGGCTAGGGACCCAGAGCTGGGTGCCTCTCAACGAGCTTCCCAAGGGGGGAGCCGCAGAACACAGCTGGCCCACAGACCCATGGGATAGGCAGCACCTCTTAGGTCCAGAAGGCTGGTGCCATGGCTTGCTCAGCCAGGGCGGGAGTGAAGAGCTAAGGGGTGGAGCCTCCGTGTGGAGGGAAGAGCCCTCTAGTTGGCACATAACCCAACCACATCAGATTCTGTTTCTGACACCTGTGTCCACTCATCCGAGAATGACGGGCCGCAGCCTGCCTGACCCCCTCCCACTGCTTGCAGGAGCCGATCCTCCCTGGGGGCCCTGGGGCTGCCCTGGAATCAGAGCTGCGGCAGAGAGGAGCCAGAGGCAGCTGCGGCGACTCAGCGGCTGAGTGCTCCGGTGCCCTTCTTCAGCTGGGGAGACCTCAGGGGCAGTCACCACGGAGTGGTTTCCAGGGCTTGGGCACCTGGTGAGGCTCCTTCCCAAGGTCGAGAGCCAGAAGGAAATCTGTTATTGTCCTTGGCCAAGGTCAGCTTTCCAGCAGCACCCCGACCCCTTCTGTGTAAGCGGGAAGTGGGCCAGGAGGGGATAAGCCACAGGGCAAAGAATCAGTGTGTTACAGCAAAGGCCAGCACATGAAACACTCAACTTTATTCACTTTATTTATATATTTAACAATTCTAAAGTATTTACTTTTGCTTTGACAAAAAAATGAAAAATATAGGAGCACTGGCTGACTCCTCTTTAGGAGAAAAGGTTATATGTACAGCTACAGAGAGTTATGGTTCCTCCTTTACATACAAAGAAAATATTAATAAAAAAGTGCTTCATTGATCAAAAAAGGGCTAAGAGCTGCAAGCATTTATTCACACTGTACATCAGACCCAAGAAACCCGTATCATAACCTCTTGGCACCTGTCACTAGTTACTGCACAATCTTCAGTTATGGCCCCCACCTGCGTGGCAGAGCACGCCCAGTGCGGAGAAAACGACACCCTGTTTCACGGGACTCGGCTGAGCGCCAGCTGCGGGAGGCAGAGCCCACTTGACACTGGGGGCTTTGCGTGGACGGCGGTGCCGGGGAGGCTTCAGGCCCACGTAGCCACGCTCCGGCACGATGGAGCCGCCTTCCTAGGCCGCAGCAGCTTGTCCTTTGCCAGGAACTAGTTATGGGGAGGGACTGCCGGGCAGGCCCAGGACTGCAGTGGCCCTCGCCTCGCCCTTCACCATCTGCCCTGGCACGCCGGCAGCGTTCAGCAGAGCCACGCATGGCCCTCCCCAAGAGGGGAGGCAGGCACGAAACACGGATGCCGGCGTTACAAAGCACAGGCCCAAACTCCTCTCCACCCTCCCCACTCCCACCTCCACCACACACACTCTCGACTGAAGGCTTTTTGGACAACATCAGAGCTGAGGAGGGGAGCCCGGCCTCCTCCGGCCAGGCCACTGCTGGCCAGTAGCCAGACCTGTGTCCACTTGGGCCCCGGGAGCGGGGCGGGGGACTGCGGGGCCCTCCTGCTGCCCCAGACGGGAGGATGAGGAGGGCTGATTGTGTGGGACCTTTGTAGCTCTAAAGGCCGATTCTACCCCGTAGGAGGCAGATCCATGATTCGTTTGAATTGGGAATGGGGAATTTTGGGAACCCTGAGTCTGGATTTCCTTGTGCTAGCCGAGGAAGAGAGACTGTTTGGGAGACCAGGTTGCGGAAGGGGCTCCCAGGTGTGGGCCACAGCCACAGATACGGGGCCCAGAGAGACAGCCCCCGAAGGCATAAATAAGGAGCCTCAGACAAGCTGGGTCAAGTTAAAAACAGAACCCTGCAGGGCACCTGCTGACCACCCAAGCCCAGCCCCTCTAACTTGCCTCAAAGGAGCATGTAACGTCCTGCCCCAAACGGAGCCCCGGAGGTCTCCACTCACTGTGAGCCTCTCACTCCAAGTGCCGGTCCCTCTGTCTGCGAGCTGGGATGGCCCGGCACCTCTCGGAGGGAAAGGGCATTTGGGGCAGTGCTCCTAGGGAAGGTGTTTCCCAGCAGCTTTGATGCGGCGGCGGCATGAGGAATGATCACAAGTGCTAGGGCTGCCATTCCTGGCTCTGAACAGCCTCCTGCCACCAGGAGGCATCAAGCCATCCGTCCCACAGCGCCCCCGACAGTGGGCAGCTCGGCAGTTACAAGGGGCCTGGCAACCTCTGGTCTTCTATTAAAATTAAGAAAAAAAATTAAGACAACCAGGGGACTTTTTTCTTTTTTGAAGGCAGAGGGAGGGGGAAGGGGAAAAATCAACCTATAATCCAGTGGTACATCCCAATTTCTGTCACTCTGTACAGGTGGCTCCACGCTCCCATTCCAAAGTGCACGGGCTCTCGGTCTGCCCAGGCGATGTGGGCCTGTCAGAGGAAACGCAGCTGGGCCTCTGCCCACCCGGGTCACCGAGCTTCAGTTTGAAGTGGCAGCAATGGTTTTATCCAGTTCAAGGTCAATGCTGGAGCTTGCGGGATGCAGGCTGCTGTAGCAAGACTTGCACACTCGACTAGGTTCAAAGAGCTGCTGGCTGGGAACTGGAACCTTCTGGTTACAACAGCTGGAGCAGAATACGTTCCCACAGTTCCTTGGGGTAAGAAATAAGACGGTGTTAGTTTAGGTCAGCAGTATAGTCTGTGGAAACCAATTTCGGAAGAAAGATTTCGTTAAGCACGCAATTTGGGTGTGCCGGAGACTCCCTTGCGATCACGTTCTTTCCCTAGCACAGGACGGGCTGGGCACGGAGGACATCCCTACCTCACTCAATCATATGCCGTGCTTGCTTTAGGGCCAAGGACACTCGGCTGCCTTACCCCTATGGCTCAAGGTTATCGGGTATAGAGGAAGATGCTGTCAGAGAGAGGAGAGAGGGAGAGGAGAAGGGGAGGAAAAGGCGTAGAGAGGGGCAGAGAGAGGGAAAGAGAGGGAGAGAGACAGAGATATCAGTAAGGACTAAGGGGTCCAGGGCAGAAGCAGCTCCTAGCTCAATGGGTAAGTTCCTGACCCAGGAACTTATCCGGTGGCTACACCTACCTGGACAATGGCCAGAGCCAAATGGACCTGCCTCTGGGCCCTCAGAGGACAGAAATGACTCCCCAGTGCAGCCGGGGATGGGGAGCCTTGCCTGAGGGCAGACTGCTGCCATCCAGGACTGCTGCTGGCAGCATGCAAGCCAGGAGTCGCGCGGCCCACATGCATGCTCAGCAAGTGAGAGCAGGGTGGGAAGATGAGCACGGGCGAGCACGTGCGCACACCACCCCTCATCACACAGCTGTCAGTCGGTTAGGTCTGCACACCCTGCCCATGCATCTGCAGGGGAGCTCTGCTCTCACACAGGCCCTCTCCACCTCCAGCAGCCCTGCCGCACGCGCCTGTACAGCGCGCAGGTCAGCACATCTAGACCAGTGCCCGCCATGGCTAGCAGGAAAGGGAACCGGCAGAGCGTGAGTTTCCGCCCGCCTTACAACCTACTTTTGCTGAGCTCTTAAGTACAAACTGGTCCTAATAAGCCCAGTACAGGAAACTCCAAAGCGCCTGACAGCCCACCGAAGACTAGAGCAAGGCAGCTCCAGGGAAAGCCTCCGCTCAGCAGGGCCGCTCCGACCTCTGCACACGGCCTCCGCAGGCCGACCCACGCTCCACTCAGGCCAGCAGCCGAGGAGGGAAGATTGAAGGCCGCAGGGAGCACAGAGCACTAGAGGAGTAGCGGGCACAGGGCAGCGGAGGGCAGAGAACTAGAAGGAGCACACAAAACTTCACACTCCAGAGTATAGCAAGCACATCGTCATTCTTGCTTCTAAAAACCAGGATCCAGCAAGAACCTGTGAGCACGCAGGAAAGTGTCTGCTTGCCTCCATTTCCTTAATAAACCTGTTGGAGTGCGGTTCCAAAGCCTGACGTGAATTTGACCAGTTAGGCTTTTCTACCCGACTCCTTTCTGAGGCCCTTGAAGCCCCAAGTGGAGTCTTCCTGCTAAAACAATTCTCTGGAAAGATGCTGTCTGTTCAGTGTCTCCCCGCCCCCTCTCTCTCTGCAGTACTGGGGATGGAACCCAGGGGCGTTCTACCTCTGAGCTCCACTCCAGCCCTGTTTTTTAAAATTTTTTATTGGTGCATTATATTCACACATCATATTGGGGTAAAAAACTTGTGTGTACAGACATGTACACATCACTGACTTAACCCCTAACCCCCAGCCCTATTTTTTATTCTTTATCTTGAACCAGGGTCTCTCTGAGTTGTAGAGGGCCTAAGTAGCTGAGGCTGGCTGTGAACCATGATCCTCCTGTCTCAGTCTCCCAAATGCTGGGATTACAAGCGTGCGCCACCACGCCCGGCCAGTTTCTCTCTTTTAAAAAACAAAACAAGAAGGCACCACGATGCAGTCTAGTACATTAACGAATGACTGACTCAAAAAAGGAAACAGCTCTGAAAACCCAAGCAACTCCTGCACAAGACCGGCCCCACAGAAGCACTGCTTCTTGCACCAGGGGACGCTGGCTGACCTGCGCGGTCAGGAGAGCAATGCCGTGGCCAGGCGTGCCTCGATGGTCTCCTCCGTCAGTTGCTGTGGATCCCCCAAGCCCACATGCCTGTCTATGCTCCCAGCCCCAGGGTCGCCCCCAGAATGCAGGGGGGAGATGGCAGCATTAGTGTGGAGAAGTTACTGTAATGTGCAGACATCACAGACACATCGCAAATGCTCACCACGTTTGATCAACGCGGTCAGTGTCCCTGCAAGGAGGGGAGAAAGAGCTCAGAGGAGAAGCCAACAAAGACATCTGGACTTGAAGTGCACAGTGGGGAGAGGCAGTCCTAGGGCCATCATTAGCACACAGAGAGGTGGTTCCTCCTTCAGTGCAGGCTCACTCACACGGCGAGCCGTAGCATGATGCTGATAAGCGGCCGGCTCCAGGACAGTGAACACTGGCCACTGGGCGCGAGCACCCCGAGGACCTCACCACCCCAACCCGGAAGGGGAAAGAAGTCAGGGGCCATAGGACTGAAGACTATTCTCAGCTGTCTGCTATTCCCCCCAGTATGGCTGCTCACTAATTGCATAAGAGAAAGTATGGGGTCAGGAAAGGAATAGGAAAACGAGGTTCCCTGCCCATAGCCAGAAAACGTACGTGTGTGTGTGTGTGTGTGTGTGTGTGTGTGTAATACTGGGGGTAGAACCTCTGGGCTATACTCCCAGACCCATTTTATACTTCATTTGGAAACAGGGTCTCACTAAGTTGCTGAGAGCCTCACTAAGCAGCTGAGGCTGCTTTGAACCTGTGCGATCCTCCTCTCTCAGCCTCCCAAGCTCTGGGATTACAAGCGTGTGCCACCATGCCCATAGTCGTGTTGAATTTTACACTGGAAATAAGAAAAATTGGTTTGAGTGGTGGCCGTCACCCTACGATTCTGGGAAACAAAACAAAAAGGCTATAATTTGCACACTTCAACATTTAATAGTGATCACTCCAAACTGGAACAAGGGCACCAACACAGTCTTGTAAACACCAGGTTCAGAGGCACAGAAGACTCCAAGGTCTGTCCTGACAGAACACTGCTGGCCAGAGACCCGCCGCCCTCCCTGCACGCTCCGTGGGCCGAAGCTTGGCTCCATGCCCAGCCCACCAGCCCCGCTCCCAGTGGCACCTGCAGTGGTGCTTCCTGCTGGCGAGCCAGAAGGCACTGTCACACGCGTAGCAGTGGGCAGCGAGGTGGTCAGGGAGCCAACGGGTCATCTGCAAGACAGACGAGGCCAGGTTAGTGTCAGAGAGGGGCTGCCCAGCCGGAGCCCAAGAGCCACCTGGGGGCAGCACGAGTCTCGAGGACACATCGGCTGCAGCGGCACCTGGCCAGCAGGCCAGGGGCCAACAGTACAAGAAAGGCGTCCACGTCGTTGCCCTGGAGGGGACTCCAATCTCCCCTGAGGCACAGTGGCAGGCAGCAGCAGCCTAGGTTGCTCTGAGCGCTGGCAAGGCTCCAGCTCACAGAGGGCCAGCTCGCCGAGTCCCCCTGGCTCTGAGGTGACGGGCCTAACGTGGACAGGAGCGGAGATGCCAGAGGCTCAAGACTGCTGTGAGGCTCCTCCTTGGCCAAGGACAGGGGCAGGGGTGGGGTGGAGAAGCACCAAGAGACAGCTGCATGGAGGGTGCTCGGAGCAGGGGCTGAGCCTGTACCTCCGAGTCCTGTTTATCCACCTGCTCCCAGCTGGCTTCAGAGAGAACCTCTGTGCTGCAGTGAGACAAACAGTTCTGTTCCAGATTGCTTTCCGAGCCAGGGATTGAAGTCTGTTGGCAAACAAACACAGCTGAACAAGATGGCCTAATCTCCTCCCAAAGAAGAAAGGGCTTGGTGAAGAGGGAGCCCAGGGGACAGGGTGGGCCGCGGGCTAGAGCTGCAGATCTGCCGGTGCAGCAGCCTCTGAGCCCCGGGTCAAACAGGCAGAGTCAGGACGGGCTCGGCTAGGAGAGACACAGGCTGCAGGCAGAGATCCTGGAGCAGAAAGACGGCTTCTGCGTTCCAGGAAGCAGGCGAGGGAGAGGCGAGACCTCCCTCCCCGTGTCAGCTGCTCTGGTGGGCCTGTCCATCCAGCCCTGCCCTTTAGTTAAAACAGTGCTTTGGGTGTGCCCTCCTTTCTATGAAGGACTCTTTGGAACAATGAGAAACCATTATTAGTAGGAAGAAAAGGCCAGAAAGTTACTTGGATTGAAAGTCACTGGATGTGCCCACCTTTAAAGTACATGGACTGCTTCAGAGCCTGGCTTGTTACCTGACAGATTCACCCACAAAAAAGAGCCCCTCCTGGGAAACCTCACCTCTGGTACCCCCACTTCCAGTAACCAAGCCTTATCAGTACTAATTCCTCAACAGTGCTAGAAACCAATCCACCCTCTCCATTTCTGCTGCCGACATCTTACACCTTCGAAGCCACAGCCCGTGCCTTGGAAGGCGAACGGCTCATTAGTTACCAAGGTAGGAAAGCATTGCAGTTTGGCAGGAATACTTGGCGTCACCCTATCAATGCCAATCTGTCAAGAGCTCACGCCCCTCTGAAGGCAGGATCCTCCCTGGAGGGCTGGAGACCCTGTAGTGCGCCAACGCTCTCCCGTTCGCTAACTGCTTAAAAGGACACGGACAGTAAGCACAACGGAAAAGAGGCCGTCTCATTTATGTGACCAAGCCCGATCTCCAGCCCTCTCAGCAGACTTGGGCCCTTTCTAGTGTCCGGCTAGAAGTCCTCACTGGTCGCCGTGTACGGGTGCAAGGACCCAGCCTCGGGACGCCCTGTCTCCTGTGGAGCCGGAGGAACCACGACCCACTCACCACTTCTTCTCCGAAGTCCCCGTTGAGGCGCAGCGGGCTGGCCAGGTACTGACTCTCCAGGCGGCTCTTCAGCTCCTGGACTTGTTTCTTCAAGGTCTCCACTTCCTGCTGGTGGCCTGACTCGATCTGACGCAGGCGCTGCTGGATTGTATCCGTGTACACGGGCATGCCATCATCATCCAGGTGGCTGCGGGAAGGCTGGTCCGGGCTGCTGGTGGCAGACAGCCTTCCCGAGTGGCTGTGCAGCAAGCTTCTCGAGTGTAAGTGGACAGAGCTGCAGCTGATGGCAGACAGCTGGTGGCTCAGGGAGTCCTTGCATCCGCCAGCCTCCCCATTGGCGCAGTGCCCGTTGGGCATGGAGTACTTCTGGAAGGCACCAAGCCCAGGAGGCTGCAACGAGGCCTTGTTCTTAGTCTCGGGGACACCGTTGCACACAAGCCCCTCTTTACATTCGGCTGAAGGCAAGGCACAAGGGGCCTGCACGGGGCTGAGAGTGCTGCCAGGGGAAGTCCTGTGCACCAGGGCCCCACCTTGGGGCCTCTCAACCAGGCTCCTCTCAGAAGGCCTGGGTGCCAGTGCTGGGGGAAGCACATCCTTCCCACCGAGCCTGCTGCTGATGCCCAGGCAAGGCTGGCGATGGACCTGGGGCCCACTTTCCGAGTTCACTTTATCTTCCATCACCATGTCCATGGAACTGTCCATGTTTGGTCCTCTGTTCTCAAATGGGACTTGGGAAGGTAGCAGGGAACTAGACAGTGAGGTACCATAAGCAACTTTTACATCTCCTGGGATGGGAGAAGCTGCACCATCTGCAATCTCCCCTATGGGAGGCTGCTCCACAGGGAGCTCCCGGGAGTCCTCACCCCCGGGGGGCACCTGGAGTGAACTGGGGAGATCGCTGGGCCCACCCGGCTGTCCAGAAATACCCCGTGAAAAGAGAGAGAGGCTGCTGTCTGGATGGCTGCGAGCGGCATCACAGGGCTCTGGCTCTTGGTACAGTACAATGGCCGAGGCCTCGGCTGTGGTCCTCCTACTCTCCTCTTTGACATTGGGTCCTTCCACTGTGCCCCTGTGGGCAGCCTCCTCAGCCCCACCCTCCTCTTTGGTGGCCTCTTGCAAGATGTTCTCCATCTGCCCCTCGGCCACTCCAGCTGCCACAGACAGCTCGGCGCCTGCCGGCAGCCGGCTGACGCGGCCCAGGACCTCGGAGGCGGCAGGCGGCTCCTCTCCGGGGCCTGCTAGGTTGCTCAGCTCCAGCGAACGGCGGCGCTCCTGCCACTTCTCGTTCAGGCTGGGATCGCTGCTGCGCCGGCTGGCCAGAGGCGCCATGTTGTCACAGGCTGTGGTCAGATTGTCAAATGATCTGGTCTTTGGTAGGCTAAAAGAAAGGAGTTTGGAGAAAATGAAAATCCTGGAGGCTCATAAGAGGGGATGGGGAGACAAGAAGTTTTATTTTGGTGGTACTGAGGTTCCTAGAAACCCTTCTACCTCCGGGCTACACTCCCAGACCTATTTTTATATATTTTTATTTGGAAACAGGGTCTCTTAAGCCAGCGCGGCTGGCTTCAAACCTGCGTGATCCTCCTGTCTCCGCCTCCCAAGCGTGGGGATTACAAGCGTGCGTCACCACGCCTGGCTTAAGACAATGAAGTTTTAACAAGCCGCATTCTACAACTGGCTCACTATAGCTACCTGGGCGCCTGGCATCGCTGAGGTGAGGCTCAGCTGCTGCTGCACTGTGAGTCCTCCTCCTGGCTGCACCAACCCTCCCATGTCTCAACTGTGCATACAAGCTAACACAAAAATACTTTTTTTGTTGTTGCTGCAGTACTGGGGATGGAACCCAGGAGCATTCTATCTTCGAGCTACACCCCAAGCCCTATTTTTTATTCTTTATTTTGAAACAGGGTTTCACTGAGTTGGGAAGGGCCTAAGTAGCCGAGGCTGTCCTTGAACCACGATCTTCCTGTCTCAGCCTCCCGAATGCTGGGATTATAAGCGTGTGCCACCACACCCAGCTAGGAAAATGCTACTTTAGAAAGATGTTCTTTGAGCCAGTATTGGTGGCACATGCCTGTAATAGGAGTACTTAAGAGGCTGAGACAGGAGAATAGCAGGTTTTGAGGATAGCCCCAGCAAGTAGTGAGACTCTCATCAACTGAGTTTCCAAACCCCGTTTCCAAATAAAAACAAGAGGGCTGGGGTGTGGCTTGGAGGTAGAATGCTCCTGGGCTCAATCCCTGGTATCTCAAAAACAAAACAAAAACCTAAAGCCAGGCATGAAAGCGCACATGCCTGTAAACCCAACATTTGGGGAGGCTGAGACAGGAGGATTGTGGTTCACGGACAGCCTCAGCTACTTAGTGAGGCCCTTACCAACTCAGTGAGACCCTGTTTCAAAAATAAAAAGACTAAAAAATAGGGCTGGGGTGTAGCCTGGAGGTACAATACCCCTAAATTTCATCCCCAGTACCGCAAAAAAAAAAAAAAAGATCTAAATTAATTTATTACCTATCATTCTGAACTTAATAAAGATAATTCATGAGTGGCAAAGACAAAATTCCTATCATCTCAGAATATTTACCCGAGAAGACCAATCAGGGAAGGAGGCAAGAGCAGAAAGCAGCAGGTAGAAGCCAGGGGGCCGGAAAGAAAGAGCCCGGAGGGTGTGCGCCCTCACAGAGAACAGCTCCACGCCTGCCTGCGGGACAACAACGCGGCACCAGGGCCGGCTCACTACTGGAAAGCACCTATTACCGCTCAGGAATGTTTAGAGACGAGAGATGCCGTGGAGCCAGACAACGCCATGGTCCTGACCACCTGGACACGACCCCGGACGGGAACACACACACAGGGCTTGTGGCCTGGGCTCACCGGCTCAGGAGAGGGTCTTCAGGGCTTGTGCCTGGGGCTGGGTATGGCGCGCAGCTGTCGTCCACGGGCGTAGACGGGGACGGGCAGGGCAGGTACGCCGCACTCCACAGCATCAGGTTGCGCACGTGGCACACAGGGTACAGTACCTGAGGACAGGCGGAGGGCACGGGTTGAGGACTGTCTTGGTAAGTGTTTAGGAGTGACTGTAAAGGTGAAAAGCAAGCACCTGGCCGGCACACCGACAGGGCTGGGACCAGAGGCGCAGGGTGCAGCTCTCACTACTGGGAAGGCAACAACGACCAGACGTTCTGTCTGGCAACATCTTCACCTACGCGCCTCTCATGGGGATGAAAATCTAAAGGATCTTTTAAAGATCCATTTCTCATTAATTATTTCTCAGGTCACCTTCAGTGAATGACTGCTTTCATTAGCTTGGTTTGCTGCTTTTACTGCCTAAGAAAGTGAGTCATTCTGCGAGACAGTGATTGTCTGTTCCCTTGGCATAAAAACCTGGCTTCAGCAGGAACTGTCAAATCTGTTGTATAGGATCATTTAAATTAATCGTGTGAACAGGAGGGAATTTTCTTCCTATATTGTCACTTCCCAGCAGGCATAGTGAAGGAGGGAGAGCAGTTAGCTTAAATCTTTTCTTTGATTACTTAATGTAACGAGAAGCATATTAGAGCCCAACAAAGCAATAAAGCCTCTGCCTGGCCTGCTTTTCACTTCTTAGAGGCTTAAGATGCCTCTGACAAAGGAACTTTACCACACACGGACACACAGACGTACGTGCCTCCTGTTCTCTGCTCAGCAGAAGGCGCGCCTCTGGGAAAGTCTTACGGGGCCTGTCAGCTCTCCATGTGAGTAGAGAGAATCGCAGACACCTACCCCTGCCAGGCCCGGTTCTGTGCTTAGTATCACTTGGTACACGGGGAGGGCGCTGGGGCCCAGGGGCTATTCCTTCAGAAGCATCTAGGAAGCAACTTAAGTGCCTCTTCCACCAGTGAGACAGAACATGCTAGGAATATATTAAGCTCTGGAGGAAGTGCCAGAAAAGATGCGTGTTCGGGGTAGAAAGGTGCCTGAGTAGCAGCAGAGCAGAGCACCACCAGGAAGCGGCCATCTCAGACGGTGGAGAAAATGGGAGCAGCCCCCAGAGCGGAGGTGACTTCACAAGAGGCGCCCCAGAGCCCCACCCCGGTGCCTCCAGAGTGCACACGGAGGCTGAGGGTACATACAGCTTCCGACTGAGAGCAGTACAGGAGATTTCTGAAAGCCTTGTTGCCTGCCCGCAGCAGCGACCACACAGAGCACGTGCGCTCCTGAGTGTGCTTCTCCCCTCTCTCCTTGGCGTCGTTGCACAGGAACGTCCCAAAGAGGCAGGAGTAGGTGTGCTGCACCAGTTTCACCTGTGGAGTCCAAGGAGGCAGAGTCACACGGCCGGTGTGCATGCTCAAAGGGGACAGGCCGGCAGAGCCAGCCTGCCCTGACACCCCTCAGAGCACCTGTGTTCCCTCTGCTGGAGGGGGGCCCAGCTGACCATGCGGCAGCATCGTGGATCCCAGGGCCTGATCCAAACACCAGCACTCCTGAGCGAGCCCAGATCAGCGCATGCCCATTCCTCTTGGCTTGAGTCGACAGCCACCCTCACAAGCAACAGGGCATTGAGTATATATATATATAAATACATATATGAATGGGCACAGGAACAGGTTAGAGGACAATTCATGCCTCAGCTGAAGGGACACTTATAAAACTTGGAGGGGGGAAGAAGGAAAATCTCTAAAACACGCAATGTACTTAAACATATCGAAGTCAACCACTAAGCCGAGCAAGGGAAGGAGGACGGGGAGGGAATGGGGTGGGAATTGTGTAGGGGTTAAATCGGTGATGTGTGCATGTATGTACACACAAGTTTTTTACCCCAATATGATGTATGAATATAATGCTCCAATAAAAAATTTAAAAAAGAATAAAAAATAGGGCTGGGGTATAGCTCAGAGGTAGAACGCACCTGGGCTCGATCTCATACATATATATATGGAACCTTACAGATTGCACGGGGAATATGAGAGAGAGAAGACAGCCAAGGATGACTACGTTGTACCTAAATGAATGGGAAGACGGAACTGCCATACAGTGAGATGCAAGAGTCCCAGAAGATTAGGCTTTGGATGGGAAGATGCAGAAATCAAGAATTAAGCTTTACGCGTATTAAGTTTGAAATGTCATTAAGACTTACTCAAATGGAGATACTGAGTATTCACAGTTAAAGGAGGGCGGGCGGGGGTGAGTGGAGAGGTCTGCGCCCCCGAGACGCACACATATTAGACTCTCACTGTAGGGACAGTAGTCAAAGCCAGTAGCTTAGCTGAGACCTTGAAAGCAGGGGTAAGATAGAGAAGCAGCCTGGAAGCTCTGCCTTGGGGCTCCCCAACATTCAGAACTGAGGCGCCCAAGAGGAATCAGCAAAGGAGACAGAAAGAACCAAACAGGGAGGAAAGAGGAAAACTAAGAACGATGTATGTGAGAAGTCAACCATGAGAGCGTTTCAAGAAAGGAGCTACCCTGTGCTGCTGGTAGTGATGGGTTAAAGACACAAAGACCGAGCACCGATCGCTGGGTTAGCCACGTGCAGATCACTGGCTGCCGCAACAAGAGCAGTTCTGGCAAAGCCATACGACACAAGCCTGGCGAAGGTGGGTTTGAAAGAGAATGAGAAGAATTCAAGAGAGCCAGAGAAATGGGCTGGTAGCTAGAGCAGAATGCAAGCCCGTAAGACTGGAGACAAGTGCACCGCGTCTGTGTGCTGGCGGCTGTGAGGGCGTGGGGGATGGCGGACAGGGGAAGGAGGGGCCTGGAGCTTGGGAGAGGGCTTGGCAGATGGACTGGAGGGAACATGGGATGTTCTGATTGCTTCTATTTCCAGCTACTATTTAGGATTTTTTCTTTTTTGGGGGGAGGCAGTACTGGGGATTGAACCCAGGGGCATTCTACCTCCAAGCTACACCCCCAGCCCTATTTTTTATTCTTTATTTTGAAACGGTCTCACTAACCTGCAGAGGGCCTAAGTATCTGAGGCTGGCAGAGAACCTGTGGTCTTCCTGTCTCAGCCTCTCAAGTAAGCACTGGGATTACAAGGGTGAGCCACCACGTCTGGCTATTTAGGGTTTCTATTATTCCTTTTTTTTTTTTTTTTTTTTTGGTGGTACTGGAGATGGAACCCTTCTATCTCCAGGCTATACTCCAAGACCTATTGTGTGTGTATGTGTGTATACATACATACATACATATATATATATATATTTTTTTTTAAATTTGGAAACAGAGTCTCTTAAGCCAGCAAGGCTGGCTTCGAACCTGTGCCATCCTCCTGTCTCCGCCTCCCAAGCTTGGGGGACTACAGGCGTGCCACCACGGCCACCATTCTATCATTCCTTTTAAAAGCAAGGTTTAAAACAACTCAAGGTTGCGGGACATGGTAGCACAGGCTTGTAATCCCCGTGCTTGGGAGGCAGAGACAGAAGGAACGAGCTGGCTTAAGAGACCCTGTTTGCAAAAATAAAAAAGTATAAAATAGGTCTGGGAGTGTAGCCTGGAGGTAGAAGGGCTTCCAGGAACCCCAGTACCGCAAAAAAAAACAAAACAAAAAACAAACAAACAAACAAAAAAAAACCCACAAAACAACAACTCAAGGTCTGCAAGGCAAACCTGGTACACCTGGATTCACCAAGTAAAGAAATGCCTATTTACTACTGTTCTTTTTTTTTTTTTGGTGGTACTGGGGTTCCTGTAAACCCTTCTACCTCCAGGCTACACTCCCAGACGCCTATTTTTTATATTTTTATTTGGAAACAGGGTCTCTTAAGCCAGCGAGGCTGGCTTTGAACCTGTGCGATCCTCCTGTCTTGCCTCCCAAGTGCGGGGATGACAAGCGTGCCCACCGCGCCCAGCGTCCATTTACTACTGTTCTTAAATAAAAACAGAAGAAAACAATGGTCCTTCTGTTTAAATTCTAGCTGGGCACGGTGGCCCATGCCTATAATCCTGGTGCCTGGGAGGCTGAGACAGGAGGATCACAGGTTTGAGGCCAGCCTCAGCAAATTAACAAGACCTTGTTTTGGAATAAAAAGGCCTGGGGATATAGTTTGGTGGTAGAATGTCTCTGGGTCCCACCCCCAGTATCCCTACTCCCAAAGTTAAATAAATTCTAAAAAGGCTACATAGATTCATGTGGAAATTGGCCCACTAATGCTTGTACTGACATCACCTCAAATTTAGAGGGTTCCCCAAAGGTAGAATCAAAAGCCCAAACTCACAAGGAATGCTTCGTTGAACTCAAAAGAGCAAGGAAATTGCCTCTGAAGCTGATGAACGCAGTCGAGCCACTGCAGAAACACCGGGCAGCGCTCGTTTAGGTCATCCGAGTTCTCCCCATGCCCGCACCGGTCAGCAAACTTATGGCCAAAGTCCAGCCACTCCATCTCCACAAGGACCTGGAAACCCTGCAGGGAAGAGACCGTTGGCGCTGGACTATCCGACAGTGACCCTGACACTGGTGCCACAAACAACAACCTTCAGTGGCCCCACTAGCCCAAGCTGAGAAGCAAAGGCTCCGCTGGGTGGGACAACTCTACCCATAACCCAAAGGGCACCGCAGCGGCCCAAGTCCTTCCTCAGCCTGCTTTTATTTTTGGCCACTTAAGGACATAAAATCATACATAAAGGCCATTCCTTTCCCCCCTAGATTTCTTTATTTTGGAATTTTTGCCTTTGGTACTATATTGACAGTCATGTTTGTAAACTCTTGTCTAATCCCAGATTTTACAAATGTTCATATATATATTTTAGAGCATGTCATGATTTGTTTTGTGTGTGTGGTACTGGGGATGGAACCCAGGGGCCTTGTACCTCCGGGCTACACTCCCAGACCTATTTTATATTTTATTTGGAAACAGGGTCTCTTAAGCCAGCTGAGGCTGGCTTTGAACCTGCGCGATCCTTCTGTCTCCACCTCCCAAGCGCGGGGATGACAAGCGTGCGCCACCACGCACGGCATGATTTTTTTTAACCCAAGAGATGATCATTTCAGAGTCGGCTTCAACAGAATATTCCATTGTAATACTTAGACCTATTATTGAAAACACAGCCAAATCTTTTTACAAAAGCCCTACTTTCCTAGGGTAGCCAAACTTTCCCAAGTGGAAAGGCTGCAAAGAAAAGGGTTGGTATTTTCAGTATTTTGTTACCTACAACCTGCTCCATTGTCAGAGGTACAAAAACCGCGCCTCTTAAATGTAGCTCAAGTATAGGAGAAATAATAAAAAAGAAAAGTTCACAGCCTTTACACCTAACCACCACCCCAAACTCAAGACAGAACCCTTGGAGGCTCCCGCTCTTACCACCCCGGGGAGCTGCTCACCTCTATGGTTCGGTAGTAAGGGTCCAGCAAGAGCTTAGCCAAGGCCACAATCTGGGGGGTGCGGTCCCAGCCGTCCGAGCAGTGTACCAGCACAGGACGCTGGTCACGGTCCACAGTATGCACCACCAGAAGGGCCGACTTCAGAAGCACGGACAGGTGATGGAGCCATTTTGTGCTTTCAAGAGCTGAAAGCCAACTGTAAATACAGGAGGGGATGAAGAGGTTTTCATGACTTACTGCGTTATATCCAATGCTTGTCAAGTTAAAAAGCAATTCCAAGCCAGCGTGGTGGTGCACGCTTGTAATCCCAGCACTTGGGAGGCTGACACAGGAGGATCGTGCAGGTTTGAAGCCAGCCTCAGCTACTGAGTGAGGCTCTCAGCAATCTCGTAAGACCATTTCCAAATAAAATAGAAAATAGGTCTGGAAATGTAGCCTGGAGGTAGAAAGCCCCTGGGTTCCATCCCCAGTATCAAGGGGGGGGGGATTCCAAGAGTTTCTCTTGAAATGTATGACTACAAAAACAGACAAAATCTCTTTACAGAACAGCATGTCCAAGGGCGAGCCCTGGGCCCTAATGAGCAATAGAGGAGAGCGCTAGAAACAGGCTGTAATGAACAGGGACACATTCCGCTGTAGCATCTTGATGGATCACAACTTTGCTCAAGTCCTCAAAAAAGCAAAGAACTCTATAAACATGTCTCTAATGTAAGCTGGATGCCTCACACAAGAAGAGTATAAACATCACCTGTTACGTACACCCTAACACCTGCCACTGTTCACGTCCTGAGTGTTTACTGAGTAAAACTGATGGGCCCAACAGGACGCCTTAGGCTCGTGCAGATGAGTTCAGTACACCAATGGCCACATGGTACTGCTGAGCTTAACCCGCCCTGGATTCAACAGCGATCTAGAAGACTCGTTTTCAAGAGGCCTTTAGGAATATCAAATAGCACAAACTATCCCTAGGGAGTAATCGTGCTGCACGCTGTTTTTTTCAACCATGTCAACGTTTGACTTCTTGTGCTTCTCTCTGGTCAATTCCCAAAAGTAAGTTTTGATTTTTTCCAAATGTGGTTAGATTTGTGGTCAAGACCAAAAGTGCACCCTTTAAACACTGAGTCAGAGGAAGGAATGAATACTTCGGTCAGGGTGGGGGCTCTGTCATGAAGGCTTTGCTAAGACTAGGCCTGTGGGACAAGGCTACGAAGGTCTACTGAACCTTGGGGAATTAATGTAAGTTTTTGGAAGAGTACAAGGAAGAAGTTCCCAGCCAGGGAAGCATAAATCCCGGTTTCATAATCTGGTCTGCCAACCAAAGTGAGTCCCCAAAGCCGGTCCCTGTCATGGCCGTCTCCCCAGCTCAGTGCCCCGGATGCAGGAAGTCCTATAGTTTAATGAGATGTAAGTCTGTCATCGATAAAAATCTCATGTCACGATTTTCTATCTCCTCGTAGGCACCTAAGAGACGCTGTTCCTATGGATCAACTGTTCATTCTCATTCCTCACACAGTCTTGAGAGAAATAAAGAAAATAAGGCTTGAGAGCAAAAATGAAATTATTACCCTATCCTTAAAGAACCAGTAACAAGAGCAGTGAACCGCGGTGGAATGTGGACTGGCGCTGCCGCTCAGGGTCGGTGTCACTCCAAGGCCTGCAGGCCAGGGGCAGGGAGACAGCACCTTCCCTGGCTACTCTAGCAGAGCAGAGCTGCAGCCTCCCCCAGCCTCCCCCACAGCCCCAGACGCCCACGGGGGCGTGCTCAGAGCCATCCCAGCACTGCTCTTGCTTCTTTCCCCCACAAGAGAGGCTCCAATAGTGCGTTATGGTTTGCTGCCAGATACAAAACATTACTTTCTTTAACAAAATCCCCAGACATTCATTCGGACCAAGTAAGGGCTAATTACAATATTTTTTTACTTTGAGTTCAAAAAACAGCTTTTAAAGAAAAATTGTTGTATGTGGAAGATATCAGAGATCATGCAGTGTTGATCTATCTTTTTCATTTTATAGACAGGAGAACTGGAACTCGCAGTAATCACGCTACTGGGTCAACGATCTGTGTTCTCTGGGTCCTCAGCCAGGCTCCTTCTGTGCCCACCTGAGGGGAGGTGCTGCTAGCTGGGGCTCTGAGCTGCAAGAGATGCAAACGGCTAATTCCAGAGGAAAGCAGAAAGCTCATTCCTACAGTTGCCTCCTGGCCCCTCTAGAAGGACACTGCTTTACCCTGAGAACCGATTCCACCAACTGTGGTGAATTTAATCACGTGCTGCCCAGTCAGTGTAAGTGGTTTAGGGAGCACCTAACTTAATAAATCCAGTACAAAATGCAACAAGACCTGATGGGATCATAAGATCTACTGAATAGGATCCAGGGAAATAAATATGGGGCTCAGCACAAACATCAGAAAAAAGAATTCTGCCTTCCTTAGCACCATTTCTGGTTTCCTGAAATAGCAAAACAGGGCTTTTAAATATTCACCTGTCCATATTTGCCTTAGAGGTTCTGCTCTGCATACTGGGCACTGAGCTGGGGACACAGCTGTGACAGGGACCGACGTTGAGGAGTCAGTCTGGTTGGCAGACCAGATTATGAAACCAGAACTTAGGCACATTCTCTTGTCTGCTTTCCTGGCTGGGAAGACTTCTTCCTTGTGCTCTTCCAAATACAACTTACCCTGTATTCAAACAGCCCCTGTGCAGGGCTATTACGTCACCTTCCTCACCAAAAACACCAGCCACCCATTCTTAATAAGCAACAAGAGCACGATAATGTTAGTAAATAAGAGTAGTTCAGAAATCAGAAGATGTAAAAGGAAGTGACGTCATGACACATTTAACCCCTTTTAGAACATGATGAGTAAACTGACTTTTCATGCCAAACACTCCAGTTCATGGCGAGTAACTGTCTCTACAGAACTTCAGAAGCCAAAGAATGAGTTGCTTTGGGCTGAAAACAATATGAAAGAGGAGGGGGGCAGTCCCAGGAAAAAGAAGGCGATGCTTCCATTTTGAAAAGGGCTGATGAGACCGGAGGATCGAGGTTTGCGGACAGCCTCAGCGACTTAGTGAGACCCTCCACAACTAGTGAGACCCTGTTTCAAATTAAAGAATAAAAAACAGGGCAGGGGTGTAGCTCAAAGGTCGAATGCCCCTCGTTCCACCCCCAAACCCGCCCCCCCCAATAAAAGGGCTGAAATTTGTTTTGTGCCATCCATTTAAAAACGTCTCAGAGGGTGAGGTTTTTCTCAGTTCCTGCACTGTGCTGCCTTGCTCCCACTCCAGGAAAAAGTAATCCAGAGAGTAAAAGCATAACTGAAGTTTACCAATAGAAGGAAAGAAACTTCCAACACACACACACACACACACACACACACACACACACACACACACACACGGCAGTGCAAAATCAGAGCCAAAGCCATGGCCTTACTTTCCCGGATCTGGCATCTGTGTGCACAGCAACCGCAGAGACTGAAAACTTCTCCGGATAGAATGAATGTTTGCCATCCCCATAAAGACGACTTCACAGTTCGGGTAATACTCTGGAGAAAATAACAATAAAGAGAACACAAGCATGTTGAATTTAAAGCCCACACGGCCAAATTTCAAAGAAGCAAACTAGCTATAAAACAAACCCACTGCAGCTGCTGACTAATGAAACTGCAATGTTGTGACGCCTGACTATCAGCCCAGGACTTTATTCTAAGAGAAAAACAGTGCTCGAATTTTAGCTGTCTTTGCAGAAGGTGAAACAGGAAGGTTAGATCCATTAAAAAAAAAAAAAAAAGACAAAATAAAAGCTATTGATTTTATTTTTGTGGTACTGAGGAAACTTGAGGCATTCTACCTTCAAGCTGCACCCCCAGCCCAGTCTTATTTCTTATTTGGAAACAGTCTTGCTAGATTAATGAGAGTCTCACTGTCTGCTGAGGTTGTCCCCAAACCTGTGACCCTCCTGTCTCAGATTCCCAAGTACCTGGATTACAGGTGTGTGCCATCATGCCTGACAAAGCTATTATTTTTTAAAAGGCCTACAAACTGCCATCTTACTCCGCGTTTACTTCCTGGGCCTCATTTAACTTGTGGCTCTGTATCTCTTTGAAAAGAACCTGGCAGAACAATGCCTTTGTGTGCTCAACTTTCATCTAGGCTGTTTCCGATGATCAGCTTAGATGCTACCTGGGTAAGGAGTCTGGGCCTCTGCCTGGCCGCCTGTGCCCCCTGGCCCTGGGGGTCCTTCCTGGGGACGGCCAGCATTCAAACGGCAGGGATGTCACGGGCCAGGACAGAGGCCTCGCTGGAGTTCTGTGCTCCCCGCTTCAGTGTTCACCCCAGATTTTCTAAGGAGAAGTCCTGTGGGAAGTCTGCCAGGAGGCCAGAGACAGCACACCAGGGTCAGGGGCAACAACAGGCTTGCAGGAACCGGAAACAGCCCTACCGCAGCATCCAAAGATGCACAAGCCGTAAGGAAGATCTGCTTTCCTTATCACCCAAAGGCTGGCACCGAGAAGAAAGACTACTGGGCTTCACTGCACCTCCTCCCCGGTTTCTGCTTAGGAAAGAACATTACAGTCTTAAGAATCTGAAGAGAAGCTTGGCTCTCTCCAGACGGTGTGAGAAATATGGCTGGTCGCTCATTTCCAACTGAAAAGGTCGGGCACGGGCTGGCTCAGAAGGACAGAGCATTGGGGACGGAGCGCCGCCGCCTCACCTGGGCACTCGCAGCCGCCTCCTTTGGCTCGGTTTGCCACCGCTGCGGCATAGGAGCGGGCATCCAGGATCAAAAGCTTCTGTGGCTGGATGGCTAAACTCTCGGCTCCTGAAGCATTTGACAGGGAGGAATCTAGGGGCAGAAGAATGGAGTAAAAACTACGTGAACCTGTCTCTTTTAGAACTGAAAATTAGAACCCCGGCCTCATATTATAGTATACACCAAAAAAAAAAAAATCAAATGAACCCTCCTAACCAGATGCTTGTTATCTAGCTTATTTTCTATGCCTTATTAAAAGTTGATGAAGATTTATTTTTCAAAACCAATTCTTGCAGCACACGTGGAGATCCAGTCTCCTATAACTCATTTCTACACCTGCAGTCCTTTTGTGAGGCCCGGCACTTCTCTCCACGGGCTGCAGACAGTGCAAGTCCCATCACATATATACTCCGCTCTTGTCACGATGGCCAGGAAGACAACGCTCTAGGCTTTTTTTCCCTTTGGTGTATGTGTGTGGGGTACTTGGGGTCAAACCCAGGGGCATTCTACCTCTGAGCTGCACCCTCCAGCACTATTTTTTATTTTGGAACAGTGCCTAAGTTATAGAGGGCCTAGTTGCTGAGATTGGCTGAAAACCTGAGCTCCTCCTGTCTCAGTCTCCCAAATACTGAGATTACAGGTGTGCACCATCACATCTAGCTCACTTTAGGCTCTTAAACCAAATCTGAAAGGATCTTCTAGTTCTTTGCCAAGACCAAATATTCCTAAACAATTCCCTCAAATTCTTTCTCATATAAAACTGTTTTCTAGAAAAGACTTGTTCAAGGAAAGGTTCTCAGATGCTATAGGAACTGTTGCCGTATGTCCAGGGAGCACCTTACCAAAATCCACATCAGACAGGTCTCCCCCGTTGGGAAAGTCTCGGGAACTGTTCTTAGCCGACAGCTTGCTGCCGCTGCTCGATCGAGAGTCGGAAGCGCAAGCTCTGGCCACCGACTGCACCAGGTGCTCGTCGTCTGCGTTCCGCCAGCCCCACCAGCTGACCTCTGGCTGTCCACAGCGGGCGATGACAGCGCCGTTGTTCTGGTGCCTGTGTGGAGAAGAAGAGACAACATTGGTGCCGCCTCAGGGCCCATTCCGGTGTTCTGTACTCAAAGAAAATAAGGCAGATGGCTTTAAGCACATTAACGAGCGGCCTGGGTTGGCTAAAGTCCTCTCAGTGTCCAAGAGGGAAAAATCTTATACACCAACCCTAATAACAAAGTCTATATGAATACGTAACCCCTAATTATCACACCAACAAAATGAAAATAGTCTCAAAGAGTAACAATTTAAATTCTGAATCTTTTATTTCTGGCAAATAAAGTAAAAAAAAAAAATAACCCACAAACACTATACTAATTCTGCTACCCAATAATGAAGAACCAATTCCTATGCCCTGACAAGAACCTAATACCCTCGAACAGCGAGTGCCGAGAGAGCGAGTCACAGAGCCTCGCCGCTTCCCAGGCTGCGCTGCAGGGGCGCACTCCAGGCTGGTGTAGGAGCCTTTCAAACAGATTCCACCACTGGGCCTGAAACCCTCACCTGGCCAGAGTGGACTGCTTTACGAAATCTCCTGAGAAGCCATGAATTACAAACTGTTCTTACGGGCCTGTCGCGCAGTGAGCCAGCTACGCCTCCTCGGGTTCTTAGAAGGGAACAACCAGCGCGGTAAGCCATACACTGATAGGTCTGTTTTCAAAGTCACAGTCGACTTTAAGATGCTCCTAAAATCCCAAGTGAGCCGGGTGTGGTGTGCATGCTTGGAACCCCAGTGCTTGCTTGGAAGGCTGAGGAAGGACTGCAGGTTTATGGCCAGCCCCAGCAACTCGGTGAGGCCCTCCACAACTTGGTGAGACCCTGTTTCAATAAACATTAGGGCTGGGGGTATAGCTCAGAGGTAGAATGCCTCTGGGTTCAATCCTCAGTAACACACACACACACACGCACGCACGCACGCACGCACACACACACTTTCCTAATAAGGCAATTAAGCAACTGAAAAGTTATTTAGCAGTAAAAAGGAATAAAGTTCTAATACATACTACAATACTGATGAACCTTAAATATAGTTATGCTAAGTGAAATAAGCCATGTATTTTAATGATTCTACTTATAATAGGTACCAGAACAGGAAAATGTACAGACACAGAAAGTAGATACTGGCTGCTCAGGGCTAGGAAAATTGGAGAGGGAATGAGGAACGACTGCTAATGGGTATATTTTTTTAATGATGAAAATGTATTAAGATTTGTTGTGGCGATAGCTGCACAACTCAGTATAGTATACTAAAAGTCTACACTTAAAAATTCTACACTCATTCGGAGGCCGAGAAAGGAGGATCACAGGTTTGCAGCTAGCCTTAGCAACTCAGCGAGACTCTCCAGAACTTAGTGAAACCCTGTTTCAAAATAAAGAATAAAAAATAGGGCTGGGAGCCAGGCGTGGTGGCACCTGCTTGTCATCTCAGCATTTGGGAGGCTGAGACTGGAGGATCATGGTTTACAGACAGCCTCAGCTACTTAGTGAGGCCCTCTGCAACTCAGTGAGACCCAGTTTCAAAATAAAGAATAAAAAATAGGACAGGGGGTATAGCTCGGAGGTCAAATGCCCCTGGGTTCCATCCTCAGACCCCCACACACAAAAAAATAGGGCTGGGAGTGTAACACGGAGGTAGAATACCCCTCAGTTTAATCTCTATTATCACTCACACACACAAAAACCCCAAAACTCTACCCTTTAAACGGGCAAATTTGAGCTTGGCATGATAGCACATGCCTGTAATCCTAGTACTTGATAGGCTGAGACAAGAGGATCACAAGTTAGAAACCACTCTTGGCAATTTAGTAAGACTCTCAGCAACTTAGTGAGACCCTGTTTCAAAACTTAAACTGGGCATGGCAGCACACACTTGTAACCCCAGTACTGGGGAGGCTGAAATAGGAGGATCTCAAGTTCGTAGCCTGCCTTAGTAATTTAGTGAGGACACACACACACACACACACACACACACACACACACACACACACACGGCTAAGGTGTACTTTGGAGCAGCATGTCCTCTGGATTCAACACCCAGTATCACACATATGCAACCCCCACAAAAAAACAAAAACAAAAACAAAAAAACAGGGTTCAGTCGGGAGTGGTAGTACATGCTTGTAATCCCAGTATGTAAGAGTCTGAGACAGGAGAATTACAGGCTGACAGCCAACCTCAGCAATTTGTGAGGCCCTCCACAACTCAGTAAGATCCTATTTCATAATAAAAAATAAAATAGGGCTACAGGGTATAGCTCAGAGGCAGAATGCCCCTGGGTTCCATCCCTAGTACTATACCAAAACAAAACACGGTGATTTTTTTTCTTGGTGGTACTGGGGGTGGAACCCAGAGGCTCTTCTACCTCCAGGCTATACTCCCAGACCTATTTTATATTTTATTTGGAAACAGGGTCTCACTAAGTTGCTGAGAGCCTCACTAAGTAGCTGAGGCTGGCTTCGAACCTGTGCGATCCTCCTGTCTCAGCCTCCCAAGCGCTGGGATTAAAAGCGTGCGCCACCATGCCCGGCTAAAAAAAAGGTGAATTTTATGTGGCATATCTCAATAAATTTTTTTAAAGTTATAAAGATAATCAGTTTACTGTAAAAGTCCGGCGTGGTGCCGTACTTGTAATCACAGTACTTGGCAGGCTAAGACAGGAGGATCATAGGTTCAAGACCAGCCTCAGCTACTTAGTGAGGCCCTGTTTCAAAATAAAGAATAAAAAATAAAGCTGGGGGTGTAGCTGTGGAGGTAGAATACCCCTGGATTCAATCCCCAGCACTGGGAAGAAAAAAAACCCTGGTAAGTAAAAAATTTAAATGCCTCCATTTTTTTTCCTTGGGGGTGGGGTGGGGATTGAACCTAGAGGCATTCTACTTCCAAAATAGGCCCCTAACCCAATTTTATTTATTTGGAAACAGGGTCTTACTAGATTTCTGAGAGTCTCACTACATTGCTGAGGCTGGCTTTGAACTGTAATCCTCCTTTCTCAGCTTCCCAAATACTGGGATTACAAATATGTGCCCACACCCGGCAGTAAATGTCTCCAATTCTATATCCCGGAGGAAATTGTTAAAATTGTTTTTAAAAACACAACATACACAAATACGTACATATGACATAGATGGAAGAGAAGAAAGGTTTGTTTTTAATCCTAAAGCTCATAAGTAATACATTAAATTTGGCAATAGTCAAATTCCACTGGAACTACCCGTTTGCTTACGGTTTTAAATTCTCCCTCACTGGGAGAGACGTAACTGAAAGTACCTGTGTATTGCCAACACGTTAGGCTCATAAGCTGAATGAAGCCAAACTAGAAATGAAACCTCACCGATTCTTAACATGCCTCCTTGCAAACAGGCCCTGGGCAACCACAGAGCCTCTGCAATGCTCGCCAGCACTGGGCGCGAGGCTCAGCAGATGGCACTCTTGAGCCTGGGTCCTGGGCTTTAAGGGCCACAGGTCTTGTAATAGCTAATGTAGACTGGGTTAATTTAGACTACATGAAAGGTGACTCAAAACACTACAGTTAAAATTCACTAAATAAAAGCAGTTCTACCACTTTAACAAGCAAACCAAGAAAAGTACAAAAGTTAGGATGTCCAAAGTAAGAGCCTCGCCTACTCTAGCACTGAACGCTTCATTTTACATAGTACCAGCTCTTCTAGCCATCGCTAACTCAGTTCAGCGGGATTCCTACAGGCCTCGAGGTTTCTAATGATCGCCACAGCAACGCACTACACATGTGTGCTCCTCTTTCGCACCATCTTGCTAAGTTAGAGCAACCACCTTCAGTTGTAAATCCAACTAAGCGTTCTCTCACCACAGTAGGAGAAAGCCCTCATCAGCCTCTGCTTCAGCGTGGTGCTGTCAAGTAACTGCTGCTAGCAACCTCAGGAACCACGGCGCAGGTCTACAGGCACCAAACTCCGTTAACGCGAGTCAGACTGCAGAGGTGTCCTGGTGCTTAGGCTGGCGGAGCAGGGCGATGGAGCGTCCCAGGTACTCTTCCAGCATGCCCCTTCCAAACGCCCACATATACAGCAACCCCGCCTGGCACTCAGACACAGTGTTCTGAGACAAAGACCAGTTTCAGAAAGCCTATCAGATTTTACGTACACTACACCATGAACTTTCATTTGTAATCTTTTTTTTTTTTTTTTTTGTGGGTCTGGGGATGGAACCCAGGGGCATTCGACCTCCGAGCTCCACCCCCCGCCCTATTTTTTTATTCTTTATTTTGAAACCAGGTGTCACTGAGTTGCAGAGGCCTCACTAAGTAGCTGGGGCTGTCTGTAAACTGCGATCCTCCGGTCTCAGCCTCCTGAATGCTGGGCTTACAAGCGTGTGCCACCACGCCTGGCTTATTTATAATCTTTTAAAAGATTTTCCCTGAAAAAAATTGCAAATAAAACTTTCCACTTATGTATATACTCCAGGGTGGGGTGGGGGGTGTTGGAACTCGTGCCTCTAAAGAAGCCTTCTCATTTTACTACGTTTTTCTTCGACCAGCGTTCACAGGCTTCCCTGGCAAAAGGGCAAATCCAGAGAGCCTCTTGGAAAACGACAGTGAGTCTCCCTCTGCTCACCCGGCCCGCCCTGCAAATGTCAGGCTGCTGATCTGACACAGCTGTCAGCCAGAGCAGCAGCAGCTGCTTCCCCATCCCTGTGGGGCTTCACCGAAAAGAATCACAGATCCCTTCCACTTCCACTGCTCGCCCAGCCCCGGGCCGACCTTACTACTTGAGTGATAGGTAAATTTGGTGACCTAGTTTCTGGGAGTGTCTGAAAACAAGAGTGATGAAAATAATGAAAATAGAGACTGAAAATTAATGGGTTCCACTGGACCAAAGCAAGTATCTTTCCTTCATCTCTCTCTATTCTAGGCAGGCCTTAGAATTTGCCTTTGGTAGGCTAAACAAACAAGTCGATACCTCTGTGGAATTTCACAAGAAAAGAAATCCCTTCCTGCAATCTCAATATTTCAGTGGAACGCCTCTTGCCATCAAAGAGTTTCTGATTAGACCAACCCAGGAAGAACCCAGAACACTTTGCAAAGTGGAAAAAATAAAATGAAAAATGCTAATATTACAAGGAGATAATAATTATAATGCCTCCTCAAAATTTTAATGTGCTCTGTAAGAACCGATAGTCACTGAGTTATAAAGCCAGTGCTCAGGGATACAATGTCCTTCACTACTGCTCGAAGCAGCAGCCCTGTGTTTATAGGCACCTGCTCAAAGGTCAACAGCACATCTGCAAAAGAAGTACTATTTTTCCTAGTCTACGCACTAGGAATAGGTTGGGGTCAGTGAAGGATCTTGAAATCGCAAGTCTAGCCATTTTTCTCTTTTTGGTGTGTGTGTGGTACTGAGGATTGAATCCGGGGGCATCCTACCTCCAAGCCACACCCCCAGCTCCTCCCTTTTTTTGGTACTGGGGATGGAACCCAGGGGCATTCTACCTCCAAGCTATACCCCCAGCCCAATTTTTTTAGTCTTTATTTTGAAACAGGGTCTCACTGAGTTGCAAAGGGCCTGAGTAGAGGCCGAGGCTGTCTGTGAACCTAGATCCTCCTGTCTCAGCTTCCCAAATGCTGGGATTGCAAGCATGCACCACCACACCGAGGTCCTTCTTATTTTATTTTGAAAACAGGGTCTCCCTCAGCTGCTGAGAGCCTTGCTAAGCTGCAGCGGCTGGCATGGAAGCTGTGATCCTACTGTCTCTTCCTGAATACTGGGATTATAGGCATGTGCTGTTACGCCCAGCTCTGGCCACTCTCCTATTAAGTTCTCCTCATCAAGCTAACTGGATGCAGCTAGCACCAGCTTATTACTGCAGAAACACTGTAGCAATACGGAAAGTTCTCCAAGCCCTTCCAGGTGAGCAGCAACAGAGATGGACCACACTCCCAGCTTGAGCTGGGGCCATCCAACTTACTTACCTGTAGACGACAGCTGGGATGCGCTTCCAGGACCTGAAGCTTGCTACACTTTCGAGTTCTTTGTCAGTGATCCAGGCAGGCACTATGAGCTCTTGTGGATAGCTCCCACATAACCTAGGATGAAGGAGAAGGGGTGGGAGGGAGGAGGGAGACACTAGGTGAGCCAGCAGAGGGACACTTGCCCTGCTATCACACGGCCAGGTAAAGGCAATGGGGGTGTCATCACTGGGTGTGCGTTTCCTTAGCTGACGTGAGTGCGGCCGTGGGGATCTGGCAGCCTAACTACCCATGTACAGAGGGAGGGTGAGGCGCAGGCTCCTTTTTCTCATGGTAATTCTCCGTTGTAATAAATGCACAGGTCACTTCTAGCCACGTGGGCATCCAGCCCTATTACAGAAAAGAGTCTGTCGCTTCCAACAGACCCTTAACTTAATCACCCAGACTTTTGTGTGTGTGTGTGTGGTACTGGAGGTGGAACCCAGGGACTTTTCTACCTCTGGGCTACACTCCCAGTCCTATTTTATATTTTATTTGGAAACAGGGTCTCACTCAGTTGCTGAGAGCTTCAGCTTCCCAAGCGCGGGGATTACAAGCGTGTGCTACCACGCCCAGCTCAATCATCCAGACTTTTGTTGAAGAAAATAAGGACAAAAGCTCCAATTTCAAGTTTCCAGAGACCTCTTAGGATTAATTTATACTTTGATATGAACCATTCCTGTTGTCCTAATTACAGGTAACAGGAGCAGCCATGAGTTAGAAACAATACCACGTCAGCCTATGTGTACACACAGGTCCTGAGCCAACTTAGGAACGTGAAGAAGCTATTAATCATAATTTCTACAAGAGAGACTTCAGAAGATACTTTCCTTGGGAGGAAAAACTTCCTCCATGAGGGAAGGTGCAGGCTGCATGCTAGTCAAGCTGGTGACCTGGGAAGCTATGCTTCCGATTTTCATATCAAGACAAATCTTTATCTTTGTGGGTTACCCAATATTCCCTCTAACAGTGAGGCTTGCCAACACACACACTCCATCATGAACACCCCTCTGCTCTAGCCCACTGCGTCAGAGAAAGAAGCAGAAAAAAACACACTGGCTTAGGAGCTGGGGTCTTAGCCACTGCGCCTTATCGTTCCTGATCCAAGTAACATACAAAACAGGTCTGGGAGTGCAGCCTTGTACGCAGAGGGTCCGGGGTCCATCCCCAGGACCGCAAGGATAAGCAAGGAAACCTGACCCGATTTCTCTCTCATTCTTCTTTTGTAGTAAAAATAATTTTTCAGTGCCCTGAAGACTGATTTTGAAGTGGAACTAGTAGACTCAAAGAAAAGTTAAATTTTAAAACCCATATTAAGCCGGGCGTGGTGGCGCAGCCTGTAATCCCTGCGCTTGGGAGGCGGAGACAGGAGGATCGCGCTGGCTGGCTCGGAGCCAGCCGCGCTGGCTCCGGAGACCCTGTTTCCAAATTAAAAAATGTAAAAATAGGTCTGGGAGTGTAGCCCGGAGGTAGAAGGGCTTCCAGGAACCCCAGTACCACCAAAATAAAATAAATAAATAAATTCCATATTAATTAGAAATTTAAAAAAAAGTTCAGCTTCAGTTTTTTGGTGGTACTAAGGATTGAACCCAGATGTGTTCTATGTCTGGGCTACATCACCAGCCAGCCTGTCCCTCCCCACCCCCACACTTTTATTTTAAAATAGTGTCTCACTAAGTTGCTGAGAGCCTTGCTAAATCGCTAAGGCTGGCCTTGAACCTGTGACCCTCTGGTCTAAACCTTCCAAGCACTGAGATTGCAGGCATGTGCCACCATGCCTGGCTTAACCCAAAGTTCTTTGACTCTCCAACTTCCTGAACATAACCCATTGCCTTATAGGCACAGGATGCCCCAGCAGCCAGCCCTCCGCGAGCACTAGCTGCTTACTTGTAGGAAGTGGCTATGGGCTCAGGAAGAGGAGGGACAGAGCCTATGTCAGGCTCACAGTCTGAGGCCCTCCCTTCCTCTGTCTTTACCCTATCTCTGCTGTGACTTGCCAGTGAGAACAGAGATGGCAGCCTGCAGATCCTGACTCTTCCCCAACACCCAGGCTCTTAACTCCTCAGCTGGGACCTGCGTTAAGAGCTATTGTACAGTAAGCAGCTGCATAGCTTTTCCAAGGGGGGGCGGATGAAAACACTCTGATGGCCAGATACAAGGAGACCAGGAAAATAGCTATCATATTTTGAGGCAGCTCAAGGGATTACACAATGATTAGGGCTGCAAGGAAATTTAAGAGGAGAAAAATATATTAATTTAAATCTCCTAGACAACTTTCTTTTGCTTTAGAGAAGCTAGGATCACCAAAATGACAGTAGTTAACTGCCTTCCCCCACCAAAAACACTTACATGCTTTAAGAAAATAAGTAATGACTACATTACTTAATAATGGTTACATTAATATTTGATGGGCAAGTGATCATAACTGTAGTTTTAGATCTACATATTAAAGAACAGAATATTACTTGTGTCTATCTCATTAGATTTGGAGTAAAATTAATAGTCATAAAAGTAGCTTCTAAATGTTTTCTCACTGCTTATGAGGTCACCGATCCCAGTCTTAATGTGATGCCAAGTGGTGGTGAGCAGTGGGAACTGCCTGCCTACAGGTAAACACAAATTATCTAGACATGCCCTCCAGGAAGGTTCCAGGCTGGGTGTGGTGGCGCACGCTTGTAAACCCAGTACTTGGGAGGCTGACACAAGAGGATCGTGGCTCGCAGGCAGCCTCAGCTACTTAATGAGGCCCTCTGCAACTTAGTGAGACACCATTTCAAAATAAAGACTAAAAAGTAGGGCTAGGGGTGCAGTTCAAAGGCAGACTGACCCTGGGTTCAATCCCCAGTACCACAAAAAAAAAAAAAAAAGGGAAGGTAGGTCGGTTCCAGGATCTTCAGGAGCTTATCAAGTAAGGATCACATTCCACGTGGCAGCAATGGGAACAAAAGGCCAAAAAAAAAAAAAAAAAAAAAACTTTGAAGATCATACATTTAGATTTTTAGATTGAATAAATAAAACTATTTTAAAGAAGTCTAGGTTCAAATGTTCTGCCATGAGAACTGGGGTTTTTGCAGAGGCGCTGGCTGTGAAACAGTCTAGAAGGACCTGCAGGACTTACTTGTATTTCTCATTGATGTTAGAAATCCTCCAAGCGTTGTTCATATCAAAACCCATTCGCTCCACTTCGTTCTTAAACCTTGACGTTACATGCTCCCCTAGGGGCAGAGACAGACAGCAGAAAGGGAGAAATGAATACCGTTTTGCAAAACGGGCGGGATAAAAGCATGCTTACCTTTGCTTCATTATATTGAAAAAAATTTAAAGTCAGAATTGTATAAACATACGTAGTTTGGGTTTAAAAAATATCCCTAGCAGGTTTAGACTATAAAGAAGAAATTAACTGTGATCAAGGGTTATGCTACCTCATCTAATCTCCATCATCAACTCTGAGGGCAACAAGCCGAGCTCACTTTACAAAGGACAGACAGGTTACCGTGGCGGTTCCTTCACAATTCCTCTTCCAAACCCACATTCGCTGTCACTACACCGGCCACTTTCCTACTTCTGCATGCAGACCATATACATCATAAATAAAATCAGTAAGATCACCAGGAGTAATGTAGATCTACAATTCCTCTTTGAAACCCATTGGATCAGATTTCAGAATCTGAGAGTTTCCTGGACTTTAGAAAGGTAAGACTGGGCTGGGCGTGGTGCGCACGCTTGTCATCCTCGCGCTTGGGAGGCGGAGACAGGAGGATCGCGCTGGTTTGGAGCCAGCCGGGCTGGCTTAAGAGACCCTGTTTCCACATAAAAGGGTAAAAAAATAGGTCTGTGAGTGTAGCCTGTGGGAGTGTATCCCGGAGGTAGAAGGGATACACTTCTACCTCCAGGAACCCCAGTACCACCCCCCCCCCAAAAAAAAGGTAAGACTGGCATATATTCTATTAGGCTTACAATCTCAACAGGGATTACTTAATCATTTATTTTTCTTTAGTGAAATATATGGATAGTTCACACCAACTGGGATACAGATAAATAAAGCAATAAAAAGCCTCGTGTCAGCTCCAATCAGAGGAGGTCAAGCTACCAAACAGGGTAAAAAAAAAAAAAAAAATCCGTTTGGTTGGTTTCAGGGCCCTGGTGGTCATGGAATCCTAAGTGCCAGAACAGGCACCCGGCAGACACCAGGCTACTGGCTGGAGTGTGGCGCAGCTGGATGCACATCCACGCCCACAGGCCTGGCACAAGCAAGTCTAAAATACTTCCTTCCTTGAAAACAGTCCTGTGGCAATACTTTTATTAAAACAAAAGTAAAAACATTAAGCAGACCTTTAACATATACGACATGGTGTTACAGGTTGTAAAAAAAATGCTGGTGGGGACTGGAAGAATCCCAACAAATGAAAGCACAAAACAGACTGCTATGGCGACCAGAAGGGAGCATTCTTCTCTCTGGGAGAAGAGCTACGGAACGGGAAATAGCAATTACTTGAGTGAAAGCACAATTCTGTAAAACCACTTCCCACTTAAACTGCTTTTCTTGAGCTGAAGCTAGGTATTATATGTTTCCTGAAGGAGAACTATAAAAAGATGAGGTTCAGAGATGCAGAAAGAAATAACAGTTGAGTCTTTCCCATTTGGAAACCCTTTAGAAGCAATGTAGGAGGCTTCGCCGAGTGGGGAGGGGCATCTGAACGGAGGTGCCATCTGTCTACAAGTGGTAAGGAATAGTGACCATCGAGAACACTAAACGGAGCCAAGCATGGCGGCACTCTCCTGTAATCCCAGTATTTGGAAGGCAGAGACAGGAAGACTGCAGGTTCGAGGACAGCCTCGCTTTAGGAAGATCCTGGTTCAAAATAAAGAACAAAAGGACTGAGGGTATAGCTTGGGGGTTGGATGCCCTGGGTTCCATCCCCAGTAACAGAACAAAACACCCCCCCCAAAAAAAACGAAACAGTTCTTTTAATAAGTGAAATAAAAAATCGAAGGCGATAAAGCTGTGGTAACTTCCAAGTTCATTAATAAAAGTAAAGGCATTTCTCCCTGCTCCCAATGCAGTAACATGGTTTTGCTTTTACTAACGGTCTCCTATCTTAATATTTTTATCTTAGGATAAACAGATATTCTAAAGGATTTATTTAAAAATAATCACTGGCAAAGTAACAATTACAACCACCACCAGAAGCAATCTGCTACAAATACCTAATATTGAAAGAAGGGGTTAGAACCACCATCCAGAGTATAAAATTCTGAGCCATGCAAAGAGGAATACATATTGAAGTAACAGCCAGAGAATCTGTTAGTTTACACTCCTTGAGAACAGGGAGTTGAGTCTGATTATTTTTGTGTCCTCTAAAACAATGACTTCAAAAACTTTAAAACTGACCATTATAACCCACAATATGAATTATATTTTCTATCGCAATACAATATATTGTTTTATTTTCTACTTTTGGTACTAGGGATTGAATTTAGGGGCATGATACCTCCAAGCCACACATACCCAGCCCTTTATTTTGAAAGTGTCTCAATAAGTTTCTGAGGTTGTCCTCAAACCTGCAACTCTCCTGTCTCAGTTTTCCAAGTACTGAAATTATAGGCATGTACCACCATGCTTGGCATGTATATATATCTTTTTTTTTTTTTGGGGGGGGGTGGTACTGGGATTCCTAGAAACTCTTCTACTTCTGGGCTACAATCCCAGACCTATTTTTATACTTTTTAAAATTTGGAAACAGGGTCTCCTAAGCCAGCACTGCTGGCTTCGAACCTGCACGGTCCTCCTGTCTCCGCCTCCCAAGCGCGGGGATTACAAGCGTGCGCCACCACGCCCGGCATATTTTTTTTTTCCAGTACTGGTGATTGAACCCAGGGGCATTCTACCTCCAAGGTCCACCCCCAGCCCTATATTTTATTCTTTATCTTGAAACGTCTCCCTGAGTTGCAGAAGACCTAAGTAGCTGAGGCTGGCCACGAACCACAATCCTCTTGTCTCAGCCTCCTAAATGCTGTGATTATAAGCGTGCACCACCATACCTGGCCTCCTGGCTTATATTTTTAACAGCATTTCACAAGAAAATACTCACTCTGAGTGTGTATTGTAATGAATAAGAATAGGAAATATCAAAATGCATTTCTTTATTTTGTGCTGTGGGAGGAGGGGCTGGACCCAGGTGAGACTATCTCCGGCTATACCCCCAGTCCTATTTCTTTTCTTTCTTTTTTTTTTTTTTTTAAAGGCCTAAAGCCTGGTGAGGTGGCACATGCTTGTAATCCCAGTACTTGGGAGTCCGAAGCAGAATGATCTGGGTTCGCAGCCAACCTCAGATACTTAAGTGAGGCTCTCCGCAACTAGTGAGACCCTATTTCAAAATAAAGAATAAGAAATAGGACTGAAGTACAGCTTGGAGGTAAAATGCCCCTGGTTTCAATCCTTAGCAACACACACACACAATAAATAAATAATAAATAAATAAATAAATAAATAAATAAATAAATAAAGTAAGTAAGTACCAGGGCCTAAGTAGCTGAAGCTGGCTGCAAACCTGTGATCTTCCAGTCTCAGCCTCCCAAGTACTGGGATTATAAGCATGCACCACCATACCCAGCTTCCTAATTCATTTCTTTAAAATTTGATTTCAGAATAGGCCTTGAGTTTTAAAATCATATTTGCCTTTAAAAAAAAACTCCTAAAATCAGTAAGAAGGTGAGGTGCTGAGTACTGAATTGTATTTGTATAAATTATGTATGTATGTATGTATGTATGTATGTATGTATGTATGTATATTGGTGGTACTGGGGCGGAACCCAAGGGCTTTTCTACATCTGGGCTACATTTCCCAGACCTATTTTATAATTTATTTGGAAACAGGGTCTCACTAAGTTGCTGAGAGCCTCACTAAGTAGCTGAGGCTGGCTTCGAACCTGTGCGATCCTCTTGTCTCAGCCTCCCAAGTGCTGAGATTATAAGTGTGTGCTTGTAATCCCAGCATTTGGGAGGCCCGAGACAGGAGAATCACAGTTCATGGACAGTCTCAGCTACTTAATGAGGGCCTTTGCAATGCAATGAAACCCTGGTTTTTTTTTTTTTTTTTTTTTTTTTTTTTTTTTTGTGGTACTGGGGTTCCTGGAAGCCCTTCTATCTCCGGGCTACACTCCCAGACCTATTTTTATATATATATTTTTTATTTGGAAACAGGGTCTCTTAAGCCAGCGCGGCTGGCTTCAAACCAGCGCGATCCTCCTATCTCCGCCTCCCAAGTGCAGGGATTACAAGCATGCGCCACCACGCCCGGCTCTGAGACCCTGTTTTAAATAAAGAATAAAGAAGTGGGGGTGGGGGTGTAGCTCGGAGGTAAAATACCCCTGGGTTCCATACCCAGTACCTCAACAACAAAACAAAACAAAACACAGTACTTTAAAAATATCTAGCAGCAAGCCAGGCGTGGTGGTGCACGCTTGTAATCCCTATGCTTGGGAGGCGGAGACAGGAGGATTGCGCTGGTTTAAGAGACCCTGTTTCCACATAAAAGGGTAAAAAAAAAAAAAAAGGTCTGAGAGTGTAGCCCGTGGGAGTGTACCCCGAGGTAGAAGGGCTTCCAGGAACCCCAGTGCCACAAAAAAAAAAAAAAAGGTCTGGGAGTGTAGCCCGTGGGAGTGTACCCCAAGGTAGAAGGGCTTCCAGGAACCCCAGTGCCACAAAAAAAAAAAAAAAAAAAAATCTAGCAGCATTATATTAGCCATAAGGATTTTCTTTGGCTTTGTTTTTCCATTTCAATTTTTCCTGTGTGCCTCCTCTACCCCCAAATGGAATCTTTTTTCAATGCTTAGTATTTCTTGTACTATGATTATAAGCAGCAGGAAACTTAAAAAAAAAAAAAAAAGAGATCCTTCTATCATAACCACAAGGTCAATCTATAATCCTTTAAAAAAAATTCCCCCCAAAATGTCTACTTCCTTGACTCTATTTATGCTCACACTGTACTAAGAGCCCAAAGGCCTGGCAAGGAAAAGAGACCCTGTCCAGCAGGCGAGGAAGCAGTTCAGTACCAGAGTGAGGAGTGAGAACTCAGCCCCGCACAACTTTTCAAACAGGGAGAGCAGATGCATTCTTTTCCCTGTAAAAAGGTCCCGATGAGTCCTCTACGCATACGCTTCCTGTACTTCATACGTTCAAGCCCAGGTGAGACCCAGAGTCATCTGCTATTTGTGGACAAACGAGATGCACTTATGGGCATTTCCTGAAGAAGTCAGAGAGGCAGGCCTGATGCCAACCCCCGAGCCGCCCGCGAGACCTCCACGGACTCATGCTCTAGAACAAGCATCACCATGCTTGGAGCAATGAGGAACAGGAAGCTGAGGACACAGGAGAGACAAGATGTGTGCCGTGCGTCCATTTTGGTTTAGCGCGTGAGACAGGGCAAAGGGCAGAGTCAAGAGTCGAGCCAGAGCGGGCGTGGTGGCGCAGCCTTGCAATCCCAGTGCTCGGGAGGCTGAGACAGGAGGATCACAGGTTGGTGAGGCCTCTGCAACTTAGTGAGACCCTGTTCAAAATGAAGAATAACAAAAAAGGGCTGGGGATGTAGCTTAGAGGTAGAATGCTCCTGGGTTCAATACCCAGTACCACAAAAGAAAAAAGAAAAAAAAAAGGTTGAGCCAAGGCTTTTGCATCTCACCAGTGAACTCCAGCAGAACTGTCGAGACCGCAGGATGATTAAAACCTGGAGCCATGGCCACAGGAGAGCTGGCCTAACTAGAGTTTATACTGATTCCAGTCATGTGTAGTGTTTCCTTTTCCTGCTCTCTTCTCCATTCTACTCCTTAAGGATAGGTGGAAAGACCCCAGAAGAGGCACTATTAACTGGGGATATCGACTCCCTCCCCTCAGAGTCCATGCCTGCGATTTCACATTGGAGCAGATTCTACAAAGCCATTACTCTGAAAAATCTCAAGCGTTGTCTCGCCCTTCAGATGACTCACAAGAATGTGGTCGTGTGGTATGCTCCTATTTGGTGAGTAATGAAGGCTGCAGCCACCACCAACACTCAAGATACTGGGTAGAGGCAGAAGAACAAGGCTCAATGCCTTTAAAAATACTACCGTGGTGCTTTTGTGTGTGTGTGTGTGTGTGTGTGGTACTGGGGGTTGGAACCCAGGGGCTTTCTACCTCTGGGCCACACTCCCAGACCTATTTTATACTTTATTTGGAAGCAGGGTCTCACTAAGTTGCCGGGAGCCTCACTCAGTAGCTGAGGCTGGCTTCGAACCCGTGCGATCCTCCTGTCTCAGCCTCCCAAGCGCGGGGATTACAAGCGTGCGCCACCACGTCTGGCTTACCTTGGTGCTTTAAAAAAAATTTTAAAGTGAGTTTTCCTTCTGTATTCCACAGTAAAAATATGAGGAAAAGTCCACATATTTACATACACTGAAGTCACTAAACTATAGAAGATTCCATGGGGTGGGGTTAACTTCTGTGTATCTTGAAGAAACCAAATGCAACTTTTACTCAGAGAATTCCAACCACTTCGGCTATGATGGCATTGCCTTGTAGTTGCATACTTTTCAAAGGGTTTTCATAAGCAAGGCAGATAGAAAGCCTCAAGTATTTACTGCATTGAACTCGGCAGCACTGCTAAGATTTGATCTTCAGGATACCCAGTCACGTTAATTTGGGCAGGAGGAACATGAATGTCTGGGAATAAACAATCTGAAGAACAAAGGAGACCAAAGCGCACCGAGGGGAAATGGCTGGCCTGGTATTTTTTTTTGAACCTCTATTCCTTTGGCTCCTAAAACAGACACAAACCAATTTTGCCTGTTTGATGAGGTCATAAAAATCAAACAAAAGTATGTATCGAAAAAGAAAAGTGTGTTTTAAAATAAGCTAATGCAGCAGGGGGTGGTGGCACATGCTTTTAATCCCAGCACTTGGGAGGCTGAGATTCACAGGTTCATAGCCAGCCTCAGAACTTCGTGAAGAAGCCTCCACAATTTAGTGAGACTTTGTTTCAAAATAATGAATAACTGGAGAACATTATGCTAAGTGAGATCAGTCACAAAAAATAAGAAATGGGATGCTCTCCCTCTTATGTAGAAGCTAGGGAGAACACGGGTCATAGGAGGAGCTCCACACGAAGGACACACTACGGATGAGGGGACCTGAGTGGAATGGAACGGGGGAGGGGGATTTGCTAATGTACATGATGCGCAGTAACGAACACATCAAAGTTCATCACTAGGCCAAACACGGGGAGGAGAGAAGGGGAGGAAACGGGGTGGAACTGGACAAGGGCTAACTGGGTGATGCATGCCTATACTATCTTGTACTCCACTAACATGTATGACTACAATAAACCAATAAGAACTTTAAAAAATAAAAATAATAATGAATAAAAAATAGGGCTGGAGGTATAGCTTGGAGGTAGAATGCCCCTGGGTTCCATCCCCAGTATCATAGAAGAAAGAAAGAAAGAAAGAAAGAAAGAAAGAAAGAAAGAAAGAAAGAAAGAAACTTAAGATAATGTTTATGTTTTGTGTAAGTATTTATTTTATTTTATTTTATTATTATTATTTTTTTGTGTGTGTGTGGTACTGGGGGTGGAACCCAGAGGCTTTCTACCTCCGGGCTATACTCCCAGACCCATTTTATTTTTTATTTTGAACAGGGTCTCACTAAGTTGCTGAGAGCCTCACTAAGTAGCTGAGGCTGGCTTTGAACCTGTGCGATCCTCCTGTCTCAGCCTCCCAAGTGCTGGGATTACAAGCGTGCACCACCACGCCCGCTCTGTGTAAATATTTTAATTAAATAGAACAAGAATCTGAATCCCAAGCATCAACTGGTGATGGGCCAGGGAACCAAGTGACAGAAGCTAGACGAGCCTCAGATGCTTAAGACGACCCAGGTCTTAGAAGATTAGGGTTCAGGATTAAAATTTCAGGTTTAAGGAAAGAAGTCCCCAAAGTAAACTTTACTTAGGCGGCTTACACACTTCACTGCTTATAAGTTCAAGACTTTGTCTGAAACCCTGAAGAGGCAGTGTTGGGCCAGCACAGTGCTTAGCATAGTTTGCAGAACATGCAGAGAAATACCACGACCTGGGCAGAGCCAACTCAGAAGGAGAAAGACACTGACTACGTGCGGAGCCAAGGAACCTGGCAGATTTCTTGTACAGGCTCAGCACCTCTGCACTTGTTCTTGAGGAAAACACCTGAACTCTGGATCTGCCTCGTCATGTGCAGGCAGAAAGGTGACAACAGCTAATCTGCGCCTTGACGTCCTGTAATAACAAGAGGCCACTTTGTATTTTACACATTTCCTTGCTCCCTATTCTCACACCCCTGGTCCATGCTACTTGCCGTCTAATGTTCTTTTCCCCATTCATCAACAAGGTGCCTCTTCAGCCTTCAAAGCTCACTCAAAAGCCACTTTTTCTGGGTGCCATGGCACACACCGTAATCCCAGTGGGAGGGTTTACTTGGGAGGCTGAAACAGGGGGATCCCAGGTGCTAGGCCACCTTAGCAACCTAGCAAGACCCTGTTTAAAAACAAAACAAAACAAAACAATGTAAAAAGGGCTAAGAGTATACCTTGGAGGTAGAGTTCAATCCCCAGTGTCCCCCCCAATTCTGATGTAAAGTCTACCCAAACTCGTACACAAAACTCATATCTCTTTTCCAATAAAGTCCCATGATATCCACAAACATTGTTACGTTGGTTTTTTAGGCCTACTATGCGATGCCAAATCTAGTGTCCTTCCCTTCCCCTAGAAGGCAGGAAACACGTTCTATTAAGCTTAGAAGACTAACGGGTATGAGCTAAGCACTCCATAAAGGATACAGTAGCTGAGTGCCTGAGCGCACAGGCACCCCAGAGCCCTGGCCACTCGCACATCCCAGAACAGCCTACCCGGTCTGCACAGGTCCCCGTGCTGCTCTTTCTCACTGGCGTAGACCTCCATGCACCAAGCGTGGTATGCGAAGGAGAAGAGATCTTCTATTTTAGTAGGTGGTCGGATTGCATTGTTCAGTCGCTTAAGCCACTCTTGACACTGTTCAAAGGTTGAAAACTGACACCTTCGAAAAGCCAAAAAGGTATGAATGTAATCAAAGGACAGCTGCCTATCAAATGTAAGAAAAGCCACCATTTCAAGAGAATCTACAGAGAAGTCGGAACTCAACAGAGAAAGCATCGGAGGTGGCCATTCACATATCTACTACCGTTTATAATAAAAGCAGGTCCAACCATTTTTATCCAGGAATGCAAAATGTCAAAAAAGAGAAAAACTGGACACAGAGAAAATCTACTCTTTAATGTAATGACTTACCTCCTGGGATTGATGGCAAGTATCAATTATCAAAGTCAATGGCAGTTACTCTAATATATGAGGTTTCCTTCTACTTCTTGAATCAGTATTATGGTTTTCGCTCTCAAAATACATATTTTGAAAAAGTCTTTTTTGTTTTTTTATGACATAAAACAAACCACAACACTACTTTTAGCTAGTTAGGCAGTAATTCCAAAATTTGTTTAGCAGTAAAAACAAATCAGTACATTCAGATACAAAATAAAAGATTGCACTGAAGCCTTCAGCTGTGACCATGCGGCACACAAATGGCAACTAGCTGTTATGTACAATTAAGAGATCAAAACAATTAGTGTAAACTGATTTTGGGTGGGTTTGTTTAAGCCATTTGACTTTTTTTTTTTTTTTTTTTGGTGGTACTGGAGGTGGAACCCAGAGGCTTTCTACCTCCGAGCTATGCTCCCAGACCTTTTTTATATATATATTTTTTATGTGGAAACAGGGTCTCACTAAGTTGCTGAGAGCCTCACTAAGTAGCTGAGGCTGGCTTCGAACCCGTGCGATCCTCCTGTCTCAGCCTCCCAAGCGTGGGGGTTACAAGCGTGCGCCACCACGCCCGACTTGCCATTTGACTTTTTTAATACAATTTTTAAAACTGAGTAAATCAGTTTTTTACACGCTGAGTAATCACTAGTATCTATCAAAAGTAAGCCAACAAGTGCTGTGTGTATTTATGTCACCGTCAATATGACTTACATTATGATGTTATACTATCCTGCATCAATAAAAGCATATAAAAATAAAGCAAGCCAACCCTCACTAGCTAGGAAGAAACTTAAATACCTACCATAAAACTAAGGAGGGCACTTAAACCTCTCCCTTGTCCCACTTTTCCCCTGGGTGTGGTGGTGCACGCTTGTAATCCCAGCACTTGAGAGGCTGAGATAGGAGGATCCGGGGTTTGAAGCCAACCTCAGAAACTTAGTGAGGTTCTCAGCAACTTAGATCCTGTTTCTTAATAAAAAAACAAAATGGGACTGGGGATGTAGCTCAGAGGTAGAGGCCCCTGGATTCCATCCCCAGTACCAAAAAAAATGTAGCTCGTCAATATGCCAATACACTATGTTTATTGAACAAATCAAAGGAATAAAGTCAGAGTGTGCAGAATTAAAAATGTTCTAGAGCTTTTTTTTGGGGGGGGGATACTGGAGATTGAACTCAGGGGCATTCTACTTCTGAGCTCCCAGCCCTTTATTATTATTATTATTATTATTAGTAGTAGTAGTAGTAGTAGTAGTAGTTGTTGTTGTTGTTGTTGTTGTTGTTTTTAAATGGTCTAAGGTTGCCAAGAGTCTTGTTATGGTGCTGAGAGACCAGCTAGAGCTACTAAATTTTAAAACATATTTCAAAGCCAGGCATGGTAGCACACACTTGTAATCCCAGTACTTGGGAGGCTGAGACAGGAAGATCACAGGTTCACGGCCAGTGTCAGCTACTTAGTGAGGCCCTGTTCCAAAACAAATAATTAATAATAATAATAATTAATAATAATAATAATAATAATAATGATAATAGGGCTGGGGGTATAACTTGGAGCTAGAATGGCCCTAAATTCAATCCTAGCACCGAAAAAAAGGGGAATAAGTATCACATATATAGTATTCTAGCTGAGAATAAATAATCTCAATTTAATCTTGAGGAAACAGTGGTAAGCATAAAATGAGAAACATTCCCCCCCCCTTTTTTGGGGGGGGGGACTGGGAATTGAACCCAGAGGCATTCTACCTCCAAGTTACACTCCCAGCCTGCTTTTAGTTCTTATTTGGAAACAGGGTCTCACTAGGTAGCTCAGAGCCTTGCTAAATCTCTAAGGCTGGCTTTGAACCTGCGATCCTCCTGTCTCAGCCTCCCGAGTGTGTGCCACCAAGCCCAGCTCAAAATGAGAACCATTCTATAAGACAAAAGATAGTATTCTTCAAATGTGAGTGTCATAAAAGACCAAGAAAGGTTGTAGAAAAACATTTTAAAGAAGGCTATTAAGTCATAGCAGCTCAATGTATTAGGTGACCTATGTTGGACCCTGAACTGAATGAATGTTACAAAGGGCTCATTAGGTCCCCCATCAGAACTGGAAGATGGATAAAAGGATTACCAATATAAAATTGTGAAGCTGACAATGACGTTACAATCCCTTTGTGTGTGTGTGTGGTACTGGGGATTGGACCCAGGGACATTGTACCTCTGAGCTATACCCCCAGCCCTTTTATTATATTATTATTTGTGTGTGTGGGGGGGGGGGTACTGGGGATGGAACCCAGAGGCTTTTCGACTCTGGGCTATACTCCCAGACCTATTTTATATTTTATTTGGAAACAGGGTCTCACTAAGTTGCTGAGAGCCTCACTAAGTAGCTGAGGCTGGCTTAGAATTTATACAATCCTCCTGTCTCAGTCTCACAAGTACTGAGATTACAAGCATCCACCACTATGCCCAGCTTCTTTTATCAGTTTTATTTTTTTTCGGGTCTGGGGATGGAACTCATGGGCATTCGACCTCCGAACTATACCCCCTGCCCATTTTTTATTCTTTATTTTGAAACAGGGTCTCACTAAGTTGTGGAGGGGCTAAGTAGCTGAGGCTGTCCGTGAACCGCGATCCTCCGGTCTCAGACTCCCAAATGCTGGGATTACAAGTGTGTGTACCACGCCAGTTTATTATTTTTATTTTGAAACAGGGTCTCACTAAGTTGCTGGTGCTGGCTGTGAACTTCTGATCCTCCTAGCTCAGCCTCCTAAGAACTGGGATACAGGCCTGTGCCTTTACACTGGGCAAGAACACATCCCATTCTTAGGAAAGCACATTAAAGTATTTTGGTGTTTATTTTTTATTTACTTACAGTACTGGGGATGGAACCCAGGTGCATTCTTCCTCTGAGCTACACCCCCAGCCCTATTTTTATTCTTTATTTAGAAACGGGGTCTCAGTTGTGGAGGGCCTCACTAAGTAGCTGAGGCTGAACACGAACTTGCAATTCTCCTGTCTCAGCCTCCCAAGTACTGGGATTACAAGCTTGCACCACCACACTTGGCCTAGTTTGGTGTTCGGAGGCATGCTTAATGTCACTCACTATCAAACTAGTCAGGAAAGGAATCAATCACCTCCCCCACAACACTCTACCCCAACACCCACCACACAGAAAGGCTCTACAAATAAAGCAAATCGGGGTAAAGTGTTAACAATGGGTGAATCTTGGCAAACGGGATGGCAATGTACTATTCTGTATTGTTTTTACTTTTACACTTTAAGATTTAAAATTATTTCCAAAATAAAGAATAAAAGCATATATTGCATATACCAACATACTAAAGTATCCAAGAAAAAACATTTCAGGCACTACTTGGAAAATATCCTCAGCAAGGTTAACTTCCAAAAGTTTTTTGCTGAGTTACTAAGCCATGTATCCTTTTTTTTAGGGGGGCAGGTATTGAATTTGCTAGGTGCTAGGGACTGAATTTGCTATACCCCCTAGCCCAATTTTATTTTTTATTTTGAAATAAGAATCTCACTAAGCTGTTGAGAACCTTGCTACTTGCTGAGATTGAGACAAGGATCGCAGGTTTGAGGACAGGGATTACAGGCATGTGCCGTATCTATTTTTTTTAAGTCAACTTTTTAAATTAAAATTATTTTTCAATATTATATCTGTATCTATTCTTTAAAAAACATTTTCCAGCCGGGTGTGGTGGTGCACGCTTGTAATCCTCGTGATTGGGAGGCTGAGACAGAAGGATCGCACAGGTTCAAAGCCAGCCTCAGCTGCTTAGTGAGGCTCTCAGCAACTTAGTGAGACCCTGTTTCCAAATAAAATATAAAAAAATATGTATAGGTCTAGGAGTATAGAAAGCCCCTGGGTTCCACTTCTAGTACCACAAAAAAAAAAAAAAATCCACACAAAACAGCCACACAAACATACCTGATAACTTTGCAGTCTTTGCAAGTCAAATGAAGCTGGAATATATCTCGGCATTCAACACTTTCTATAAGTTGTAATGGAACCTGCAATTTAAAAAGATGAAATTCCCTTAGATATCAACCTTGCAGTTATTCAGTGTGCCCAACAAGACTGATTAGAAAGATCTAAAAGGGAAAGAAGCAACTAGAACTGCGAAGGTGGCTGGATCAACTGCACTCAGTAACTTAGGTAAAGTGAATTCAGGCCTCCCTTCCTCCACTTCGGAGGCCTCAAGTCACCACAGCAGGGGAATATGTCTCCAAACAAACCCACGAGCTCACGCTCAGCACCACGTTAGCCACCATTGCTGGCTGTGATTTGCAGCTGCACAAGGCTGAAGGGCACCAGAACAGTAATCCTGTTGCTTATAGAAAACAAGTCCAGGTCAGAGTGCAAGTGGGCTTCTCCTTTTGCCTACCCCCAAAGACAGAGTGGCTTATGCTCAGTTAGTGTTGGCAAAGGAGGCTCTTGAAAAGGGCTGGAATAAAGGCTGCAAAGAAAAGATGACTGGACAGTAGCTGCTGGTCTGGCTCCCTGCTCGGTGAACAGACCCACAGGAATGAAGGGCAGGGAGAAGGCCACACAGTGGTCGAAGAACCTGAACTAAGGAGATCCACCGTGCATCCGAACAGGTGAAGAGCCTCGTTTGCCACAGTGGTCTCTCCTCGCCAATCTGGCCAGCAGTCTCTACTGAACGCAGGATTATGTAAACGGGAGAGAGGTATGGAAGAAACAGGATGACCTGAGGATCTTCTGCCTCAGAAACCCTCCTGACTCAACTTCTGCCTTCATACAACAATATCCAAACCTTCACACGAGATGCTGATAAATTCATCAGCGGATATACTTATCTCTTGGAAAAGGGATGGATTACTTTTCTCTTACAGTGTATCAAGCCCAGCCAAAACATAGTTCTGTTCATATTTAGCACAAGAGGGAGACAATCCCCCCTAAGCAGCTGAAACAAGAGTGCTGCCCCACAGGGGGCCTCGTGTCAGCTAAGCCAGTCTCAGAACAGGCTTTCTGCAGACCCTGCCTCACCACGCAGCCGCCAGAGTCAGCAGAGGACCCGAGAACAAGGATGCAGGGATCAGAAAGAAGCCCAGCACCGAAAAAAGTCTAAAAGAATCAGAAAGCAAAACAATACTGCTCAGATAAGTGGCTGGGAGTTTTTACCTCAGGGCTAAAGCCTTCTTGCTTCTAAATCTAAAATCTAGGAAAATTCCCTTGCAATTGTAATAGAACTGGGAATAAAAGAAAGACTAAGAAATCTTGCCTGTGTTCTGAGAAAAAAGGAGCTTTTGCCTTTCTGTTTTTGTTTAAATCCTTAACCCCAAGGTGCTGTGAGAAACTGCAGGTGATGCGGCTAAGAATTCTTTCAAGACCTGTACATCTAAGAAGGAAAGAAAACAAATGTCAGAGATCGATAATAAAGGAGAAACATGGAGATTAAGAAGATGGAAATTAGAAAATGACACTGATTTGTTCTGGAGCCACTCCTGAGTGCCCTATAACAGAACTTCATTGGCTTTATTTTTATTTTTAAATGTATTGCTAATACCTTGTCCCTTTATGCCTTTGAAAAAGTGGCTGCTACTCTGACAACTGAGAAATCTGAGTTCTCACTCGTTTTTCTAGAATTCTACCAAATTATTGTTATTTATTTATTTTTTTTTTGGTGGTACTGAAACCTAGGGGCATTCTACCTCGAGTGACACCCTGCCCTAATTTTTATTCTTTATTTTGAAGCAGGGTCTCACTGAGTTGCAAAGAGCCTAAGTAGCTGAGGCTGTCTACAAACCACGATCCTCCTGTCTCAGCTTCTCAAATGCTGGAATTATAAGCGTGTGCCACCATGCCCGACTCCAAATTAAATTTGTGCCTGCTTCCTGGACCGGCTCTAATCTTCCATGTGCCACCGTCCTCTGCATTCTAACTCAGGTGGCCATGGTTTACGAGTTTCGTGTACAGGACATGAAGTAACAGCGAGTTTACAAATCCGCACCGTGCCTTGCCTCTCCAGCAGTCAGCATCCCGGGTCTCCTGCAACCGTCTCTCCTGGTAGCTAGCTCTGCTCGCACATAGGGCCTGGATCAGCATGTGCTCCTTTGCTACTGAGAATAAATCTTACAGCCCTACAACTGGACCCGAGCGTAAGGGCCTGCGCTCACGCTTCCAGAATAAGAATAAAAGAACACGTGGAATATCTGCCAGTGAATGTGCTTGAATGTTCAATATGCAAATTTGCATGGATTTTAACAACCTTCAGAAAAATGTTGGTTCTATTCATCCAAATCAGATTGGAGATACTAGCAAGTCACTAAAACACCAGGAGCACCCAAGCAGGGAGCAGACACAGACTGTCACATGCAAGAAGTTTAGTATGTAGCAAGAATAAGGACACCCAAGAGAGAAACACCCTATTTTGTATCAAGCCAGCGCTCCCTCTACTCAGGTTCCTGTTCCATGTGCTTCCACAGATTTCCCTCCTCTTCCTTGTAAAAGGCAACACATCCAACCAGAATATACTTTCTCTCCTCGAAGGCTTAGGAGATGACTCTAGTTTTCTCCATGTCCCTCACTTACAGAAAGAATTGCTGACTATTTCTACGATCAGACATACCCAGGAGTCAACCTCCTAAGCAAAGCATTACAGGCTAAAGCCAGTCCACCCCCAGCCCAGGGGGCTGCTCTAAGCCAGCAACAGAGTCTGGGCTGGACTCTTCTGCCTCCAGCCCAGGCACATCCCTGCGTGCAGCCTGCATTCTCTCTTGCTCTAGGGTGACCCTCCCTTCCACAGGAGTTCATTAGTTCCTTTCACAAGTAAGTGTCCTCTCCAACAGTGATCAGCAAGAGAAAAACAGAACTTAAACGAAGATTCCTTAGAGGCAATTCCATCTATAGAAGAAATATAAAACCACTTTCAAATGCTCTCAAGGCCAGTGATTCAATGCTTCCTAACAACTTGTCTTCTTTCTGCTTTTCTCCTCCATCTTTTACCTGCCAGGGAGTCCTCTCTTTACAAGTGCTTTTCCTACTATAAATCCTACCAACCACAACCATGCTCAAACAACGCATCAAACATATTCAGTGCTGTTAATCAAGTTCTCAGAAGGCAAAGGTTACATCACAGGCACTAAAACCTGTAAGAATAGCAAATCAAAAGCAGCAATTTAAAAGCTCAATAGACATGCGCAGGTATTAGTGATCCGCGGTACTGCCACATACCAGAGGGCCCGATTCTCTATTTACCTCTCAATTCAGAATGTGTGTGTGTGTGTGTGTGTGTGTGTGTGTGTGTGTGTGTACACATGCAAGTGTGTGTATTACTTTTAAGCACCAGAATTTTGATGTGGGATAATTTCTATCTTTTAAAAACCAACCACTCTAGCTGGGCGTGGTGGTGTACGCTTGTAATCCCCGCGCTTGAGAGGCCAAGACAGGAGGATCATACGGGTTCGAAGCCAGCCTCAGCTACTTAGTGAGGCTCTCAGCAACTTAGTGAGACCCTGTTTCCAAATAAAATATATCTTTAAAAAAAAAAGGTCTGGGAGTATAGCCCGGAGGTAGAAAGCCCCTGGGTTCCACCCCCAGTACCACCAAAAAAAAAAAAAAAAACACCACTCTTTTTATAACCTAGATGGGAAATATTAATCTAAAGTAAAGATGCAACACTGTGAAAACAAAATAGTCATGTGAAAATGTAGTAATAAATCTAAACTGAAATCTGTAAGAAAATGCGATGCTGGGAATTAAAGACACACGCAGGTGAGCTTCCTCTAGCACAGACAGAGGCCTCTGTTGAGTGAATGCCAGGTCAAGATACATGAGGTACTAACAATAGGCTCTTTCTGATGCACAGGGAATGAAGCTGTTAGATGAAAATGTGAAGAAATGCTAAGAAAAGGTGTTTCCAGCTGTATTTCTACACTTTTTCCTAATGAGCAGCAACAGATTGGCCTGGAAACAGGTTTTTTGGTGCTATGGATTGAATTCAGGGGCATTTTACCTCCAAGCCGAGTCCCCATGTTCATGTTTTATTTTGAAACAGGGTCTTGCTTGGTTGCTGAGGCTTGGCCTTGAACCCGCAGTCCTCCCATCTCAGCCTCCCAAGTCCTGGGACTCCAGGCGTGCGCCGCCAGCCCCAGCGCGCTGCCCTTTTGGAGGGCCACCATTGGACAGCTGTATATACTGTGGGCTTCAGCTTCACCCCACGGCTGTTCTCATCACAGCAAGTCGCTAGACCAGGGCAGCGACCCATGCAGCAAGGACACGCTTTGCTGATTCGCCAAGTGAACATCTGACACTCAAACCCAATCTGTTCCAAGCACGGGTGCAGCAGCCACCCAGAAGCCTGGTGCTACTTACTGGGGTTTCTGAGGCAGCAGACTGAGAAGCAGTCTATTGAGTTACATACAAAAAAAAAATTGTTTTAAACTTCCGACAAATTCCACTGGGAACACTTGTTTACAAATTATCTAAGTTTCAAAGAAATATACAAGCAATTCATACCTTAAATGTTACAAATGAACTCTACACAGACATCCTTTAACCCTAAGAATTGGAAACCTGGTATTCCGTTGCTGTGTGCAAATTCAAGTATGCTGCTTTTGCATCTAAATCTACAGACACCTTTCACCCCGTGTGCTGTGAGACTGAGAGAGCGTGTGCCATCGGTCAGCTACTTAACACCTGGTGGCACGTCATTTTCCAAAGTGCTAAGAATGCAAAGCGGAGTCTGCCACAACCCGGACGGCACATTGGGATTCTGAGGGCTGAAATGGGTTTGACTTAGATGTAATAATCTTTAGGAGGGGCCTCTTGATCCCATATTTTACTGGGAAACTGATCTGCTGAGGAAAGGGCAGAGGGAAGAAGAAAGGGAGCGGCACCATCACCAACTCTGGTCTCCAGCCAGAGATAGATGCAGAGATAGATGCCAGAGATAGATTCCTGGAGGAGCCTCAAGCTTCAGGGACCTTAGCACTAACTGATGAGATGCACGTTGGTATGAAGAAGTGCCAGCATACCTCAATGGTGTCAAAATACTCTTGCGTAATCATCTTTTGTGTAACGCCATTATCCTGGGCTTTTTTTTCTTTTCTTTTTTTCCCTTGTAGTGCCGGTGATTAAACTTAGAGGCATTCTACCTCCAATCTGTACCCCTAAACCCCCTTTTTTATTTTTCTGTTATTGAAACAAGATCTCTCTAGGTTGCTGAGATTCTAAGTTGCTGAGGCTGGCCTTGAACACGTGGTCCTCCCGTCTCAGACTCCCAACTACTGGGATTACATGCGTGCACCAGTAGTTTATCAAACAGCCCGGTTTATCTTGGGCTTTTTAAATGGCAGGATCTATGCCTTCAAGGATTATAACACTAGAGAGAACACTTATATGAGGAATTGCAAGCTGGGGGAAGTAGCACACACTTTTAATCCCAGTACTTAGGAGGCTGAGACAGGAGGATCCAGGTTCATAGACAGCCTCAGCTACTTAGTGAGGCCCTCTGCAACTTAGAGCCTGTTTCAAAATAAAGAATAAAGCCGGGCGTGGTGGCACACGCTTGTAATCCCCGCACTTGGGAGGAGGAGACAGGAGGATCGCGCAGGTTCGAAGCCAGCCGCGCAAGCTGGCTTAGGAGACCCTGTTTCCAAATAAAAATGTAAAAATAGGTCTGGGAGTGTAGCCCGGAGTTAGAAGGACTTCCAGGAACCCCAGTACCACAAAAAAAAAAAAAAAATAGGGCTGGGATATAGCTCGCAGGTATAATTCCTCTGGGTTCAATCCCCAGCATCAGGAAGGAAGGAAGGAAGGAAGGAAGGAAGGAAGGAAGGAAGGAAGGAAGGAAAAAGAAATGCAGCAAATATAAAAGTAACAAATTTCCTTAAGCATTATATCTCAAATCATAATAAGGAATCAACAATTCCAATAAAGAACATATTCATATGGCTATTGTTAGACAAGTGACGACACAGGCCTATTCAATAGAAACACACAGTTTTAAAATAAACTTTAAAGCTGGGTGTGGTGGTACACGCTTTAATCCCAGCATTCAGGAGGCTGAGACCAGAGGATCGCGGTTCATGGACAGCCTCAGCTACTTAGTGAGGCCCTCTGCAACTCAGTGAGACCCTGTTTCAAAATAAAGAATAAAAAATAGGACAGGAGGTGTAGCTTGGAGGTAGAATGCCCCTGGGTTCCAGCCCCAGACCTGTAATAAATAAATAAATAAATAAATAAATAAATAAATAAATTTATTTTGATTTCAAAAGGGGAAATGATCCAATATCCATTTCAAATTCATAATAACTTCAATTGACTTAATATTTACTGGGCAGCATAGCATCAGGAGACAGGCTGGATCCTGAAGATACAAAGATGAATAAATTAAAATTACAACATGCCTAGTAAATGTTGTAAAAGTATGTTGAAGAAACTGAAGACATTGTGTGAGTGTAATTAACTGTCAGGGAGGGCCCGGGGCCCTGCAATGCTTCTTACAGGACATTATCATCACCTAAGCTGAGTTCTGAGAGATGAAAAGTTGCCTAGGCAGGAGAATGCAGAAGTGTGCGGCATGGCTGAATGACCCAGGGATGCTGGTTTGACTAGTATAAAGGGGGGGGAGAAGAAACGTGTGCAGAAAAGCTGGTGAGGACCATTCTAAGTAATATGATCTTCAGCTTAGAAGCAGTCAAGGAACGATGAAGAGCTTTAAGATGGTGAACGATGTGATTCTTTCCAACAAACCTAGTTCTCAAACAGATCTAAACAGATCAAACATCTAAAAATAGTCTCTGAAATACTTAGCCAAAACCAGTATCTACTAAATAAAAGATGACAAGGGAAAATAATGTAAAACTGTATTATTTTCACATGCAATTATAATTTGAGTCCAAACACTTAAATAGAGAATGAACACGAAATTAAATTGGGTGGTCTACTACGCATTACCTCTTTGGTAGTGGGGAGTTTCTAACTGCTGAGACTTTAGTTCTCACCCTTCTTCCTCCATTATAACCACTCAAATCCAAACGGACCCCTTGGATTACAGTGCTCCACGGCAGAAGGAGCAGCAGCATCTCTTTCCTTGATGAATTTGGTACCAGCTAATGGACAGAAACTTGACCTCACAGCTATGATCATAGCCCAAATCTACAAGACACCCAAATGGCTCTTGGACATAGAAGTGCTTCACCACCACCACCGCTACTGCTACTAGTGATAATAATATTATATTATTGCATAATTTAAAATAATAAATGCCAACCACTAAGAAAATGGCAGCCACCTGCTCTTGTCATAAGTAACAGAATGTAACTGGGCTTGGTATCACACACCTATAATTCCAGTACTTTGGAGGTTGAGAGAGGAGGATCGCAGGTTCAAGGACAGCCTCACCAAGTAGTGAGATTCTCAATCCAGTGAGACCCTGCTTCAAAATAAAAATACAACAGAGCTGGGGGTGTAGCTCAGAGGTAGAATGCTCCTGAGTTCAAGCTCCAGTACCACAAAACAAATAAATTAACAAAAAAAGAAAAAGAAGGAAGGAAAGATGTGTCTTGGGCTGGGTAACTTTTAGACCGGTTGGTAAAATGAAGAAAGGGACAGACTTCAAAGAATGCCCAAGTGAACCCTCAAACACACAATCTGCATGGAGGTTTGGTCCTGAGCTCTAACACACTTCTCTGCGCTAAACTGAAGTGCGACAAGTCACAATACCGACCAAGTACAGTGAGAAGAAATAAATTCGCTTGGTGCAAACAAGTGGACTCTGGATCTTTGTAGGTTTAAGACAACGAGTGACAGCGGTATACTCAGTAACTGGAAGATTCAGCTCACCGAGAGGACCTTCCGCTGAAAGAGTATGAAGGCTTCTTTTATGTAATACTGGGTTGAACCCAGGGGTATTCTACCACTGAGCCACACTCTAGCCCTTTTTACTTTTTGTTTTGAAATCATAAGGGACTAACAATAACAATAAAGAACAGGTTGCTGAGGGCCATGCATGTTGCTGGGCCTGGTCTCTACCTATGACCTCCCATCTCAGCCTTCCATGTACTGGATACAGGCACGTGCCACCACACAGGCTGTAAATGCACTCTTGAGAATTGAGAACTTCCCTTCTCTTCAGTAATATCTAGCCCATTATGCACATAAACATTGTACTTAACATCTATTATCGCACTTAGGAGCTACTAGAGTAACTTCATCCTGTAATGAGAGTCTGCAATGAGCTCAAAATACATCTCACCATTTGACTTTTAGGAGTGCCCGCCTATTCAGTCTCTGGACCTTTACAAAGCTTAACGACACAGCAGCACCCACTGTAAATTGTTCGGTGTTGACTGAACAAGGACACCTCAGCTGACAACTAAAAGCGTCATTTTTAAGTAAAGCCCAAGAGTTGCTTTACCCACTTAAAGTCCTTTAAGTGCAAAGTAAAAAGCAGAGCACACGATGCTTCACACGTGCCCGATTCTATGTGACTCCTCTCCTGGAGTACATTACCAAGCTTTTCGACTTCCTTTCTCTGTCTACCTTAGAGAAAGAACAGCTGGTAATCACTTACATTAACGAGAGATTCCTTGAACTTGATGTGGAGTCTATAATTTGAAAGGGCAATGATGGCATCCTCAGCACGGCCCACATACTCTGTGCTCTCTCCGTGAAGTTCAAGGAAAGGAACCTTCAAAATGGAAGAAGAAGCCCTCAGAGTTCTGAAGTGATAAAGCAAGTCTCCACACACAGATGGGGGATGAATGGCTGGCACATCATCTGCCATCCACAGTCAGAGCACAGGACATAAAGGAGTTAAGGAACCTAGACAGGATTAGTGTATACTCACCTAATTCAAATACACCTAGTTACTCAAATTCAGGACTACCAAAATCAAAACAAAACAAACAAAAACCAACAACAACAAAAAAAAAAAACTGAGAAGATAGTCTCCAACAATGACTTTTCAGAAAATAAGTCTTGCTAAATGACAGATGTTTTCCAGCTTGCACGTATGGTCTGGGGAAATACACACATGTACACACACTAGCCAGGAGTGGTGGCACATGTCTGTAATCCCAGTACTTGGGGGAGGATCCAGGTTCGCGACCAGCCAAAACTACTTATGAGGCCCTTTGCAACTCACTGAGACCTTGTTTCGAAAATAAAAATAAGGCTGGGGTGTTGTTCAGAGTCGAATGCCCTTGGATTCAATCCCCAGTACTGCGAAAAATAAATAAATAAATAAGTAAATAAAATAAAAAAATAAAATAGGGCTGAGGTGTAGCTAGGAGACAGAATGTCCCTGAATTCCACCTCCAGTAATACACACACACACACACACACACACACACACACACACACACACACAATTTGCATATTTGCGTGCGTGTATATATGTGTGCACATATATAAATATATATTTGTCTAACGTCATTTCAATCCATCAGCTTTGCTACATCATTGCTATGCTAAGTACACATTACATCATCAAAAGTGGCCTGAAATTACCTGAAGATTCTCATCCTCCCGAATCAGCTGCTTCCTGGGAAAGATTTGGTTGGCCTGGATGCACTCAAGGCTGTGCCGAGTCTCTTCATCCTAGAAAAACCAACACCTTTAAATACTTTCACAATTTCTAGAGGCCTGTTTCTTTTCTACCATACCTATTCACATCATCACAGTAAGACTGTCATAACCAAGGCAAACCAAGAAAAACTAAGGAAGAGACACTCGTCCCCTGAGACTGGGTGTGACGGAGCTCAGTGTAGAGTACTCGCCTGGCATGTGTGGAAGCTCTGCCTTCGCTCACCAGCACCACCAAAAAAGCAAAATGAAAAACCCCAGCCCCAAACTGTCCCAGCCAATAGGTCAGGTGCTGTTATGGTTCGGGTATGTGTCCCTCAAGGCCCAGGTGTCAAAAGCTGGGTGGCCAGTGCTACTGGGAGGTGGCAAGGCCTTTAAGCTGGGGCTAGTGCGAGAAAGCGAGCTCACTGTGAGCTGCCAGGGAAGGGGACAGTAAACGCCAACCCATGGTGCTGCCTTTGGTTACGTGTGAAAATGTCCATATATAAATTACGCTGCTCTATATTACAAAATAAACCCGTTTCTGTTAAGGCAATTTTAAGACAGCAAAACAAAAACAATTCTCCCCTAAATGACACCTGAATATAAAAATAATTTTATACATTATGAATTTTTATGGCAAAGACCCAGGAGACATGCAATCTATTAGAAAGCCCTGCTGTAAATTGTGGCAGATAATGTTTATACACAGCATTTGGGGGAAGCTGTGCTGGGGACTAAACCCAGGCCTTCACTCAGCTAGCCAAGGGCTACAAGGCTTTTTTTTTTTTTTTTTTTTTTGGTGGTACTGGGGTTCCTGGAAGCCCTTCTACCTCCGGGCTCCACTCCCAGACCTATTTTATATTTTTTATTTTGGAAACAGGGTCTCTTAAACCTGCGCGGCTGGCTTTGAACCTGTGCGATCCTCCTGTCTCCGCCTCCCAAGCGCGGGGATTACAAGCGTGCGCCACCACGCCCAGCCACAAGGCAATTTTTAAAATTATCTTTATTAAATTTTTCTTGTGGTACTGGGGATTCAACTCAAGGGCATTCTACTTGTGAGCTACACCCCCAGCCCTTTTTAATTTATTATTTGGAAACAGGGTCTTACTAAATTGTAGAGGCCTCACTAAATTGCTAGGGCTGGCTTCGAACCTGCGATCCTTGTCTCAGCCTCCCAAGTACTGGGAAGCACCACCAGCTGGGCAATTTTTAAAAGAGCAAAGACACAGATAGCCCATAGTTATGGAACATTCTACACGTGCTTTCATTACAATTTTGTAACTCTCCTCAAAGAGGAAAAAAAAGTATGAACACCACTTAAAGTTTTATCCAATGGCAATCACAATCATAAATAAGGCCACTTCGTAGTGTAGCTCTCCAAGTAAAGTCTGAAGAATCTGAGACCTGGACAAGGGTTTAGTGAGGTCAGAACCACCTTCACAATAATATTCAACCCTCATTTGTCTTTTTTTCTACTATGTTGACATTTGTTCTAACAGTGAAAAAAGAACTAGTGGGTAAAACTGCAGGCACTTAAGACAATCAAGGTAGTGCCATCGATTTCACTGCAAATGAAATGATATTTGCAAAACCAATTTCACTGATTAACAAGAAGAAAATATATTGAAGAATTATGGTTGTCTCAAGAAAAAGCACTTGTACAACTGTTTCAGTTACACACCAAAGATTTTTTTTTTCATAAGGACCATTTTTTAGGTGAAAGAACCACTGATGGACCAACTATGGAAATTAAGATGTGGGCACTTGGCAGATCTTTTCTGCAAATGACACTATCTGTTTTGACAATGCTAAAACTTTTGTGGAAATATTAGAACTTTGGAAATCCTGTCATCCACCCCATGAATTTGACAGCTTTCCAATCTACTGTTAAAAAAAAAAAAAAAAAACCATTGTTTTCAAAAATACTTGTGTCAACATTTAGAAGATATACATTGTTTAATATATTTTCCTAGTAAATAATGCATGATGTTTCAAAATCACTCACACATAAGAAATCCATTTGAACTAGAAGACAAGCTAGGGATATAAGTCAGTGGTAGAAGATGCTTGCCCACCATGCAAAAGGCCCCGGGTTTGCTTCCCGATCCCAAAACCACAAAAAAGGTGCAAGATAGATCAGTACTTACAATTTATCAGAACACAAAAAGTCCACTGATACAATTTCAGATTCCACCTGGCAACTAACATGTAAGGTTTTATCATCTGTCAAGTCTTGCTGGTGTATTAAAGAAATATACATAATAATTTGGAAAAGTCACTAAAATACTCTTCCCTTAACTGGATGTGGGAGTGCACAGCTGGAATCCCAGTACTTGGGCAGCTGAGACAAGAGGATCCCAGGTTCAAGGCCAGCTTCAGCAGCTTAGCAAGACTGTTTCAAAAAAAAAAAATTTAAAAATTTAAAAAGCTGGAGTATAGCTCAGAGAGGGAATGCCCTCATTCTCAACCCTAGTACCAAGACGAAGCCCTTAAAAAAGCCTCTTTCCTATCTAATTATCTCTGCAAGGCTGGATTTTCTTCATTATTTGAAATAAAGCAAAGTGTAATTATCCATGTTGTGCAAAGGTCTGAAATGGCCCCACTCCAGAGCTGGGTGTGGAGGCTGAGACCGGAGGATCACGGTTAGTGACAGCCTCAAATACTTAGTGAGGCCCTCTGCAACTCAGTGAGACCCTGTTTCAAAATAAAGAATAAAATATAGGGCTGGGGTACAGCTTGGAGGTAGAATGCCCCTGGGCTCCATCCCCAGACCTGCAAAAAAAAAAAAAAAAAAAAAAAAAAAAAAAAAAAAGAAATATCTCTCCTCCTATAATCACAAAGAACAAAGATAACTAGTTAGATGAAGAGTTATGTAGCTGAACATGGTGGTACACACCTGTAATCCTAGTAATTGGGCTAGTTACTGGGCGTGAACCAGTACTGATACTTGGGTGCATTCTACTTCTGAGCTACACCCCAGCCCTATTTTTCACTCTATTTTGAAACAAGGTCTCAGTCAATTGTGGAGGGCCTCATTAAGTAGCTGAAGCTGTCCATGAACCTGGGGTCCTCCTGCTCACCCTCAAGTACTTGGCATTCCAAGTGTGACCACCACGCCCAGCTAGTGCTGTTTTTAAAGAAGAAATCCTATTTTCCTTTTTCAAAGGCAGTTCTTGACTCAAAGAATGTCGAGTGTTTATACTTAAAGAGAACTAAAATGAAAAGATATGGAGAATCTTGCATTTAAAAAAAAATTCTCATGAACCAACAGAATTGTTCGGAAGTGGTATAAAACATGGAAGGAAGGAGATTGTTTTTAAAAACTCTTACTTGAAAGTACACTTTAAACACACCTTCTCAGCATCACATTAGCTAGCGTTTTAAACTCACATAAATGTCATGGCCTAAACTTTTACTATCTCTTACAGAGGTGCTCATTATTTCTCTAAGCCACTCCTGACCCAGTTTCTGCTGAGCCTTAAACAGCTCAGAATGGAAATAAAGCAGCAGGCTTTTAAGAAGAGAGGAAGCCAGTTGCAGTGGCACACACCTATAATCTCAGTGCTTAGGGGGCTGAGACGGGAGGACTGCAGTTTGGAGGCTGGCCTCCACAATGTAGCTGCCTCAGCATTTTATTGAGACCCTGCTTCAAGATACAGAAAGCTGGGCACAGTGGCACAAGCTTATAATCCCAGCATTTGGGAGGCTGAGAAACGAGGATCACAGTTCGAGGACAGGCTTAGCTACTTAGGCCCTTTGCAAATCAGCGAGACTGTTTTGAAATAAAGAATAAAAAATAGGGCTGGGTGTGTAGCTTGGAGGTAAAATGCCCCTGGGTTCCATCCACAGTACTGCAAAAAATAAATAAATAAATTGTGTGTGTGTGTGTGTGTGTGTGTGTGTGAAGGGCTAGGGGAGTAGTTCTCAGGTAGAAGAGGGAAGACAGGAAAAGAGAGGAAGGGGAGGGAGGGAGGACGAAAGGGAAGGGAAGGAAGGAGAGAAAGCAGGAGCGAGAGCGAGCGCCATTCTTGCAGCAGTCGGCTGGGTGCTAGCCACCATCAGTGCATGTAATGATCAAGGCAGCGACTGAAAACCGAAAATGGAATGAATGGTGTTCAATGCAAGAGAACTGAGAAGAGGTTCAGCAAAGCAAGAACATCCAGTATTTACCTTCAGCCAAATCAAATAGCTGCTCTTTTTAAAAGCTATCGTCTCGGCTCATGTTACCTCTGAGGCTTCAGGAAAAAAATCCCTTATACACAAAAATGCATTTAATCCCAAAAGTTTAATTAACAAGAGGAACAAATCCACAGACTTTTAAAAGGCTGATTCAAAAACTACTTCACTGAATAGTTAGAATTTTCCACTTTAAGGGTGGGCATGGTGGCGCAGCTTGTAATCCCGGCACTGGGGAGGCAGAGACTAGAGGATCGCAGTTTTCGGACAGCCTCAGCTACTTAGTGAGGTCCCTCGCAATTCAGTGACACCTGTTTCAAAAAATATAAAAACTAAAAAATAGGACGGAGGATGTAGCTTGGAGGTAGGATGCCCCTGGGTTCCATCCCTAGTACTGCAAAATAAACAAGTAAATAAATAATCCAGTTGAATTAACTGTTTAAATCTATTCCAGTTTCTGTTAAGTTTTATATGTTAAAAAAGGAAGCCAAGCCGGGCGTGGTGGCGCACACTTGTCATCCCAGCATTTGGGAGGTTGAGACTGGAGGATCGTGGTTCGCGGACAGCCTCAGCTACTTAGTGAGGCCCTCTGCAATTCTGTGAGACCCAGTTTCAAAATAAAGAATAAAAAATAGGGGAGGGGATGTAGCTCGGAGGTCGAATGCCCCTGGGTTCCAATCCCCAGACTCACACACCAAAAAAAAAAAAAAGAATTAAAAAGTAAAAAATAAATAAAAAAGGAAGCCAAAGCTGGACGTGGTGGCACAGATTTGAAATCCCAGTACTTGGGAGGCTGAGACAGGAGGATCACAGGTTCAAGGCCAGCCTCAGCTAGTTAGTGAGGCCCTCCACAGTGTAGTGAGGTTCTGTTTCAAAATAAGGAATTAAAAAAAAAAATAGGGCTGGGAGTATGGCTTGGAGGTAGAATGACCCTGGATTATATCCCCGGTACTGCAAAAAGTAAATAAATAAAATAAAATAATAAAAAGGAAGCCCAACTTGACACAGTTGATAGGATGGGGAACTGGGAGGAGACAGAACAAATTAAAAAGTGGTGATCTAATAAGAGGTTGGGAACAATTTCTTGAGGACTCTAAGCAGTGATCTCTAGTACTAGAGAATGTGCTCCACACCGTGGATTTCCTGTTACTAAAGCATTAGGCAGGAGGACTCTGGAGATTTTAGTCTCTACCCAGCTCTGAAAGGATGCATCAGCCACAGTTCCAGGCTACGTTATTGGCTAAACTAGGCAGATAAGAGTATCTTGCCAGGCTTGGGAGGCGGAGACAGGAGGATTGCGCAGGTTCGAAGCCAGCCGCGCTGGCTTAAGAGACCCTGTTTCCAAATTAAGAATATAAAAAAAATAGGTCTGGGAGTGTAGCCCACTAGCCCAGAGGTAGAAGGGCTTCCAAGAACCCCAGTACCACCAGGGGAAAAAAATAAATAAATAAATAAAAAATAGGGCTGGAGGTGCAGCTCAGAGGTAGAATGCCCCTGGGTTCCATCTCCAGGACAAGGGGTGGGGGGCAAGGGAGTTAAGTATATTGCTTGCAGGGAATTTTTTTTTTTTTTTTTTTTTTTTTGTGGTACTGGGGTTCCTGGAAGCCCTTCTACCTCCGGGCTACACTCCCAGACCTCTTTTTACATTTTATTTGGAAACAGGGTCTCCTAAGCCAGTGCACATGGCTGGCTTCGAACCTGCGCGATCCTCCTGTCTCTGCCTCCCAAGTGCGGGGATTACAGGCATGCGCCACACCTGGCTCTTGCAGGGAAATTAAGATTGGAAGTAACTAAAGTACACAGAGAGAAGAGACTGCTGTCCTATAAATTTATATCGAGTGTTCATGTTCAGAAAAAATGTAAATATGAAAGTAACTGCCAATCTTGTCAGTTCCATTTACTATTAAATATTGGGGGGCAGGGACTAGGAATTGACCTAGGAAATTCTACCTCTAAGCTACTCCCCAGCCCTTTTATTATTATTATTATTATTATTATTATTATTATTATTATTATTATTATTATGTGGGTCTGGAGATGGAACCCAGGGGCATTCAATCTCCGAGTTACACCCCCCGTCCTATTTTTTATTCTTTATTTTGAAATAGAGTCTCACTAAGCTGTGGAGGGCCTCACTAAGTAGCTAAGGCTGTCAGCAAAGTGCGATCTTCTGGTCTCAGTCTCCCAAATGCTGGGATTACAAGCATGTGCCACCACGCCTGGCTTATTTTTTATTTTAAAACAGGTTTTAAGTTGCTGAGCGTCTCAGCCTGGGATTACAGATGTGCACCACCACACCCAGCTTCATTCAAGACGGGTCATCAAAAATGCACTTCTGTTAGCTGGGCGTGGTGGCGCACACTTGTAATCCCAGCGCTTGGAAGGCGGAGACAGGAGGATGGCGCTGGTTTGGAGCCAGCCTCGCTGGTTTAAGAGACCCTGTTTCCAAATAAAAGATATAAAATAGATCTGGGAGTGTAGCCCGGAGGTAGAAGGGCTTCCAGAAACCCCAGTACCACCCAAAAAAAACAAAACAAACAAACAAAAAAAACACTTCTGTTAAACCAGGTATCGTGGTACATGCCTGTAATCCTAGCACTTAGGAGGCTGTGACAGAAGGATCACAGGTTCACAGCCAGCCTCAGTAACTTAGCAAAACTTGTTTCCAAATAAAAACTTAAAAAGGTTGAGGGTGTAGCTCAGAAGCAGAATGCCCCTGGTTTCAATCCCCAGCTCCAAAACAAAATTAAAAAATTCCCTTGATAGGACGCTTGGAATTTCTCTCAAAATAATCTACACAGGTAAGAAGTAGGGAGTGGGGTCAGATGGAACAGTAACTGATGGCTACTGCAGCTGAACGATAAGTGGATGAGCGCTCACTACAGTCTTCCTCCTTGCAGGCCTGAGGTCTTCCACAGTAATATGAAAACATTCTCCTAATGCCTAACCTCTTGAAGATAGGCTTTACTATCATTTAAGAGTAGAAAAGGGCCAGGCATGGTGGTGCACACTTGTAATCCCAATACTTGGGAGGCTGAGACAGGAGGATCACAGCTTCGAGGACAGCCTCAGCTATATAGCAAGGCCCTGTTTCAAAATAAAGAATAAAAAATAGGACTGGGGGTAGCTCAGAGGTAGAATGACCCGGGTTTCATCCCAGTACCTCCCCCCAAAAAAGTGGAAGAGGGAGGAGAGGATGATACTCTCAAATTAGTACAGACATTGCATTAAAAACAGAAAAACCATTTAAGTCATTTAGTGAGATAAAACAAACTTCATTTTGTTATTCTATTTAAAACATACACATGACACAAGTTAGCTAGAAAGGAATACATGCAACCGTAAGTGCCAGTGGTAGAAATGCAAATGAGAATTTTTATAAAGTTGTTGTAATGCTGCTTAATGAGGGCAAAAAATACAAGATATGTGGCTATATTGTCCCCAGCTTCTACACGGAGGGTCTCCAGATCATGTCTGCAGCACAAGGCCTGGGAACTCACGAAGGAGGCACCAGAGCGCCTCGCAGCACGAAGAGGGCCGTGCCTTGTTGCTAACTATGGGCATCTGATAAGGGACAAGCCCTCAGTGCAGAACAAAGCCACGCTCGAAGCCCGCCGGTCACTACCACCAGCATGGCACACGCACCCTCTAGACACTAGGCCAGCACTTTCTCAATTCAGCAGAAGACTCTGGGGAAACCAAAATAGAGTTTGGAGATATAATAGTAAAAAGTTCATCAATTTTTGGTTACAGAATAAATCAGTTTTTGATGCCCACAAAGAAAAAACTGACCTGCCTCTAAAAGAAAGCAGTTGCCTTTCTCTTTTTCATATGACATTTCTGCACAACTAGCTTTTTAGTTGTTTTACTTTGCTTTTAATTTTGAAGAGCATTTTTGATACATGTCCCTAATGAAGCTTGAAATTAACATGGTCTTTTCAATTCTCCCTTTGTGCACCAGCATGAAACAGCTTGGATCTAGGAAACATCCCAAGCTAGAAACAGGACAATATTACAGAGAATCATTTTTCTTTTAAGCCTTAAGAATCAACTCTCTTATCCCCACGTTTGGGAGGCTGAGACGGGAGGACTGCGCAGGTTCGAAGCCAGCCTCAGCTACCCAGTGAGACTCTCAGCAACTTAGCGAGACCCTGTTTCCAAATAAAATAGAAAATAGGTCTGGGAGTGTAGCCTGGAGGTAGAAGGCCCCTGGGTTCCACCCCCAGTACCACATACACACACACACCAAAAACAAACAAACAAACAAAAAAACCAACAACAACAACAAAGTCAACTCTCTTTTAAGTACTGTTTACATGTCCTCAGCTGAGAATGTAGTTGGCTTGCTGTCCATTTTCTCTGTCTATAAGGGGCCCTAAATGGACTAGAAGTCACCAACAAATCCACTATATGTTCTTTTTTGTCAAAGATTCAAGCAGGGGGATCAAAATGCTATTCTAAACACATAACAGGAAAGGCAGTTAATTATTCTATCCAAAAAGGTAAATTCATTTTTAAAAATGTGTGCTAATGTGAAATCATGCATATGTTAACTAGCTTAATTTGGCCATTCTACAATATATACACATCTCAAAACATGCTGTACACAATAACTATACACAATTTGGTCAAATAAAAAATAAATAGGCCAGTTGTGGTGGTGCACGCTTGTAATCCCCGCGCTTGGGAGGCAGAGACAGGAGGATCGCGCAGGTTCAAAGCCAGCCGCGTGCACTGGCTTAGGAGACTCTGTTTCCAAATAAAAATGTAAAAATAGGTCTGGGAGTGTAGCCTGGAGGTAGAAGGGCTTCCAGGAACCCCAGTTCCTAAATAAATAAATAAATAAATGGATGAAAATCATTTTCACTACATCCTACTTCTTAGAACAATTTTTTTCCCTGTGATGCTAGAGACTGAACTTGGGCCCAGTGAGCTACACATTCTACCCAATTACTAGAAAAGGAATGAAAAATCTGGAGTCCAGTCGGGCGTGGTGGCGTACACTTGTAATCCCCGCGCTTGGGAGGCTGAGACAGGAGGATCGCACGGGTTCGAAGCCAGCCTCAGCTACTGAGTGAGGCTCTCAGCAACTTAGTGAGACCCTGTTTCCAAATAAAATATAAAAAAGTTCTGGGAGCATAGCCCGGAGGTAGAAAGCCTCTGGGTTCCACCCCCAGTACCACCAAAAAAAAAAAAAAAAAGAAGAAAAAGAAAAAGAAAAATCTGGAGTCCAAGAACCGCATGTTTAGTCCTGGTTCCATTTACGAGACGACTTAAAATCCATGCCCAGCTCACAGGATTCAAGTTGACAAACGAAACTTCTCTGTACACAGGAACACTATCACTGCTAAGCAAATAAGGAAAGAAAGAGCTCTAAGGAAAACTAACATGACCTCTTACAACAGAAACGAGTAACTATAGGTTTATTAATATTTACTTGAGTTGTGAGGATCGAGTTCAACTCCAATTTTCTTATTTCCCTGTACTTACCATGACAGGAGGCCCAGATCAGGAGGAGAAATCCCCGTCCCTTCTTCAGTGTGCGACAAGGCTCTTCTTTCTCTTATGCTGATATCTTTTAGAGAAATAGAGAAAAGGGAAAAGTTGGCAATAGATTTCCAACCTAATTGGCACAGCAAAATTAAAGGAACTGCATATAAACAGACCTAAAAACTGAATAGTATTAGCTGGAAAAATGCTAAATATCGCCCAGCCAATTCTCAACTAATCAATTCCAAACTAGATAGTGCCTCTGAAAAGTTCTCTTGATTTTAACTGAGTTCTTCCAGAAAAAAAGAAAAGAAAAAGAAAACCAGAGTGAATACTAATATTCCTATGTTGACAGTAATAAAAGAAGTTAAAACCCTGGATGAAAATAAGAGAATTAAAGGCAACCTGCAAATGCAAAAAGAGTATTCTTGGCATTTTGAAATGTTTATGTGGTTGCCTTACATAATGAGTTACCTGTCTTTAGGAAGCAAACTGACTCAAGGAAGCAAAATATGAACATACTGTCTTATTACCCCCAATATTCTATACTCCCCTGAAAACTTAAAAACTGTGCTGATACCTTTACCTGACGTTAAGGACATAAAAAGAGGAAAGGGAAGACTGTGCAACTAGAAATGCAAAGACAGGCTGAGTAGACGAGTCTCGTGCAGCCCCAGCATTATGGCCTGCTGGAGCGCAGTGAGAGCGCTTCCAGGAACCCTGGGCTTCACTCTTGAGCCTGAGCTCTGATGAGAGCAGCGCCGAGGAAAGCCGCAGCCCAGATCCCGAGGGCCGCCGGGGGCTGCCAGCACAAGGGAAGCATCAGAGGACCAACGTTAAGGCCCACTCTGGCTGCCGGGTGGAAAGCAGTCTAGAATGTTGCAGGTAAACAAAAAAGCAGCCGGGAGACCAGCTCGTAGCTACTGCGAACCTCCTGCCAAAGAGTGCTGACGAGGTAGTAAATGGTGGGACTGAACTGGTGGGATGCTGCCAGACTCAGGAGAGACTCGCAAAGTATAATCTATAAAATTTAAGTGGATGAATTCAATATCAGAGAATTCAATATTACCCTAGCAACAGGAAGCAACAATTTTCTATTTACTGATGAGGAACATCCATAAAGAAACCCGTAATCCCAGGACTTGAGAGGCTGAGGCAGGAAGACCTCAGGCTGGAGGCCAGCCTCACCAACTCAGACCCTCAGCAATTTATCAAGGTTCTCTTTCAAAATATAAAGGGCTGGGAGTGTAGCTGAGAGGTAGAATGCCCCTGGATTCCATCCCCAGTACAGGACAAGACAGGACAGGAAGGGAAATGAATTTCTCACCCCAAGCAGAGATAGGAGAGAAGGAAACAGGGAATCAGAAACCCTGTTTTAGACCCACTGCATTAGCTATCGAGCTGAATATGCCAAGTGGAAGACTGATAAAAGACGAGAAGCATTAGTGTGTGGGTGGCACTAAAGGCACAACTCAGGCAAGTGTGAAGAGGGGCTGAGAAAACCAAGGACAGGGACTGGGGACAGTGCATTGTCCAGAGGCTGGCTTGTTCAGGAGGTTCTGCAGTGGACCAAGTCACAGTCATCATGCTTACCACTCCTTCAAAGCCAAACCAAATCTTTGCAATCTCATTTCGCTTGTTCATTCACTCCGGCAAATATTTACTCGACACCGACTCGATTTCAGGCACTCTGTGGACTCTGAAAAGACAGTTGTGAGTGAAAAGTCACGGAACTGTCTTCCTCAAGAGAAACACAGGTATCTAATGCCACCTAGTTGGTGTTGTAAGTAAAATAAAGCAGGGCTAACAAGTAACAGGAAGTAAGAGTGTAATAGGAAGGCACCGGTTGGAATTTATTAAGATGAAGAGGAGCCAAGTGCTACGGCTCAAACCTCTAAGCCCGGGACCTACAAAGCAGAGACAAGAGATCACAGGTCAGAGGCCAGTGCATAGCTTGGTGAGACCATTTCAAAATAAAAAGTAAAACAGGACCAAGGGTGGAGCTCAGAGGTAGAATGCCCCTGGGTCCAATCCCCCGTGCAACAAAACACACACACATGCAGGCATGGGGAACAAAGAAAGCCAAAGAAGTCACTTCTAAAGGCATGGACGGAAGCCGGGCGCGGTGGCGCACACTGGTAATCCCTGCACTCGGGAGGCTGAGACAGGAGGATCGCACAGGGTGTGTGTGTGTGTGTGTGTGTGTGTGTGTGTGTGTGTGTGTATTATATATATATATATAATAGGTCTGGGAGTGTAGCCTGGAGGTAGAAAGCCCCTGGGTTCCACCCCTAGTACCACACAAAAAATATATATATAAAGGCATGAACATACTAGAAGTCTTGTTAAAGAGAAACGCCTACTAAATTGTTTTTATTTTCCCCTAAAAATTGTGCTCATGTTATGCAAAAGGTATTTGTTTTAGAGTGACATTTCTAGCGACAGCACCACACACGCATTCGAACTGCAGGGTTTGTTTTCTGGTTCTGCAGTTCTGGAACTGACCCCAGGCCGTCGCAAACAGCAGCCGAGTGCTCTACCAAGAAACTACATCCAATCCCAACCGCTGCCACTTAAACAGTTTAAGAGAAATTTGATCTATTTTGCAAAACTTATCTAACTCAAAATGTAACTCCAATAACAAAGACACACCAAAACCTTAACTGAAACCCTCACCACACTGCTGATGGGAACGTAAAATAGTGCAACCTCCACGGAGACAGCAGGCACTTCCTGAGAAAGTTACACAGAGGTGAAAGTGGACGTACAAGTCTGTAATCCAGTACTTGGGAGAGACATAGCTCAGAGGCAGAATGCACCTGAGTTCACTCCCCAGCACCACCAAAACTAAAAAATAAATTAAAAAAAGTTAAGAGTCACACACATTCCATCCATTCCACTCCTGGGCGCGTAGCCAGCAGCAAGGGAAATGCACGTCTGAGCACACCTGTGTGCGCTAGTATTCCTACAGCGCTAGTCACAGTAGCCAGAGCAAAAACAGCCCAATGTGCATCAAGTGATGAGTGGCTAAGAAAAAGGTTTGTACAGAAGAGAAAAGAATATTATTCAGCAATAAAAGGAAGGAAAAGCTGGGCGTAGGGGTCCATTCCTGCAATCCCAGTACTTGGGAGGCAGAGACATGAGGATCGAAGGTTCAAGACCAGTAGCTTGCCAGTCCTTTGCAAGAGACCATTAAAAAAAGGGGGGGGGGCGGGAAGGTTAGCTAAGAGGTACAATGCTCCACGTTCAATTCCACAAAAACAAAACTCCCCCCACAAAGAAGAATACCTATAAAATAAGATTGACTGTGAGTGGATAAAATTTCACATAAGGTTTTTCTTCCTGCTACTGCAATTCTTCTACTTCAAGATCCCCTAATACAATCTAGTAATCCACTCTGGGACATATGTCTACAGGAAATGAAATTATGCTGAAGACTCACCCACACTCACCTGTCTACTGCATTCCTATTCACAATACCCGTATATGTGATCAACCTATGGATTGACCGATGAATAAAGAAAATGGTTCATATACACATGAGGATATTATTCAGCCATAAAAAATAATGAAAATTTTTATTTGTATACTCCTGATGGAACCGGAGTACATAATGTTAAGTGCAGTAAGTCATAAATAATACATATTCTCATTTTTGTGGATGCTATCAAGTAGATATCCAAGAAGTGGAGAATAAAATAGTAGTTACCAGAGCACAGAAGGGTGCACGAATGGAGGGAAAGTAGAGAGGACGACTAACAGGTGTAGAGAGGCAGCTGGATAAGAGAAATAACTCCCAATGCTCTACAGCACAATACAGTAATTATGACTAACAATTCATCTCAAGTTAGCTAATAGAGGATTCTGAATATTCCCAACACAAAAAATGATTAATGTACGAAGTGACAGATGCCAATTACTCTGATCTGATCATTACACATTGTATTGCAGTATCACAGGTAGGCATCGTGGCATGATCTGTAATCCCAGGACTTGGGCGGCTGAGACAGGAGGGTCACAGGTTGGCAGCCAGCCTTAGCAACTTGTGAGGCCCTCTGCAACTTAGTGAATCCCTCTTTCAAAATAAGAAATAAAAAATAGGGCTGGGAGTGTAGCTTGAAGGTAGAATGCCCCCAAGTTCAATCTCCAGTACCAACACACACACTAACATATACACACGCGCGCGCCTGTGATGTATCAATCACACTGTATACCATAAATATGTACAATTATGTGTCAATTTTAAATATATATTTAAGACCACTTATGGGAGAACTAATTGTGTGTGTGTGTGTGTGTGTGTGTGTGTGTGTGTGTGTGTGTTACTGAGGGTAGAACCCAGGGGCTTTCTACCTCTGAGCTACATTCCCAGACCTATTTTATACTTTATTTGGAAACAGGGTCTCACTAAGTTGCTGAGAGCCTAAGTAGCTGAGGCTGGTTTCGAACCTGTGCGATCCTCCTGTCTCAGCCTCCCAAGTGCTGGGATTACACGTGTGTGCCACCACGCCCGGCTCGGGAGAACTAATTTAGAGCATCAAAGATTTTAACCACTATAAAACCAGAGTTCATACAATAAACATATTGCTATGCATTCAGTGTCTTTCTGAGTCTGTGGGGCACTAGGATTCAATCCAGGGGGCGCGCGCACTGAGCGCTTTGCCACTGAGCTAGAAACACTGCCAGCCCTTTCTTTGTTTGAGACAAGGTCTAAGTTGCCCAGGCTGGTTTCAAAATTGCAATCCTACTATGAGTCTCTTGAGTAGCTTGGATTACAAGCATGCACCATTCTGCCAGGTGAATTTAGTGTTTCTTAAAAGTTTTTTTTTTTTCCTTCAGAGAAAACACAGGCTCAGAATTAGATGTCCCAATTGAAATGTATTCATCTGCAGTGACAATCAATCACAAATCAAATTCCAATCACAAAGTTAACTCTTCATCAGCAGTCATATTATATATACATAGGCTATCTTCCCAAGTTTATTTTTTTTTATTTTTATTTTTTGGTGGTACTGGGGTTCCTGGGAGCCCTTCTACCTCTGGGCTATACTCCCAGACCTATTTTTACATTTTTATTTGGAAACAGGGTCTCCTAAGCCAGCTTGCGCGGCTGGCTTCAAACCTGTTCGATCCTCCTGTCTCTGCCTCCCAAGCGCGGGGATTACAAGCATGCGCCACCACGCCCGGCCCAAGTTTAATTTTTTTAATGAGTACAGAAATACCACAAAGATTTACCACTTGAGATTAAAAGTTTATATTTATTTAAACTGTCACCACCCAGAAATGATGCCTTCTACATCTATACTCAATACACTAAAAACAGTGTACTGGCCAGGCATGGTGGCACACTCTTATAATCCCAGCATTCAGAAGGCTGAGAGAGGAGGACTGCAGTTCGCGGACAGCCTCAGTTACTTAGCAAGGCCCTTTCCAACTCAGTGAGACCCTGTTTCAAAATAAAGAATTAAAAAAAAAATTAGGGCTGGGGATGTAGCTCAGAGGTAGAATGCTCCTGGGTTTCATCCCCAGACACGCAAAAAACAAAAAGTGTACTGCATTTCAGCCAGCCAAAATGTCCTCGGGACTACGACGCCAGGGTGATACTGTACTGTTTAGGGTTCACATTCCAGTGTGCAAGACAGGAAAAGACGGCAATTACAAACTGTGCTAAATGTGATGAAGGAAACAAGTCGGATGCTGAGGAAGAGGCTGGGCCAGAGGATGCGACAGGCCTGCTTCACACAGGTGGTCAGAAAAGGCCTCTCTGACACAACGACTGTCTCAGATGCAGAAAACCTGCACAAATCTGAAGAATGAAGAGGAGGAAATTATCATAGTTTAAAATGGACTGAATTAGAGAGAAAAGCAGCAAAGTTGAAACTGGAGAAATGTGTAAGGAAAGACCACATAAAAAGTAAAAGGTAAAGATTATATTCCAAGCACCACAGGGCACTATTGACAGGTTTTAAACCGCAGTGATAATCTGATCTGATGAAGCTCTGTTGCTGTGTGGTGAATGGATTAGAGGAGAGAGAGTATGAAGATGACAATTTGGAGACAATTATAGGGAAAGGATGGAGCTTTGATTTAAACAGAAGAAGGAGAGGCAGAAGCAGAACACTGGAGCTGACAGGTATTTTGGAATAAAATAACAAGATGAGGTAAAAACATGGATGTGAAGGTTAAGGGAGATTAGAGGAACATATAGGAAGGAAAGTAAGAAAATATAAAATAATTCAAAATATGAGGTGCTGCTTAAGCAATTCAAGGAAAAACATGAAGCTGCCACAGGAAATCCCAATTTATTTAAAAAAAAAAAACTCCATTATTTTGGATAACTCTGCAACCAATCTGAGCAGCTACTAAAGGTTCCTTTAAAAAAAATACAAGCCGGCCGGGCGTGGTGGCACACGCTTGTAATCCCCGCGCTTGGGAGGTGGAGACAGGAGGATCGCGCAGGTTCGAAGCCAGCCGCATGGCTTAACAGACCCTGTTTCCCAATAAAAAAGTATAAAAATAGGTCTGGGAGTGTAGTATCCTGGAGGTAGAAGGGTTCCTTTCCCAGTACCACAAAAAAAAAAAAAAAAAAAAAAAACCAAGCCAAGCATGGTGGTGCTCACTTGTAATCCCAGCATTTGGGAGGGTGAGACAAGAGGACTGCACAGGTTCAAAGCCAGCCTTAGCTGGCTTAAGAGACCTTGTTTCCAAATAAAATATAAAATAGGTCTGGGAGTGTAACCCAGAGGTAGAAGGCCCCTGGGTTCCATCCCTAGTACCACCAAAAAAAAAAAAAAAAAAATCGGGTAGGGGTGTAACTCAGAGGTAGAATGCCCCTGGGTTCAATCTCCAGCAAAACACATACACACAGACACACACACAGTCTCAGTCTCAGTCTCAGTCTCTCTCTCACTCTCACTCTCTCTTAACCCCTTTCTCTCTCTCTCCCTCCCTCCCTCTCTCTCTCTGCAGGTTTCTCTGGGCTCCATCAACAGTACCCACTCCCAAAGATTTGACTTCTCATAAATCTTTACGAAAGTAAAGCATGGAGGTTGGGGGTGTGGCTCAGTAATAAAGGACTTTGCCTGGCACATGTGTAGCCCTGAGTTCAATCCCCAGGACCACAAAAATAAATATGTAAACTATCCTTTAAATTATCCTACTGGGAAGATGGCGACCAAGAAAAGCAGCGTTTACGAGTCCTGCTAACACTCGACCTCTGTTGCCACAAAATCAGCACTTTGCATAGCCAGAAAACACCATCAGCAGAGAAATAAAAAATGTAAACACAAGGAACAGAGAAAAAAAAGACCAGAAGAACAACCAGAGACCATAAATCAAGCCCGCAATGCAGCAGTGGGGCCACACAGGCACCATCTTCCCTCATAGCACCAGGCCTCAGAGAGGAAATGTAAACAAGGAGCTGAAGTGAGCAGCTGCGGATCAGTCGGGTGTAATTCAGCAGTTCTTTCAGCGGAAAGAACGTCTAAACCTCCCAGTGGTCAAGCTCATCACGCCTTCCAGGGACTCAGAACAGAGCTCAAAACCAGAAAAGAAATACGCCAGTCTCACAGCCGAGGGTATGGCAGCGGCGCCATATTGCCAGCAGCGCCAGCCTCAAGGCCGAGGGCGTGACAGCGGCGCCATATTGCCAGTAGCGGCAGCGAGTTCACCACACCCTCGACAGCTCCTGATCAACACACACAATAACCGTGAGTGAAATTGTGGGCCCTAAAGGAGAAATCCCTGTACTGCATGCCCAGGGACTTTGATAATCTCCCTGGATCTGAGATTTTGCAGTCCAACCCAGTGAAGAAGTAGAGGTGACAGAGATACCACACCTTAGTCACAGCTCCCCATGGGAACACGCCCAGCCCGGCACCCCCACAGTCTTGCGCAGCCTTGATTAACTTCCTGGGTCTGAGACATTGCGATACAACCCAGTAAAGGAGTAGTGGCAGCTGAGATTACCACAGACTCGAGATACAGAACACCCTAAGTGAAGTTGTAGTGATACAGGGAAGGCACAAACTTCTGAAATCATGGGAAAGAGGAACAACACTAGAGCAATGAATGCCCACAACCCCATATTATCAGAACCTGGTAACACAGAAATTCAGAGATCTCCAGAAGATCAAATCAGGAATATAACTGTAGAAATAATACAGGACCTTCAAAAAGAATTTAGAGAAAGTCTAAAAGAAATAAAGGAAGCATTCATTGAGGTAAAGGCCTCAATTTAAAGTATAAACAATCGATTAGACCACATGGAGAATAGAATCTTGCTCCTAGAAGATGATCACTCCAAAAACAAACACATAATTTATAACTTAGAAAAAAAAATCCAACAGCAGGAATCTGACATTGAAGAAATATGGGCCCATTTTAAAGGAGCTAACCTAAGAATAATCGGAATAGAGGAGGGGAAAGAAGGTGAAACCAAAGGGATCAATAATCTCTTCAAAGAAGTAATAGCAGAAAATTTTCCAAACACAGAGCAAGAGATCGATACACAGGTCCAGGAAACTTATAGAACTCCCTTTAGACAGGATCAGAGAAGAGGTTCCCCACGCCACATAATTGTCTAAATGACCAATGTGGAAGCCAAGCAGAGAATCTTAAAGCAACAAAAACGAAAGGCCAAGTGACATTCAGAGGCAAACCAATTAGAATCACTCCAGATTCCCAAACCAAATCATGAGAGCCAGAAGGGCTTGGAGTAACATATTCCAAACTCTGAAAGAAAACAACTTCCAACCAAAAATTTCCTACCCAGCACAACTATCTATCAAATTAGATGGGGAAATAAGAAGCTTCCATGACAAACAGAAACTGAAAGAATTTATGTCTTCAAAAGCAGCGCTAGAGAAAATACTCAAAGAGATTAACTACAAAGAAGAAATAGGTAACACACACCAGACCCAGAGAAACAAGGTTTTCCATCCAGCAGACAAGTAAGCAAAGAAGAATATATTCATGTGTTTATTGGTTAAAATCCTTGGAGATTCATTATTTATTTTAGTTTTTTACCTATTTCTAAATTGTATTTTTTGCTTTTATTATTGCTAATTTTTAGGATTTCTATTTGGATTATTAATATACCTTCAGATATAGCATTTGGAAATATTTTACACCATTCTATCACTAACTTTTAACTCTGTTTACACTGTCTTTAGATGTACATTTTTAATTTTTATGAAGTTTGTTTATTCTTTTGTTGCCTGTGGTTTTGGAATCATATCCAAGAAATCACTGCCAATTTCAATGTTGTGAAGTTTTATGACCCAGGTTCTCTTCTAAAAGTTTATAGTCTTAAGATTTACATTTAGGTCTTTTATCTATTTTGAGTTAATATTTGTATATGGTGTTAGGTAAGGGTCCAATTTTATTCTTTTTCATGTAATTATTATTTTTCAACAATATTTGGTGAAAGGATCATTATTTCCTTCACCAAATGTTCTTGGAGACCTTGTCAAAAATAACTTGACCATATACGGAAGAATTTACTTCTAGGCTTTTTATTTTACTCCACTGGTTTATGTATCTGTGTTTATAGCAGTACTACACTGTTTCAATTACTGTAGCTTTTATAAGGTTTGAAATCATAAAATGTACATCTTCTAGCTTTGTTCTTTTTCGAGACTGTTTTGGGTATTCAGAGTTCATATTTCATGTTAGGAGAGATTTTTCCTGAAATATAAATAAATAAATGTATGATAGTTTCACCTTAAAAAAAAAGAAGAAAATATCCTCTGGTAAGAAAGAAAGCAAAAAGAAAGGTTGAAATGTTATCTCTAAGTGATCAAAAGTTTGATATCAGACAAATGAATCTGTTATATGAGATTATCATTGTTAATTTTGGATAAATTGTTATAATATTAGATGTCAACCACTAAGCCAAGAATGGGAAGAAGGGAGGAGGAGGGAATGGGGTGGGGATTGGGTAGGGGCTAAGTGGGCGATGTGTGCACGTATGTCTACACAAGATTTTTATCCCATTATGATGTATGAATACAACAAAAAAAATATATAAAATTTAAAAAAATCATCCTACTGAACATGGTATCTCAGCTTTCAAGTACCTGTTAAAAAGAAATTACTCAATTTCTTACTTAAAAATAAACACACTAGCCGGACATGGTGGCGCACGCTTGTCATCCCAGCATTTGGGAGGCTGAGACCAGAGGATAGCTGTTTGAGGATAGCCTCAGCTACTTAGTGAGGCCCTCTGCAACTCAGTGAGACCTGGTTTCAAAATAAAGAATAAAAAAAAAAAATAGGGCAGGGGTTGTAGCTCAGAAATCAAATGCCCCTGGGTTCCATCTCCAGACCGGAAAAAAATAAAAATAAATAAATAAACATTTGCGAACAAGAATAATGCAACAAAGTAAGATATTGAGCAATGTGGATATGAAGATTACATTAGATACTATACAATCCCGGGAGGGAGTGAGAGGGAGGGAAGAGGGTGAGGGAGGGATGATTACAGTCCCAGCAAGATTATGCTGACCAATCTCTACTCAAACCACCTATTCTCCTGGCTCGTTCTTACCAAGCAAAAGCAAATAGCCTAATTCAGAGTAAGAAGGAATTCAGAGTGAGACGGCACAGAATGATCTCTCAAATATAAGGCCAGTCATGGCCCTGAGGAAGCGACAAACAGGACATAACAACGAGGTGAGTACGAGGAGAGACGTAGACATCGACTTCTGTGGCGGTGCAAGTGAGGGCAACTGGGTTCTGCTGGCGTTGAGGAAGGCTTTGCGGAAGGTTTGGACGGCTGGACCAGCAAGGTTTACAGCTGAGACAATGAGGGATAGGAACAGTACATGCAGAGGAACAAGAAGGCACAACGGGGAGTACCTGAAAGACAGGAAACAGGTCACTGTGGCTGAAAAGAGTTATACTAGGAGGGCGACTGGCTACAGGGACGCGTTCAGCCCGTCAACAGCCCTTCGTGCCAGGCTACAAGATCCTGTTCTAGAGGCAATGGCAAGCCAAGGAAATGACGCAGATTTAGAAACTTAAATGAGAGCAACAGATTTCTTCTCTGTAAAACTAGATTATAATTTCCTAAATTAAACATATTAAGGAAGATTCCAGATTAATAACACAGAAGACCTAGCAAAGTTTTCAGAATCTTTTTTTCTAATTAAATCCCATTTGTATTAAAACTAGTAATAAGAGTCTTTAATTTTCACATAAATACCAATTTAAGATAACTCAAAATAAGAATCAAGTTTTCAATATTTAAAAATTCCAGCCAGAAGTTGGGCGTGGTAGCGTATGCTTGTAATCCCAGCATTCGAGAGGCAGAGACTAGAGGATCGCAGAGTCCCTTCACAACTCAGTGAGACTCTGTTTAAAAAAAAAAAAAAGACTAAAGAAAACTAGGGCTGGGGTGTAGCTCAGAGGTAGAATGCCCCTGGGTTCCATCCCCAGTACTGAAAAAAAAAAAAAAGAAATGAAAAGAAAAAGAATTATTCATCTAAGCAATTATAAACAGGGACAAGCAAGCCCCCACAATCAATCTGTACATTAATTTCCCCTGCCTCTTATCAGGGTCAAGAGACAACACACACACACACACACACACACACACACACACACACGCATGCGCACGCACACACACACACGCACACACACACACATACACACACGGAGGAGAGGAAGAGGGAGTGTACGGGAATGGGCATGGAAGAAGAATAAACTTACCAAATGAAGTTTGTCCTGAAAACTCTTTCTACTAGGTTTCACAAGAAAATCTGCAAAAGAAAAAAAGAAAAACCAGTTTTTTATGGTTGTCATTTTGTTTTTGTGGTTAGGGCTTGAACCAGGGCGTATTCAATCTCCAAGCTACCGCCCCAGCTCTTATTTTTTATTTAGAAGCAGGGTTTCCCTAAGTTGTTAAGAGCTTCATGAAGTTTCTGAGGCTGGCTTCAAATCCGTAACCCTCCTGTCTCGGCCTCTCAAGTACTGTGATCACAGGTGTGCGCCTCTATACCTCACTATCAGACTTCTGTCTACAGGTTAAAATGCCATGACAATCTGGGTGTGGCGTCACACACCTGTAATCCCAGTACTTAGGAGGCGGAGACAGGAGGCTACACAGGACTGAAGCAGCTTCAGCGAGCAGGGAGACTCTGAGTCACTTAGCCAGACTGTTTCAAAAAAAAATAAAATTGGGCTGGAGGTGTAGTTTAGAGGAAGAATGACCCTTGGGCTCAGTCTCCAGTGTCAAAAATAATAAAATAGGAGCTAGGCATGGTGATACATGCTTGTAATCTTAGTACTTGGAGGCCGAGACAGGAGGCCTGCAGGTTTAAAGCCAGCTTTGGCAACTCAGCAAGGGCCTCTGAAGCTTAGTGAGACCATTTCCAAGTAAGAAACAAAATCAGGCTAGAGGTATAACTTGGAGGTCGAATGCCTCTGGGTTCAATCCCCAGGACCAAATAAGTAAACACAAAATAAAACGCCATGACAATCGGGCTTTCTTGTTGCAATGTGAAGTGCTTAGCCAACCAGACTGCAGAACATTTAAGGGCACAGAGGAGTTCCCGCCAGGCCTCAGCATGCCTTCCAAAACCGCCCCAATGTTCAGAGCTTTCCATGAACCTAGAGATGCTCCTATTCAGTGACAATTCTGACAGCACTATTTCTGATGGCTCGTCAGGAAAATCTATGTCATACAGAAACAGGTACTTGAGAAAACTACGAGAACGGCTCCCGTAGGTGGAGACTTCCTAGTTTATAGTCTTGTGTACATATAATTAGCTTCTACCAAAGGATCTTTTTGTTTAAGAAAAAGTGAGGAGCAAGCAAGGTACCCTGGCATGTACCTAGAATCTCAGTAGCTGGTGTTTGAGACAGGAGGATACAGGTCTGAGGCCAGCCTCAGCAACTTAGCAAGACCTGTTTCAAAATAAAATTAAGGGCTGTAGGTGTAGCCTCGGGGGTAGAATGCTCCTGGGTTCAATATCCAGGGAAGGCATGTAAGTTTTATGACACAACAGGCAACTATCTGGCCTTTATAGAAATAAAAACCCCAGTTTGATTTCTTTGTGATGATTTCTCTCAATACTCAGTAAGATTCATCCTGCCTGGTGTGGTGGCGCACACTTGTAATCCCCGAGCTTGGGAGGTGGAGACAAGAGGATCGCACAGGTTCGAAGTCAGCCGCACTGGCTTAAGAGACCCTGTTTCCAAATAAAAGATAGAAAATAGGTCTGGGAGTGTAGCCCGGAAGTAGAAGGGCTTCCAGGAACCCCAGTACCACCAAAAAAAAAAAAAAAAAAAAAAAAGATAAGATTCATCCTTAAAATTACGTTGCATATATGAACAAGACTGTATAGAATATCAAATCTCTACAATTAAAGAATCAGGGAAAGGATTGTATCATTAAGAAATGAAAGGCAGAGTCTAAGAAAGCTGGCCAACTATGATATGCTGGTGACCTTCTAGGTAGATGTATAAGCAACAAGTAATTAGGGGGAGAAATGGGACTGAATCCAAGACAGGCCAAGACTATGGGCAAGAATAAACTTGGGGGCTAGATGTAATTCAAGGAAGTCATGACATCTATTGTGACAATAATCTGATATGCTTTAGAAATTACTTTATTCTAAGTCACCAGGCGTGGTGGCGCACGCTTATAATCCCAGCATTTAGTAGGCTGAGACAGGAGGATCATGGTTTGTGGCCAGCCTCAGCTACTTAGTGAGGCCCTCTGCAACTCAGCAAAACCACATTTCAAAGAATAAAAAATAACCTTATTCTGCCAAACATGAGACGTGCATAGATGCTTCCACAGGTGCCTATCGAGTTCCAAGAAATGGGCCGAATAACAAAGACAGACCGGCCTCAACTGGCAGCAGTGACTGCTCTGCCCATAACTATACTACAAGAAATGGCCCCATCCCAGCACTGGTGGTAGAACCCAGGGGCATTCTACCTTCGAGCTACACCCCCAGCCCTAGTTTTATTCTTTATTTTGAAACAGTCTCACTGAGTTACAAAGGGCTTCACTAAGTAGTAACTGGGGCTGGCCACAAACCACGATCCTCCTGTCTCAGACACACCCAGCTCATTTATTTCTGAAACAGCGTCTCACTAAGTTATGGAGGGCCTCACTAAGTAGCTGAGGCTGGCCACGAACCTGTGGTCCTCCTGTCTCCAGTTCCCCAGTACTGGGATTAGAGGCTTACTCTGTCTTGTGGGGAACAGCATGCCATCCTGAAACACGACTATCAAAGTTCAGCGTCTCTAAGGACTGTTTCCTAGATAAGGGCCTTGTAAAGGTGAGTCTCCAAAGAAGCTCTCTACCACAGTACAGCACCCGTGTGTGTGTGTGGTGACCTTGAATGTTCGCACATTCAGAGCGGTATAATTTAATGTGGTTATGTGAAATCTAAGCAATCAACTAAAAGGTCTAATTACAAGGGATGTTTACACACATCAGGCACTAAACGAATACACAGCCAGAGCAGGAGTGCAGCCCTTGAATTAAGGTTATCTCTAAGTTCTATCACCAAGGGGGATTAAAAATTAAATATTTCTGAAGATGTAAAGTTCTTACCATATGGATATGATTTAATCTATTCTGAGAGCTAACCCCAAAGAGTAAAACAATCAATATACTTCAATATTAAATACTACACTACTGCCACGCAGCTTGACTGAAGAAGGGAACCTAACAATATATTCAAAGTCCTTTTCTGGGAGAAAATGCGGCAATGAGCAGGAGGAAGACACAGAGGCCCAGAAGGCCACGGAGTGGACAAATGCACTACCTACTGGGAAGAGCTTATGGGTCACTTTTGTGCCTTTTCCCACGCTGCCTCGACAAAGGCAAAGAGTAAGTCCTAACCATAAGAACTAATCAGTTTAAACCAAATACATAAAGAAAAACTTAAAATACTCAAGCAAAATCTTTATGCATCATTGATAAGAAAACAGATTGGTTTTGCCAGGTGTGGTGGCGCACGCTTGTAATCCCCGCACTTGGGAGGCTGAGACAGGAGGATAGTGCAGGTTTGAAGCCAGCCTCAGCTGGCTTAAGAGACCCTGTTTCCAAATAAAAAATATAAAATAGGTCTGGAGAAGGCCCCTGGGTTCCATCCCCAGTACCACCAAAAAAAAAAAGGGGGGGCGAGGTTTCTTACACATGCCAGAAACAGGTTTGCGGTGTATCTGGCAGCCCACGCTTCCAGGGAGGCCGAGATGGGATCGCTGAGCTCACGCGTTCACGATCAATCTGAGCAACGGAATGAGACTCTGCCCCCAAAAATTAAAAAAGAAAATGCCGTGGATTTACAACTGTTCCTTCAACAGGCGCTTCTCCCTGGTTCTTAATGTTCCCTAACGTAATGTATATTCATTTTTCAAATATTTAAAACTACAATACTATAGCACGTTGGGTAGGATCATCCCGTGGTGTGAAGACGACTTAGTCACCAGCATCAGCCCACACCCAAACATTTCCCAGCTTAGTAAAATGATTATAGCTTAAGTTTTCTCCCCTAAAGCCCAAGTTTCCTAAAACTCTTTCCTGCTGAAGTATAAATGAAAATAAAAATAAGGAGAAAATCCAAAGACACGGCAGCATTTACCGCTGATGAAAAGTAACGGAGACTCAGCATTCAACCTATCTGAATTGTGGGTCCTGATCTAGGCATGGCGCCGCAGCCCGTGCCGCTGCCGGCCTAGTAGCCACTGTGTTTTTCTCACGGGCCTGAGTGCTCATGGTATGATTTTTTCCCAACTTACGATCACGACTTGAAAAAGATAAAACAAATACTATATAGAAAAAAGTGTTCTGGCTCAGTAAAACCTCCAAGCAATATGATTAAAAACAAAAACAGAAACGATGTGTAAGTTTCTTCTAGCTTCATGGAAATACTATGGCCTGGAAGTATGCAGCGTACCAGATGCAACTTTATGATCAATGTGCTGTTTCTCTGGCAGCTGTAGAACACAGATAAGCAACTAAAACACTATCATTCTCTAAACAAAAATAACCAGCCCTCTGGGGGGGGGGGGGGTCCAGGAGGTTGTCAGAAACAGCTGGCCTCCACGTTATAATCACACCTCTGGATCAGGAAACCTATACCAGTAATACGGCTCTTGAGCCAATAACACTTAAAATGTCGCTATCATAAGCAAGAGCTTGCTGGCGCGGTGGTACATGCACATCCCAGTTGCATGGGAGGCTGCGGCAGGAGGATCCCAAGTTGAAGGAAGCCTGACAACTTGGCAAAACAACGATTCAAAGTGAAATAAAGTCTGGGGGGTGTAATTAAGTGATAAGAATGCCTGTGTCTAGCATGCACAAGGCACTACATTTAAATTCCAACACCAAAATATTTAAAAGAAAGAGGTCATTTTCAGCATGTAATGACCAAAAGACCAATCCTGTCTAATTCTGTACTATGATCATGGGGCAAAGTGTGGTTCATTCTCCATTCACATAAACTGATTTGATTTTATTTTAGCTGGGCGTGGTGGTGCACGCTTGTAATCCCCGCGCTTGGGAGGCTGAGACAGGAGGATCGCACAGGTTCGAAGCCAGCCTCAGCTACTTAGTGAGGCTCTCAGCAACTTAGTGAGACCCTGTTTCCAAATAAAATATAAAAAAGGTCTGGGAGTGTAGCCTGGAGGTAGAAAGCCTCTGGGTTCCACCCCCAGTACCACCAAAAAAAAAAAATTATTTAATTTTATTTTTATTTGTGTGTGTGTGTGTGCCGGGATGGAACCCAGAGGCATTCGACCTCCAAGCAACACCACCTGCCCAATGTTTTTTATTCTTTATTTTGAAACAGGGTCTCACTGAGTTGCAAAGGGCCTCACTAAGTAGCTGAGGCTGTCCGCGAACCGTGATCCTCCAGTCTCAGCCTCCCAAATGCTGGGATTACAAGCGTGTGCCACCACGCCTGGCACATAAACTGATTTTATTTATTTATTTCTTAATGCAAGAAGTTCTACATATCTTGCTCAAAGGAGTTTTTTGTTGTTGTTGTCGTTTTTTGTTTTTTATGGTACTGGGGGGATGGAAACCAGGGGCATTCTACCTCCAAGCTACACCCCTAGTCCTATTTTTTATTCTTTATTTTAAAACAGGATCTCGCCGGGCGTGGTGGCGCACGCTTGTAATCCCCGCGCTTGGGAGGCAGAGACAGGAGGATAGCGCAGGTTCAAAGCCAGCCGTGCGCGCTGGCTTAGGAGACCCTGTTTCCAAAATGAAAATGTAAAAATAGGTCTGGGAGTGTAGCCCGGAGGTAGAAGGGCTTCCAGGAACCCCAGTACCACCAAAAAAAAAAAAAAAAAAAAAAAAAAAAAAACCAGGATCTCACTAGGTTGCAGAGGGCCTAAGTCACTAAGGCTGGCCACAAACCTGTGATCCTCCTTTCTCAGCCTCCCAAGTTACAGGGATTCCAAGCGTGTACCACACCAACTCCTGGGTTCCATCTCCAGTACCAAAAAAAAAAAAGTGTGTAAGTTAGCTGGTGATCAATATTAAGGTCATTTGTCTTCATTTAGCATGTGAAATGTTGATAACTGTTTTTCTAAAATGTGGTAAGTCAACACAAAGTAATTGTGTTCTAGTATTTTAAGGCATTAGGGTTTGATTTCAGCGGAGGTAGTGGTGCACACCTATAATCCCAGTGCTGCTTAGAGGCTGAAACAGGAAGGTCACAGGTTTGAGGCCAACCTCAGCAAGTTAGCACGGTCCCTCAGTAACTTAGACACTGTTCAAGGGCTGAGAGAGGAGTTCAGAGGTAGAATGCCCCTGGGTTCATTCCCCAGTACTCTCCAAAAAAGGGACACTTACTTTACCACTATTTTTCTTTTAAACTTAATCTTTATAGGGGAGGGCAGCAACCATACATATGTCTTGATCACCAGAGGATATTAAAACCAAAGTTCACATACAATGTGCTACTTTACTTTTTATTTTATAATAAAGAATGTGTGTGAGGGGGTGCTGGGGATTGACCCCAGGGGCATTCTACCTCCAAGCTACACCCCCAGCCCATATATTATGGGACAGGGTCTCCCTAGGTTGATGAGTCTTACTACTTGCTGAGAATATCCTCAAACCTGCGGTCCTCCTGCCTGCATCTCCCAAGTCCTGGAATTACAAACGTATGCAACACAATGCCCAGATAATGATCTGCTATTTTTAAAGGGGTAACTTTTTAAATTTTAACAATATAGTATGTTCTGACTTGCTCTTTACAATTCCTTCTGTGTGTGTGCATGAGGAGAGGAATACTGGGAACTGAACCCTACCTCTGAGCCCCAAACCTTTTAATTTTTGTATTTTGAAATTGGGCTCACTACGTTGCTAAGAAAGTCGCTAAGTTGCTGTGGCTGGCCTCGAACCTTCAATCCTCTTGTCTCAGCCTCCCAAGGACTGAGGTTACAGGTGTGTACTACTGTGCCTGACTTTATAATCACTTCCATACAGAACATGTTCATATCATATTTTAGCTCAGACTAAACCATTAAGAGGATTATAAGTGAGCTGCATAAGTAACCTGTAATATTAATTTCTGATACTATTGTTTCAATGAAGGATTCTAGCTTAAACATCATTGTACTACTGAAATTGAGAAAAATCTAATTTTGAGCCGGGCATGGTGGCACACATCTGTAATCCCAGTACCTGGGAGGCTGAGACAGGAGAATCCCAGCCTCACGATCAGCCATAGCAACTCAGGCTGTCGGCAACTTAGCAAGACTCTTCTGGTACTAAGGATGGAACCCACCAGGGGCTTATCTCTGAGATACACCCTCAAACTCCCTTTTTTTTTTTTTTTTTCTTTTTTTTTTTTGCAATACCGGGGATAGAACTCAGGGGTATTGTAACTCCAAGATATACCCCAGCCCTATTTTTTTGTCTTTTTTTATTTTTTGAAACAGGGTCTCACCGAGTTGTAAAGGGCCTCGCTAAGTTGTGGAGGCTGTCCGTGAACTGCGATCCTCCTGTCTCAGCCTCCAAATGCTGGGATTAAAAGCGTGCGCCACCACACCCAGCTAGACCCCCTTTCAAAATAAAAAATAAAATAAGGCTGGGGGTAATGCCCCAGGCTCCATCCCCAGAGCCACACACAAAGACATCTGGTTCTGTAAGGCAGCTTTGAGGTTCACCAGCTGAAATGAAGAAATGTTCTCTATCTCCTGAGGAAGAAAAGACCCTTATAATTTAACAGAAAAGTATTTAAGTCTTATTATTAAAAAGGGTGAAGAGAAATTCAGCATTCAGTCACTAGTAATAAATTAAAAGCCAAGCAGGATCACTTTATCTAAATGGCAGAAGTAGTTTGATATTTTCCATTGCCGTGGCAAGCTCGGAAAGACTGGCGACGGCGTGGGGAAGGCTTCCTGCCGTCCCGACTCGGCCGGGTCCAGCTCGAGGGCAGCCGCACACTGCTCAGTGTCTGCTCGCTCTCACTTCAACCTCTGGCGACGAGGAATGGCGGAGCCATGGTTCCCCGGCCCTCCCTCTTTTCTCTCCTACTCTGTCCCAAAGCAGAGTCCTGATCAGCAATGCATATACCAAAGATTCTATTAAAAAAAAAATTCAAATTCTAGAAATTCATAGAAACTTAATTTTTCCTGATTAGAATCTTATAATGGCTTTTGCTCCCTCTTAACATATATAATTATATCTTAAACACTAAACCAAAAAAACCTGTCCCTCCTGCTATTCAAAAAATATTTTAATTGAATTTTCTTAGAGACCCAAAATGACCACTCCTTGTGAAGATGAGTCATTTTAAAACTACATTCTCAAAGAGTTTTCCTCAAAAGCTTAAATTAAGAGCTCCTACTTCTTATGTACTCAACAGAAAATCCCTGAGATAGGAAGAAGCACCAAAAATGGAGTGTTTTTAAAGGCAACTAAAACCCCAGGCAAAACGTATGCTAAGACGTACCAGTGCCATCCTGAAAGCTGCCCGCCTTGCGCTGTGCTGCTACCGCTCTGCCTCTGGATCCTGCCATAAAGTAGCAAAAGCGGAATCTCCCAACCCCACTCGGATCATCACCCTGCTCCTTGCTGCTAACAGGCTTCTTTTCTAGAAAAACATGATCTGAAAGTCACCTTGCCATAAAAACACAACAGTATGCTCACGGTGGGGTACAGTGGTGCGCGCCTATTATCCCGGGACTTGGAAAGCTGAGAGCGGAGGAGAGCAGGTTCGAGGACAGCCTCAGCAACCAGTGAGGCTCTCGGGGACCTGTGAGAGCCTGTTCTGAAACAAAAGTAAAAAGTACTAGGGTGTAGCCCAGGGGCAGGATGCCTGTGCAACCCTTCCCAATACCCCCCACACATTACTCCCATGGATAAATAAGCATGTATTTTCTATTTTGACTAGACAGGGGCAGATATCTAGTTTGTTGCAATATTAACACCAAACCAGGGAAAATTGTTAGTAAACTGTACTTAAGAAATAGCTGCCATTACTGCAAACCTAGTCCATCTGCATGGTGCTCATCAATTCGGAATTCTTTTGATTTTTCATGTGTGTGTTGTTTTGTGGTACTGGGGATGGAGCCCAGGGGCATCTAGCTCTGAGCTACACCCCCGTCCAATTTTATTTTATTCTAAAACCGGGCCTGGTTGACGAGTCTCGCTACTTGTTGAGGCTGCCCTTCAGCCTGTGGTCCTCCAGTCTGAGCCCCCAAGCGCTGGGGTTACAGGCTCTGCCACCACATGTAGCCTGAATAAGATTCAGTTGATGAACATTTTATTAGAAATGCTAATATTCCCCTCCTTACTGTAAACCAAGCAAGCTTTTGAAAGTCCTGGCTTCTACTGAGTTTTAGGCAGAGTAAGGTGGACAAGGGTCAAAAAGCAGAATGCAAATGCAGATCGATCCTTTCAACATATAATTTACCAATGAAAAAAGAAACACATTTGAATTTTTAACTATAGTCATCACAATTAAAAACTGTCACTCCAGCCACCCAGGAAGTACATTCAAAGAAGAGACAAAATCCGAAGCACAGAGGCAGTGTGGAATGAGAAGCGCCTGCTCTTCTGTGGGCCTAGTTAGGATTATATTCTGGCAGTTAGGTAGGGGGTACTCATATTTCTGAACACAAGCCAATAAAAACTCAAATAACCTCCAATAACCACACTCCACAATGTGGGCTCTGTGCGCAGGGTGAGCTCAAACACTCCTGTTTGAAGTGCTCGGGACTGAACCCAGCGCCTCGTGCGTGCTAGGCGAGACTCACCACCGAGCTGCTCTCAGCCCTGAACACACCTTCAATTCAACACATTCCCAGAAAGACCCGCCCTTTTCAACTGGCAATGTTTATCTCATGGACACAGAAGGACACATGTGCCTGCCGTCCAAATATGTGCAGGAAGAAATATGACTTTTTCAGCTAAAACCTAAAGTAGAATTCATCAACATGCTTTACTAAGAGCTACTAAGATGTTACCCAAAAGATTTCCCCTGTGTACTTTTAAATAACTGTACTTTAAAACTCAGGAGAGAAAAAAAACTCAGAAAGTTACAGAAAAGCCTGGGTTCATACTGAAGACAAAAAGCAAACCCTGACTTAAAAAAGTATTAGGCTCTCATACTGCTTAAACCATTAATCAGAAAATTGAAAGAGGGGCTTTCTATAGAAATTACTAGCTAAATTACTTATATTCATACTCAACATTTAAATATTAGTGAAATATTTTCTTATGAAAAAATTCTCAAATATATAGCCTAGAAAAACCTATTCTGCCTGTATTGGAGCAATCTAAGTACATTGTTCATACTAAAAAAAATACTAATTTTTAAAAATCCATACAAATAATTGAAATTTTCATTTCCAAAGCATGTGAACACAGCTATTAGTAATAGTATCACACTTCCAAGGTCAATCTTAGCCACTTATGTTTCTTGCGTTTTCCAATATGAAAACAGTTTGTCAAAGGAGCTTATGTCTGAAAGAGAAGGAATGAATAAAGCATTTATCTGAGCTCTCTGGTAAACATCAGGCCTGGCACTGGACACATTCCTCACTATTTCTGTTTTTAGTCAAGACACACATATATGCTAAAAAACAAGAAAACAGAAGACCCTTGAAAAGAACTTGCCCTTTTTCTTGTCTGATGATTTATGTCCTCAACCGTTTCCTTATATACATCTAACCTAAACTCCACGTTCTACAGCACAGTTATTTCCCAACAGTAGCACTCGATTACCGGTATTTCTATGGAGTGCTATACACTCCACTGGTGACATCCAAGATGAGTTAAGTGGCCTGAGGCTGAGACAGGAGGATGGCAGGTTCCCGGCCAGCCTCAGCAACTTGTGAGGCCCTCTGCTACTTAGCAAGGCCCTGTTTCAAAAGAAGAATAAAAAAATCATGCTGGCTGGGGGTGCAGTTCAGAAGTAGAATGCCCCTGGGTTCAAACCCCAATACCACCACGACCAAAAAAAAAAGCCATTAAAATTTGCAAACCACTAGCCAGGCGTGGTGGCGCACCCTGGTAATCCCTGGGCTTGGGAGGCTGAGACAGGAGGACTGCGCAGGTTCGAAGCCAGCCTCGGCTACTTAGTGAGGCTCTCAGCAACTTATGAGACCCTGTTTCCAAATAAAATATAAAATAGGTCTGGGAGTGTAGCCCGGAGGTAGAAAGCCCTGAGTTCCACCCCTAGTACCACACACACACACACACACACACACACACACACACACACACACACAATACTGCCCTATATGCTAATATAAACTTTCCAGTATACAGAAACTGCTGCATACCTGTAATTCCCTCAGGATGCTGGCCCCTCGTTTGTCTTCATGAGACTTAGTGTTCCAACTCATTCCCAGTCTTAAATCGGCCTGAGCGTGCCTGACCAGGGCCATGCAAGGGCATCGCCTGCCCTGCGCAGACGGGCTGGCCTTAAGGGTTCAGCTCCCTCCAGAGAGCGCCCATATTTCCCACAGCCCTGACTACTATTCTAGCACATGAGCACCCTGTTTCCAAATAAAAAGTATAAAATAGGTCTGGGAGTGTAGTCCGGAGGTAGAAGGGTTTCCAGGAACACCAGTACCATCCCCCCCCCAAAAAAAAGCCATTTTTAAGCAAGGCATAGTGGTGCACACTTGTAGTCCCAGCATTTGGGAAGCTTGAAACAGGATGCAGACAGCTTCAGCTACCTAGTGAGGCCCTTTGCAACTCAGTGAGACCCTGTTTCAAAATAAAGAAAAAGAAAAAGAAAAAAAAACACAGGGCTGGGATGTAGGCTCAGAGATAGAATGCCCCTGGATTCCATCCCCAGTATTGAAAAAAAAATTTTTTTTGTTTTTTTGGGCCGTGGTTTCTGTAAAGATAAAAATACTTTAAAAACAAAGATACGAGCCGGGCGTGGTGGCATACACTTGTAATCTCAGGGCTTTGGAGGCTGAGACAGGAGGATCGCACAGGTTCAAAGCCAGCCTCAGCTACTTAGTGAGACTCTCAGCAACTTAGTGAGACCCTGTTTCCAAATAAAATATAAAATAGGTCTGGGAGTATAGCCTGGAGGTAGAAAGCCTCTGTATTCCACACACACACACACACACACACACACACAAAAAGATACAGTAGCCAGGCGTGGTGGCACACACTTATAATCTCAGCATTCGGGAGGCTGAGACAGGAGGATTACAGGTTCAAGGTCAGCCTTAGCTATTTAGTGAGGCCCTTTGCAACTTAGTGAGACCCTGTTTCAAAATAAAGAATAAAAAATAGGGCCGGGGGTGTAGCTTGGAGGCCGAATGCCCCTGGGTTCCATCTCCAGACCCACAAAAAATAAATACAAAGATACATAACATGAAAATTCAGTAGACGGATATGTCGAGTGACAAGAGGAAGGTATCTTCCTCCTCTCTGAGCTCTAAGCCAGCATGTAATACTGAGCAGCCACACAATCGTGTTGATTGGACTATTTCCTTTTATGTTCTATCCTTTGTGTAACAATTTTGCTTCAAACCCAAAAAGTAGCTTCCATTTCTCAGTCTTTCTTGAACTGAAAAAGGAAGAACAGATAAGTTCATAAACAGGTAAGGCCAGAAAATTGTTTAACTTAAAAGTTAAGATCTTTTATTGGAGGGGAGAAGTACTAGGAAGTGAACGCATGGGCGTTCTACCTCTGAGCTACATCCCCAGCCCTATTTTTTATTCTTTATTCTGAAACAGGGCCTATGTTACAGAAGGCCTCACTAAGTAGCTGAGGCTGGCTTCGAACCCGCGCGATCCTCCTGTCTCAGCCTCCCAAGCACTGGGATTCCAAGCATGCGCTTGGGAGGCCGAGACAGGACAGCAACTTAGTGAGACCCTGTTTCCAAATAAAGTATAAAATAGATCTGGGAGTGTAGCCCAGAGTTGAAAAGCCCCTGGGTTCCGCCCCCAGTGCCGTAAGAAAAAAGATCATTTTGTCATATATGTTTATCTGATGTTTTCTAGTAATTGACAAAGAGTCTGAATAATACTGCATACACTAACGCAGGAGAAGGATGGTAGTACACAGGACGCAACCCACAGAGAGAAAGGCTTTCTATCTACCAGCCAAAAAAAATTTTTTTAACCAATTCTGCCTCCAACCTGTAATCCTCCTCTGTCAGCCTCCTAAAATACTGAAATTATAGGCGTGCACTACTGCATCCAACTTTTTGGGGGGAGGATATGTATCTGTGGTACTGGGGATTGAACCCAGGGGTATTGTACTTCCAAGCTACACCCCTAGACTATTTTCTTTTTATTCTGAAACAGGGTCTTACTAGGTTAATGAGAGCATCACTACTTGCTGAGGCTGACCTCAAACTGAGATCCTGCTGTCTGTCTCCTGAGTACTGAGATTAATAGGTAAGTGTCACCACACCTAGCTTTCTGCCCACTGGTTTTATTCTGTTGTTGTTAAATTGTAGTTTTTGTTGTTGTTTTGCAGGGCTGGGGATGGAACCCAGGGCGATTTGACCTCGAAGCTACACCCCCTGCCCTATTTTTTATTCTTTATTTTGAAAACAGGGGCTCACTAGGTTACTGCGTGCCTCACTAAGTAGCTGAGGCTGGCCCCGAATCACGACCCTCCTGTCTCAGCCTCCCAAATGCTGGGATGACAAGCGTGCGCCCCCACGCCCAGCTGCATTGTAGTTCTTAATGGAGTAGAGATATAAATAAATCCCTTATTAGATATAGAATGTGAGAATTTTCTCTTGGTTTGCCTTTTTACATTTTTAGTATTATCTAGTAAGACACAAAAGTCTCTCGTTTTAATGAAGTTTACTTTGCTGACTGCTTTTGGTGTCAGATCCAGTAAGTCACTGCTAAACGCAGTCCTAGTGATTTTTTCATTCTATCCTAAGACTTTTATAGTTTTATCTATTATGCTTAGGTCTTTGATTCCTATTTACTTAGATATCTTTAAAAGTCCAAATATGCCTTTAAATTTACAAACGTTGAGTTGAAGTGTTGAGACAGTCACAGACATATATGTATATATATATAAGATGTTAACTTTTGTCCTGTTTATAATTTTTAAACAACTGGAAGCTGGTAAACTTACTTATCCATACAATGAAATGTGACTCCTCTCCAAACACATGAGTGTGCAAGTGACCCAGGCTGCACAAATCACACTGACTCCCTTGATCACATGATCCACAGGGAATAAATCAAAAGCCCTTTCTACTAAAACTACAGTCCCTAGCTGTGCGCCAAGGCACACAGGGCACTAGAACAAATTCACAGGGCACTACAGGACTGTTTAAATTTTTTTAGGAATACAGCAATAATTGACCTTTAACAGACCACACAAACTATCATCTGATGTAATTCATAGTTTCAAAATTAGCTCAGAACATTCCTCCCAATGACATAATTTCTTTAAGAAGCTGAGTTTTTAGCAGCTGCTACAATAAAAACCAAGTACCATGTAAAATCAGTATAGAGCAAGAAATACAAATGGTAATGTCTGATCTGATTTCAAGGTTTGAGAATGTGTACAATATCCAAAAGCATATTTTGAAACTAAAACATTTTTCCAAATACATATATATATATATATATATAAAATCAATTTTTCAAATAGCTAAATTGTAGATGGGCGTGGTGATATATGCCTCTAATCCCAGTACTTGGGAGGCTGAGAGAGGAAGATCACAGATTCAATGCCAGCCTCAGTTACTTAGCAAGCCTCAATTTAGCAAGACCCTGTCACAAAATAACAAAAAGCAGATAGGGATGTAGCTTGGAGATAAAATGTTCCTGGGTTCAATCCCAGCATTAAACTGACTTTGGTTTTTTTGTTTTGTTTTGCTTTGGCAGTAGTAAAGATTGAGCCCAGGCTATGATTCCAGCCCCATTTTATTTTTATTTTTGAAACAGGATCTTGCTAGGTTGATGAGTTTCACTATTTGCTGAGGCCTTCCTTGAACCTGTATTCCTCCTGTCTGACCTCTTTACCATGTTGCCCATGCTCACATTTAGAATAATCATTTCTTCCTCTCTAATGCAAACTGTTGATTTCCTAATTTATCCAACATATGTCTGATTTTAATCTTTCTCATGCATTTAAATCAGTTACTAGCCAGGCGTGGTGGTGCACCCTGGTAATCCCAGCACTTGGGAGGCTGAGACAGGAGGATCGCACGGGTTCGAAGCCAGCCTCAGCTACTTAGTGAGGCTCTCAGCAACTTAGTGAGACCCTGTTTCCAAATAAAGTATAAAATAGGTCTGGGAGTGTAGCCCGGAGGTAGAAAGCCCTGGGTTCCACCCTCAGTACCACACCAAAATAAATAATGTATGTATGTATGTATGTATGTATGTATGTATGTATGTATGTGTATGTATAATCAGTTACTGAACTACTTTAGAAGATAGCTTGTAAAAAGCATTATGGTTGAAAAACTTATAAAGTACTCCTTTGTCACCAATGGGAAGATCCAAGAACCCTGAGTCTCTTTAGAACTCAAATTTCAGCTTGAGTTTTCACCCAACCCTGAACAAAATTAAGACTTGCCAAATATATCATTACAAACGATTTCAGATTAGCCCTGGGTAGGAGGCAGTGTGAAGTGGGCTCGGTCTGCTGTACCCATCCCATTTCATTCCAGCACTGCGTCTTGTCTTCCCTTCTTTCATTCTTTACCTAATGCTTTCCAGCCCGGTAACAGAATCAAGCTGCCTTTCCTTTTTCTAATTGGGAATGTATTATGTAAGTTAAAGCATCTTTCATTTCAGGATGGAGTCAAGTCACAAAAATACATCTGGTCGACAAATCTCACAGAACACCTTAACGCCACACTTTGGCCTCTAACGTCAATTCAGTGCCACCCTGACCCCAGCCTATCCTAACAACTAGGCAACTCCCTTAAGGTCTCCTTATGTAGCTAAAGCCCAACTTTTGGCTGGAAGTAAATCATACAAACAAATTTCATCACAGAATTCTAATAAGAAAGCCAAAATATTAGTTCAAACACTTCCAGCAAAACCAAAGTACAGTTTGGTACTGTACCCCTTGCCAAATGCCTATGACCAAAGGTGCTTTGGGTCTTAAGAGTTTTTGGAATTAGTAGTATTTGCATATAAAAAGAGGAAAGGGTTTTACTGGTTTGAGGAGGGAAATAGGCAAATTTGGCATTCAAGGCAACAAAGTAACTTCCGAAACCTAAAAATGCCACAGAACTAGGAAAGAAATAGTGCGTAATTTCCAAAAGTCATGCTGCCTCTGCATGCCAGAAGCTACAGATGTCTTAAGGTTAACAGAATTCCTTTGTAAAATCACAAATAGCTCCCTGTCCATTTCCTATCGTCTTGTGGGGAAGGCAGAAGAGAGCAAACTTAAAAGTCTGACTTATCTGATCAGAAACATGGATTCAATGAGAACACTTGATAGAGAATAAAACGTCACATGCCAGAGAAGGTGACACATGCCTGTGGTCCCAGTGCTTGGGAGGCTGAGACAAGAGAATCACAGAATTGAGTCTCAGCAATTCAGTAACTTATCAAGGCAGCATTTCAAAATAAAAAATAAGCCAGGCTTGGTGGCGCACGCTTGTAATCCCCACGCTCGGGAGGCTGAGACAGGAGGATCGCGCAGGTTCGAAGCCAGCCTCAGCTACTTACTGAGGCTCTCAGCAACTTAGTGAGACCCTGTTTTCAAATAAAATATGAAATAGGTCTGGGAGTGTAGCCCGGAGGCAGAAAGCCCCTGGGTTCCACCCCCAATACCACCAAAAAAATAAAATAAAATAAAAAATAAATTAATAATAAAATAGGGCTGGAGTCTCTGTTAGGGAAAAAGAAAGCCTACTGGAAATAATGTGAATGTACTTAATGCCACTGAGCTACACACTTAAAACTTAGGTCCTATTTCAAAAGTTAAAAGAAAAAACTTTTTAAGAACTTCTACTTATCAAAAGATTCCTTAAGAAAATAAAACCGGGCCATCAGGTAGGGGGAGAAACATTCATGGATCAGTCATCAAGGAAATGTAAATAAAGGAAATGTAAATAAAAGCCACACGAGAGGCCTTAAAACTCACTGGAATAGCTAAGGTAAAGATCACGGCAGGAGACACTGGTGAGGATGCTAAGGACCCGTGCACGGGGCGTGGTACAGATGGCCCTGTGGACAAGTTTAGCAGCGTTTTGTTGTCTTGCGGGTCTGGGGATGGAACCCAGGGGCATTCATCTCCAAGCTACACCCCCAGCCCTATTTTTTATTCTTCATTTTGAAACAGGGTCTCACTGAGTTGCAAAGGGCTCTCTAAGTAGCTGAGGCTGGCCAGGAACCGCAATCCTCCGGTCTCAGCCTCCCGAGTGCTGGGATGACAAGTGTGCGCCACCGCGCCCGGCTTAGTGGTTGTTTATGAAGCTTAACATACGTCTATAACACAGCAATTCTACTCCTAGGCATTAATCCAAGAGAAATGAAAATACACAATCACAAGAAAGCATGGACACAAATGCTTATGGTAAACTGAAAACCCCAAATGTCCAATTACGATGATCAGATAAACTGTGGTATATTTCTACAATGGACTACATACTCAGAAATAAAAATGAACATAGTACTACACCAGAAACATGAATGAAACGCAAAAGCATTGACGTTGACCTAATTTCACATGAGGTTCAAGAACTGTTAAAAAAAAAACACTCATCAGATATGCACTTTATTTTTCCAAAGTCCTGAGGGCATCCGCTTTATATCCCTATATCTAAGTCTATGCAGATATAAGCTCCTGGTCTCTCCTAAACCAAAAAGGTAGTAAGCATTTACAGGTGACCAGTTGTTTTGGCAAAGCCGAAGGTTCCTTAAAGGTAGCAAAACTTTCCCACGTCACCAGCCTCCCAGGAGAGCACAGCCATGACAGATCAGGGTGTACACTTATGAGGGTATGGAGCAGTGCACCCGGCACCCCCGCCAAAGAAAACTGCTGGACAACCACTCATTAGTCTGTTGGCACCAAGTAACTTAAAAAAAATAAAGGTTGTACCTTAGAGAATGTTCCATCAAAGTCCCTTCCTATGTTTCAAAAACAGTGTTTTGCATTTTTTTAATTTTATTTAAATATTTAATTTTATTTAAACAGTTTATCTTAAGTTAGAAAACAAAACCAACATTGGAAGATAATTTACAAGTATTTAAGTTCTAGTATGCACATTCTCTTCAGGTAAAAGCAGCAAAGTATACATCTATGCAACAAAACAAGAAGATGTATGGACATTTTATCAAATACAAACAGCAAAGTGTGCAATTATCAACAAAACTCCATTTCTATTAACTGCCCGTTCGAAACCTCAACACGTGAACCCGCACAAGACCGGCTTCGTGCCTGGCAACGGGAGCCTTGCACAGGGCTCTACTCTTGGTTTAATGCCCCGTTAGAACCATTCTGGAATTCTTAATTTTATTATAAGGAGTTCCTGGAAATTATGCACCCAGTTCTGAGCTGGTCCTGAGCATGTGGAGAAACAGGAATACAATTTACTCTAAGGACCTGTAAGGACCAAGAAAAACTCACCTTTGGGCTCAAAAAGTCAATAGAGATTTTTTTCCCCCTTAGCATGGCAAAAGCATATATAGGATTCCAAAACAGTGGATGAAAACCTATGCAAGTACCTTCTCCATAAAAAATGACACCAAATTAAAAGGTATCAACTCGCTTATTCCTTTTTTTTTTTTTTTTTTTTTTTTTGCGGTACTGGGGGTAGAAGCTAGGGGCCGTGTACCTCGGAGCTACACACCCAGCTCTATTTTTTAGTCTTTTTATTTTTTGAAACAGGGTCTCCCTGAGTTGTAAAGGGCCTCGCTAAGAAGCTGAGGCTGTCCATGAACCTCCATCCTCTGGCCTCAGCCTCCCAACGGCTGGGATTACAAGCGTGTCCCACCACGCCCGACTTTACTCCCTTTCAATGACTTTAAACCTTTTTATATACATTTACAAAATGCAGCTTGATGTCTACTTAACACCAAAGAAATATATGTAGTATATATGTACTATTCACCAAATTTTATGTTCTAAAAACTAGCTTTTTATAAAAAAATCTTCAAAGTTTTATGAAAGGAAAAGGTAGACAAGCACACACATACACACCAGCTTCTGCGTCTCCAAACTACTATGATCAAAGGTACACGATGCCTATTAAAAGCCTTAGAAGTGGATGTCTTGGTATTCAGAAGGCAGTCCGACAACTGATCTTCAGAGCCATGGAAAGTGTACAGTAAGCCAGGCGCGGAGGCGCGTGCCTACAGTCCCTACAGTAAGCCGGGCGTGGAGGCGCGTGCCTACAGTCCCACCAGCATTTGGGAGGCTGAGATATGAGAACCGTGGTTCACAGCCTCAGCTACTTAATGAATTAGGTAGACCCTTTGCAACTCAGTGAGACCCTGTTTCAAAATAAAGAATAAAAATAGGGCTGGGGGTGTAGCTTGGAAGTAGAATGCCCCTGGGTTCCATCCCCAGTACCGCAAAATAAAATAAAATAAAATAAAATAAAATAAAATAAAATAAAATAAAATATAAAAAAATAGGGCTGAGGGTGTAGCTTGAGGTACAATGCCTCTGGGTTCCATCCCCAGTATCATAAAAAAATAATAAAGTGTACAGTTAAGCCAGGTGTGGTGGTATATGTGCAGAATCTCAGTAGTAAGAGGCTGAGACAGGAGGATTGCAGGTTTATGTCCAGTCTTAGCTATTTAGTTGAGACACTATTTCAAAATAAAAAATAAAGTCAGTTCGGGTGACACACTTGTAATCCCAGTACTTGGGAAGATGAAAGGGAAGGACTGCAGTTTCAAGGCCAGCCTCTGTGAAGCCCTCTGCAACTTAGTGAGACCCTGTTTCAAATTAAAGAATAAAAAAATAGGGTTGGGAATGCAGTTTGGAGAGATGATGCCCCTGAGTTCCATCCCTAGTTCCACAAAAAATAGATAAAATGGAGCTAGGGTATAGCTCAGAAGTAGAATACCACTAGGTCCAATCCCTAGTACTGAAAAAAAAGTGTACAGTTCAAGTTACGCTATGCCCATATATATGAAAGTACCATCGCCAATACTGTTCAAGAAGAGTGGGTAGTAGGATGGGACCTGAAGAGAAACACACCAAGACCTGCGTGCCTATTTGTCTGTAGGATTTTGAACCTCACTATAATGTATAATTACAAGATTTTTTTTAAGTATCAGGTGCTGAGATGTAGCACTGACTTGCCAAGCACACACAGACTCTGGGTTCCACCCAGCACCGCCAAAAGAAAGTGGGGCGAAAAATTAGGTATCAGCATTCTCCAGAGAACTAAGATTCGGCCTGAGGATAAGAATCTTGAAATGACAAATACAAATAAAGTACAAGATAAAGCCAAAATACTAGTGGGAATGACTAGGAATCAAGAGGGTACGGAAATAACACAGGCAGAGCAAAGCCGATCCCAGTATCGAGTTTAAGTACCCTGTTTTTGTCAGCTACGGAGGCATTGCCCGACACGTTAGGGAAAAGGGGGTCAATATAAACCTTTAGACCTGAAACTCAAGATCAAGTTTTCAGAGGCAAGTTTTTTTCCAGTGCTGGAGATGGAAACCAAGGCCCTGCGCGTCCTAAGCAAAGGTCCCGCCACCGAACTACATCCCCAACCTCCACGATGCCTTTTACTTAACCAATTCCAAAACTAAGAATCATCTTAATGGAAAACATGAGGGGACATATTGTGAATATTCCAATTTTATATTCTTTTTGTACGTGTGGTACTGGGGATTGAGCCTAGGAACCTTCTACCTCAGAGCTACACCCCCAGCCCTATTTTATTTTTATTTTAAAACAGGGTCTTCCTAGGCTGGTGAGAATCTCGCTACCTGCTGAGGCTGGACTTAAACACTGTGATCCTCGTGCCTCCGCCTCCCGAATACTGGAATTAGAAGTGTGCACCACCATGCCCCGCGGAATATTTCAATTTTATATTCTACTGACACAAATTAATTCACTTAGAAAACTATGAGGAAAAGCAAGTCTCTGTGAATATGAAATACAGGGAACTCAGTGTCACTATAGATGACCACTATTAAACAGTGGTCCAAATCCACCCGGCATTCATCATAAAGCTGAACATTCATTACACATCCTGAAGGCAGGCGCTGCTTTCTACCCGTTCTTCTTTAAGTCTCTTAATTTCGACACTGAGACAACCTAATCTAATCTAATGGGAAGAGGTCAGGAAATCAAGTTTTCCATTAAACTCTTGGACTCGCCATCCTCAGAGCTGGCATCGAGTACAGGAAAAAGCTCCAGGGCAGGAAGGAAGTCTACGTGCCCGGCGTTGCTGGGCTCTAAGTGTACGTTGTTATGGGCACCGGCACAGTCGAGCAAATACAAGGGCAAGGAAGCCAAAGGCTGCCCAGAAGAGAACGCTTCCCTGTGATCAGTATGCTAATGAGCCTGCAACGGGCTAGAAGTTCCCACGCGTGGTCAAATAATCTAGTTCTCCCCAAAACTTACTACTGGGTTAAGGTCAGTACTATAAAAATATTAGACAAGAAGTGTGTGTGTGTGTGTGTGTGTGTGTGTGTGTGTGTGTGTGTGTGTGTGTGCTGGGAGTCAAACCCAGGGGCATTCTACTCTGAGCTACATCCCACAGCCCTATTTTTTATTATTTCTTAAACAGGGTCTCACTAAGTTGCAGAGGGTCTCCATTAAGTAGCTGAGGCTGGCCTCAAAGCTGCAATCCTCCCAAGTACTGAAATTATAACATGTACCACCACATCCAGATTAATTTTTATTTGAAATAAGGTCTCACTAAGTTGCTGAAGCTAGCCTTCCTCGAGCCTTTGCTCCTGCCTAACCACCCCAGTAATGGGATGTGCCGTGCATAACCACCCCACGGTGGCACGTGCCACCTCGCCCAGCTGGGAATCTTCCCCTTAAATCTAATCTTGGTCTACATTACAAATGTAGGCTACAGAGTACAAAGAGATGCTAGCACAGCTATCTAGGAGGTTTCAGAAGGCATAGCTGATTGTCTCTAAACTTTTCTTTTGAAGAGGGAAACACATTTAGGCAGACAGTACACCTCATCAGAAATGCAAATTCTGTTGCAGAAGTCAAGATTTAAGCAGATCTGCTGCTCTTCTTACTCTGCTCCCGCAATCTGTGGCAGCGTATCACCCGCATCCTTCGCCCCTTCGGCCTGCGGGAGGAGTAGGAATTCCTCTTTTGCTCTGCAGTATCACTTCAGGTTCCAGTTTTAAACAAAGCCTCTAAGAGGAATTCTAGTGTTTAAGGCAAGAAGTAAAAATAGATCCCAGCATTTTAAAGAATGTTAAGTTTTAGCTGGGCACTTAGTCTGAGGCACTTAGGTGGCTCAAACCTGCGAGTCCAGTCCTTGGGAGGCAGACCGGAGGACTGCTGGTTTTAGGCCAGCCTGGGCAATACAGTCACACTGTAAGACCTCAGCAAGACCGTTTCAAAAAAAATAATAGGAAGGGCTGGGGGTGTAGCTGAGAGTTAGATGTCCCTTGGGTGCAATCCTCAGCACCACAAAATCAAAAATCAAAATCAAGCCGGACGTGGTGGCGCACACTTGTAATCCCCGCGCTCGGGAGGCGGAGACAGGAGGATCGCGCAAGTTCAAAGCCAGTTGCGCTGGCTTAAGAAAGAGACCCTGTTTCCAAAATATAAAATAAGTAAAATAAAATATAAAAAATAAAAAAATAAGGTCGGGTGTGGTGGCGCAGGCTTGTAATCCCCACTTGGGAGGCAGAGACAAGAGGGCCACGCTGGCTTAAGAGACCCTATTTCCAAAAAATACATATAAAATAGGTCTGGGAGTGTAGCCCGGAGGTAGAAGGGCTTCCAGGAACTCCAGTACCACCAAAAAAAAAAAAAAATCAAAATCAAAATTTAAAACCAAGTTTATAAAATATTCTTACAATTTTAAAGTCAGCCTGACTTTGCCTCAAACCCATTTCTTAGTTCTGCAGTCTTGAGCAAATCACTTTTTCTTTCTTATGGTTCCAATGGCAATTGGTAGAATTAAGTGAGCTAACATAACGTTAATTATTACCACTAATGCCCTGTTGATCAATACTAAGTACTCTCTAGGCATCTCTTTTGAGCTTTCAGAAGAAATATATTATCTTCCCAACCTAACACTCATGGCATTATTGCAGAACCAACCCAATGGATATTTAAAAGAGCTCTTAAAAGTTTTTATTACAGAAATGTTGATTTCTCAATTCACAAGAGAATACAATTAAATACATATATAGCTCTATTTGAATACTATAACACAGCCGGGCGTGGTGGCGCACGCTTGTAATCCTCATGCTTGGGAGGCTGAGACAGGAGGATCGCACAGGTTCAAAGCCGGTCTCGGCTACTTAGTGAGGCTCTCAGCAACTTAATGAGACCCTGTTTCCAAATCAAATATAAAACAGGTCTGGGAGTATGGCCTGGAGGTAGAAAGACTCTGGGTTTCACCCCCAGTACCACCAAAAATAAAATAAAATCAAATACTATAACATAATATATGTTTAATAAAACTAGTTTAAATGGGCAAAGACTACTTTGTTAATGCAAAGCAAAATTCCAAATAAAACCATGAGGTTCAAATTTTAGAGCTAGCATTTGCCAGGCATGGCGATACATGCCTGTAATCCCACTACCTGGGAGGCTGAGACAGTAGGAACACGAGCAGAATGTCCCTGCACCTACTGAAACAGGCGCCAAGCACGGGCTACATACGTCCCTCACATGCATGACCTCACTTAATCCTCCTGAGGCTGAGGTGGGCGTTACTTACCCCATTTCACAGTGCGGTCTTCTCGTTTTCTAAGGAGTAATGTCACCAAGGTTCACAGAACTTGTATGTTTCTACATTCTAAGTGTCAGAGTAGAACAGAGACACCTCACCGCGATATAACAAGATGACCTGCATGCCCCAGTTTTACCCTAAAATGACAAATGGGTCCTTTCAAATTCTCGAAATATTAAAAATCTATAACAAAATACTGAAACTTTGAAAGATCTCTATTATCAATTTTATATTAAAATACAAATATGGCAAAGAAAGATACCAGAAGTCACATGAGAGAAAAAGTGAACTCTGGAATATCCAAAGAGGGCACCCCCTCCTTTAATACAGATATAGTTGCTTATCTGATTAGATGTGTGCTAAAACCTTTAGTGTTCTCGGTTTAATTTCCACAAGCAATTTTTGGGGGATGAAAGTGACACTGGAGATTGAACCCTTGGGCATTCTACCTCTGAGCTACACTCTAAGCCCTATTTTTTTTCTTTGAAACAGGGTCTCACTTAATTGCAGAGGGCCTCGTTAAACTGCTGAGGCTAATTTCAAATCCATAATCCTCCCATCTCAGGCTCCCAAGTACTGGAATTACAAGCATGCACCACCACACCCAGCTCTTCCACAAACAAATTTAATCACTTCCATAGATACTATACATAAACACATCTTGAAGCCAGGACTGGTGAAACACTTGTAATCCCAGTACTTGGGAGTCTGACACAGGAGGATGACAGGTTTGAAGCCAGCCTCAACAATTTAGTGAGGCCCTCTGCAACTCAGTGAGACACTGTTTCAAAATAAGACATAAAATTGGTCTGGAGGTTTAACTCAGAGCTAGTATACTTCTGGGTTCAAACCCTAGTGCCACAAAAATAAATATGTCTGTAACTATAAACTACCATTAAAATCTATACTCCTAGTGGGGCATGGTGGCACATGCTTAGAATCTTAGTACTTGGGAGTCTGAGACAGGAGGACTGCAGGTTCAAGGACAGCCTCAGCAAGTAGTGAGACATCAACCTAACAAGACCCCTTCCAAATAAAAATGAAATAGAGCTGGGGGTATAGCACAGAAGTAGAATGTCCTTGGGCTCAATCCCCAGGGATACAAAAAATATATACTATAGGAAGAACAGGGAGGAAAACAAATGTGGCTGGACAAGCACAAATATAACAAATATATCTACGAGAGACAATGATAAGAAACTAAAAATGGGCCGGGCGTGGTGGCGCATGCTTGTAATCCCAGTGCTTGGGAGGCGGAGACAGGAGGATCACGCGGGTTTAAAGCCAACTTTGCTGGCTTAAGAGACCCCCTTTCCAAAATAAAAATACAAAACAGGTCTGGGAGTGTAGCCCAGAGAAACTAAAAATGTCTGCCCTGCTGTCCTTTGTTTGTGGGGACCGAACCCGGGGCCTCACTTGTGCCAACAGGGTCTATCAGTGAGCTAACCTCCCTATTCCCTTCCATCTACTCTATCTTCCTGTTATTGTTGTGGTACGAGAGATTGAATCCAGGCGTATTCTACCTCTGAGCTATACCTCAGCCCTATTTTACCTTTTATTTTGAAGTAGGATCTGACTAAGTTGCAGAGGGCCTAAGTAGCTAAGGCTGGCCGCAAACCTATCTCAGCCTCCCAAGTACTGGGATTGTAAGTGTATACCACCATGCTCGGCTCCATGGACTTCAGCTTTTTTTTTTGGTGGTACTGGGGGGTGGAACCCAGAAGCTTCCTACCTCTGGGGAATACTCCCAGACCTTTTTAAAATATATTTTATTTGGAAACAGGGTCTAAGTTGCTGAGAGGCTCACTAAGTAGCTGAGGCTGGCTCCGAACCTGTGTGATCCTCCAGTCTCAGCTTCCCAAGCGCGGGGATGACAAGCATGCGCCACCATGCCCGGCTGGACTACACTCTATATGCAAAGAACAGTATTATTGTTGGTAAACTAAATTCTGATTAATAGCTCTGTTAAAAAATTCTGTGAAGATACTGGAAGATAATGTGAGTGAATGTCCTGGTTCGAAGCCAGCCTCAGCTACTTAATGAGGCCCTCCATAACTTAGTGACACCCTGTTTCAAAATAAAAAATAAAAAATTGGGCTGGAGGTATAGCTTGGAGGTAGAAAGTCTCTGGGTTCAATCCCCATTACAGAAACAAAAAGCCCTAATGAGCCAGGTATGAAGGCACACACACAAGAAGAGCAACGATGAATAACTCAGATTTCTTGATTTCAAAATGTATTGTGAGCCGGGCATGGTGGCGCACGCTTGTCATCCCCGCACTTGGGGGGCTGAGACAGGAGGATCACGCAGGTTCGAAAGCCAGCCTCAGCTACTTAGTGAGGCTCTCAGCAACTTAGTGAGACCCTGTTTCCAAATAAAATATAAAATAGGTCTGGGAGTGTAGCCCGGAGGTAGAAAGCCTCTGGGTTCCACCCCCAGTACCACCAAAAAAAAAAAAAGTATTGTAAGCCAGATGTGGTGGCACTCACCTACAATCCCAGTACTTAGGAGGCTAAGAAAGGAGGATCACACATTCGAGGACAGGCCTCAGCAAATAGATTATCTGCAACTTAAGAGTGAGACCATGTTTCAAAATAAAAATAAAATGGGGCTGGGGGTGTAGTTCATACTTCAGAGGTAGATGAACTACCCAGAGCTCACTTTATACTAGAGTTCCAATAAAATATACTCTGACCATGAAGAATGCTGTATATGACTACCTAAGAATGACGGCATTAATCATCTGAATAATTTGCCCTGCTCACTTCAATGCCTTCCTTTGATTATAACTTTACTAATAGGTTAGGTATGCAATCCAGTGCCCTGTTAAATTTATAACCAAAAAAAAGAACATTCTGAAAGAACTACTATGAAACCAAAGAACAAAAACAAAGGCACTATGGTAATAGAAGACAAAACAGTGATTATCTTTTAAGAGTACTGACTGAGAGAGGGTAGGAGGAAACGTAGGTAAATAAAGACTCTACCTTAATCTGGATGTAATTACATGAGTCTGTACATATGTAAAGTGTTATCAGAATTTCATTTAAGGATAGTACACTATCTGTATTACATCTCAAATTTTTAGAGAAAAAGTACTTAAAGAAAAGACAACTTCTTGGTTCAAATCTAAAACCTACAATCCAAAAACCTGAAATCGATTTTACGAGCACTCAATATTATAACCAGTCCTTGTAATCTTGGTCAACCTGAGTCTACCTGTGCGTTTGGGGTATTTTTTGTTTTGTTTTATGCAAGGCTGGGGGTGGAACCCAGGGGCTTTTCTACCTCCAGGCTATACTCCCAGACCTATTTTATACTTTATTTGGAAACAGGGTCTCACTAAGTTGCCGAGAGCCTCACTAAGTAGCTGAGGCTGGCTTCGAACCTGTGTGATCCTCCAGTCTCAGCCTCCCAAGCGCGGGGATTACAAGCATGGGCCACCACACCCAGCTAACCTTTATTTTGAAACAGGGTCTCGCTAAATTGCGGAGGGCCTCACTAAGTAGCTGAGGCTGTCCAGGAACCTTATTTGCTTTTTAATAATAATCATAACAATGCCAGGCGTGGTGGCGCAGGCTTGTAATCCCCACGCTTGGGAGGAGGAGACAGGAGGATCGCACGGGTTCGAAGCCAGCCTCTCTGGCTTAAGAGACCCTGTTTCCAAATAAAAAAATATAAAAGAGGTCTGGGAGTGTAGCCTAGAGGTAGTAGGTAGTTTCCAGGAACGCCAGTACCACACACAAAAAAAAGAATTATTACAGACTTTTGAGCAGAAGATATTCAGCAAGGAAGAATGAAGAGCTGACTGTCAAGAGTTCCTGCTAGAGCCAGGCTGGTGGTGCTCGCCTGTAATCCTAGTACTTGGGAGGCTGAGAAGAAAGGACTGTAGGTTTGTGGACAGCCTCAGCGATTTACACTGTTTTAAAAAAAAAAAAGGCTGGGGTGTATTTCAGAGGTAGAATACCTCTAGGTTCAATCCCCAGTACCACAAAAAAAAGAGAAACGTTTTTTAAAAACATAGCTTTATGCCAGGCGCAGTGGCACATACTCTTAATCCCAGTACCTGGGAGGTGAAACAAAAGGATCCTGGTGTATAGCCAGCCTCAGCTACTTAGCAAGGCCCTGTTTTCAAGATAAGAAGAATAAAATATAGGGCTGGAGTGTAGTTCAGAGGTAGAATGCCCTGGGTTCAATTCCCAGTACCAGAAAAAAAAGAAGAAAAGGAAAGGAAAGAAAAGGAAAAAGAAAAAAAGAAAGTAAAACATAGCTTTGACAAAAACTAAACACTATACCATTTTGGATACTGTCCCTCCCTTGTTCGAAGCATTATCTATGTACAGGAATTTATAAACAAAAATCAGTGTGTGTGAGGGTTAACAAGACCATGAAACTAACATTCAAGAGGCAGGCATGGTGCCAGGTGTGGTGGTGCAGGCTGATAATCCCAGTACTTGGGAGGCTGAGACAGGAGGACTGCAGGTTTGTGGCCAGCCTCAGTGACTTAGTGAGGGCCTCCGCAACTTAATTTCAAAATAAGAATAAAAATAGGGCTGGGGGTGTAAGTTCAGAGGAAGATGCCCCTGGGTTCAATCCCCAGTACTGAAAAAAAAAAAAAAAAACAGCACAGAAACAGGAGTAGGTCAGATACGGCTCCCTTCCTTCCACTGAGCGGGATCTCATTTCAGAGATTCAAGTTCTGTTAACCTTATTGTGTCCGTATTTCCACTGCAGAAACACACACACACACACACACACACACACACACACACACACACACACACACAAATTACATAGTGAGTTGCCAAGTCAGACACATTCAGAAACAACTCAACTGTAGGGAAATGGAAAATTGTAAAACAGCAATTCTTAAAGTTAATTGTTTTTGAGTTTGTGTTCAACAAACTAAATAAATAAAATCATAAACTCTGAAGTCCCCATAAAATGTCTGGGAATTAACGTGTATGTGTGTGTGTGTGTGTGTGTGTGTGTGTGTGTGTGTGTGTGTTGTGGTACTGGGGGTGGAACCCAGGGGCTTTTCTACCTCCAGGCTATGCTCCTAGACCTATTTTATACTTTATTTGGAAACAGGGTCTCACTAAGTTGCTGAGAGCCTCACTAAGTAGCTGAGGCTGGCTTCGAACCTGTGTGATTCTCCTGTCTCAGCCTCCCAAGCGCCGGGATTACAAGCATGTACCACCACACCCGGCTTGAACATTTTTATTAAATTCTATAAAAGACAAAACTAATCTATACTGTAGCGAGAGATCAGATGAAGGATTCACTGGAGCAGAAGAGCTAGATGGCTAGCGGCTACCTGGAACCGTCTTAGCAGTGATGGGACTATTACAGCTCTTGACTGGGAAGCTATTTCATTGTCAACATAAACTAGGTGAAGCTGGCAGTGGTGGTGCACGCTTCTAATCCCAGCATCTGGGAGGCTGAGAAAGAAAGATCCTGGTTTGCAGGCCTGGAGGTGTATCTCAAAGGCAGAATGCCCCTGGGTTCCATCCCCAGTACCACAAAAATAAACAAACGAGGTGAATTCTGTTTACACAAGTTTACCTTAATAAAGTTCACTTCAAAAAATATATACGCAGCCGGGCATGGTGGCACACGCTTGTAATCCCAGCATTCAGGAGGCTGAGACCGGAGGATCACGGTTCGTGGACAGCCTCAGCTACTTAGTGAGGCCCTCCATAACTTAGTGAGACCCTGCTTCAAAATAAAGAATAAAAAATAGGGCAGGGGTGTAATTCGGAGGTCGAATGTCCCTGGGTTCCATTCCCACACCCGCAAAAAAAAAAAAAAAGAAAAGAAAAAAAATATATATATATATATACTGAAAAGAGAAAAAAAAAAGTAAGCCAGATGGGGTGGCACTCACTTGTAATCCCAGTACTTGGGAGGCTGAGACAGGAGATCACAGGTTCAAAGACAGCCTCAGCAAGTAGCGAGACTCAACCTAGCAAGACCCTGTTTCAAAATAAAATAGGGTTGGGGTGTCACTCAGAGGTAGAATGTCCTTGAGTTCAATCCCTGGTGCCGAACACACACAAATGCACTGTGAAGCTGCAGTCATTCGGTAGTGTAGAGCCTGGGGTGTGCTGGGCAGAGGGTTGGTAGAGCACCTGTCTGGCTGTATAAGACCCTAGGTTCAACCCAATATCACAAAGAGGCAAAATAAAACAGTGTGAAAGCTGTTTTAAGCAGACATATAAACCAATGGAATAAAATAGCCCCAAAATAAACCTTTGCATATATAATAGTTCCCCTTGTCCAGTTTTACTCTCTATAGTTTCAGTTATCTAGGATCAACCACAATTTAAAAATACTAAATACTAATATTAAAATTCCAGAAACAATTCATACGTTTTAAATTGCATGCTATTCTGACGGTCACATGAAATCTCCTGTCCTAGAACGCGAGTCTCCCTTGTCTAGCACATCATACTGCCTTGTCCTTAGTTCTTATCAGCACCTTAGCTCTCAAGCCACTGCTGGGTTGGCAGTGTGTCCACGTGGCCCTAGTGACAGCTGAGGCCCCTCACAGCGCCTTGCTCGTCATCACACCACAGGGACAATGAGTACAGTCCACACTTTTATTACAACATATCGTAACTGTTCTACTTTACTGTTGGTGTTAACCACATAGTCTATATACAGGGCTCAAAATATCTGCAGTTTCAGGCATTCATGGGTGCATGTGGATAAGGGGCAAACTATTTTATAACAAAGATACTAAGACCATTCAGCAGAAAAAAGAAAATCTATTTCAACAAATGATGCTGAAGAAACTGTATACACACATACAGCAGACAAAAGCTGAAGCCAGGCGTGGTGAAACACATGTAATCCCAGTACTTGGGAGGCTGAAACAGGAGGATCAAGGGTTTGTAGACAGCCTCAGCTACTAGGTGAGGCGCTCTACAACTTAGTAGACCTTGTTTCAAAATAAAGAATAAAACCCAGTACTGGGGAGGCTGAGACAGAAGGATCACAGGTCATGATCAGCCTCAGCTACTTAGGCCCTCTGCAACTTAGTGACACCATGTTTCAAAATAAAGGATAAAGAATAGGGCTGGGAATGTAGCTCAGAGGTAGAATCCACTTTGGTTCTATCCCCAGTACCAATCAATCAATCAATCAATCAATCAATACATGCATGCTAGGGGTGTAGCTCAGAGGTAGCATGCCCCCTGGGTTCTACCCCCAGTACTGCCAAAAGAAAAAAGTGAGACTGCTACCTTAGAGCAAATATAGATGGATCAAAGACCTAAACATAAGAGCTAAAACTACCGAACTCTTAGAACAGAAAAGGCTTTCTGACATTTTTAACAATGAAACAAAAAAAATAATATATCAAAATGAAAACCTTTTGTGCATCAAAGCCAACTATTAACAAAGCACAAAGGCAACCCACTCCACGAAATGGGAATATTCAGAATGTGTTTTAGATTTCTACAACAAAAAAAAATTCAAAAGCTTTGCCAGGCGTGGTGGCACACGCCTGTCATCCCAGCACTTGGGAGGATGGCAGTTCAAGGAGAGCCTCAGCTCTTTAGTGAGGCCCTCTGCAACTCTGTGAGATTCGGTTTCAAAATAAAGAATAAAAAATAGGGCTGGGGTATAGCTCGGAGGTAGAATGCCCCTGGCTTCCATCCCCAGTACCGCAAAAAAATAAAAAATTAAACAATGAAAGTGGACAAAGGACTCTGTTATGCGTCAGGGTAGAAACAGCAGGGAACAGGCTTCATTTAGGAATAAATCCCTGAAGGACGCACCTGACCCGGGCAAGAGCCCACGGGACGCAAGCCAGCCTTCTCACAGGCTGGGGCTTTTGATGGGGCAAGGAAAGGGGGTACAACAATGCACCTGTACTTAAATGCCACAGAGAACTATACACTTGAGAAAATGCAGCAAAGTAAAATAAGAACTCTGGAAAATAAGAAATTGGTTAAAATTAATCAACCACACGTGGTGGTGAATGCCTATAATCCCTATACTTGAGAGGCTAAGACCAGAGGATCATGGTGTGAGGATAGCATCAGCTATTTAGTGGGGCCCTTTGCAACTTAGTGAGACCGTATCAAAATAAAGAATAAGCCAGGCGTGTGGCACACGCTTGTAATCCCAGTGCTTGGGAGGCTGAGACAGGATTGCACAGGTTCAAAGCCAGCCTCAGCTATACTTAGTGAGGCTCTCAGCAATTTAGTGAGACCCTGTTTCCAAATAAAGTACAAAATAGGTCTGGGAGTATAGCACGGGGGTAGAAAAGCCCCTTGGGTTCCACCCCCAGTACCACAAAAAAAAATTTTAATAATAAGAATAAAAAATAGGGGTAGGAGTATAGCTCGGAGGTAGAATGCCCCTGGGTTTCATCCCCAGTACAGGAAAAAAAAAAAAAAATCTTTAGAACAAGGTTTATAGGCTGAGGATCTAGTTTAGTGGTATAGAGTTTACCTACCATGCACTAGGACTGGGATTCCATTCCCAGCAAACAGTATGGGGGTGGGGGAGCAAATAAAATTTAGTTAAAACCTGAAGAAATTAATTAAGCATCAAGTGTTATCAAAGATGATTATCAAGAGGCATAAAAAAAATTAGAAGGATGTCAAGCATGATGGCACACACTTGTCATCCCAGCATTTGGGAGGCTGAAACAGGAAGATCAAGGTTTGAGGATAGCCTCGGCTACCTAGTGAGGCTTTGCAACTAAATGAGACCCTGTTTCAAAATAAAGAATAAAAAATAGGGCTGAGGATGTAGCTCAGAGGTAGAATGCCCCTGGGTTGCATCCCAGTACTGCAAAAAAAAAAAAAAAAGAAAAAGAAAAATCGTTAATGTTCTCAAATATTTTGCATTTGGTCATTTCAATCTTCAAGCCAAATGTGATTTATATCTGTGCTTTATACGCTTGTTTGAGAATTATTTATCAACAACAGGCCTACCCCACTGTTCTTCCCATGATTTCTCTTGCCTAAAGTTCTTTTCCTGTTACTCAGAAAGTTTAATACCATACCCATAATTTAGATAAAAACCCTAAGCACCCAACAAATATAACACAACATTCAAATATTCTAGAATCACCTAGATGCCAAAACTGAATACACAAACTTCGTAAGATGCTATTTACTAAAATCCCATAACCAGACTTGGCTTAAGCACCTTGTGTCTCTACACTCTATCTTAGCCATGAATTTCCTGTTGGGCCTTTTTACAGAGGATGTATGATCCAAGCAAAATGTTCTTTTTTCTAGCCTTCCAAACATGGCTTAATTAGCAGAAATGAATCTTTAATTAGCATGGTATGCAATGATCTAATAATTTCTTAGTAAGGAATAGAGTCATGAGTTACCTGATTAAATTTTTAAATCCAATTTCCTAGCTCTTAATAATAATAATAATAAAAACATGAGTAAAATGAAATGTCCATGTAAAGTCCTCAGTCAATATCCTAGTAAAGCTGGATATCTAAAATACACTCTATATAAGCCGGGCGTGGTGGCGCACGCTTGTAAGCCCAGCACTTGGGAGGCTAAGACAGGAGGATCACACAGGTTCGAAGCCAGCCTCAGCTACTTAGTGAGGCTCTCAGCAACTTAGTGAGACCCTGTTTCCAAATAAAGTATAAAATAGGTCTGGGAGTACCGGCCCAGAGGTAGAAAAACCCAGGGTTCCATCCCCAGTACCAGAAAAAAATAAAATAAAAATAAAATAAAAAATAAGGATAATTTTACAGGACTGAGTTTAATCTGAAAAAAAGTTTTTTTCTAAAGACTGAAATCAGTTCTGAAAACATGCCCAGTCCGGTGTGGAGGCGCACGCGTGGAACCCCAACTCGGGAGGCGGAGGCAGGAGGCCTGGGGTCGCGGACGGCCTCAGCTACTCAGTGATCTGGGATCGCAGCCAGCCTCAGCTACTCAGTGAGGCCTTGGAACTCAGTGAGGCCCTGTTTCAAAATAAGGAATAAAAAATAGGGCTGGAGGTATAGCTCAGAGGTAGAATGCCCCTGGGTTCCATCCCAGTACTGCAAAAAAAAAAAAAGCCCAAAAGTGAATACAAGTTGAGAATCCAGAAATATTTATTTAACTTCATGGGCCAAACACCTTATTAGCCATGTATCCCTTTTTTTATTTTATTTTATTTATTTTTTTTTTTGTGTGTGTGGTACTGGGGTTTCTGGAAGCCCTTCTACCTTGGGGCTACACTCCCAGATCTATTTTATATTCTTTTACTTGGAAACAGGGTCTCTTAAGCCAGCACGGCTGGCTTCAAACCTGCGTGATCCTCCTGTCTCTTCCCCAGGCACAGGGATCACAAGCGTGCGCCACCACGCCCGGCCATGTGTCCCTATTTTAAGGCCCCAATTTTATTAATCTCTTGGGAAAACTTCCCTTTGGCTAGATTTTTTTTTCTCTTTTTTTTTTGGTGGTACTAAAGATGGAACCCTTTTGCCTCCAGGCTACACTCCCATACCTATTTTATATTTTTATTTGGAAACAGGGTCTCTTAAGCCAGTGCGGCTGGCTTCGAACCTGCGCGATCCTCCTGTCTCCACCTCCCAAGCGCAGGGATTACAAGCGTGCCCACCACGCCCGGCTTCTTGGCTAGAATTTGCTTTCAATGTATATAAGATCGGACAGTTTCAACCACTTTATATATATTAGTGTGAAATCTATGGCAAGACGATGTCATTTACTTTTAAGTTCATATAGTTATGGTACTAAGAATAAAAATATACCAAGCTAATGAATTAAGAAAAAAATTTTTTTTCAGTCCCAGGGATTGAATCCAGGGGCATTCTACCTCCGAGCTACATTCCCAGCCCTATTTTTTTTTTCCTTCATTTTGAAACAGGGTCTCACTAAATACTGAGGCTGGCCGCAAACCTGCAATCCTCCTGTCTCAACCTCCCAAATACTGGGATTACAAGCGTGCGCCACCACGTCTGGCAAGAAGTAATTCTTAATTACTAGAGCGTGACTAGAAACCATATCCCCCTCTCAATTAAAAGGCTAGGGAGCATAAAACGAGCAAACTTAATTAATGACCCAGTCAACAGTAGCAAAACTATGTCATCAAATGATATTTGCTGTAGAAACAAGAACAGTAATTTTATAATTTTACCTTATACTAAAATGTCCCTTGTGGAGATGAAATAACTCAAATGAGTGTATGGACAGACAGTTCTTTGTCATCTTAAAAATATATTTGAACCTCTGTCTTTTAAACTCCCAAAGAGTAACAAGTTTTAATTAGAATTCCCTTTACTCTAAATTAACAGTTGACTGAGACAGATTTTGGCAAAAACTCCCATGCCAAGAGAAAGTAGAAGCCTATCATCCATTCAGAAAACCTAGCCACTTGAAACCAAAAAGAGAAAAGAAAAGAAAAAGTAACTTACACTGAGTAGTTTCCCGACTCCTAGCCTTTCCCCTCCAGAGGCTACAAACTGAATGAGGTCAGTAACTGTGTTGTTCAACACCACATTCACAGCCCACAGCATGACAACGGGCAGCACTGACGGCGCTGGGATTTACTGTAAAGCCCAAGTCAAGTCCTGAAAGGAAAAGGCAGTAATAAAGAGAAAGAGGAACTTCAAGGCAAGAGGAATGTTTCAAAGAATTGCTTCCTGCTAATCAATATGAAAAATTTAAATTCAAAATTAATTAGAATTCATGAAAGCTATTTGCATTAGATAATCAATTTAGAAATGCCTGCTTAACACCATAAACTTATTTTTTAGTATAAAAAAAATGTAGGATGAGCATGACAGTACACCCTTGTAATCCCAGTACTTGGGAGGCTGAGATAGGATCATCACAGGTCCAAGAACAGCCTCTGCTACTTAGTGAGGCCCTTAGCAACTTATCAAAACCCTGTTTCAGAGCCGGGCGTGGTGGTGCCTGCTTGTAATCCCAGCGCTTGGGAGGCTGAGACAGGAGGATCACACAGGTTCAAAGCCAGCCTCAGCTACTTAGTGAGGTTCTCAGCAACTTACCGAGATCCTGTTTTCAAATTTAAAAATTTAAAATAGGTCTGGGAGTATAGCCCAGAGGTAGAAGGCCTCTGGGTTCCACCCCCAGTAACACACACACACACACACACACACACACACACACACACAAAAAAAAACCTGTTTCACAATAAAGAATAAAAAGTAGGCCTGGGGTGTAGATCGGAGGAAGCATTCCCCTAGGTTCAATCCCCAGGACTTCAAAAAAAAAAAAAAAAAAGACTGATATTAAGAATTAACCGTACATCTCTAAAGAAAGTTCCAGCAAGCCAGGTGTGGTGGCATTGCCAGTAAACTCCATACTTGAGGGACTAAGACCGGAGGATCGCAGGTTCAAGGCCAGCCTTAGCAATGTAGCAAGGCCCTGTTTCAAAATGAAACATAGGGTGAGAATATACCTGAGAGAGAGAACCCTGTACCAAGAAGAACGTTCCCATGGAACAGGTACAAATCACGCTCCCCGCAAGCGCGGCTCGTCTCATCCAGTAACGCCAGCAGTGACTACCTTCCCGAAATTAGACTTCTCATCAGAAACACTTGATCATTTCAGAGGGAAATGTATTTTACAATTTCAAAAAACATAAGCAACTTCTATGCAAACCCCATTTAACAACAAATGCTAAGTACTTACTCATACGCTTTTAGGGGTAGAGGACACTGGAGGCTGAACCCAGAGGCTTCCTGCTTCTGAGCTCCCCCCAGCCCATTTCTACTTTGGAATTGGGTGTCACTAACTAGGTTCTGTGACCTAAGTTGCTGAAGCTGGCCTAGAACCTGCGATGCTCCTCTGAGCCTCACGAACACTGGGATTACAGTTCTCCTGCATCACCCAGATGCTCAGAAGATCTTGTGTGTGTGTGTGTGTGTGTGTGTGTGTGTGTGTGTGTGTGTGTGTGTGTGTTTTACTGGAGATGGAACCCAGGAAGGCTGAGGCAAGAAAATCATGGTTTCTGGACAGCCTCAGCTACTTAGGCCCTTTAAGACTCAGTGAGAGCCGGGCGTGGTGGCACACTTGTAATCCCCGCGCGTGGGAGGCTGAGACAGGAGGATCACGCAGGTTCGAAGCCAGCCTCAGCTACTTAGTGAGGCTCTCGGCAACTTAGTGAGACCCTGTTTCCAAATAAAATATAAAATAGGTCTGGGAGTGTAGTCCAGAGGTAGAAAGCCCCTGGGTTCCATCTCCAGTACCACAAAAAATAAATAATCTAAAAAAATAAAAATGAAAATAGGGATGGAGGTGTAGCTCAGAGGTAGAATGCCCTGGGGTTCCATCCCCAGTACAGAAAAATAAATTTAATAAAATAAAATAAAATAGGAGCCAGGTGTGGTGGTGCACACTTATAACACTTGTAATCCCAGTACTTGGGAGACTAAGACAAGAGGATCGTGGTTCGCAGCCAGCCTCAGCTACTTAGTGAGGCCCTCTGCAACTCAGTGAGACCCCGTTTCAAAATAAAGAAGAAAAAATAGGGCTGAGGGTATATCTCAGAGACAGAGCGACCCAGGTTCAATCCCCTGCACCACAAAATAAAATAAGGCTAGGGTGTAGCTCAGAGGTAGAATGCCCTTGGGTTCAATCCACAGTACCACAGAAAGAAAGAAAGAAAGAAAGAAAGAAAGAAAGAAAGAAAGAAAGAAAGAAAGAAAGAAAGAAAGAGAGAAAGATGTAAAGGAAAAAAAGATGTGTTCAAGATGAAAGCCGCACATGCTCACAAAGTTCCATGGTGCGTGTTGCGCCTCTTGCTGCAAATCCCCGTCTGTCTGTCTATCATACTGGGGACTGCACCAGGCCTGTTCCAACTCCAAGCTACATCCGCAGCCCTATTTTATTTTGTATCTGGAATCAAGGTCTCCTAAGTTGTTGAACGCCTCGCTACACTGCCAAAGCTGGCTTTGAATCTGCAATCCTCTTGTTTTAGCCTCCAAAGTATTAAGATTACAGGCACCACACACATACTTTTTCACAGTACTGGGTGGAACCCAGGGGCATTCTATTTCTGAGCTACACCCCAGCCCTATTTTTTTTTTCATACTGGGGATGGAACCCAGGGGCGTTCTACCTCCGAGTTACACTATTTTTTTTTTCAAACAGGGTCTCACTGAGTTGCAGAGGGTCTCTCCAAATAGCTGAGGCTGTCCACGAACCAAGATCCTCCGGTCTCAGCCTCCCAAATGCTGGCACTGCAAGCGTGCGCCACCAGCCCGGCTTATTCTTTGTTTTGAAACAAGGTCTCACTAAATTGCTGAAGTAGCTGAAGCTATCCTCAAAACTGCGATCCTCCTGTCTCCACCTCCTAAATACTGGGATTACAAGTGTGCACCACCACAATGGCTCCCAGTCTAATTTTTTAAACATATAAGAACCCGTTCTTGAGTGTTTAAGAGCAGAGAGGGGGTAATGCTAAGACAGCAAAAGCCAAGTTCTCAGTACTCAACAATGACCCAACTGCAAGAGACACTTTTGCCAAAACTTTTTTTTTCTTTTGCAGATCTGGGGATGGAGCCCGCGGCATTCCACCTCCGAGCCACGCCCCGCCCTATTTTTATTCTTTATTTTGAAACAGTCTCACTAAGTTACAAGGGCCTCACTAAGTAGCTGAGGCTGTCTGAGAAGTGGATCCTCCTGTCTCAGCCTCCTGAAAGCTGGGATGACGAGCGTGCCCACCGCGCCCGGCCACCAAACTATTTTTCTTTAAGTAACAAATATAGCTTAATGCTTCCTTTACGTCATTCCCACACACTTTCCCACCTCCCGTGTTACAGCAGGTTTGAGAACCTCGTCCTCCTGAGTCACTGCCACATTATAATGAAAGCCAGCTGGTACAACAGTAACACAATAGTCCACAACTGGAGAGATTTTATCTCCGACTTCTGCAGAGCCAGCGGCCAGCAAGACAGTTCAGGCTACTGACTGCAGGCCTTAGCTCCCGGTGAAGTAGCAGATCAGGGGACAGGTTGCAATTCTAATTATGAAAGCTAAACAACTCTTAATTTACAGAGACTCTACTAATGATCAGAACACAGATGCTGTAAAAGCTGCCAGCAAAATGCAATAATATATTAATTTATAAAATAGACCGTAAAGGCGCTTAGCACCCAGAATCTTGTATTTAAGAAGATTAAATTAGTCTGGCCATGATGTAGTAACTTGAGACTAGGCCTCCCACTATAAACATCTAAAAAGCTGGGCAAAAACACATAAACAACTATTCTTGGATGTTGGACAACAGCACAGAACTGCGATTCTTGAGAAAAGAGAAAACCAATTACCTGAGTCCTATGACTGACCAAGCCTGTGGCACTTCCCAGACCCCAGCCCGGCAGGGAAGCCACAGAAGTCCAGGCAGTGATGCAGGCGTGCGGGAGGCCGCAGCGGCTGCCATTTATGGGAGCCCCTTTTCCCTTTATTAGTCAAATTGCTGCACATGATTGGGTGAGCGTCCATGGGCAAGGAAACAATCATTAGGTAACAAGCAACTGCTTGGGAACTACAAACTTAAGTACCAGAGTTTATTCAGGTGTTCTGGTTCTGAGCAACTAGAGGAAAAGATCTCTTTAGCCAGGTGTGGTAGTGCACACCTGGATCTCAGTACTTAGGAGGCTGAAACAGGAGGATCACAAGTTCGAAGGCAGCCATAGCAGCTTAGCAAGACCCTGTTTCAAAATGAAAATTTTTAAAAAAGGGCTTAGAGATATAGCTCGGAGGTTGAATGGCACTAAGTTCAAACCACACAGGCTTATTTAACTTGGGGCATTCCGCCGAGACCTTGTATGTTGGGCTAAATGAACCTTACAGCGAAGGCCCCTCTCTAGACCCCTCTAACACAGCTGAGATAAAAACAAGCTTGAGAGCAGGGCGTGGTGGGCACGCTTGTAACCCCGCATCTGGGAGGCTGAGACAGGACTGTGGTCTGCAGGCAGCCTCGGCTACCACCAAGTGAGGCCCTTGGCGACTCAGTGAGATCCCTTTTCAAAATAAAGAATAAAAAATAGGGCTAGGGGTTCCATCCCCAATAACTAACACACACACACACACACACACACACGCCTGAGAGCTGGGCGTTGTGACACATGCTCACAATCCCAACAATTGTTGTTTGTTTGTTTGTTTTTGTGGGGGGGGGGGTCTGGGGATGGAACCCTGGGGCATTCTACCTCGGAGCTACACCCCCAGCCCTATTTTTCATTCTTTATTTTGAAACAGGGTCTCACTGAGTTGCAGAGGGCCTCGCTAAGTAGCTGAGGCTGGCCGTGAACCTCGAGCCTCCTGTCTCAGCCTCCCGAATGCTGGGATGACAAGCGTGTGCCACCACGTGCAGCTAATCCCAGCATTTGGGAAGCAGAGAAAGGAGGATCATAGTTCTTGGCGAGCTTCAGATAGTAAGGCCCTTTGCAACTCAGTGACACCCTGTCTCAAAATAGAGAATAAAAAATAGGGCTGGGAGAAGCTGGGCACGTTTTATAATGTATGTAACAGAAAATACAGAACAACAGCAAAAGGAACAGGAGGTAGAAGATGGAGATGTACTACCGCAGAGTCGTTGTATAATAGTACGATTTTATTTGAAAGTAAATCGTGCCTGCTATGATAGTAGTCAAGTGAAAATAATTAAAAAGCCTAGAAATATAGCTCAGTGGTAGAGTGCAAACTTAACATGCCCAGGGCCCTAGGTTAGACTCCCCAGCACCACTGAAAAAATAAATAAAAGCCAGGCATGGTGGCACACACTTATAATCCCAGCACTTGAAAGGCTGAAACAGGAGGATCAGGGTTTGAGGACAGCCTCAGCTATTTGGTGAGGCTGTCTACAACTTAGTGAGACCGTGTTTCAAAATAAAGAATAAAAAAATAGGACTGGTGGTATATCTCAGAGGTAGAATGCCCCTGGGTTCCATCCCCAGTACTGCAAAAAATAAATAAATAAATATAAATAAAACAACTAAATGTAGCTAATACACCAAGAGATGAGATAAAATGAAATATCTCAAAATACTTAATCCAAAAAGGCAGGAAAAACAAAAATAGATGAGGTAAAAGAAAACAACAAGACTGTAGACTCAAACCTAACCATATGGATAGATAAAACTAAGTAGATCTTTCAAAAACTACAATAAGCCGGGCGTGGTGGCGCACGCTTGTAATCCCCACACTTGGGAGACGGAGACAGAAGGATCGCACAGGTTCGAAGCCAGCCGCGCTGGCTTAAGAGACCTGTTTCCAAAAAATAAAATAAATAAAAAAGCATAAAATAGGTCTAGGAGTGTAGCCCGGAGGTAGAAGGGCTTCCAGGAACCCCAGTACCACCAAAAAAAAGAAAAGAAAAAAAGAAAGAAAAGAAAAGAAAAGAAAAGAATAGAGCTGGGCATGGTGCTGCATGCTTAATCCCTGTACTTGGGAGGCTGAGACAGGAGGATCACAGGTTCGAAATCAGCCTCAACAACTTAATGAGACCTTGTCTCTAAATGAAAAATAAAATAGCTGGAGGTTGAGAATGCCCCTGGGTTCAGTCCTTAACAGCACCAAAAAACAACAAACAAACAAACAAACATGGGTATAAAATGAAACAGTATTTCCTACTGTTTATACTTACACAGTGTATAAGTTTTCATTAGAACAGAACAACTAAGAAATGAAGTCAGTCACAATTTTACTGATTGGGCATAAATATCCCCTTCATTTATTTAAACAAAGTAGCTGTGGTAACTATGTAAAAGAGGCAGAAAGAGGGAGAAAACATATGGGTGAAAAGTAGGACAGATGAAGCCCTGCAGTGGCCCAGTACTGGAAGGCTGAAACAGGTTTGAGGCCAGCTAGAGTAATGTACGCCTTGTTTCAAATCAACTAATAAGTAAAATAGGGCTGAGGGTATAGCTTGGAGATAGAATGTTCCTGTGTTCAACCCCAGTATTCACACACACACACACACACACACACACACACACACATACACACACACACACACACACACACACACTGAGATGGGAGAAAAACTAAGTTGGACGTTAACATCAGTGGATATTTACTATACATAGGTACACTCCACTCATATCTGAATATTCAGAAAAAGGTAAGTTAGGTATGCTAAACAGTGAACAACTGCTTTAGGTTCCATGGATTGCCCAGTTCTGGATCAGATGCTAGACTCCTGCAAGACAAATCATCCTACTAAATGTCATAGCAGCAGCAGTAGTAATAAAACAATCTTAGCCCCGGCACTAAACCATTGACCTATAATTACCAAAAAAAAATCCTAGAACAGAGGAAAAAGAAGAGAAGCATGAACATTGCTTTGATGGGCTTACGTATGCTAGGTTAGCAAAAGACATGGCAATCTCATTTTTTAAGTTTTGGGGCTGGGGGTGATACAGCTGAGTGGGCGAGCACTTGCCTGACATGTGCCAGATACAATCCCCATCCCAGGGGGAAGAAGCGAGAAGAAAAGAACCGCTTAAAAATGTAACGGTGGATCCCGGCATTCGGGAGGCTGAGACCGGAGGATCGCGGTTCGCGGACAGCCTCAGCTACTTAGTGAGGCCCTCTGCAACTCAGTGAGAACCGGTTTCAAAATAAAGGATAAAAAATAGGGCAGGGGGTGTAGCTCGGAGGTCGAATGCCCCTGGGTTCCATCCCCAGACCCGCCAAAAAAAAAAAAAAAAAAAATGTAATGGTGTAATGACAAACACCTGTAATCCCAGGACTTGGGAAGCCAAAACAGGAGGATCACAAGTTTGAAGCCAGCCTTGGCAACTTAGTGAGACCGTTTCCAAACACAAAATAAAATAGGGCTGGGGTACAGATCAGAGGTAGAATGCCTCTGGGTTCCATCCCCAGAACCACAAAAGAAAAGAAAAAATAACTTACTCCTGGGCATAATGGCGTAGGCCTGTGATCCCAACTACTTGAGAGGCTGAGGCAGGAGGCTCTTAAATTCATGGAAGCATGTTTGCCTACACGCTCAAGGCCCTAGGTTAATCCCCTGTCCCCCAAAATAAAAAGAAATGTACTCGGCAGGGTGCAAATCTGAAGTACAGACTGAGGTTGCTACTTTAATGCTCAAAACAGCAAGGGCTAAAACTCCTGCAAGCACTTGGAGCTAAGCGTCTCGGCAGCAAAGCTTCCTCCTTCAAAGCAGGTTTTGATTTATGATTTATATATGTAATGTATGTATTTATTTATTCAGTACTGGGGACTGAAACCAGTGACGCTCTGCTACTGAGCTATATCCCCAGCCCTTTTCAATTTTTAGAAAGGGTCTCTCTAAACTGACCAGAGCTGACCTCAAAATCTTCAATCCGCCAGGCGTGGTGGCGCACGCTTGTCATCCCCGCGCTTGGGAGGCGGAGACGGGAGGATGGCGCAGGTTCGAAGCCAGCCTCAGCTACTTAGTGAGGCTCTCGGCAACTTAGTGAGACCCTGTTTCCAAAGGAAATATAAAATAGGTCTGGGGATATAGCCCGGAGATAGAAAGCCCCTGGGTTCCACCCCCAGTACCACCAAAAAGACAAAAAAAAAAAAAAAAAAAAAACCTTTCAGTCCTCCTGCCTCAGCCTGCTGAGTAGCTGGGATTACTTACAGGCATACACCACTGCACCTAGTTTAAAGAGGTTTTTGTTTTGGTTTTTGTGGTACTAGGGATGGAACCCAAGAACATCTACCTCTGAGCTCCACCCCCAGAGGATTTTTTATTCTTTATTTGGAAACAGGGTCTCACTAAATTGGGGAAGGCCTCACAAATTGCTGAGGCTGACCATGAGCCTGCATTCCTCCTGTTTCAGCCCTCCAAGTACTGGGGTTACAAGCATGTGCAACCACCCCCAGCTCAAAGAGGTACCCCCCCACCACGGTACTTGGGATGGAACCCAGGGGCATTCTACCTCGAGATCCATCCCCAGCCCTATTTTTTATTCATTTTCAAAACAGGGTCTCGTTGAGTTGCAAAGAGCCTCACTAAGTAGTAGCCTCAGCCTCCCAAATGCTGCGATTACAAGTGTGTGCCACCATGCCCGGCTTTCAAAGAGATTTTTTTGTTTTTGTTTTTGTTTGGGTGGTACTGGGGTTCCTGGAAGCCCTTCTACCTCCGGGCTACACTCCCAGACCTATTTTTACATTTTTATTTGGATACAGGGTCTCCTAAGCCAGCGCGCGAGGCTGGCTTTGAACCTGCGCGATCCTCCTGTCTCTGCCTCCCAGGCGCGGGGATGACAAGCGTGCGCCACCACGCCTGGCCAAAGAGGTTTTTTTAACTAAAAAGAAATCTGAAATTTTTTTAGCATATTTAGGTTTTAAATTACTTTGTTTCAGGGGAGATCATTTCAAAACAATTGAGTGCTAAATATAAAACACCACCACCAAATTCTTCACTTATCTACCTTTTCGTTTCCCTGATGCAGTTTACCACCAACTATGATTTTTCCCTTTCTAGTCCCATGCAAACCTCTAAGTTCTACACAACTGCACTCGATTCAGATGTGTACTCAGAATTCAATTCAAACAACAACTCACGTTCAAAAGTATGTAGATACCTGTAAGACAGAAAAGGACCACTTTTTTTTTTTTTTGGGGGGGTGTTGCTGGGGATGGAACCCAGAGGCATTCTACCTCTAAGCTACACCCTCAACCCTATTTAATGTTTTATTTGGAAACAGGGCCTCACTAAGTTGATGGGAACCTGAGTTCCTGAGGCTGGCTCTGGACCTGTGGCCCTCCTGTCTCGGCTTCCCAAGCACTGGGGTTACAGGCGCCAACACTACAGCAGCTTTTGAAAAGGACCACTTTCCAACAACTTCTTGTAAATTCAAACGGAGCCAATAAAGTGAAACTCCATCTTAACAAGTAGCAAATTCACGGTTATTTATGATAAATAATTAAGTATAAGGTGCCAGGAGCGGTGGCATATGCTTGTGATTCCAGTTACTCAGAATGGCGAAGTAAGAGGACGCCCAAGCCTGAGGCCAGCCTGGGCAACACAGTAAGACACTGTCTCAAAATAAAAAATACTGGGCCGGGTGCGGTGGCGCACGCTTGTAATCCCCATGCTTAGGAGGTGGAGACAGGAGGATCGCGCATAAAAATATAAAAAAATAGGTGTCTGGGAGTGTAGCTCAGAGGTCGAAGGGCCTCCAGGAACCCCAGTACCACCAAAAATAAATAAAATAAAAATAAAAAATACTGAATGCCTCCAGTACTTGGAAGCTGAGACAGAAGGACAGCAGGTTCATGGCCAGTCTCAGCTACTTAGTGAGGCCCTCCACAATTTAGTAAGAACTTGTTTCAAAATAAAGAATAAAAAATATGGGGCTAGGGTGTAGCTCAGAGGTAGAAAGCTCTGGGTTCATTTCTTTACCAAAGGCGCGGGGGGGGGGGGGGGTGGTAGAGCACCCTTGGCTTCGATCTCCAATGCTGAAGGGAAAAAAACTAAATACTAACACTTCTTTATTACTGCCATTTATTGTTCCTTAGTACAAAGTTCCACTCAGCTCCGAGAGTCATGCTGTTTACAAAAAAATACAAAAATGAAGGAGGATAAATCAGGCAGGGGAGAAGCCGGGTCCCTGTTTCCAGTAACTGTAAGACAGCACACATAACATGCTTTTACGTGCTCCAGTTATTGAGTCGCTCAGTCTTACAACAACAATACAAAGCAAGGCATATTATTACACTCGTTTTAGGAAGAGGGAAAGCAAGGCGCAGGGAGATAAGACAGCCCGTGCAAGTCATAATGCTAACTAATAAATAATTCAGACGCTAGTTTAAGCGATATAAGAAATAAAGGAGGAAGAGCACCTATGGGGCCAATTCAAAAGCGAAAGGCAAGGGGGGCGGACTGCTCAGCGGTGGTGCACTTGACTGGTGTGTGCAAGGCCCTGGGTCCAACCCCTAGCACCTCTGGGGGAAAAAAGAAAGGAGAAAGAAGGCCAGTGTCAAAGCATTCATCTCACAAAGGCGGAAAAACACAATCTAAAAACTAAGATGTTAAGCCGGGCGTGGTGGTGCACGCTTGTAATCCCCGCGCTTGGGAGGCTGAGACAGGAGGATTGCACGGGTTCGAAGCCAGCCTCGGCTACTTAGTTAGTGAGGCTCTCAGCAACTTAGTGAGACCCTGTTTCCAAATAAGGTATAAAATAGGACTGGGAGTATAGCCCGGAGGTAGAAAGCCTCTGGGTTCCACCCCGTACCACCAAAAAAATAAATAAAAAATAAAATAAAATAAAAACTAAGATTTTTTTTTCCCTCAGTGCAAGGAAACCAGGTTCAGATTACTGCAGGGAAAAAACAATCTCTATTCTCAAATTACACAAAAATATAAATAACATAGTTCTTTGTGTGTATGGTACTAAGGGCTTTCCTACCACTGAACTACACCCCAGACCTATTTGTTCCTTCATTCATTCGTTCGTTTGTTCAGTTTTAACTTTTGAAACAGGGTCTTTGCTAAATTACCATGCTCTGGTCTAGATTTGCCATCCACCTGGCTCAGCCTCCCCAGCACAATTACAAGCTTGCACTGTTGAGCCCGGTTGTGCCTTGCAAAAAGTAACATGTTTCTAAATTAAAATCACTTTTAACTCCCTTTTATTGAGGGGAGGGGTTACTGGGGATTTTATCCAGAGGCACTCCATCTCTGAGCTAAGCCTCCAGCCCTCTTTGTGTGTGTGTGTGTGTCTGGAGATAGAACCCAGGGGCATTCGGCCTCCAAACTATATCCCCTGCCCTATTTTTTTTTTTTTTAATCTTTATTTTGAAACAGGGTCTCACTAAGTTGCAGAGGGCCTCACTAAGTATCTGAGCTGTCCAAAAACTACAATCCTCTGGTCTCAGTCTCTTGAATGCTGGGATTACAAGCGTGCACCACCATGCCCAGCTAAGCCCTTTTTATTTTTTTATTTTGAAACAGGGTCTCGCTAAATATTTGAGAACCTTGCTAAACTGCTGAGGCTGTCCTCAAACCTGCAATCCTCTGACTCAGCCTAAGAAACGGGATTATATATACTTGTGCCACTACTCCCAGCTCCTACCCCTTTTTAATTTTAATTCCCAATATCCCCCCCAAAAAAGAGAACCAACTTTTTATTCCTAAATAAGCTTAAAAGAATACAGAAAACAGCTAAAAGCAATCTTTTATAATAGTCTGTAGTAAAGTACTATCATATTAACTTTTTGTGTGTGTGTGTGTGTGTGGTACTGGGGTGGAACCCAGAGGCTTTCTACCTCCGGGCTATACTCCCAGACCTATTTTATATTTTATTTGGAAACAGGATCTCACTAAGTTGCTGAGAGCCTCACTAAGTAGCTGAGGCTGGCTTCGAACCCGTGCGATCCTCCTGTCTCAGCCTCCCAAGCGCGGGGATTACAAGCGTGCGCCACCACGCCCTGCAATGTTAACATTTTTTATTGAGAAACAGAAAGTTCTACAATTGATCAAAATGAGTCAATCTATGTCACTGTGGCATATTCTAATACTTAACCTTACTCCACAAAATATTTTGAGGTAATTTAGATGTTTTCTTCTCTCCGGGACAACGCTGAACGTGAAAAGGGCATGCTATGCTGTCTCCACTACGGGCCAATAGTTAAGCAATCTTCAGTAGTGATTATAAGAGATGAGTTGGCCACCTAGGAAAACACGGATGAAACTAAGTTCAGAAATAGAGCTGCATCATTCTGGTTCAGAAAAACCATCCGTTAGTATGCATTTCACAGCTCTGGCAAAATCACTTTCATACCATTTTTACTCATGAAATGTGCAAAGCTACCAGACAAAGGGCCTCTTCCTCAAAACTGAGCTGACACTGGCCTTGCTTTGCTTTCTTTTGGTCTGTTCAAGTAGGAAACAGTAGCTGCAGTGTCTGAAGGGAACCTGATACTCCTGCTTACTACTGAGCTAAGTATATTCCCTGAGCTCTAGAAAACTGATACGCGTTGGGCTTCTTGAGTTAACCCTTAGTCATCGTAAGGCTAATCTCACCCAGGCCCAGAAAAGAAAAAGTCACTGCGGGCCCACAACAGTCACCCCCATTCTGAATGCTCAGTTTCTACCCCGCCCTCAAATTTTACAGGATTGTTAGCGAAAAATATTCCTTGTATCCTACTATATTAAGTCCTTCCTACCAATGCTCCATTCCTCCCAGGAGGCACAAGTAAGATCTCATCTTGATTTCTTGGCTGCCTTTACTGATGTAATCAGAGCACAAAGCTTTGAAATATGATCCTGGGATAGGCCATTCCCTTCCAAGTGTCCATCACTGCTCCTTGGTGAGTCAGCGTCTGGTCTGCTGCCAATGTGCTTTTTGCTGGGTTTATCATGAAACTGTATTTCTGTACAGTTGAAATGGTGGCCAAAACACGGCATTGCAAGACTCTCTCAGCATACTTATCAAAGAAATTAGATACACATTCAAGCAAGCCACTCACATGTTTTAGTAAGAGCATGGATGAATAAGACAAGGAAAGGGGGGATTATTTATCATCACATTAAGGATTCTCTTGCTGGCTATGGTGGCACACTCCTGTAATCCCAGTACTTGGAAGGCCGAGACAGGAGGATCGCAGGGCCAAGGCCAACTTCAGCACCCTAGTGAGCTCTTGCTTCAAAATAAAAAAATTTCAGCCTCAACAATTTAATAGGGCCCTAGGCAACTTAGGCAACTTAGTGAAACCCTATTTCAAAATAAAAACTAGGAGCCAGGCATGGTGGCACACGCTTGCAATCCCAGCATGAGATCTGGGAAGCTGAGACAGGACAATCATGGTTTGAGGACAGCCTCAGCTACTACTTGGTGAGGCCCCTGCAACTCAGTGAGACCCTGTTTCAAAATAAAGAATAAGCCAGGTGTGGTGGCGCACACTTATAATCCCAGCATTTGGGAGGCTGAGACCAGAGGATTGTGGTTCGCGGACAGCCTCAGCTACTTAGTGAGGCCCTCCACAACTTACTGAGACCCTGTTTCAAAATAAAAAATAGGGCAGGGGGTATAGCTCGGAGATCAAATACCTCTAGGTTCCATCCAGACCGCAAAAAAAGAAAGAAGAAAGAGAGAAAGGAAGAAAGGAAGGAAGGAAGGAAGGAAGGAAAGAAGGAAGGGCCAGGCGTGGTGGCACAGGCTTATAATCCCAGCATTTGAGAGGTTGAGACAGGAGGATGTCAGTTTGAGGCCAGCTTCAGCAACTACTTAGTGAGTCCCTTTGCAAATCAGTGAGACACTCTTTCAAAATAAAGAATTAAAAATTAGGGGTGGGAGTGGAGCTTGGAGGTAGAATGCCCCTGGGTTCCATCCCCCGTACTTCAATACATACATACATACTAGGGCTGGAGGTATAGTTTGAAGGTAGAATGTCCCTGGGTTCTATCTCCAGTACCAATAAATAAATAAATAAATAAATAAGTAAATAGCTAGGGCTAGGGATGTAGAAGTAGGACTTGGAAATAGAACACACCTAGGTTCAATCTCTAGTACCAAAAGAAAAAAAAAGTGCCTTATAAAATATCCTGATAATTTCCTCTGAGGCAAATCAATACATTTAAGGGATGTTTTTGTTTTGTCTTTTGGTACTGGGGAGCATTCTACCTCGAAGCTACACTCCAGCCCCCTTTTTATTTTGAAGCCGGGCCTCACTACGTGCTGAGGCTGGCCTTGATGGTATTTCTGTCTCAGCCTCCCACGTACCAGGGTTACAAGCAGGCATCACCATGCCTGGCCATTTACGTTTTTTATACCCTTGAGGAAGAGAAGGTATCACTGAAGGAGAAAAAAATCCACTCTATTGTACCTTTTCAGAAGGACGTACTAATAAAAAAAAAAAAACTGTAATTCCTAGTTTTAAGAAGGTTAAAAAATGCTAAGAATGAGAGTGAGATGGATATAAGACAACTAAAGTAGTTCCCCACAGCAAGACTAGGAAAGCTCCTTGATCTGACTAAAAATAATGGATACTTTCCGGATATGCAAGTGAGAATAAATATTCATGTATTTATTATTCGTGTCTCTTCAGAAGATACCCAGATTTTTCCTATACACTTTTAAAACTCCGTAGCAGCAACTGCTCGAGATGAATCTGAACTTGTAGATGACCAAAGCCAGTTTCAGTTTATCAGTAAATGGAGAGACAATTATTTTTTAAACTAACACATATAAATTAACAGGCTTTAAAAACAAGCCACAATTTAAAATACACTTCTGCAGGTTTTTACTACATAAATTTGAAATATGCACCAAAATCCCACAAAATTTGCTTTGCTATTCAAAAGGAATAAGCTGTATATATAATAATAAAGACACAAACTCAAAAAGAGGACATGTAAAATACATAATTCCAAACAGCAGTATTATACTAAAGGAAAGATATTCCCTAACAAGTAAACCCACACAATTTGCCCTTTTTTTTTTTTTTTTTTTTTTTTTGCGGTACTAGGCATGGAACCCAGGGCATTCTAACTCTGAGCTATACCTCCAGCCCTTTTTTTTATTCTTTATTTTGAAACAAGGTCTCAATGAGTGGCCTCACTAAGTAGTGGCTGAGGCTGTCCACGAACTTGGATCCTCCGGTCTCAGCCTCCCGAATGCTGGGATCACACACCCGCGCCACCACGCCTGGCAACCATCTGCCTTTTGCTTAGAATGTTTCAAAGAACACTGCCTAACATTATGCAAACAAAGACTAAAGCACCAAGGGGAAAACCCTCACCTTCTACTTCAAAATTCCTTAGCACTTAAGAACTACGGACATGAGCAGGCTGTGGTGGCGCACACCCGTAACCCCAGTGCTTGGGAGGCCATGACAGGAGAATCTGAGGTTTGAGGACACCACCCACTGAGATCTCGTTTCAGAATAAAATGGAGGGCGGGGTAGCGTGGAGGTAGAATGTCCTGGATCCAATCTCCAGTACCACTCATACACACACAAATCTATCATCTGTGAATATTCTTGCTTCTTGCATTGACCCTTCCTTTTCTTCTTACTTATTTTTCTCTCTTCTTTTTTCTTTCTACTGCAATTGAACCCAGGATTAGTCTACATTTCTACCTCCAAGCTCCAGTCCCTGCCCTTTCCTTCGTGTGTGTGGCCTGGGGGATGGAACCCAGGGGCACTCTACCTCCGTGCTATACCTCCAGCCCTATTTTATTCTTTAATTTTGAGGCAGGGTCTCACTATTGCAGAGGGCCTCGCTAAGTAGTTACGGCTGGCTGTGAACCTGCGATCCTCCCGTCTCAGACTTCCAAGAACTGGAATTGCACGCAGGTGCCACCATGCCTGGCTTCGTTTTTATTTTGTTGCCGAGGGTCTCGGCGAGCCGCTGGGCTGGACAGGAACCTGCAGTCCTCCTTTCTTAGCCTTCTAAGCACTGGGCTACCGGCGTGCCCGCACCGTGGGGCACGTTTACCTTTTCTCAGCCTTTAGTGCTCCTTAGTGGAAAGAGGGTATGTAATAAAGGTGCTGCCGTCACTTTAACAACGAGTAACAATCACAACTAGCAAACGTGCTTACTGTTGGCTACAAGAGGCACTGGCTAAATTCTCCCAAGAGCCCTCACAGGTTATTGTCCCACTTAAAACTGAGAGAACTACGGCACTGAGAGGCTAAGGAACCTGCCCAAGATCACAGGAAATTTTACTTACAGACTTTCCTAATCAACTGCACAATCATTCTTCCACTGGGAGGAACAAAAGAAAGACAGCAACTTACAACTTCAGAGCCGTTAAGCCTGGTGGTGCGCACACTTACAGTGCCCGCGCTTGGGAGGCTGACACAGGAGGATCGCCAGGTTCGAAGCCAGCCTCAGCTACTTAGCGAGGCTCTCAGCAACGTGGTGAGACCCTGTTTCCAAATAAAATAGAAAAATAGTTCTGGGAGCGTGGCCCGGAGACAGAAAGCCCCTGTGTTCCCAAAAATAAAAAGAGCTGTTAAAAATATAAAATGGGACATTATACACTAAGACGTTTTACATGTAAATTATTCATTAGATAAGTATATGTAACTTCCCTAATTTAAAAAAAAATTACAATGCTTTACATTTGACACAAGACTATTTATGTAAACAGATTACTCTCATTCAAGAGTGGGTATTGCCGGACGTGGTGGCGCACGCTTGTCATCCCCGCGCTTGGGAGGTGGAGACAGGAGGATCGCGCTAGGTCGAAGCCAGCCGCGCTGGAGTAAGAGACCCTGTTTCAAAATATAAAATAGGTCTGGGAGTGTAGCCCGGAGGTAGAAGGGCTTCCAGGAACCCCAGTAACAGCAAAAAAAAAAAAAAAAAAAAAAGAGTGGGTATTTTTAGGGATAAAGTTTACTACGCAATTGATAATCTTATAAGAAATTACCAGGGTTTTTTTTTTAGGTTTCGTAGTAAAGTTACAAAAGCTCTAGGTATCATTATTTTAAACAATAAAAAAAATATGTGAATCCAGACATGGTTCAAAAACATGGCTCTTTTTTTTTTTAACTTGGGAGGCTGAAATAGGATGATCACAGGTCCCTAAACCAGCCTCATCAACTTAGCAAGGCTCTTAGTAACTCTGTGAGACCCTGTTTCCAAATTAAAAAAATATAAAATAGAGCTGAGGAGGTAGCTCACAGGTACAACACCCCTGGCTTGTTTCCAGCTACACACACACACACACACACACACACACACACACACACTTGGGTACATACATGCATGTATGCATACGTATATGAACACTCGTATAGCAGCTTTACTTGAGATTCCCAAAATGAGAAAGTAACCCAAATGAGCGGAGGGATGCACAAAACTATGGTATATCCATATAAGAAAATGCTACTCAGCGATAAAGTCATTCCTGATGTCTAAACATGACCTGCGCTGTGCTGAGCGCTGCCGATCTCAAAGGGCTCTAGACTGGGTGATTTCATTTCTATGGAATTCTGAAAGATTTAAAAAAAAACAACAATAAGAGACCAAAGAGACTGTCAGAAGCTGGTGTGGTGGCTCACACCTGTCATTCTGGTACTTGGGAGGCTGATACAGGAGGATCGCAGGTTCAAGGACAGCCTCAGCAAGTAGTGAGACTCAACCGTGCAAGACTGTTTCCAAATAAAAATAAAGTAGGGCTGGAAGTAGAATGCCTCTGGGCCAATACCCAGTCCCACCAAAAAAAAAAAAAACAAACCTCACTGCCATCGCCAGAGACTGAAATGATTACACAGAGGCGCCAGGAAACTGAGGTAACGTAACTATTCTTTTCTTGATTTTAAGGGTTTCTGTACAACTATGTCTCTAAAACTCAGTACTGAACTCAAAATGGGTGAGTTTTACTGTATGTAATTTATACCTTAGGGAAAAAATTTTTTAATCCTGAAGTGACAGAATGAATCTTAATTATTGCTCTGATATCAGGACCAGATGTTGTTTAAACGACCAAAGCAAAAGCACTAAACTTTGTAAGTCTCCAAGTTTGAAACTTCCTTCCATTAATAGTTGGCATAGAAATCTAAACAATATTTGTAAATTAGTCACAAATTCTCTTAGGATTAAAAACTATTTTTAAAGGAAACTACCATCGGGCACTGTGGTGCCTGCCTGTGATTCCGTTCTTGGGAGGGTACGACATGGAGATCACAGGCTCCAGACCAGTAAGTGGTAACTTAGGAGACCCTGCTTGGGAGAAAAAAAAATTTTTTTTTAAAGGACTGGGGTATAGTTCAGAAGGAAAAGACCCCAGGTTCAATCCCCAGAGTACCACAAAAAAAAAAAAAAAAAAAAAAAAAGCCGTGGTGGTGGCACACGCTTGTAATCCCCGCACTTGGGAGGCTGAGACAGGAGGATTGCACAGGTTCAAAGCCAGTCTCAGCTACTTAGTGAGGCTCTCAGCAACTTAGCGAGACCCTGTTTCCAAGTAAAATAGAAAAAGGTCTGGGAGTATAGCCTGGAGGTAGAAAGCCTCTAAGTTCCACCCCTAGTACCACCAAAAAAAAAAAAAAGAAAACTACTAGTGTTTACATTTTAGTTGTTTTAGAAGAAAATTTCCTTAGTCAAGAAAAAAATAAACCCAAATAATAAACATTAACATTATTTTTTTCAAGAATCCTGATGGCCAAAACATATTAAGCTCCTCTCTCTCAATTTTTGTTCAAAAAACCAAAATCTAGCCAGGCGTGCTGGCGCACGCTTGTAATCCCAGGACCTGGGAGGCTGAGACAGGAAGATCACAGGTTCGCAGGCGGCCTCAGCTACTTAGTGAGGCCCTTTGCAACTCAGTGAGACCCTGTTTCAAAATAAAAAGAATAAAAAATAGGGCTGGGGGTGTAGCTCAGAGATAGAATCCCCCTGGGTTCCACCCCAAGTACTGTCAAAAAAAAAAAGTTAGTGAGACCCTGTTTCTAAATAAATATAAAATAGGTCTGGGAGTATAGCCCAGAAGTAGAAAAGCCCCTGAGTTCCACAACCAGTACCAAAAAAAAAAAAAATTTTTTTAAGATATGAACTTACTTAAAGGCACATACAGCTGGGTATTGTGGTGCATGTCTATAATCCCAGTACTTGGGAGGCTGAGACAAGAGGATCTCAGGTTTGAGGACAGCCTCAGCAAGTAGCAAGCCTCTTAGCAACCTAGGGAGACCCTGCCTCTTAGCAACCTAGGGAGACCCTGTTTCAAAATATAAATAAAATAGGACTAAGGGTGTAACTCAGCTGTCCCTCGGTTCAATCCATAGTACCACAAAAAAATAAGGCAAATACAGTTTAACTGGCAATTCTCTCTCCAATGAAATTTCTCAGAAAAAAATGTTAGCCTATACTCAGTAAAACTTTAATACCTTTAAAACAAAAAGGCAAGACAAAAAAGTCACAAAAGGATTTCAGACCACACTTCTCTTAGGTCATATTGTTATTTTATTTTATTTCTTATTCATTTAGTTTTTTTTTTTCATTTTTTTTTTCCCCAGTACTGGAGACTGAACCCTGGGGCATTCTACCCCTGAGCTATACCCCTTGCCATATTTTACTCTTTATTTTGAAGCAGGGTCTCACTCAATTGCAGAAGGCCTTTCCAAGTAGCTGAGGCTGGCCTGGAACTTGCAATCCACCTGTCTCAGCCTCCCAAGCACTAGGATGGCAAGCGCGTGCCACCATGCTGCCCAGCTTACTGTGTAGATTTCTAGTAGGAAGTTCTTGTTGTTGTTGTTGTTGTTGTTGTTGTTGTTGTTGTACTGGCTATTGAACCTAGGCGCATTCTTCCTCTGACCTACACTCTCGGTCCCTTTTATTTTCTATTCTGAAATGGGGTGTCACTAAATTGCTGAGGCTGGTCTTGAACCTACAACCCTCCTGTTTCAGCATCCCAAGTACTGAAATTTCAGGTATGTATCACCATGCCCACTGGATTTTTTTTTTTTTTTACAAATTTGTCTTTCTCTACTATAAAATACCTAACTAGCTTGGGGTATAGCTCAGTGGTAGAGCACTTGCCTAGCAGGCTTGAGGCCCGAGGTTCAAACCTCAGCACGCCAAAATAAAAACAAAAAGAATCATTATATATGCAAACACCAACTAATCAAAAGTCTCCTTACTATACAGCAGTCTGCTATAGAAATAACATAACTATATATGTTCAATATACAATCTTGCCAGCATGAAGGACATAGAAAATAAAAGGAATTACAGCCAGACACGGTGATGCATGTCTGTAATCCCAGTCCTTGGGAGGCTGAGATAGGAGGATCACAGGCTTGAGGTCAGCCTCTGCAATTTAGCAAGACCCTCAGCAGTTTAGACCCTGTTTCAAAATAAAAGGGCGGGGCGGGGAGCTCAGAGGTGAAGAGCCTTGAATTTAATTCCCAATATCAAAAAAAGAAATTGCATCAAGACTTAACTTTGTGCCTGTGCAAATATTTTAAGAAAAAGTAAAGGGACGTCGGAAAGACTGATCTCAAATTAACGGTCTCTCTCACAAAAATAATTTCTCTTCACATCACATGAAGAAACACTTGTAACTAGAGAAAATGTGTTGGTTTTATATACTACAACTTATTTACGTAACTAAGGAAATATATGGGTTTAAATAGCCCATAAATACTGATAAGCTGAGCCGGGCGTGGTGGCCCATGCTTGTCACCCCAGCATCCGGGAGGCTGAGACCGGAGGATCGTGGTTCGCGGACAGCCTCGGCTACTTAGTGAGGCCTCTGCAAGTCAGTGAGACCCGGTTTCAAAATAAAGAATAAAAAACAGGGCAGGGGGTGTAGCCCAGAGGTCAAATGCCATGGATCCATCCCCAGACTCACAAAAAAAAAAAATTCAAAATACCTCATAAATTGTGCTACAAGGCAAAAAAGGACACATGATATGGGGGTGGGGACTTGCTGGAGATAAACCCAGGACCTGCCAGTGTTCTACACTGAGGACATCCCCAGCCCTTTTTATTTTTTTATTTTGAGGCTCTGGCTGAGTTGCCCGGGCTGGCCTTGAACTTGCGATCCTCCGCCTCAGCCTCCTGAGAAACTTGAATGGTAGGTGTGTGTCACTACACCCAGCTCTCTCTTATCTTTTAAGTAGCAAAACAATTGCTTAATATATTCTCTTTTCACAATCTCTAATATTTTAAGAATATCTTTCTCTGACAATGACCCATAAAACCTAACTGAAAACAACTTCTCTGTAATCATAGGCAAGAAAAAGGCCTTTTCTGATACAAATGTACTGTCTTCTCATTTCATAACTTACGGGGGAAGGGCACACGTCAAGAGGGATTTACTCAAACTTCAGAAAAAAGTTACCTTTTCATCTAAGAGTCATCATGGAAAGTTTCAGCCCAAGAAAGCATTCTTAAGATGTTATAGGCTCCAGTCCTTCTAACTGGAGTTAGGACAGGTTAACTGGGGTCCTTTGCAAGCAAAGAAAAGTAATGGCAGTTATTCATCCCTTCATTCAGTCTCTAAGACTCGGAAAGCATGGGAATTACAGCCAAACCGCCTGCCGAAAAGCTAGGCATGTGGCCCACCCTTGACGTCCGGTACTCGGAGGTTGAGACAGGAGGAGAGCAGACTGGAGGACAGCCTCAGCTACTTAGACCCTCTGCAACTGAGTAAGACCTTGCTTCAAAATAAAGAATAAAGCGGTGTGGTGGCACAGGCTTTTAGTCCCAGCATTTGGGAGGCTGCGACAGGAGGATTACTGAGGCCCTTTGAAACTCAGTGAGACCATGTTTCAAGATAAAGAATAAAAATAGCGCTGGAGGTATAGCTTGGAGGTAGAATGTCTCTCCAGTACCAAGAAAGAAAGAAAGAAAGAAAGAAAGAAAGAAAGAAAGAAAGAAAGAAAGAAAGGGGAGGGGGGAGGGGAGAAATAGGGCTGGAGTGTAGCTGAGAGGTAGAATATATAGATATATAGGTATCTACACACACACACACACACACACACACACACACACACACACACACACACACAGGGCTTGGTGGTGCCATTTGTAATCCCAGCACTTGGGAGGCTGAGACAGGAGGATTGTGGTTCAAGGACAGCCTCAGCTACTTGGTGAGGCCTTTTGCAATTCAGTGAGACCCAGTTTCAAAAATAAAAAGACTAATGCCGGGCGTGGTGGCGCACGCTTGTAATCCCCGTGCTTGGGAGGCAGAAACAGGAGGATCGCGCAGGTTCGAAGCCAGCCCCGCGCGCTGGTTTAGGAGACCCTGTTTCCAAATAAAAATGTAAAAATAGGTCTGGGAGTGTAGCCCGGAGGTACAAGGGCTTCCAGGAACCCCAGTACCACCAAAAAAAAAAAAAAAAAAGAAGAAGAAAAATAAAAAGACTAAAAACTAGGGCTGGAAATATAGCTCAGAGGTAGAACGCCCCTGGGTTCCATTCCCAGATCCGCAGAAAAGGAAGAAAAAAGAAAAAAGGAAAAAAAAATATATATATATATATATATGAACAAGTTTCATAAATCAGTCTTGGGGGGAGGGGAGTAAGAGGGCATCCTGCCTCTAAACTACAACTGAGCCCTTTTTTTTTTTTCGGAAACTGTATCTCACTATGTTGGAGGATCCCAAGTACTAGGATTACAGGCATGCTCGCCCCAACCAGCTTGATACTTGTACTGTAAGCGCTGAACCCAGGGGCATCCCACCTCCAAGCTACAGCCCCTGTCCTGTTTTTGAGTCCTTATTTTGAAACAGTCTCACTAAGTAGCCGAGGGCGGCAGGTTTGGCAGTAAAGCTGCCATTCCTGCCGCAGCCTCCCAAGTACTGGGATTACAAATTATGCCACCACACTCAGCTTGTTCTCTTTCTTAATGCTATTTTTTTTTCTTTTTATTTATTTTTTTTTTTAAGATACTGAGGATGGAACGCAGGGGCATTCTACCTCCGAGATACACCCCCAGCTCTATTTTTTTTATTCTTATTTTGAAACAGGCTCTCACTGAGTTGCAAGGGCCTCGCTAAGTAGCTGAGGCTGTCTGTGAACCACAATCCCCCCATCTCAGCCTCCCCAATGCTGGGATGACGAGCGTGCCCACCACGCCCGGCTTCTTACTGCTTTGTAAATAACCACAGTGAGTGGCGGCACACATCAGTAATCCCGATGACTTGCGAACTGAGGAGCAGGATCACAAACCCAAGGCCAGCCTGGACAACACACAGTGAGACCTAGTCTCAAGATAAAATACAAAAAGGGATTGAGGATGTAGTAATAGGGCACCCCTGGATTCAATCCGCAGTGCCACAAAAACAAAATAAAATAATCGCGTTGATCTCATTACCACGTGACGGCGCCACCTGTCACAAAACACAGTTCTGAAACTTTACGCAGAAAGTGCCGCACTCCTTGCTCCTGCCACCTTCCACTAGCGCTCCAACTAAGAAAGTGGGTGAAATGTCCATTGCACGTGCACACTTTGGCGCAAACGAGACATCCCAGATCCCCCTGAGGCCCCTGCCACACTGTGACCATTCCTATCAGTAGACGCGATGCTGAAAGATGTCTCCAGGCCGAGCACAGGAGCAGCAGCTTGTTCTGCTGCCATCAGTGGCATTAGGAGAGCCCGCACTTGACGACGTGTACCAGGTCACTCCTGCTCCACAGCCAACTCCTCCAAGAAAATAAAAGCGGATTCGAATACAACAGGGTTCTAATGCCATGCGCACGGCTCTGGCCCGCTTCTCACGTGCACCATTCCACTTGCTCTTCCCTGACAGCCTGTGGAACAGCAGAGGGTCGCTTTCCTTCCATTAATGAGGGGACTAAACTCAGAAAGGTTATGCAGCTTCTCAGAAACAAAAGGGCTAAGAAGACGGACTGGTCTACCCACTGTCATACTAAAACAATTTTCATTTTGAACATCTGGTACAAATATGAACATAATAGGTGTATTAAGTATCTGGATAGAATACAAGTGAGGATGAAGGCATGATGCCAGTATTAGTATCACAAAATTAAAATTAAAAATAGCAATGACACGCTAATAACTTTAGGAGCCTCTAAAATTACTACGAGTGCCGGTTCAATCCAGTATAGATGTGCTCTCATACTTTATCTTAAATCAATGTCTTACTGATTATAAAATTACACATAAGCCAGGCGTGGTGGCGCGCGCTTGTCATCCCAGCATTCGGGAGGCTGAGACCGGAGGATCGTGGTTCGCGGACAGCCTCAGCTACTCAGTGAGGCCCTCTGCAACTCAGTGAGACCCTGTTTCAAAATGTTTCAAAATAAAGAATAAAAAAAAAATGGACAGGGGTATAGCTCGGAGGTCAAATGCCCCTGGGTTCCATCCCCAGACCCGCAAAAATAAATAAATAAAATAAAATTACACATAAATTCACCACAAAAAATTATAGAATTGGGTGGTCTGTAAGAAAAAACTAGCCACATAAGTTGCACAAACTTCTCCCAAACCATTCTTAGTCTGTGGCTTCACACCAAATTATGAAGTTCCTATGTGAAACCTGATTTGATTTCAACACTAGTGAATTACAACAGCACAGGCATGCCGTTTCTGCATAATACTTGCAACATGCACTCATTGCCAGAGCACTTTTGGACAGTGGGTAATATCCATAAGCTAAAAGCAAAACCCATGACAGATGTTTTTGTTGTTGTTTTTAAACAAAAAGAATTATGTACCTACATGAGATGAATACCAAGTAACATAATTATAAATTATTAAAGATGTACAGAATCAGGCTAAATAGTCACTAAGTTTTACGCCTTTAATTGTATAGATGAGAATAACTGAAGTTATTATTCTCATTCCCAACAACAATTAATAACACAAAAGGAGAACCGGGCGTGGTGGTACAAGCTTGTCATCCCAGCATTCGGGAGGCTGAGACAGGAGGATCACGGTTCGAGGACAGCCTCAGCTACTTAGTGAGGCCCTCTGCAATTCAGTGAGACCCTGTTTCAAATAAAGAATAAAAAAACAGGGCTGGGGGTGTAGCTCAGAGGTAGAGTGCCCTGGATTCCATCTCCAGTACCCCAAAATAAATAAATAAATAGCACAAATGGAATGTGAACCTAAGTTGGCCTGCCAATTTGGAGTTTTCCTGAGTCTACCTCTGCATTTAACAAAATGTGCTTTTAAAAAAAATCGTCAAAACCTAAAAAACTTAAAACACACCAAGACGCAAAAACTAGGAGACAGAATGGTATCACTGACAGTCTTTACAGAAAACAGAATCTCTTGAAGGAATACCAAAAGTTATAAACAAAAAGAACTGAAATTTTTCTCTATAATCAAAATATATAATAGCTTTTAAAAGCTAATGTTGCTTATAAACCACCATAACTACTCTTTTTCCCATATCAATGCTATGTATTTACTCAAAAAATATCTGAGAGCACAGGATATGCTGAGGGTCATTCTAAGCACTAGGGACACGAACAAAAACGGTATGGCCCCTGGCTCTCGTAGGCGCACCTCTAAAAATATAAAATTATATAAAATATAAAATTATAAAATATAAAAATGACAGGATAGTTACCAAGCTCCTTCACTGCCCTCGCAACAATAAGAACACTTTTTTAGGAAGATCATAGGTTCAAAGCCAGCACTCAATAACTTAGTGAGACCCTGTTTCAAAATAATAAAAATAAATAAATAAAAAGGTCTTGGGGAAGCTCGGAGGTACAACGCCCCTAGTTCAATCCCCAGGACCAAAAATAAACAAATACATAAACACTTTCTTCTACCTCTTCCAAACTTATTACAACCCTCACCACACCCCCTTTGAAACATGAATACTTCCTTTGGTAACTAAAGATTCCACTAGACCACAGAAGAGTTAACCAGGACTTAAAGCAGATTTTAAACTGACTTTAGCCTGGGGCAAATTTCAAGAACTTTTCAGCTGCATAGTAAACCTTCCTGGTTCACAAGCCTGGTCTCAAATGACTGCTAACACACCCATCTAGCCCTTCACTGGACTAGAAACCTGAGTCAGATGGCTCAGGACCCACAGATGTTGGGAAGCACCTTCGGTAGCCCTACCTCTGCGAGGGGGCAGCAGACTTAGCTGCCTCTGCTCCCCATTCTTCAGTGTACCTCTGGACATACCTCCGGGTGAGCAGCACCTAATTTTGTCAAATATATTCCTAACAATTTGGGCCCAAGTAACTCTTGGCAATAAACCTGCCTTCCCTACCTAAGTCTCTCGGGTTCTAAATGAAGATGTTCAACTCGCAGTTTGAAGTTCCTCAAGCTTCTCCTTCTGCACCTCTCAAATTCTTAAAGATTTCTATGCAATTACAAGCTCTCTCAGAAGTCATCTCTTTAATAGGAATTCTCTGAAGAACTTTACCTAAACCAGAAGTTCATATACCTGGCTGACCAGACTCATTCAGGGCACTTTGTAAACATGGGTTTCCCAGGCCTTTCTCAGCTTACTTCACCAGGTGCTGCAGGAGGCCCACGAATCGGCCTGTCAGGCAGTCCATGAAAGTTCTAATGACTGACCTTTAGGTAATCACTGAAGTCGGGCCCTGCTACAAGCTGAGAAACTTGAGTTTCCCGATGCCTCGCCACGACTCCAAGCGGGGCTGCCCCGTGTGCTGGTCATTGGAACTGCTGAGGGTCACCCGAAAATGAGGTAGAGCCAGCTTAAAGTTCTAGAAGCCTCCAATTTCAGTTTAATAACACACTGCACTGAATTTACTGAAAACAGTGTCATTCCGTAAGCTTTCTACCCAATTCCTACACCTTAGAAAGGAAGCCTTCCTTAGGCCAGCAACACACCTCACTAGGTCTCCGAGCAAAAACAACCGGGCTCACGTCTTGTGCTCTACTACAACAGCCCTGAAACTAAAAGGGGAAGGTCCTGTTATCTCTCCACAGACAAATCGATTTTAACATAAAAACTATTTCCTTGCCAGGCAAGGTGGTGCTCACCTATGCTCCCAGGTACCAGGGAGGCTGAGGGGGGAAGGCAAACGACCTGCCTCAAGAGAAAAAAATGAAAAAGGCTGGGGATACAATACAGCTCAGTGGTATAGTACCCCTGGGTTCGATCCCCAGTACCCATCGATAGACAGACAGACAGACAGACAGACAGACAGAAGAAAATAAGTCACCTCCTGGAACTCAACTACAGCCTCGGATGGAATCACTATTCACCTCACGCAGAATGCGAGCCTCAACTAGACGTCGGGCCTCACTTAGAAGAGGACGTGCGCTTTCTTATTTTCCCCTTGGAGATGAAAAAATCGGCCGTCAGAAAACAAAGTAGACGTCAAGAGACTCCGAAGTGCAAAGACGTAGCTCTGGGTCTGGACGAGAGCGCTGGGCCATCACTGCTTCCCACCGGCCGCCCGGGTGCGAAACTCAGACATTATCAGATCGGGGGCCGCAGCACCCGCCCCCCGAGCTGAGCTCAGGTCCCCGCCCCGCGCAGCGCCGGCCGGCCGCCCTCCGCCCCGCACCCCGCCGGCCCGCGCCCTCCCCGGCCGGCGCCGCCGCGCCCCCTCGGTGACAGCCAGGCCGCGGCCCCTCCTCCGGCCTCCGCGCCGCGGCCGCGGTGCTCACCGGGCGCCGGGGCATGGCGAGCCCGCCACGGCTCCTCCGCCACCCGCGGGGCTCCCGGCCAGCGCCGGCGGGGCAGCGCCCGGGCCGCTGGAGCGTCTCGTCCGCCTGCGCCGCCGCCGCGCCGCCGCCGCCTTCTCACAGCCACAACAACATGGCGGCAGTGGCCACACAGCGCGCGCTCCCGACGCCGAGCCGGCCGCGTCGGGAGCGCGCGCGCACGGCGCCGTCGGAGGCCGGGGTGGGCGGGGCGCCGCGCGGGGCGGGGCCTGTGCTGGTGGTCACGCCCCCGGTGGGCGGGGCTTTCGGCCCGCGGAAGGCGCCGGGCTCCGCGGCCGGCCCCGGAGGAAGCCCGCTGAAATGGGAAGAGAGCAAAGGAAGAGCGGTGACAAGTCAGGAAAGAAAAATCAAAGGTGGACCCACAGATACTTAGGACATACTTAGCCCTGGGCAGGACTTCCGGTCACTGGACTTACCAGTAAGATAGAATAGTGGCGTTGGGCGCGGTGGCGGACTCCTGTAATCCCAGTGCTTGGGAGGCCGAGACAGAAGGATCGCGGGTTCGAGGACATCTTCAGCCTGTAGTGAGGGTCTCATCAACCGAGTGGGACCCTGTTTCAAAGTAAAAATAAGGCTGGGGGTGTAGCTCAGATGTAAAATAGCTCTGGGTTTAATCCCCAGTAGCACACACATAAATAAATAAATAAATAAATAGCCGGGTTTGGAGGCACACGCTTGTAATCCCAGTACTTGGGAGGCTGAGACAGGAGGATTAGTCTCAACTACTTGGTGAAGACCCTCCGCAACCTAGGGAGACCCTGTTTCAAACAAAAAGAGCCAGGCGTGGTGGCGCACGCATGTAATCCCAGCGCTTGGGAGGCTGAGACAGGAGGAGCTCACGGGTTCGAAGCCAGCCTCAGCTACTTAGTAAGGCTCTAGGCAACTCAGTGAGACCCTGTTTCCAAATAAAATAGAAAATAGGTCTTGGAGTACATCCCGGAGATAGAAAGCCCCTGGGTTCCACCCCCAGTACCACAGAAGGGAGGAAGGAAGGAAGAAAGGTAGGTAGGTACTGGAGCGGGCGTGGTGGCACATGCTTGCAATCCCAGCACTTGAGAGGCTAAGACAGGAGGACTGAGGTTCCGGAACAACCTCAGCTACTTAGGCCCTGTTTCAAAATAAAGAATAAAAAAAACAGGACTGCGGTGCATGCAGCTCAGAAATAGAATGCCCCTGAGTTCCATCCCCAATACCACACACACACAAAAAAAAAAAAATAGGGCTGGGAGTGTAGCTCAGAGGTGGAATGCCCCTGGGTTCCATCCCCAGTGCCAATAAATAAATAAATAAATAAATAAGTAAATCTAGCGGTATCTTTCAACCTGGCAATAAACCCACTTTAATATAATGCATGTTAGTACAGTGTGTTCTGGGAGTTGTATTCAGAATACAATTTCAAACTGCCTCAACCTCAGCTCCTAGTCCAAACGGCAGCGCAGCAGCGCAGCAGCTCACAGCTGAGGACTGGAAGCCCTCCCTGGCCTGAGGGCGTCCATCTGGCCTCTCTGGGCGTGCAGTGCTGACAGTGTTGAGGGCGCGCCATCCTTGGGGCTCACTGAGCCAGAGGAGGCTGTGTTCTTCCGAGGCTGAGCCCTCACCCTGGCACTCCGGGCTTCAGAAGTCCTGCCAGATCTCAGCAGTCTTGCCTCAGCCCTCTGGGCCAGGATCAGCCGGCGGGCGCTGGCGTGGGGGTCGCAAGCCATCCTCCGTATCAGGGTCACAGCTGGGGAACATGGGGTGGAAGAGGACTCCCAGGATGAGGAAGGAAGGGGTCTCACCTGCTGCCCAGGGCCTTGGCTTTTAACTTGTAAAAAGGTTTTTGAAAGAAAAAACAATAAAATGCACCTAAGCACTTAAAAAAAAAAAAAAAGAGCAGAGAAGATAAAGTTTTCAACAAAGAGAAAACAAACAAAAACTGTAACCTACCCACGCTAGCCTGCAAAAGAATTCCTCGTCGCAAAACTGCATTACCTGCTGGGCGTGGAGGCGCGCGCTTGTAATCCCAGTACTTGGGAGGCTGAGAGCAAAAGATTCAGCGATCAGCGAAGCCCTTTCCAACCTAGTGAGACCCTGATTCAATCTGATAAAATAAAATAGAGCTGGGGGTGAAACTCAGAGGTAGAAAGCCCATGAGTGTTCAAACCTCAGAACACACACACACACACACACAAACACTGCCTTACCTTAGGTCTGAAAGATCCACTTCCTCTCAGTTTCTTTTCTTTTTTTTCTTGGGATTGGACTCAGGGGCATTCCACCCCTGAGCTATACTTCCAGTCCTATTTTTGGTTGGTTGGTTAGTTGACTGGCTGGCTGGTTGATTTCTAATAGGGTCTCTCTAGGTTGCAGAGGCTGACCTCCAACCTTTGATCCTCCTGCCTCAGCTTCCTAAGTACTGGGATTATAGACATGTGCCACCAAGCCTGGCCTCAGTTGCATTGTTTTTTCATTTTTTGGGGGGTAGGGACTGGGGATCGAACCCACGATTTTTCTACCTCTGAGCCACACCACCCCCACAGCTTTATTTATTTTAATTTTTTTTTTTTTTTTTTTTTTTTTTTTTTGGTGATACTAGGGTTCCTGGAAGCCCTTCTACCTCCGGGCTACACTCCCAGACCTATTTTAACATTTTTATTTGGAAACAGGGTCTCCTAAGCCAGCGCGCGCAGCTGGCTTTGAACCTGTGCGATCCTCCTGTCTCTGCCTCCCAAGCGCGGGGATGACGAGCGTGCGCCACCACGCCCGGCTATTTTTATTTTATTTTGAAACGGGTTCTCACTACACTTCTGAGGCTGGCCTCGAACCTCTGACCCTCTTGCATTTCAATGTTACGCCCTTGCCTTTTTGGGGAAACGACCAGGATAACGAGTCAAGCGAGATCCACCCTTGTATTCGTTGTTTTGGTTTTTCTACAACACTTTCTGAAATTCTTTGTTTTCAACCTTCGTTGTCTTTCTCTCCCACAAGAAAGTAAGAGCTACTTGAAGACAAATTGTTCAGCCCAGTGTGGTGGCCCAGCTCTCAATACTTGGGAGGCTGACACAGAAGGATCAGGAATTCAAGGCCAGCCTCAGCAACTTAGTAAGACCCTCGGCAACTTAGCCAGATCCTGTTTCAGAATTTTTTTCAAAGCCTAGTAGCCCAAGGTGGTGGCGCACACTTGTAATCCACATCTTGCTGGTTGCTTGCCTTTTTTCCTGTTAATATTTATGCTAACAGCAAAAGCAGTGGCGGAAAAATTGTTAGGGCTGGGCTAAACCAAACTGATGATACACACTGAACCGGCAGTCACTGTATTCTTCACCAGCGTGCCCTGGTAGTCAACACGATCAGGAAGAAGCCACTGTTAAGAAGCAGTAAAATCAAAATTAATTTGATTAAGTCTAGACCTTTGAATACAAGTCTTTTTACTAATTTCTGTGATGAAATGGAAATTACAATACAAGGTGCTTTTTAATTTTTTTATTGAGCTGAAATGCACATAACAAAAAATTAAACATTCTAAAGTGAATAAATCAGTGACACTTAATACAGCCACAGTGTTACACAACCACCACCTCTAGCCTGTTCCAAAACATTTTCATCACTCGAAAATAAAACCCTGTGCCCAGGAAGCACTTATTCCCCACACATAAATCTGTGTGCAGAAGTGGGATGGTTGTCCCAAGCAGAAACAGTTGAGCAATTGTTTGAATTGTAAGGTGAACTAGCCTCTTCTGAGCTATACCCCCAGCCCTATTTTTTATTAGTAGCTGAGGCTGTCTGTGAACCGCGATCCCCCGGTCTCAGCCTCCCAAATGCTGGGATTACAAGTGTGCGCCACATGCTTGGCTCCTTATTGTTTATTTTATTTTATTTTTGTGGTACTGGGGGTGGAACCCAGAGTACCTCCGGGCTATACTCCCAGACTTTTTTTAAATTTACATATATATTTTTTTAATTTGGAAACAGGGTCTCGCTAAGTAGCTGAGGCTGGCTTCGAACACGTGCGATCCTCCTGTCTCAGCCTCCCAAGCGCGGGGATTACAAGCGTGCGCCACCACGCCCGGGTTATTTTATATTTTATTTGGAAACGGGGTCTCACTAAATTGCTGAGAGCCTAAGTAGCTGAGGCTGGCTTCGAACCTATGTGATCCTCCTGTCTCAGCCTCCCAAGCTCTGGGATTACAAGCGTGCGCCACCACGCCCGGCTTATTGTTTATTTTAAAACAGGGTCTCCCTGCCAGGCGTGGTGGCGCACGTTTGTAATCCCAGCATTCGGGAGGCTGAGACTGGAGGATCGCGGTTCGTGGACAGCCTCAGCTACTTAGTGAGGCCCTCTGCAACTCAGTGAGACGCGGTTTAAAAATAAAGAATAAAAAATAGGGGAGGGGGTGTAGCTCGGAGGTCAAATGCCCCTGGGTTCCATCCCGAGACCCGCAAAAATAAATAAATAAATAAATAAATAAATAAATAAATAAATAAAATAAAACAGGGTCTCACTGAGTTGCAAAGGGCCTCACTAAGTAGCTAAGGCTATCTGTGAACTGCGATCCTCCCGTCTCAGCCTCTCGATTACAAGCTGGGGTTACAAGCATGTGCCACCACGCCTGACTTCACGGAGCACTATTTTTATTTGAAAGAATGATCAAGCCAGACATGGTGGCAACATGCCTGTAATCCCAGTACTTGGGAGGCTGAGACAAGAGGATTGCAGGTTGAAGGACAGCCTCAGCAATGACTGTCAGCAACCTAGCAAGATCCTGTTTCGATAAAACAAGCGCCAGGCGTGGTGGCACACGCTTGTAATCCCTGCACTTGGGAGGCTGAGACAGGAGGATCGCACAGGTTCAAAGCCAGCCTCAGCTACTTAGTGAGGCTCTCAGCAACTTAGTGAGACCCTGTTTCCAAATAAAGTATAAAATAAGTCTGGGAGTATAGCCCGGAGGTAGAAAGCCCCTGGGTTCTACCACCAGTACCACCATAAAAAATAATAAAATAAAATAAACAAGCTAGGCATGGTGGTGCATGCTTGTAACCCCAGTACTTGGGAGACCGAGATAGGAGGATCCCAGGTTCGCCACTAGCCTCAGCTACTTAGTGAGACTCTGTTGCAAAATAGGATAAAAGAGCCAGGCTTGCTGGCGCATTTATAATCCCAGTACTTGGGAGGCTGAGACAGGAGGATTCTGCAGGTTCAAAGCCAGCCTTAGCTACTTAGTGAGGCGCTCAGAAATTTAATGAGACCCTATTTCCAATAAAATATAAAAAATAGGTCTGGAAGTATAGCCCAAAGGTAAAAGACCCCTGGGTTACATCTTCAATACCACACACACACACACACACACACACAAAAAAAAAATAGAATAAAAAATAGGGATGGGGTATAGTTCAGAGGTAGAATACCCTGGGTGCAATTCCCACTACTGAAAAAGAAAGAAAGAAAGAAAGAAAGAAAGAAAGAAAGAAAGAAAGAAAGAAAGAAAGAAAGAAAGAAAGAGGAAAAAGAAAGAAAGAAAAGTAAAACAGCATATTTGTTACTCAATAAATATTCAAGTTTCATTTTAACTTTGGAAAACTTGAATGTCCACCATGAGTCTTACCGCTCCACAAGTCTTAATACTAGCAAAAGTGATTTTTGATATCATCTAATGAAATATGCCAACTCTTAGGAGAGCTGCATGAACCAGTGAACTAATATTTTCCACATGACCAGCTCAAATATGGTCAAATCATGCATGAATGAAAGATGGACTCCAAGGGTTAGACAGACCAGTACATGTTAGTACAAGCTCTAAAAAATCCATTAATATAGAATTTATCCAACTGAACTTCCTTTTGTGTGTGTGTGTTGGGGGGGGGGTGTTGGGGATTGAACCCAGGGGCATTTTACCCCCAAACTATACCCCTAGTCCTATTTGTATTTTTTATTTTAAAACAGAATCTAAATTGCAGAGGGCCTCATGAACTTGTTGAGGCTGGCCAAGAACCTGCAATCCTTCTCTCTCAGCTTCAAAAGTATTGGGTTTGCAGGCATGCACCACTATGTCCAGCTTAAATTGTTATATTTAATATATATTTAGAACAATATAGCTAACAGCCGGGCGTGGTGGCGCACGCTTGGAATCCCAGCATTCGGGAGGCTGAGACCTGGAGGATCGCGGTTCGCGGCCAGCCTCAGCTACTTAGTGAGGCCCTCTGCAATTCAGTGAGCCCCGGTTTCAAAATAAAGAATAAAAAATAGGGCATGGGGTGTAGCTCGGAGGTCAAATGCCCCTGGGTTCCATCCACAGACCCACAAAAAAAAAAAAAAAATATATATATATATATATATATATATATATATTTATTTAACAGAGCAAACCTGATATCACAAATACCTCTACTTAGGGTGAGACTAATTTTATTTATATAAAATAATATATCAGCCTGGTGACATATTCCTGTCATCCCCATACTTCTTGGGAGGCTGAGACAGGAGGATTACAGGCTTGAGAACAGCATTAAGTAATTTAGCAAGACCCTGTTTCAAAGTTAAAATAAGAGCCTAAGCCGGGCGTGGTGGCGCACGCTTTAATCCCAGCATCCGGGAGGCTGAGACCGGAGGATCGTGGTTCACGGACAGCCTCAGCTACTTAGTGAGGCCCTCTGCAACTCAGTGAGACCCGGTTTCAAAATAAAGGATAAAAAATAGGGCAGGGGGGTGTAGCTTAGAGGTCAAATGCTCCTGGGTTCCATCCCCAGACCAGCAAAAAATAATAATAATAATAAATTTAAAATAAATTAAATAAAATTAAGAGCTTGGTATGGTAGCTCATGCCTGTAATCCCAGGACTTGGAAGGCTGAGACAGGAGGATTGAAGGTTCAAGCCTCAGCAAGTAGTGAGACTCATCAACCTAGTTGAGATGCTGTTTCAAAACAAATAAAAATAGGGCTGGGGTTACTATAGCTTGGAGGTAGAATTCCCCTGGGTTCAGTTCCCATTACCACAAAAATGAAAGAAAGAGAAAAAAAAAAAGAAAGAAAGAAAATAGGGCTGGAGCTATAGCTCAGAGAGGTAGACTGCCTAGTTTCAATCCCTAGCACCACAAAAAAATTAATTAAATTAAATAATGAATCAATTAAACTGGGCCTGGTCGTGCTTGCCAATAATCCCAGCTGCTCAGGAGGCTGAGGCAGGAGGATCACAAGTTTGAGAACAGCCAGGCAATTTAGCGAAACTCTCAAAAATTAAAAACAAAAAGCTGAGCCTTTCGGTCATGGGGGCGCACACCTGTAATCCCAGGACTTGGGAGGCTGAGACAGGAGGATCACAGGTTCCAAGCCAGCCTCAGCAACTGGTGAGGCCCTCTGAAACTTAGAGAGACCCTGTTTCAAAATAAAGAATAAAAATTAGGGCTGGAGATGTAGCTCGGAGGTAGAATGCCCCTGGGTTCCATCCTCAGCACCACACACAAAAAAATGGGGACAGGTTAGCGGCCTGGCCTGGGGTGTCCAGGGGAGCGTGGGCTCTGGAGAGGCAGGACGAGGGTAGGAGCCCGGGTTGAGGGGACAGTGGTCCTTGGTGGAAAGGGTCTTGCTCGGTGGCCGAGAGTCTCCGTACATTGCCGAGACCGGCCTTGATCCTCCTGTCTCAGCCTCCCCAGTACTGAAATTACAGCGTGCGCCGTCCCACCGAGCTGTGATTGAACGTTGGAATCGGGCAGACCTGCGTGGCCTTCACCTGGAACACAGATGACTGTGCAAGTGAGTTAGCACACTTACACCAGATGTGATGTCCACGGTCCTCCCTGCGAGAGCTACCCGGCAGCCCAGTGTCAGGACGCCCTGCCTCAATGGCTCACTGACCCAGCTCAGCCTCTGACTCACTGCCTGAGCTGAGCAAACCTCTAGGGCCTCCGTTTCCCCATTCCAGAAAATGACAGGGCAGACGTCACCCCCTCTCTTGTGCCTCCATTCCACCAGCCATCCTCTGATTAAAGGCCCTTGTTTTGTTGGCGGAGTGCCTCAGAGCGTCACAGAATTCGGCTAGAAAGGGTTCCAGGGTTCCAAATATTTCCCCATGGGCCCCTCAATTCATTGCATCAGTGAGGAAGCTGAGCCCCGGGGGGGTCTAGCAACTTGTTCAGCCTCGGCTGCACACGGCAGGGGGAGGGGGCCAGTTCTGGGGGGATCCGGGGGGAGCTCTTTTCACGCTGAGAAGTGACTCGGGCGTCTGGTGGTCTCACCACGCGAACCTTAACAAATAGCCTGCAGTTCCGCTGGGGATGCAAATCTCACCTTAGCCGAGAAAATCGGGGCTGTAGGGCTGGAAGGCCGGGTTAAGGGACCGATGGGTCACTGCATGTTACTAACTAAAACCCCCTTCAGAGGCCACGCCTCCTAGAAATTCCCAAGGAAAGGCAGAGGAGATGAAATTAGCAAGAAGAGGTTAGAAAAGGTGGGGGGCTGATGTCCCTCCTGGCGATCCTCTGGATGCCCTGCCCCCACTGAGCAGGCCCCAAGCTGACCCCGTGGTGCGTGTGTGTGTGTGTGTGTGTGTGTGTATGCACGTGTATGTGCTAGAGATTGAACCCAGGGGCATTCTACACACACACACACACACACACACACACACACACACACACATATATATACTGGGGATGGAACCATTCTACCTCTGAGCTACACCTCCAGCCCTATTTTTTATTCTTATTTGGAAACAGGGTCTCACTAAGTTGCAGAGGGCCTCACTAAGCAGCTGAGGCTGGCTTCAAACCTGCCATCCTCCTGTCTCAGCCTCCCAAGTACTGGGATTTTAAGCATGTGACATCATGCCCAGCTCTTACTTTCTATATTTAAAATAGGGTCTCACTAATGGCCTCAAACCTCTGATCCTCCAGTCTCAGCCTCCCAAGTACTAGCATTACAAGTGCGCACCACCGTGCCCTGCTAGCTGATTCTTCGGTGCTGGCTTTGTGCCAGTGCCGTGCAAAGGCCTTCCCAGTGAGAATAGCCATGGCTGTTAACCCGGTAGTGAGCCGAAGGAGCTCAGAGAGGTAAGGAACTTGCTCAAGGCCACACAGCCAGTGGGAGGTGGAGTTTAGGGCTGGACTTCACGTGGAAAACCACCACAGTACACTTGCTCTTCATCCGCCAGGCCACTAGCTCCAGACCCATGAGGCTGGAGGGAGATCAAACCACCCATACCGTGTGTGTGTGTGTATGTGTGTGTGTGTGTGTGTGTGTGTGTGGTGTTGGGGGTTGAAGCCAAAGGCATTCTACTTTCAAGCTACACCCCCCAGGGCCAATTTTATTTTTTACTTGGAAACAGAATCTCTCTAGGTTGGTGAGAAGTTCACTATTTGCTGAGGCTATCCTCAAACCTGTAATCCTCCTGTCTCAGACTCCCAAGCACCAGGATTATAGACATGCACCACCACACCTGGCTTTTTGTGTGTATTTATTTATTTATTTTTGGTGGTACTGGGGGTGGAACCCAGAGGCTTTCTACCTCCGGGCTATATTCCCAGACCCATTTTATATTTTATTTGGAAACAGGGTCTCACTAAGTCGCTGAGAGCCTCAGTAAGTAGCTGAGGCTGGCTTCGAACCCGCGTGATCCTCCTGTCTTGCCTCCCAAGCACAGGGATTACAAACGTGTGCCACCACGCCCGGCTTGTGTGTTTGGTTTTATACTGGGGATTGAACCCAGGAGTATTAAACCTTCAAGCTAAACCCAGCCATATTTTATTTTTGTTTTATTTTACTTTGCGGTACTGGGGATGGAACCTAGGGGAATTCTACCTCTGAGCTACACCTCCAGCCCTGTTTTATTTTTATTTTTTATTTATTTATTTTTGGGGGTACTGGGGATGGAACCCAGGAGCATTCTACCTCTGAGCCCTATTTTTATTCTTTATTTTTTTTGAAACAGGGTCTCACTGAGTTGCAGAGGGCCTCGCTAAGTAGCTGAGGCTGTCCTCGAACTGCGATCCTCCTGTCTCAGCCTCCCAAATGCTGGGATTCCAAGCGTGCGCCACCACGCCGGCTTATTTTTATTTTTTATTTTTTTTCATTTTGAAACAAGGTCTCACTGAGCTGCTAAGTGTCTGGCTAAATTGCTAAGATGACTGCCACCCCGCGATCCTCCTGTCTCCGCCTCTCAAGTACTAGGATTACAGGTGTGCACTATCACACCTGGCTCTCTCTTTTTTTTGTTTCTTTCTTATGTTTATTTATTTATTTTGTGGTCATGGGGATTGAACCCAGAGGCAATTTGCCTCTGAGCTACACTCTAGCCCTGTTTTATTTTATTGAAACAGGGTGTCTCGAAGTAGCTGAGGCTGTCCGAGAAACCACGATCCCCCTGTCTAAGCCTCACGAGTACTATGATTACAAGCGTGCACCACCCGACTTATTTTTATTTTGAAACAGGGTCTCAGCCAGGGGTGGTGGCGCACGCTTGTAATCTGCATTCCGGAGGCCGAGACTGGAGGATGGAGGTTCACAGGACAGCCTCAGCTACTACTTAGTGAGGCCCTCTGCAACTCAGTGAGACCCTGTTTCAAAAGAAAGAATAGAAAATAGGGCTGAGGGTGTAACTTGGAGGTAGAATGCCCCTGGGTTCCGCCCACAGAGAGAGAGAGAGAGAGAGAGAGAGAGAGAGAGAGAGAGAGAGAGAGAGAGAGAGAGGAGGATGGCCTCACTAAGTTGCAGAGGCTGACCTTGACCCTGTGATCTTGATCTTCCTCTCAGCTTCCCAAGTACTGGGGTTACAGGCGTGTGCCACCGCACCTCACGGCCAGGTCTCTTCTTAACAGCCAGGGAAACGGAGGCCCAAAGAGAGGACTCTTGGCCAAAGCCAAACACTTGGTCAGTGAGTTAAACAAGCCCCAGGTCTCTGGGCTCAGAGGCCCATTGTTTATGCAGAGGTCGGAGCAAACAGAGGCTCCCTTGTCCCCGCCATGTGGAAGCCCCATGGGTCTTTTTTTTTTTTTTTTAATTTCCAACCTCCTCCCATTTCCCACCAGACAGAGCGCTCCTGCCACCCTGCCTGGCTCGCAGATGTCCGTCTGGCAGCCAGGCACCCCGCGAGCCCCTCTTCTTCCTTCCCTACTCTGAGTGTTTAATGTTCTAGGGGAAGAGAACAAACAGCAGGGCATAAATCACGGGTGACCCGGCCGGCTCCCTCCTTTGCTGAATCTGAAGCGGACGGGACAGCGACGCCAGGGAATCGGCAGGACTTGCTGACTCATTTGAACCCACGGTCCCAAGGCACACGCCTTTCTCCTAGCCCCGAGAGCTGGGTAAATTTTCCCCTAATCTAGGACCCATTTATTCTAAAATAATTCTCTGAAACAGTCTTCACCTCTTGCAGGGATGACGGAAAGGATAGAATAGGGGCATGGGAGATGGGCTGGGAGGAATTAAGTTGTTTACCAAGTGGTCGAAGACTGAGCACACCTGCAATCTCAGTACACTGGAGGCTGAGATAGGAGGCCAGCCTCCGTCCCTTAGTGAGGCCCTTAGCAATTGAGTGAGCCCCTGTTTCTAGATAAAGTAAAATAGGGCTGGGGGTCTAGCTCTAAGGTAGAATGTCCCTGAGTTCGATCCCCAGTATCAAAAAAAAAAAAAAAAAAAAGTGGTTGAAGGCTGGGTACACCTATAATTCCAGTACTTAGGAGGCTGAGGCAGGAAGATTGCAAGTTTGAGGCCAGCCTCGGCCACTTAGTATGACACTCAGCAACTTAGGGAGACCCTGTTTCCAAATAAAAAATAAAATAGGGCTGAGGGAGCCGAGCGTGGTGGCACATGCTTGTAATCCCCGCGCTTGGGAGGCGGAGACAGGAGGATCGCGCTGGTTCGGAGCCAGCCTTGCTGGTTTAAGAGACTCTGTTTCCACATAAAAATGTTAAAAAATAGGTCTGGGAGTGTAGCCCGTGGGAGTGTATCCCGGAGATAGAAGGGCTTCCAGGAACCCCAGTACCACCAAAAAAAAAAAAAAAAAAAAAAAAATAGGGCTGAGGGTGTGTAGCTTTGAGGTAGAATGCCCTGGGTCCAATCTTCAGTAACACACACACACACACACACACACACACACACACACTCACACTCACTCACACTCACACACACTCATAGATATGCATATATAATTAATTTTAAAAGATGGATGAGGGTATAGCTAGGAGGTAGGATGTCTCCAGGTTCAACTCCCCAGTACTATCCCCCCAAAAAAAATATGAAAATTCCTCCCACTAGTCTCCAAAGATCCTGATTCCACCTAGAGGTCTGCTATACCACTATGCAGTCTGCCAAGCTGCCTCAGTTTCCCCACCTTGTCTAGGAACCGATGAGCCCAAAGAGATGCACACATGTGCTCAATTTTTTTCCTTCTGTAGTTCTGGGGGTTGAGCCCAAGGCCAGGTGCATGCGGGGTGCGCGCTCCCCCACCGAGCTGCACCCCGGGCCCGGTCAGCCCCGGTGGCCAGTGTTTGTGGAGCGCTCCTTGTCTGAGCACCAGGATAAACTCTGCCCTGGCAACGGTGGACCGGACAAACCAGACCTTTCCCTCCCGAGACGCAGAGCCCGTGAGCCAGGCTCAGTCTCCAGGGCCCTGATAAAGGCTCAGCTGGAGAGGAGAGAGGACCCATGGCCGCAGTGTGGAGAGGGACACAACGCGGTCCAGGCCGCCGGGATGCGGAGGCTGGAGGAGGGTGGGCGGAAGTCAAGGGAGAAGGCGACCCAGGCCGAGGGCAGGGCACAGCTCTGCCGTCAGGCAAAAGGAGCCGGCCTCCGGCTGCGCCAAAGGGGAACGGAACTGGCTTACGCAGCATCGTACCACCAGGCCTCATGCCGGAGACTCCGGCTCAGATGGTAGGATTTCCTGCCGTGTTAGTCATAGCTCACAGGATTCCATAGGGCTGCATTCTTTTCATAGTACGAATTCTTTCAGCATCTCTAAAAAATAACCTTGTCCCAACAAGTCTCTGGTTGTGATGGATCCTTTTATGGGGCTTATTCTGTCACCCTGGGTCCCACAGTCCTGACTTTTTTTTTTTTGGTACCAGAGATTGTATTGAAACTCAGGGGCATTCTACCTCCAAACTACACCACAGCCCTATATTATTTTATTTGTGGTACAGGGGATTGAACCCAGGGGCATTCTATCTTTAAGCTATAACCCAGCCCCATTTTATTTTATTTTATTTTATTTTATTTTATTTTATTTTATTTATTTCAGGGTCTCACTAAGTTGCCAAGGGCTTCCCTTTGTTTCTGAGCCTCGAGAGTTCGATCCTGCCAGGCATGGTGGTGTATATTTGTACACTTGCACACTTGTACTACCAATACTTGGGAGGCTGAGACAGGAGGATCGCAGGTTCGTGGCCAGCCTCAGCAACTCAGTGAGACCCTGTATCAAAATAAAGAGTAAGCCGGGTATAGTGGCGCACGCTTGTAATCCCCGCGCTTGGGAGGCTGAGACAGGAGGATCGCACAGATTCAAAGCCGGCCTCAGCTACTTAGTGAGGCTCTCAGCAACTTAGTGAGACCCTGTTTCCAAATAAAGTATAAAATAGGTCTGGGAGTGTAGCCCAGAGGTAGAAAGTCCCTGGGTTCCATCCCCAGTACCACAAAAAAAAAATTAAAAACAAGGAGTAAAAGCTAGGTGTGGTGGTGATACTTGCAATCACAGCATTCGGGAGGCTGAGGCAGGAGGATTGTGGTTCGCCGACAGTCTCAGCTACTTAGTGAGGCCCTTCTCAACTCAGTGAGACCCTGTTTCAAAAATAAAAAGTCTGAAAAATAGGAGTGGTGTCGCTCGGAGGTAGAATGCCCCTGGGTTCCATTCCCGTTACCGCAAAAGTAAAGAGTAAAGCAAGGCGTGGTGGCCCGCGCCTGTCGTCTCAGTACTTGGGAGGCTGAGGCAGGAGGATTGCAGGTTCGAAGACAGCCTCAGCAAGTTGTGAGGCTCTCCTCAACCTCCTGAGACATTGTTTCTTAATTAAAAAATAAGAAAATAAAATAGAGCTGAGGTGTAGACCAGAGGAAGAATGCCCCTAGATTCAAACCCAAGTACTACACACATGCAAAACCCTTCAATCCTCCTGTTCCTGTCTCATCCTCCCAAGTACTGCGATTACTAGTGTGTGCTACCATGCTAGACTTTATTTATTTATTTATTTATTTATTTATTTATTTATTTATTTTGGTGGTACTGGGGATGGAACCCAGAGGCTTTCTACCTCCAGGCTATACCCCCAGACCTATTTTATATTTTTATTTTGGAAACAGGGTCTCACTAAGTCGCCGAGAGCCTCACTCAGTAGCTGAGGCTGGCTTCAAACTTGCGCGATCCTCCTGTCTCAGCCTCCCAAGTACTGGGATTACAGGCGTGTGCTACCATGCCCAGCCATGCTAGGCATTTCTTTCTTTCTTTCTCTTCTTTCTTTCTTTCTTTCTTTCTTTCTTTCTTTCTTTCTTTCTTTCTTTCTTTCTTTCTTTCCAGTGCTGGGGATTGCGCCCAGGGCCATTCTACTTCTGAACTAAACCCTCAGCCTTATTTTTTTATTCTTTCTTTCTTTCTTTTTGTTGTCTGGTACTGGGGGTGGAACCCAGGGGCTTTTCTACCCCCAGGCTATATTCCCAGACCTATTTTTATATTTTAAGTTGATGAGCGCCTCTCTCAGTAGCTGAGGCTAGCTTCAAACCTGTGCGATCCCCCTGTCTCAGCCTCCCAAGTGCTGGGATTACAAGTGTGGGTCACCACACCTGGCTTTATTCTTTATTTTGAAACAGGGCCTCACTAAATTGGGAAGGGCCTAAGGAGCTGAGGCTGGTGGCGAACCTGTGATTCTCCTAAGCACTGGGATTATAAATACAGCACCACGCCCAGTATTCCTGACTTCTTAAGGAACTGCCCCCCTCTGTCCTCTGCCGTCAGGCATATGTGGCATGAGAGGGCAGCTAGTGTGTGCGCTGTGGGGGCCTTGGCTTCATGGGAAATTACAGAACTATGTCTGACCAGACAGAAAGAATAAAGGTCATTCTCTACCCTTACTTTAATGGCATGGAAGATTGCCAACAAACAGCCCTGTGGGAAATGTGCCTATAAAGACAGGATGCAGAGGGTCAGAGATATATGCAGAAAAGAATATCCCTGGGTGTTGTAGTCTACACTTGTATCCCCTCTACTTGGAAGTCTGAGACAGGAGGATCGCATGTTTGAGGCCAGACTCAGCTACTTAGCAAGGCCCTTAGTAACCTAGTGAGACCCTGTTTCCAAATTAAAAAATATTAATAATAAGGCTGGTGTAGTTCGGAGGTAGAACACCTTGGTTGCATTCCCAGGACCACAAATTCATTATCATCCTCTCTACTGTCTGCCAGCGAGACTTGGGGAAACCATGTGACCTGTTCTGTGTCTTATGCAAAGAAGTGGCCGGGCCAGCTTCCAACCCCAAGTGATTGGCCTGTCACTTCAGAATTTCCCAAATGGTTCGGAGGCATGATATTACACAAAATAAACAGAACAAGAAAAGAATTCCCCAGCTGAATAAATCTGAGACCTGCTGAGTTCAGCAAAGCACCCAGGTTTTTGAAGTTCCTACAGAACTTCTCAGAGCCTTGACGCGCCGATGCACACGGTGACCTTCTGAGAGTCTAGAGAGGCCGGGCATGGCGGTGCGCACCTTACAACTCGCCTGAGCCGAGGACACATTGTTCCTGGGTGACTCCCATGATGTGGAGTCCACTTTGGGAAACACAGTAATAACTCCCCGTGCTCTTGAAACCATTATGCCCCTATATATAAAGGGAGTCCAGGCCATCTCTTTTATTTCTTTGTTTGTTTATTTATTTATGTGGTACTGGGGATAGAACCCAGAGGCTTTCTACCTCCGGGTTATACTCTCAGCCCTATTTTATAATTTATTTGGAAACAGGGTCTCACTAAGTTGCCGAGAGCCTCACTAAGTAGCTGAGGCTGGCTTCGAACCCGTGCGATCGTCCTGTCTCAGCCTCCCAAGCGCGGGGATTGCAAGCATGCGCCACCACGCCTGGCTCATAGGCCATCTATTTTAGAAAGATGAGTGGGTGCATACTGTACCTGTTACCTTTTTCTGGTACCTCAGGTATGAAAAAAAAAAATTTTTTTTTCGGTACTGGGGATGGAACCCAGGGGCATTCTACCTCCAAGCAACACCCCCAGCCCTATTTTTCATTCTTTATTTTGAAGCAGAGTCTCACTGAGTTGCAGAGGGCCTCACTAAGTAGTAGCTGAGGCTGGCCGTGAACCCGGAGCCTCCTGTCTCAGCCTCCCGAATGCTGGGATGACGAGCGTGCCCACCGCGCCCGGCGGTGTCCTCCCCTTTATGAAATTCATTTGCTTTTCTACAGGAGAAAAGCACACCACAAACCTTTTCTGTAGAGAGCCAGTTGATAAATATTTTTAGCTTTTGTAAGACACATAAACTTTCTTCCATCCTTTCTCTCTCCCTTTCCTTTTCTTTCTAATTACTTTTGTACTGGAGATTGAACCCAGGGGCCATTCTACCTCCAAGCTACACCTCTAACTGTATTGTATTTTTATTTTGAATGAGGGTCTCACTGCTTGCTGAGGCTGTCCTCGAACTTGTGATCCTCCTGTCTCAGCCTCCCAAGTACTGGGATTACAGGTTGGGGCCACCATGTCCGGCTGGCACTGGATATTTTTTATTTTTTATTTTGGCGGTACTGAGGATGGAACCCAGGAGCATTCTACCTTCAAGCTACACTCCCAGGCCAGTTTCTTATTCCTTATTTTGAAACAGGGTCTCATTAAATTACAGAGCTACTACTTACTAAGTAGTAGCTGAGGCTGGTTGCGAACTGAGATCCTCCTGTCTCCGCCTCTATTGGGATTATAAGCATGACCACCACACCCAGCTGGCACCTGGATTTAAGCCCTGACATTGACTCCAGAGCCCAGCTCTTAACGCTCTTCCTCTTTAAAATGTCAAAAATCTTTTTGGCTCTCAGGCCAAGAAAACAGGCTAGAGAGAAGGGCAGGAGCAGGATTTTGGCCTGAGCCACAGATTTCTGACTCACACCCAGTACTGCTCACGACTTCCATGTTCGGTATAAGGATATTGGCCAGATATCCTGCATCTCTCCGGCTGGTTCTCCTACGCCACCTTAGAAGGTGGGCACCGAGTGGCTTCCCTGTTCTACAGAAAAGCTGATGTCCACAAGAAGAAAATGACTAAGGTCATTCGCTGGGTGACTCTGAGGCCACAGTTTTGAGGAGAAACCCATCAGGTACCGGTGCTTAGGAGAAAAGATGCCAAGCCTACGTGCATAGTATAGCATCTCTGCTAGTTCTATGGGGCAAAGGCTTACAAGCACTAGCTTTGAGCCGGGCGCGGTGGCGCACGCTTGTCATCCCCGCGCTTGGGAGGCTGAGACAGGAGGATCGCGCGGGTTCAAAGCCAGCCTCAGCTACCTAGTGAGGCTCTCAGCATCTCAGTGAGACCCTGGTTCCAAATAAAGTATAAAAATAGGTCTGGGAGTATAGCCCAGAGGTAGAAAATTCCCTGGGTTCCACCCCCAGTACAAAAAAAAAAAAAAATTAGCTTTAAGGACTGGAGAGGGAGGTCAGTGGAGAAGTGCCTGGCTTAGATCCTCAACATCAAAGATAGATAAATAAATAAGAACAGCACCCCAGTTGAGAAAAGAGACTTGGTACTTTGTCCTGAAGCTGCATTTGAATGTCACATTTGTAAAGCATGACCACTTTTTTATAGAACTGGGGATTAAACCTAAGAACATTCTACCTCCAAACTATGCCCCGCCCCTATTCTTTCTATTCTATTTATTTATTTATTTATTTAATTTACTTTTTGCAGTACTGGGGATGGAACCCAAGGGCATTCTACCTCTGAGCTATACCCCCAGCCCTATTTTTTGTCTTTTTATTATTTATTTATTTATTTATTTATTGGGGTACTGAGGCTAGAACCCAGGGTAATTCTACCTCTGAGCTACACCCCCAGCCCTATTTTTTATTCTTTATTTTGAAACAGGGTCTCACTGAGCTGCGGAGGGCCTCACTAAGTAGCTGAGGCTGTCCGTGAACCGCGATCCTCCGGTCTCAGCCTCCCGAATGCTAGGATTACAAGCGTGCGCCACAACCCCCGGCTATTTATTTTTGAAACAGGGTCTCTCCAGGTTACTGAGCATCTCAGTAAGTTGCTGGTCTTGAACCTGCAGTTGTCCTATCTCAGCTTCCCAAGTACTGGGATTACAGACATGAGCCACCATGTCCAGCTTTCCTGAACCTTGCACATGCTAGGAGAATGCTCTGCCACGAAGCCAGTTCCATCCTTTTGTGAGTGTGAGTGTGTGTGTGTGTGTGTGTGTGTGTGTGTGTGTGTTGTACTGGGGATTGAACCCAGGAACATTCAACCTCTTGAGCTACACCTCTCCATCCCTATTTTATTTTTATTTTCAAACAGGGTCTTGCTAGGTTGACGAGAGTCTCACTACTTGCTGAAGCTGTCCTCGAACCTGCAATCCTCTCATCTCAGCCTCCCAAATTCCAGGATTACAGGCATGAGCTACCATGCTCGGCTTCCCTATCTTTTTTTTTTTTTTTTTAATTTTTATCTTGCAGCACTAAGGACCAAATCCAGAGCCTCACAAAGACTGAACAAGAACTTTGCCAATGAGCTACATTCCCAGACTCCTTTTTTATTATTATTATTTTATTTTTATTTTTGTGTGGGTCTGAGGCTGGAACCCAGGGGCATTCGAGCTCGGAGTTACATCTACTGCCCTATTTTTTATTCTTTATTTGGAAACAGGGTCTCACTAAGTTGCAGAGGGCCTCACTAAGTAGCTGAGGCTGTCTGCAAACCACGATCAGCTGGTCTCAGCCTCTCCGATGCTGGGATTACAAGCATGCGCTACCATGCCCAGCTTTATTTTTTGTTTTAAAATAGTTCTCACAAGCCAGGCCTGGTGGCTCACGTTTTTAATCCCAGTGGTTGGGAGGCTGAGACAGGAGGATCACATAGGTTTGAAGCCAGCTTCAGCTACTGAGGCTCTCAGCAACTTAGTGAGACCCCATTTCCAAATAAATTATAAAACAGGGCTGGGGGTGTAGCACAGAGGTAGAAAGCCCCTGGGTTTTACCCACACACACACACACACAGTATTACACACACACACACACACACACATACACACACACACACAATAAAATAAAATAAAAAATTAAAAAGGTTTAAAATAGTTCTTTTTTTTTTTTTTTTTTTTTTGGTGGTACTGGGGTTCCTGGAAACCCTTCTACCTCCAAGCTACACTCGCAGACCTATTTTTATACTTTTTTTATTTGGAAACAGGGTCTCTTAAACCAGCGCGGTTGGCTTCGAACCTGTGCGATCCTCCTGTCTCCCCCTCCCAAGCGTGGAGATTACAAGTGTGCGCCACCACGCCCGGCTAAAATAGTTCTTACTAAATTACAAAAGCTGGTCTCAATATGCCCTACTGACTTCAACCAGTTCCCTGGGCCTCTGTCTGAATGACTAGCGCACTCACGGTCAGTGTCTTCGTTTCATACTGAATAACATAGATCAGTAGATTGTTTGATAAATGGTTCACATGTTTGTCTTCATTCGGTCTTTATCTGCACCGACTTCTTGTGTTTTCTTTACCAAGTTCAATATTTAAGTCGAAATTCATTTGGGTGTGTGGCTCAGAAATAAAGTCACATAAATATTTCCAGTTGGTTTTCTCAGTTTTGTTGTTTTTAGTGTGTGTGTGTGTGTGTGAGTGTGTGTGTGTATGTGTTACTGCGGATTGAACTCATGGGCATTTAACCTCTGAGCTAAACCTCGAATCCTTTTTACCTTAGTTGCTGCATGCTGCCGCTTGCTGTGAACCTGTGATCCTCCTATTTCAGCCTCCCAAGGATTGTAATTACAGGAATACACAATACACACACACACTTGGTTTTGTTTTGGGGTTTTTTTTTTTTTGCTTTTTTTTGTGGTACTGGGGGGTGGAACCCAGGGGCTTTCTACCTCCAGGCTACACTCCCAGACCTATTTTATATTTTATTTGGAAACAGGGTCTCACTAAGTTGCTGAGAGCCTCACTAAGTAGCTGAGGCTGGCTTCGAACCTGTGCGATCCTCCTGTCTCAGCCTCCCAAGCGCGGGGATTACAAACGTGCGCCACCACGCCCGGCTTCTATATAACATTCTTGAAATGTCAAAGTTGCACAGAAGGAGAATACATCAGTGGTTACCAGGACGTAGGGAGGCAGGAGGAAACGGGAAGGCTGTGGCTATACAAAGGTTATAGGAGGCATCCAGGTACTAGATTGTTTTATATCTTGATTTTGGTAGTGATCAAACATATCTACACATGTGATCAAACTACATAGGAAAAAATATATATACACACACAAAGATACACATGAATCTGGGCATGGTGGCGCACGCTTATAATCTCAGCATTGGGGAGGCTGAGACAGGAGGATCGTGGTTCATAGACAGCCTCAGCTACTTACTGGGGCCCTTTGCAACTCAGTGACACCCTGTTTCAAAATAAAGAATAAAAAATAGGGCTGGGGGTGTAGCTTGGAGGTAGAATGCCCCTGGGTTCCATTCCTAGTGCTGAGAGAAAAAAAATACACATGAATGTGTGTGAAACTGAGGAATTTGAATAAGGTGGTGTATCAATGGCAATTTCCTTGTAGTATTTTATTACAGTTATACAGGATACTATCACTGGGGAAAATGGATGAAAGGCACATGGGATCTCTTGCTGTGATTTCTTATAACTTCATGTAAATGTATAGTTACCTCAAAATAAATGTGTTGTTGTTGTAGCTGTTGGATTTTTAGTTCCTTTGTGTGTGTGTGTGTGTGTGTGTGTGTGTGTGTGTGTTACTGGAGATCGAACCCAGGGGCATTCTACCTCTGAGCTATACCCCCAGCCCTATTTTATTCCTTATTTTGAAATGGTCTCACTAAGATGTGGGGGGGCTCACTAAGTAGCTGCGGCTGTCCTTCCACCTGCGATCCTCCTGTCTTAGCCTCCCAAGCGCTGGGATTACGAGTGTGGGTCATCATGCCCGGCTTCCTTTGAGTTCTTGATTCGAGACCGTTCATTCTGCGGGTTAAGGTGCATCGGCCATTCGTTTGTCTGCTAGGATACCACCTAAAATCTTTCAGCAAAGCTTATGCCTGTCAAGCACGGGGCAAAGTGCCCTCCATAGATGATCTATTTTAACAGAATCGAGGGGGAAAGAAAATACTGTCATTATACCTACATTTAAGAGACGAGGAAACTAAAGTTCAGCAAAGCCAAGTCAAAGGCTCTAATCCATCCACATAGTGCTTAAGAGACAGGAGAAAACCAGAGCCTCAGAGTCCACGCCCACACCCATAACCTCCACACAGTTCCACCACACGACCTTGGTCTTTGACCTAACTAGCCTTGAACCTGAGACCCACGGCCAGAGCTCTCCCACACGCTCCTCCAGATTCCTCTAGACCATTCCAATTCCCAAGACTAAGTTTAGGTCCTAACTCCACCGTCTGGCAGCTGTGTGATCTTAGAAATGTCACTTCTCGAACTGGCTATGATGGCTCACCCTGTAACCCCGGCTCCTCTGGAGTCTGGGGCAGGAGGATTGTAAATCTGAGGTCAGCTTCCTCAATTTAGGGAAATCCTGTCTCAAAATAAAACAAGGAAGCCGGACGTGGTGGCGCACGCTTGTAATCCCAGTTCTTGGGAGGCTGAGATGGGAGGATCACGGTTCAAAGACAGCCTCAGCTATTCAGTGAGACCCTATTTCAAAATAAAGAATAAAAATAGGACTGGGGATGGAGGTGTAGCTCAGAGGTGGAATGGCCCTGGGTTCCATCCCTAGTACCACAAAAATAAATAAATAAACAAATTAATTAATTAAACAATGAAAAGGGCTGGGGATGTAATACAGTCGCTGGATACCCCTGGGTTCAATCCCCAGTGTGTAAAGAAGAAAGAAGAGGAGGAGAAGGAGGAGGAGGAGGAGGAGGAGGAAGAGAGGAGAGGAAGAGGAGAAGGAAGAAAAGGAAGAGGAGGAGGAAGAAGAGGAGGAGGGAAAAGAAGAGGAGAGGAAGATAAGGAGGAGGAGGAGGAAGAGGAGAAGGAAGAGAAGGAAGAAGAGGAAGAGGAGGAGGAGAAATAAAAAGTCACTTCTCTTTAAGCTTCCGTTTCTTTATCCTTAACACGGAGCTTGAAATCCCAGCATCGGATCAAGTGAAGGATACATTTCAAAGGGCTCTGGACACGCCAAAGGGGCCAGTTATTATTAATAACAGGGCACCATGGAGTAAATTCTAAATATAGGCTGCTCCCTCCTCTTTATCTCCTGGTTTTGATGGGCAATGCTTTGAGGGCTTGGCCTGAGTTTTCGCCTTTTATTTTATCCTGACCTCCTTTATAGAGCGGTAGACTTCTAAAAGGGCTTGTCAGCCATGATGCGGGCAGGAAGCCATCAGAACAAGCAAAAGGAAAGAGCAAGGTGTGGACAGTAAAAATGAGGACACCTGGTGCTTTTGTGGCATTTTTCCTAATGAACTGAGAAATGGTTTCGGCTGCGTTATAAACCCCAGGTAACTCCGTGTTTTCGGTTTTGGAAGCGTGGGTTCTACCTTCTCAGGGGCATGGAAGAATGCGAAATTTGCTGGGTGCTTTGAGGTACAGCATGTTCTGGCTATTTATACCAACCAGAATCTGTGGCTGTTTTTTTGGGTGAGGTTTTTCCCACATAAAATCAACCTATTTTCCCCTTTCCCAGTTATGACAACCTCGCAGACTCACAAACAAATTCCTCAGTTTTATTACTAATGCCAATAACATGGACTTTAAAAACTTCCTTTCATCTCCACATCTTAAGCAACGTTGCAAACAGTAATTAAAGTTCAACACCCTGGCGAGGGAGGAGGCATCTATTATTCAACTCATTTTCCAAACAGGTAAACCCAGACTTATAAATTAGAGACCTGTCCATAGGTCACCAGGGGTGGGAATAGGGAGGAGAGTGGGGTTAAGATTCTGGACTCCCCAGTTCTTGGCTTCACCAAGTTATGGGGCTGTGGGAGCCTAGAGGCGGCATAGAGAAAATGGTCTGTCAGTGCAGACACCTGCTAAGGATCTGGAGGGACCAGAAAAAAGGAAGAGGTTGGACTTGATAACACAAGAAAAGGAAGGAAGGAAGGAAGGAAGGAAGGAAGGAAGGAAGGGAGGGAGGAAGGGAAGGAGGAGGACACATGCATTAAAAAAAGAGAGAGGTAGGCCGGGCGTGGCGGCACATGCTTGTCATCCCAGCATTCAGGAGGCTGAGACAGGAGGCTCGCCGTTTGCAGACAGCTTCAGCTACTTAGCGAGGCCTCTGCAACTCAGTGAGACCCGGTTTCAAAATAAAGAATAAAAAATAGGGCAGGGGCTGTAGCTCGGAGGTCAAATGTCCCTGGGTTCCATCCCAGACCCGCAAAAAAAAAAAAAAAGAAAAGAAAAAAAATAGGGTAGAGGGTGTAGCTTGGAGGTAGAATGCCCCTGGGTTCAATCTACAGTACCAAAAAAAAAAAAAAAAAAAAAAAAAAAAAAAAAAAGAAAAGAAAGAAAGAAAAAGAAAAAAAAAGAGAGTGAGAGAGATGTTTCAAAATAAAGAACAAACTGGGCGTGGTGATGCACATTTGTAATCTCAGCTTTGGGGAGGCTGAGTCAGGAGGATCATGGTTCAAGGACAGCCTCAGCTACTTAGTGAGGCCCTCTGCAACTCAGTGAGACCCTGTTTCAAAATCAAGAATAAAAAATAGGGCTGGGGGTGTAGCTTGGAGGTTGAATGCCCCTGGGTTCCATCCCCAGTCCCGCAAAATAAATAAATAAATAAATAAAATGGAGCTGGGGTTGTAGTTCAGAGGTAGAATGCCTCTGGGTTAAAGCCCCAGTAACACACACACACACACACACACACACACACACACACACACACACACACGCCTGGTAAAAAGAGGACAGGAAACCAGGCATGGCAGGGCAAACCTATAGTCCCAATACTTGGGAGGCTGAGACAAGAGGATTGAAGGTTTGAGGCCAGTCTCAGCAAGTTAGCAAGAATCTATTGTTTGAAAAATAAAAAATAAAATAAGACCCAGGTGTGGTGACACACACCCATAATCCCAGACTTGGGAGGCTGAGATTGGAGGATCGCAGGTTTAAGGACAGTCTCATCAAGTAATGAGATTCTCATCAACCTAGCAAGACTCTGTTTCAAAAAATAAAATAAATAAAATAAAATAAAAATAAAATAGGAGCCGGGCGTGGTGGCTCACACTTGTAATCCCAGCATTCGAGAGGCTGAGACCGGAGGATCATGGTTCGTGGACAGCCTCAGCTACTTAGTGAGGCCCTCTGCAACTTAGTGAGACTCTTTCAAAATAAAGAATAAAAAATAGGGCAGGGGGTGTAGCTCGGAGGTCAAATGTCCCTGGGTTCCATCCCAGACCTGCAAAAAAATAAAATAAAATAAAATAGGGCTAGCGGTGGTGTAGCTTGGAGGTAGTCCCCTGGGTTCAGTCGCCAGTGCCACAAAGAGTAAAATAAACCTGAGACATTGCCAGATCTGTGTGAAGTGAGTGCTTTGTGGTTTTCATTAGGGAACTAGGATTGTGCAAAGGGGAGAAACCCAAGATATGCTGGTGCGCCCGAGTAATACCAATGCGGGTTTAAGACCAGCCTCAGCAACTTAAAATGACTGATTCAAAATAAAAAACATAAAAGCGGCTGGGGATGTAGCTTAGATATATAAAGCCACCGGCCCACCATTAGCGAGCAGGGTTTGAGTCCAGGCCAGGTGGCACAGGGTCCTATCAGGAGGGCACAGCAGGTGCCTGGGCAGAGGGTTGAAATGAGGCATTGGTCCAAACAACCTCAGGAGCCGGCAGAGGGCTTCGGAGAGGAAGGGGAGCCACGGCAGAGCTGCCCGGTAGCACATCTGTGGTCAGTGGGGAGAGGCCGAGCCAGCAGACACAGGGCACATCTCCAGCCGCCTCTCACTCTCCCTGCAAAGGCCGTTGTGCCCTTCACTGGCAAGGCGGCCTGAGCAAGCGCTTGCTGCCCGAGTGGCTTTGGGAACAGGCAGGGCCGCCTTCTCACTCCCTCTCTGGCCACATCCCATAAAGTCCTCACGGCCTGCAGCCTCCTGACAGCTTCTCTGGGCAGCGGTTCATCTTGGGACACTTCTGCCACCCACCTGACCACCCCGGCCGGGCACTGCAGCTGGTAGGCTGTGGCCTCCTGCCAGAAAAGTCCTGGGCCTGAGTTGGATTCCAGAATCCTCAGCGTGCAGTGTCCTCTGAGCGCGGCCCCTCATCAGGAGGCAGGAAGCCAAAGCCCGGCACAGTGATCCCAGGGCCGTGATCCCAGGGCTTGAGAGGCTGAGACAGGAGGGTGGCAGGTCTGAGACCAGCCTCGGCAATTTAGCAAGACTTCAGCAACTTAGCAAGACTCTGTTTCAAAAAAATAAATGAATAGCCGGGCGTGGTGGCGCACGCTTGTCATCCCCGCGCTTGGGAGGTGGAGACAGGAGGATCGCGCTGGTTCGGAGCCAGCCTCTCTGGCTTAAAAGACCCTGTTTCCAAATAAAAAAATATAAAATATGTCTGGGAGTGTAGCACGGAGGTAGAAGGGTTTCCAGGAACCCCAGTACCACCAAAATAAATAAATTAATTAATTTAATGAATAAATAAAAAGGGTTGGGGGTGTAGCTTGGAGGTAGAATGCCCCAGTACCAAAGGTGGAGGAGGGAAGGCAGGGATCCAATATGAAGGCACAAAACTTACTTTTTAATTTTTACTTATTTTAATTTTATTTTATTTCCAGTACTGGGGATGGAACCCAGGGGCATTCTACCTCCGAGCTACACCTCCACCCCTATACCCTTGGGTTCAATCCCCAATATTGCATTTATATGTGTGTGTGTGTGTGTGTGTGTGTGTGTGTGTGTGTGTGTGTATTTAATTTTTTGCAGTACTGAGGATCAACTCTGAAGCCTTGTGCACGCGAGGCAAACACTACCACAGAGCTTCATGCCCAGCCCCAACAAACTTACTTTGATTTATTTTTCATTCATCATCTAAAAGAGTATAAAACCAAGCTAGGCGTGGTGGCGCACGCCTGTAATCCCCGCACTTGGGAGGCAGAGACAGGAGGATCGCGCAGGTTCAAAACCAACCTCGCTGGTTTAAGAAACCCTGTTTCCAAATAAAAAATAAAAAAAATAGGTCTGGGAGTGTCGCCCAGAGGTAAAAGTGTTCCATTCCTAGTGCCACCAAAAAAAAAAAAAAAAAAGTGTAAAAGCCGGGCATGGTGGCGCACGTTTGTAATCGCAGCACTCTGGAGGCTGAGACCAGAGAATCATGATTCGCGGACAGCCTCAGCTACTTACTGAGGCTCTTTGCAACTCAGTGAGACCCTGTTTCAAAGTAAAAGAATAAAATATAGGACAGGGGTGTAGCTCAGAGGTTGAGTGCCCCTGGGTTCCATCACCAGACCCGCAAAATAAATAAATAAATAAATAAATAAATAAATAAATAAATATTATAAAGACACATCTTAGTCTCAAACTGACTAAATCTTTGACTTATCCTAGGTTCCGCCAAAAATAGAGCCTGGGACAAAGGCTTCTGTGTGAATACTTTATTTAGAAAGTCGCCCCAGAGGGGTAGAAAAAGTAAAAGACGGACAGGGAGCTAGAGAACCCGAGTAAGGGTGGTGCCCGGCGTGGCCTTCAGAGCCCGACTAGTGGCACGGTTCCTGGAGACCTTCTAAGATTCCTTAGGAAATGTTTTGATTTTTTTTTTTTTTTGTACTGGAGATGGAACCCAGGGGCATTCTACCTCCTAGCGACACCCCCAGCCCTATTTTTTATTCTTTATTTTTTGAAACAGGGTCTCACTGAGTTGCAAAGGGCCTCACTAAGTAGCTAAGGCTGGCTTCGAACCTGCGTGATCCTCCTGTCTCAGCCTCCCAAATGCTGGGATTACAAGCGTGCGCCACCACGCCCGGCAGGAAATATGTCTTGAAAATGTTCATCTCAAAGAATAAACTGGGAGCTATGGCACATAGCTGAAGTCCCAGGACTTGGGAAGCTGGCACAGGAGGAGTGCAGGTTCAAAGCCAGCGAGTGACTTAGCAAGACCCTGTTTAAAACTAAAAATAAGGCTGGGCGTGGTGGGCACGCTTGTAATCCCTGCGCTTGGGAGGCGGAGACAGGAGGATCACGCTGGTTCGGAGCCAGCCTCGCTGGCTTAAGAGACACTGTTTCCAAATAAAAATATATAAAAATAGGTCTGGGAGTGTAGCCCAGAGATAGAAGGGCTTCCAGGAACCCCAGTACCACAAATAAATAAATAAGTTAATTAATTAATTAATTTTAAGAAAAAAAACTAAAAATAAGCCGGGTGTGGTGGCACACTCTTGTAATCCCAGCATTTGGGAGGCTGAGAGGGGAGGATCGCGGTTCAAGGACAGCCTCACTACTACTTAGTGAAGCCCTTTGCAACTCAGTGAGACCCTGTTTCAAAATCAAGAATAAAAAATAGAGCTGGGTGCCGGGCGGGGTGGCGCACGCTTGTAATCCCCGCGCTTGGAAGGCGGAGACAGGAGGATCGCACTGGGTCAAAGCCAGCCTTGCTGGCTTAAGAGACCCTGTTTCCAAATAAAAAAGTATAAAATATAGCCGGGCATGGTGGCGCACGCTTGTAATCCCGGCATTCGGGAGGCTGAACCGGAGGATCGTGGTTCACAGGCAGCCTCAGCTACTTAGTGAGGCCCTTTGCAACTCAGTGAGACCTGGTTTCAAAATAAAGAATAGCCAGGCATGGTGGCGCATGCCTGTAATCCCAGCATTTGGGAGGCTGAGACCAGAGGATCACCGTTCGCGGACAGCGTCAGCTACTAAGTGAGGCCCTGTTTCAAAATAAAGAATAAAATATAGGGCAGGGGGTGTAGCTCGGAGGTCAAATGCCCTTGGGTTCCATCCCCAGACCCCCCAAAATAAATAAATAAATAAATAAATAAATAAATAAATAAATAAATATAGGGCAGGGGGTGTAGCTCGGAGGTCAAATGCCCCTGGGTTCCATCCCCAGACCCGCAAAAAAAAAAAAAAAAAAGTATAAAATACCAGGAACCCCAGTACCACCAAAAAAACAAAAACAAAAACAAAAACAAACAATAAAACAGAGCTTGGGTTGTAGCTCAGAGGTAGAATGCCCCTGGGTTTCACCCTCAGTACCACAATAAATAAATAAATAATAAAAAAATAAAAATAGGCACCTGAGTTCAAACTCTAGCACTGCAATAATAATAATAATAATAATAACCCCAAAAAGGGGGAGCCAGGATCTAGCTCAGAGATAGAACGACCCTGGGTTCAGTCTCCAGTTCCAAAGGCATGAAGCTTGTGTCCATCAGCTTCCATCCCCATCGGTCAAGGGCTGCTTCATGGGCATTAATGTCCCGTATGAAAATTTCAAGTTGCACATGGATGAATACTGACATGAGACATGCGAGGGGCCATCAAGTTATACCTGAGAGCACCTGTCACCGTGTAGAGCTAAAGGTGAGCCCAGGAGGATCAGAGGGTGCACACAAGAGGGGTCTGATCTGCTCCTCAGGTGCATGAACACAGCCCTCCGCAACTTTGTGAGATCCTGTTACAAAATAAAAATAAAATAGGGCTGGGCGTGGTGGCGCACACTTGTTATCCCAGTGCTTGGGAGGCTGAGACAGGAGGATCGCACAGGTTCAGAGCCAGCCTCAGCTACTTAGTGAGGTTCTCAGCAACTTAGTGAGATTCTCTTTCCAAATAAAGTATAAAATAGGTCTGGGAGTGTAGCCCAGAGGTAGAAAGCCCCTGGGTTCTACCCCCAGTACCACAAAATAAAAATAAAATAGAGCTGAGGGTGCAGCTTTGAAGGTGGAATGCCCTGGGTTCCAATCCCAGCACCACACACACACACACACACACACACACGCACGCACGCACGCACGCACGCACACACACACACACACACACACACATCCTACACTCTAATCCTCCGCCTCTTCAGCTACAGTGATTGGTTGGGGACACTGTGGCCTACGGTCACTCAGATTTTCATTTGAGATCTGCACAGGCATATACTTAGGGGATGTAATTCCATTTCCGTTTCAGGCCTGGGACGTGATGGGCTTAGACCGAGTGTGGATGGTCATTTTGGAGTAGGTGTGTGACCTAAGCAGCCCCGTCAGTGTGATTTTTCCGAAGTGGATGAAGGAAGGCCACAGTGCCAGGTCCTACTGGAAGGCGAGCAAGAATCCAGGGTGAACCATTCGGATCCCGCCCTGTGTGTGGCAGAGCACGATGACAGATCGGAGGACACGGGTGATTTTCTGGGTCAACCAAACCTGAAGCTCAACCTAGTACTTCTGGACCTCCAGGTGTGAACCAATCACTCCCCTCCACTGCTCAAAGCAGCTCCAGGTGGATTCCTGTTACCTGTCAGAATGCGTCCCTAACCAAGACCTGGGTTTATGTGGAAAAGAGCCGGGCGCGTTGGCGCACGCTTGTAATTTCAGCATTTGGGAGGCTGAGGCAGGAGAATCGCGGCTGGAAGACAGCCTCAGTTACTTAGTGAGGCCCTCCGTAACTTCACGCGACCCTGTTTCAAAATCAAGAATAAAAAATAGAAGCTGGGGGTGGTGGCGCACGCTTGTCATCCCAGCATTCGGGAGGCTAAAACAGGAGGATCGCGGTTCACGAATAGCCTCAGCTACTTAGTGAGGCCCTCAGCAACTTAGTGAGACCCTGTTTCAAAAAATAAAGAATAAGGAGGACTTCCGGGAAGATGGCGACCGAGAAAAGCGGGGCTTAAGAGTCCCGCTAACAACCAATCTCCATTACCACAAAAAGAGCGCCTTTCATAGCCAGAAAACACCATCACCAGAAAAACAAAAAAACCACCAGGCTCCAGAGAGAAAGCGGACTGAGAACAGAGCTCAGGGCCACAGAGGAGACACACGCGCCCGAGGACGCGGCAGCAGCGCCATACTGCCGGCGGCAGCGGCGAACTCAACGGACGGCTACAGCAAGCCAGGTGAGCCGCTGCGGAACAGCCAGGCGGGATCTTTCGGCGCAGACAGCATTTAAAGCTCCCAGTGGCTGAGCTCAGCACACGCTGCAGGGATTCAGAGTGGAAATCAAAACCAGAGAAGAAAAAATACGCCAGCCTCATGGCCGAGGGCGTGGCAGAGGCGCCATATTGCCACCGGCGGCGGCAGCAGCAGTGAATTCACCGAGTCCAGTACAGCTACATCTACGTAATCAAGAACAGTGAGTCAAATTGCGGGCCACAGAGGAGAAATCGCAGTATTGGGCCTCCTGGGACTTGACCCAGTGAGGGAGTGGTGGTGGCAGAGATATCACACCATAGGAGAACGTGCAACCTGGCACCCCCCATAGTTTAAAGGAGCCTCTATCGACTCCCTGGGTCAGAGACTCTGTGATACAACCCAGTAAAGGAGTAGTGGGGTCTGAGATAATACAGACTCGAGATCCAGAGCACCTTAAGTGAAGCCATAGTGACCCAAGGGAAGAACCCAGAGAAGGCACAAACCTCCGAAATCATGGGAAAGAGGAATAACACTGGAGTAATGAATGTGCACAACCCCACAACATCAGAACCCGATAAAACAGAAAATCAGAGATTTCTAGAAGATCAAATCAGGAAAATAACTGTAGAAATAATAGAGGTGCTTCGAAAAGAATTCAGAGAGAGCCAAAAAGAGATAAAGGATGCAATTAATGAAGTAAAGGCCTCAATTCAAAGCACAAACAACCGATTAGACCACATGGAGAACAGAATCTCGCTCTTAGAAGATGAGCAATCCAAAAATGAATGCATAGTTTCTAATCTAGAAAAAAATATCCAACAGCAGGAATCTGACATTGAAGAAATATGGGCCCATCTTAAGAGAGCTAACCTAAGAATAATTGGAATAGAGGAGGGAAAAGAAAGTGATACCAAAGGGATCAACAATCTCTTCAAGGAAGTAATAGCAGAAAATTTTCCAAATATAGAGCAAGAGGTTGATACACAGATCCAGGAAACTTATAGAACTCCCTTTAGACAGGATCGGAGAAGAGGATCCCCACGCCATATAATTGTCAAAATGACCAATGTGGAAGCCAAGCAGAGAATCTTAAAGGCAACAAAAACAATGGGCCAACTGACATTCAGAAGCAAACCAATTAGAATCACTCCAGACTTCCCAAACCAAGTCATGAGAGCCAGAAGGGCTTGGAGTAACATATTCCAAACTCTGAAAGAAAACAACTTCCAGCCAAAAATTTCCTATCCAGCAAAACTTTCTATCAAATTAGATGGAGAAATAAGAAGCTTCCATGACAAACAGAAACTGAAGGAATTTATGTCTTCAAAACCAGCGCTAGAGAAAATACTCAAAGAGATTAACTACAAAGAAGAAATAGGTAACACTCACCAGAACCAGAGAAACAAGAGTTTCCATCCAACAGACAACTAAGATTGGTTATCTGTGGAGATTCATTATTTATGTTAGTCTTTTACCTATCTCTAAATTGTATTGTTTGCCTTTATTGTTGTTAATTTTTAGGATTTCTAGTTGGAATATTAATATACCTTCAGATATAGCATTTGGAAATATTTTATCCAATTCTATTAGTAACTTTTAACTCTGTTTACATTGTCTTTGGATATACAATATTTTCTTTTATTTTTTAGGGAGTTTGTATATTCTTCTGTTGCCTGTGCCATTGAAATCATATCCAAGAAATCACTGCCAATTTCAATGTTGTGAGGTTTTATGACCCAGATTTTCTCCTAAAAGTTTATAGTCTTAAGATTTATATTTAGGTCTTTTATCTATTTTGAGTTAATACTTGTATATGGGATTAGGTAAAGGTCCAATTTTATTCTTTTCCATGTAATTATTATTTTTCAACAATATTTAGTTAAAAGATTATTATTTCCACCACCAAATGTTCGTGGAAACCTTGTCAAAAATAACTTGACAATATAGGGAAGAATTTAGCTCTAGGCTTGTATTTAACTCCAATGGTCTATATATCTGCCTTTAGAACAGTACTACACTGTTTCAATTATTGTAGCTTTATATGGTTTGAAATCAGAAAATATATATCTGCTAGCTTTGTTCTTTTTCAAGATCGTTTTGGGTATCTAGAATTCATATTCCATATTAGGATAGATTTTTTTCTGAAAAATAAATATATAAATATATGATAGTTTCACCTAAAAAAACAGAAAAAAATATGCTCTAGTAAGAAAGAAAGCAAAAAGAAATATTGAAATGCTATCTTTAAATCATCAAACGCTTGGTATCAGACAAATGAAACTGTTATGTGAGATTATCATTTTTAATTTTGGATAAATTGCTATAATACTAGATGTCAACCACTAAGCCAAGCATGGGAAGGAGGGATGGGGAGAGAATGGGGTGGGGATCGGGTGGGGGCTGACTGGGCGATGTGTGCATGTATGTCTACAAAAGTTTGTATCCCACTATGATGTATGAATACAGTGCACCAATAAAATAAAATAAAAAAAAGAAATAAAAAAAAATAAATAAATAAAGAATAAAAAATCAGGCAGGGGGTGTAGCTCGGAGGTCAAATGCCCCTGGGTTCCATCCCCAGACCCGCAAAAATATAAAAAAAAATAAATAAATAATAAAAAAAATAGGGCTGGGGGTGTAGCTCGAGGTAGAATGCCCCTGGTTTCCTGCCCCGGTACCAATAAGGAGGAGGAGGAGGAGGAGGAGGAGGAGGAGGAGGAGGAGGAGGAGGAGGAGGAGGAGGAGGAGGAGGAGGAAAGAGAAGCTCTAGTGTATGGCGTAGAAAGAACCAATACACAGCTATTCTTTGTGTGTGTGGTAGGGGATACTGGGTATGGAACCCAGATGCATTCGACCTTTGAGCTACGCCCCCAGCCCAATTTTATTTCTTATTTGGAATTAGAATCTTGCTAGATTGATGAGAGTCTCACTAAGTTGCTGAGACTATCCTCAAACCTGTGATCCTCCTATGACTTAGCCTCCCAAGTATTAAGATTGCAGGCATGTGCCACCACACACGGCATGAGACATTCTTTTTTACTTTTTTATAATTTATTTTATTTTTTGCAAAACTCAGGATAGAACCCAGTAGCATTCTACGTCCAAACAACACCCCCAGCCCTATATTTTATTCTTTATTCTGAAACAGAGTCTCACTGAGTTGCAAAGGGCCTAAGTAGCTGAGGCTGTCCACAACCGTGATCATCCTGTCTCAGCCTCCCAAATTTTGGGATTATAAGCGTGCGCCACCATGCCCAGCTTTTATTCTTTTTTTTTTTTTTTCCAGTACTTGAGATGGAGCCCGGGGGCATTCTACCTCCAAGCTACACCCCAGCCCTGTTTTTTATTCTTTATTTTGAAACAGGGTCTCACTGAGTTGCAAAGGGCCTCAGTAAGTAGCTGAGGCTGGCTGTGAACCAGGATCCTCCTGTTTCAGCCTCCCAAATGCTGGGATTACAAGTGTGTGCCACCATGCCTGGCTTTTATTCTTTATTTTGAAATAGGGTCTCACTAAGTTGTGGGGGCCCTCATTAAGTAGCTGAGGCTGTCCTTGAACCTGAATCCTTCTTTCTCAGCCTCCCAAATGCTACAAACATGTGCCACCACGCCTGGCTACTTCCAGCCCTTTAAAAATTTTTTTCATTTTATTCTTTAATGTGCCACCACACCTGGCTAAATATTTTATTTATTTATTTATTGGTGCTGGGAATGGAATCCAGGGCATTCTACCTCCCAGCTATACCCCCAGCCCTATTTTTTATTCCTTATTTGTCTCCGTAAGTTGCAGAGGGCCTCACCAAGCACCCGAGGCTGGCTGGAAACCTGCAGTCCTCTGTCTCAGCCTCTCAAGTACTGGGATTATAAGTGTGAGCCACCATGCCCAGCTCTAAATTTTTTATTTTAAAACAAGGTCTTGCTGGGGTCATGAGACTCTCACTACTTGCTGAACCTATTGTCCTTCTGTCTCAGCCCCCCAAGTACTGGCATTGCAAGTGTGCACTACCATGCCTGGCTTAGAGATTTTTATTTTATTTATTTATTTGTTTGTTTATTTATTTATTTATTTATTTATTTATTTTTGAGGGTCTGGGAATGGAACCCAGGGGCATAGACCTCTGAGCTACATCCCCTGCCCTATTTTTTTTTTTTTGGTGGTGGTACTGGGGGTGGAACCCAGAAGCTTTCTTCCTCCGGGATATACTCTCAGACCTTTTTTTATATTTTATTTGGAAACAGGGTCTCACTAAGTTGCTGAAAGCCTCACTAAGTAGCTGAGGCTGGCTTTGAACCCGTACAATACTCCTGTCTCAGCCTCCCAAGCGCAGGGATTATAAGCGTGCGCAACCACGCCCGGCTCTGCCCTATTTTTTATTCTTTATTTTGAAACAGAGTCTCACTGAGTTGCAGAGGGCCTCACTAAGTATCTGAGGCTGGCCACGAACGATGATCCGCGGGTCTCAGCCTCCCAAATGCTGGGATTACAAGCGTGAGTCACCACACCCGGCTTTTAGAGATATTTTTTATTGTCAAAACTGGAGTGGGAGCCAGGCATGGTGGTGTGTGCCTGTAATCCCAGCACTTGGGAGGCTGAGAAAGGAGGATCACAAGTTTGTGGCCAGACTCAGCTACTTAGTGAGGCCCTCTGCAATTCCAAGCTGGAGGTGGAGCTTGGAGGTAGAATGCCTTTGAGTTCAATCAACCAAAAAAATAAAAAAAGATTTAAAAAGAAAGAAAAAAACAACACCTTTGATGAGAGCCTGGCCTCTGTAATCCCAGTACTTGGGAAGCTAACACAGGAGGATCAGAAGTTTGCCGCCAGTCTCAGCAACTTAGCAAGACCCTCCTTATTTTATTTATTTATTTATTTATTTTTTTATTCTTTTTGTGGTACTGGGGATGGAACACAGGGGCTTTCTACCCTCAGGCTACACTCCCAGACCTATTTTATACTTTATTTGGAAACAGGGTCTCACTAAGTTGCTGAGAGCCTCACTAAGTAGCTGAGGCTGGCTTCGAACTTGTGCGATCCTCCTGTCTCAGCCTCCCAAGCGCGGGGATTACAAGCGTGCGCCAACATGCCCGGCGCAAGACCCTCTTTAAAAGCAAAAGATAAAGCCAGGCTTGGCGGCACGCATTTGTAATCTCAGTACTTAAGAGGCTGAGACAGGAGGATCGCAGATTTGTAGCCAGCCTAAACTACTTAGTGAGGCCCTCTGCAACTTAGTGAGACCCTGTTTCAAAATAAAGAATAAAAAATAGGGTTGGGGGTGGAGCTCAGAAGAAGAATGCCCCTGGGTTCCATCCTTAGTACCCAAGGGGGGGAAAATTTTGAAGGGAAAGAAAGGAAGGAAGGAAGGAAGGGAGGGAGGGAGGGAAGGAGCTGGGCATAGTGGTAATTCCAGTATTTGGGAGGCTGAGACAGGAGGATCGCGGGTTCATGGCTAGCCTCAGCTGCTTACTGAAGTCCTCTGCAACTTAGTGAGACCCTGTTTCAAAATAAAGAATAAAAAGTAGGGCTGGGGGTATAGCTTGAAGGTAGAATGTCCCAGGGTTCAAACCACAGTAGTGCAAAAAATAATAAATAAATAAATAAATAAAGATTAAAAAGGGCTAGGGTGCAGCTTGGAGGTAGAATGCTTCTGAATTAAAAAACTAGTACCCCCTCCACACACAATTGGGATGGGAATGGGGGCCTGTGCTACCTATAGAAGCCAGAAATTATGCCAACCGCCCTTCAGTGTCCTCCACAGCTAAGAATGACTCAGGCCCCACGCCACCAGCGCTGAAGTTGAGAACCCCAGCCCGACTGAGCCAGGGTCACTCGGAGTCAAGGCTGAGACGTAAACTCATATGACTCCGCTGCTGCTAGGTCCCCTCTGGAGGCCCAGTGCAGCCGGTGCAGAGCCAGCCAGAGAGAGAGGATCCTGCGAGCCGGAGGATAACGGCGCAGCAGATCCCACTGTCCATGGTGAAGCTGTGGACATCCACCTTCGGAAGGGAGACAAAATTCATTGCTGCCAGGTATTCAGGCTCCCAGCTTTTGCAAAAGACACGTACTGTTTTCTCTAATGCCCAAAAGAAGGGCCTGTTTAAGTTGTAATTCCAGTGCTTGGAAGGCTGAGATAAGATTGAAAGTTTGAGGATAGTCTCAGCAACTTAGCAAGACCCTAGTTCAAAATAAAAGAAATAGGTAAAAAAGGGCTGGGGGCATAGCTTGGAGGTAGAGTGCCCCTGGGTACAAGCCCCAGTACCACCTAAATAAATAAATAGTCAATATTGGAGTCATTTTCATGCAGAGACATGACTGGTTGTGGAGTTTCTGTTTCCTTCCCCCCTTCAGAAAAAAAAAAAAAATTGAGAGCTGGTTTTGAGATGCCAGCTATCGCCAGGGGCCTTTTGTCCCGTGTGTTGAATTATTCATCCAGTGAGATGAATTATTAATTTCCAATTTCATACAGCAAATGCCAGCCGAGCAGGTAGAAATGAAGTTGAGACCCTGGGCAGGGAGCCACAGACCTCCCCAGGCTCCTGATGCACAGGCCACCAGGGCCAAGAAATTATGCAAGAATCCACCAGAGGCTTACCCTGGAATGCACTTGACTGGATGGAGTTGGCACAGCCCAGGGGCCCCCGAGGAGGCCGCGCCGTTATCCTCCGGCTCGCAGGATCCTCTCTCTCTGGCTGGCTCTGCACCGGCTGCACTGGGCCTCCAGAGGGGACCTAGCAGCAGCGGAGTCATATGAGTTTACGTCTCAGCCTTGACTCCGAGTGACCCTGGCTCAGTCGGGCTGGGGTTCTCAACTTCAGCGCTGGTGGCGTGGGGCCTGAGTCATTCTTAGCTGTGGAGGACACTGAAGGGCGGTTGGCATAATTTCTGGCTTCTATAGGTAGCACAGGCCCCCATTCCCATCCCAATTGTGTGTGGAGGGGGTACTAGTTTTTTAATTCAGAAGCATTCTACCTCCAAGCTGCACCCTAGCCCTTTTTAATCTTTATTTATTTATTTATTTATTATTTTTTGCACTACTGTGGTTTGAACCCTGGGACATTCTACCTTCAAGCTATACCCCCAGCCCTACTTTTTATTCTTTATTTTGAAACAGGGTCTCACTAAGTTGCAGAGGACTTCAGTAAGCAGCTGAGGCTAGCCATGAACCCGCGATCCTCCTGTCTCAGCCTCCCAAATACTGGAATTACCACTATGCCCAGCTCCTTCCCTCCCTCCCTTCCTCCCTCCCTCCCTCCCTTCCTTCCTTCCTTCCTTTCTTTCCCTTCAAAATTTTCCCCCCTTGGGTACTAAGGGTCTCAGCCTCCGGTCTCAGCCTCCCAAATGCTGGGATTACAAGCGTGCACCACCACGCCCGCTGACTGGCCCTATTTTTTATTTTTATTTTGAAACAAGTTCTCACCAAGTTGCAAAGGACCACAGGAAGCAACTGAGGCTGGCAGCGAACCTGCAATCCTCCTGTCTCAGCCTCTCAAGTACTGGGGTTACAAGCTTGCCCACTACACCAAGCCTGTTTTAGCAACTTATGGAGGCCCTCAGCAATTTAGTGGAACTCTGTTTCAAAAGAAAATAATAGCTGGGCATGGTGGCGCATGCTTAATCCCAGCATTTGGGAGGCTGAGACAAGAGGATCATGGTTCGAGGACAGCCTCAGCTATTTAGTGAAACCCTCTGCAACTTAGTGAGGCCCTGTTTCAAAATAAAAACTAAGCTGGGAGTGGTGGCATACACTTCTAATCCCAGCATTCGGGAGGCTGAGACAGGAGGATCACGGTTCATGGACAACCTCAGGTACTTAGTGAGGCCCTCTGCAAATCAGTGAGACTCTGTTTCAAAATAAAGAATAAAAAACAGGCCCGGGCATGGTGGCGCACCCTCGTAATTCCAGCATTCAGGAAGCTGAGGCTGGAGGATCATAGTTCACGGACAACCTCAGCTACTTAATGAGGCCCTCTGCAACTCAGAGAGACCCTCTTTCAAAAATAAAGAATAAAAAATAGGGCAGAGGGTGTAGCTCGGAGGCCAAATGCCCCTGGGTTCCATCCCCAAACCCGCAAAGAATAAATGAATAAATAAAATAAAATAAAAAATAAAGCCGGGCGTGGTGGCGCACGCTTGTAATCCCAGCATTCAGGAGACTGAGACCCGAGGATCGCGTTTCGCGGACAGCGTAAGCTTCTTAGTGAAGCCCTCCGCAATTTAGCGAGACCATGTTTCAAAATAAGGAATAAAAAATTGGGCAGGGAGTGTAGCTTGGCGGTCGAATGCCTCTGGGTTCCATCCCCACACCCAGACACACACAAAAAAATCGGGCTGGGGATGTAACTCAGAAGTAGAATGCTCCTGGGTTCAATCACCGACGCCACACACACACACACACACACACACACACACACACACACACACATGGAACCCACAGGGAGCTGGACGTGGGGGTGCACACCTGTAATCCCAGGACCTGAGAGGTTGAGACAGAAAGAGTGCAGATTTACAGCCAGCCTCAGCTACTTAGCAAGGCCCTCTCCAACATAGGGAGACCCTGTGTCAAATTTAAACAAATAAAATAGGGTGGGGGGAGCCAGGGCGTGGCGGTGGCACGCTTGTAATCCCAGCATTCGGGAGGCTGAGACCCGAGGATCATGGTTCGCGGCCAGCCTCAGCTATTTAGTGAGGCCCTCTGCAACTCAGTGAGACCCTGTTTCAAAATAAAGAATAAAAATAGGGAAGGGGTGTAGCTTGGAGGTCGAATGCCCCTGGGTTCCACCCCCAGGCCCGCAAAAAAAAAGGTGGGGGGGTGTAGCTCAGAGGCAAATCGCCTTGGGTCAAGCCCTAGTACCATAAAGAACCAAACCAAACCAAACCCACAGTTGTCAGGGGAGAATGAGGGCAGATGTTTTGTCGTTAGGGGCCTAGGGGATGCGTGGTCACTTTCACTGCACTGGGCATGTTCTAGATTCTTCTGAGTCAGCAGAAGCTTTGATGGACTCGCCAGAAGCCAGGGGAATGGGGCAGACACGGAGCAGAGGCCTATTGAGAGAAAGCCCGGCTTAATGGAAAATTGCTGGGGACAGCAGTCGCTGGCTGGGGACAGCGTGGAAGATGACGCTGGAATATTTATGTAACACTTTGCGAAGAGATTTCAATTGTCGTTATTTCCTTTTCTCACATGGACACTTCTTCGCCTCATCTCCAAACGCAATCCGCTCTTCATCTCCCGCGAGAGCTTCTCATTCAAGCCTCCCCGGCTGTGGCAGAGTGCTTGTAAAAATGCCCAAAAATCCATGGAAGCCAGGCATGGTGGTGCACGCCTGGAATCCCAGGGCTTGGGAGGCGGAGACAGGATGATCGCAGGTTTGAGGCCAACATTAGCAACTTGGTGAGGCCTTTAGCAACCTAGAAAGACTCTGTTTCTTTTCTATTCTTTTCCTCTTATTGAATCCAGGGGCATTCTACCTCTGAGCTACACCCCCAGGCCAACAGGCTTTTTTTTTTTTTTTTTTTTTTTTTTTTTTTTGGCGGGTCTGGGGATGGAACCCAGGGGCATTTGACCTCCGAGCTACACCCCCTGCCCTATTTTTTTTTTAATTCTTTATTTTGAGACAGGGTCTCACTGAGTTGCGGAGGGCCTCACTAAGTAGCTGAGGCTGTCCGCGAACCACGATCCTCCGGTCTCAGCCTCCCAAATGCTGGGATTACAAGCGTGCCACCACACCTGGCTCCAACAGGCTTATTTTTACTCTTTATTTTTAAATAGTCTCACTAAGTTGCAGAGGGCTTCACTAAACAGCTGAGGCTGGCTGTGAACCTGTGCGATCCTCCTGTCTCAGCCTCCTAAGTATTTGGAGTACAAACATGTGCCACCATGCCTAGCTCCTGTTGTATTTTATTTTGAAACAGGGTCTTGCTAGGTTGATGAGAGTCTCCCTACTTGTTGAGACTGTCCTCAAACCTTTGATCCTCCTGTCTCAGCCTCCCATGTAGCAGGAATACAGATCACTGCATCACCATGCCTGGCTGAGACCCTGTTTCAAAATAAAAAATAAAATAAAAGGGGCAGAGGCAGAATATCCCTGGATTCAATCCCCAGGGAAACACCCACACACAAAGACAGACACACAGACACACACGCACCGCACATACACTCTATAGAGACAGAAAGTAGATTAGTGGTTGTGTACAGATGGGGGTGGAGGACTAATTCCTTTCCCCATGAATCAGAACTGGCCTCATAACTTGCTTTGACCAGCAGAATGTGGAAGATGTGATGTGTGAGTTCCAGAACACACCCCTTAAGACACGTGGCAGCATAAATGGGATGCAGTGGCACGCCTTTAGCTCCAATACTTGGGAGGCTGAGACAGGAGGATCACAGGTTTGAGGCCAGCCGCAGCAATTTAGCAAGGCCCCCAGCAACCTAGTGAAACTCTGCTTCAGAATAAAAAAATATAAAGTGTTGAGGGTATAGTTCAGAGGTAGAATGTCCCTAGGTTTAATCCCCAGTAGCAGAAAAAAAAAAAATTGTGGTAATTTCCATTCTTATCTTCTTGGGCTCCAAGTCACCAAGTGAAAATTCAGACTTGACCCAGGTCTCTAGGTCTCCCACACTATTAAGGTGTGTGTGTGTGTGTGTGTGTGTGTGTGTGTGTGTGTGTGTGTGTTACTGGAATTGAAACCAGAGGTGTTCTACCTCAGAGCTATACTCTCAGCCCTGTTTAATTTTTGAATTTTGAAACAGGATCTCACTGAGTTGTCGAGGTGGCCCTCGAACCTGTGATTTTTGTCAAACCTGAGACTTTTGTCTCAGTCTCCCAGGTACTGGGGTTACAGGCATCTGCCATCACAACCCACTTAATTCATTCTTATTGCTAGCAATCTCAGAAGGAGAGCTACTGTTTAACTTTGGCTCCGAAAATCCCAGAATTGGGTATTGTCGAAGATCAAGAAATAACTGCAGGCCGGGCGTGGTGGGCACGCTTGTCATCCCCGCGCTTGGGAGGCGGAGACAGGAGGATCGCGCAGGTTCAAAGCCAGCCGCGCGCGCTGGCTTAAGAGACCCTGTTTCCAAATAAAAATGTAAAAATAGGTCTGGGAGTGTAGTCCAGAGGTAGAAGGGCTTCCAGGAACCCCAGTACCACAAAAAAAAGAAGAAAAGAAATTATCGCAGTCTTTTGTTTCTGTACATTGCTTGCTTTTAGGCTAAAATGCTAACGAGCCTGGCTGATGGCTTTCTGTGGGCCAGCTCCATTTTGCCGTGCAGTGGAACTCAGTTTCCAGCGGCGCCATGACAGGCTTCATCCATACAGCAAACACGCCAGGCCTAAGTTTCAGTTTCTCAGGAACACAATTAACAGTTAAGTGCCAGTTTTGGCACCTGGGTCAGCGTGAAAAACTCCCCACCAACCCCAGGAGGCACGAACCAAATGGGAGGCACCAAGTATCCTGTCTGTTGCTTGTGATACAGCAGTAAAAATTCCTTTTGGTTTAAAGATAGCTGCTTTTGGTTTTGTTTTGGTTTTTGGTGGTACTGGGCTTCCTGGAAGTCCTTCTACCTCCGGGCTACACTCCCAGACCTATTTTTTATATTTTTATTTGGAAACAGGGTCTCTTAAGCCAGCGCTGCTGGCTTCGAACCTGCGCGATCCTCCTGTCTCCGCCTCCCAAGTGCGGGGATGACAAGCGTGCCCACCACGCCCGG